>NC_091813.1:26799565-27424565 GCF_041296235.1 Equus asinus
CTACAAATATATTTTTAAACAAAAGAAAAGGGAGGGGTAATCCAACTCAGAGAACTGCCATTTTTCAGTAAACTGTTTTGAAAAATATCTGGCTTGTCTTCTCATTAAGATTCAAGAGAGAATTGCATTTGTATAATTTGAATAAACAATTATGAAGGATTGCTTGAATTTGAAAAACATGACTGCCAAATTTAAAAGAGATGGAAGCAGCCAATAGACAGGGTATATTGCAGAAAATCAAGTAGTGAAGTAGAAAGAATTTGCAAAACTCTCCAAGAACACAGAAGCAATGGATAAAAGATTGAAGTGATGAGGGAGATAACTAAAACACATGGGAAAAGATCACAGAGATCCAACCAAAGAATATAGAATTTCTAAAGGAGAGAACTGAATAGATGGACCAAAACAAAGATCAAAGAGTTAATGGAAGAAAATTGGCCGATCCAAAGAAACTCAGTCTGAACATTTAAAATATCAAAAGTGTGGACAGCATTCCCAGGCAAATGCCCTAACAAAACAATGCTCAACAATACTTAGCCGTTTTCATTTATTAAGAGTATGAAAATCCTAGACATTTTCAGCACCTCCCCTCCCAGACACACAAAATAACAGCAACAGCACATCAAGTTATTTACTGCTGTCAGTTGTGATCCCTGAAGGAAACGGGAACCACTTCTGATGGTTTAGTGAAGAGACTTTAATAAATGCACTAATTACAGAGAGGGTTCAAGGGACAAACAAGAAAACTGAGGCACCCAGAGATTAGCAACAATGAGAAGTGGTCCTTACCCCTTGGGCTGAAGGAGAGAAGGGAGAAAGTGGAGGCAGCAGAGTTCAGCGAGCTGGAATCCTGTGGGAGTGGCCCTGTGTGGGTTCTAAAATTGCAAAGGGACACAGCTACTACCAGAGATGCTGCACGGAGCAGGAGGGAATAGGGCAAAGGTAACTGTGACCTCTCTCTGCCCTGCCCTCTGATCTCCTGCTGGTACCTCCCATTGGCTGAACTCAGCCAGGAGCGAGCCAGAGTGCCAACAAAAGCAGAAAACAGCTGTCGATCTTAGTGGACAGAGAAGGGTAGAGAAACATGGAATGGATCTGGAAGGTGGGATGGGGATGTGGATAAGGAGGCTAATTAGTATATCCTGCAAGGATCAAATAACTAGTTAAATTGAGAAATACCAATTAGCTTTGGGGGGAAAAAAGACTGTAGTACATGGACTCTATATCCAATTACATTGTTGTTTATGTGTGAATGAAGTAAAAAAAAAAAATAGTCCTAGGATAAGCGTAGGCTTAGAATCTCCTTCTGGGGGAATCAATGAGTACAAGACAGACTCAGTCTCTGTTTTCAGTGGGCTTGTAGTTATGTTAAAATCAATTTGTAATAAACAGTGCCATGTGTTGGGAGGGAAATCTTCTCTACCAGCTTAAGTCAGACTGATCAGAGACCTACAGATTAACTGACAATAGAAAGATTTACAGGAGAAAAATTTATTAAGCATGGAGGAGTACCCTATATAGATAGAAGCTCCCAGAACCGCTAGGGGTGAAAGTTTATATATCAGTTTAATAAAGTCTGGGGTCGGGGGGAGTATAATGGCTTCAAAGGATGGAAGGTTCTGATGAGGCTTGTTGACAAATCTTTTTTGGAACGTCCTGGTGCCCACGGTCAGTGCCTCCCTGACTGGAGGGGATTGGTGGCATCTGACTTTCATACAGCTCTGTTCTAGTCAGAAAGGCAAGTTCAGGTAAGAATTCTTTATGCATCTTCTGTAGCTCAAATGTCTTCACTTTGAAGTAATCTCAATGCCGGTTTGGTAGATTTTGGTCTCTGCACTTGGCTATGGAAGTGGAAGCACAAAATACTATAGGAACACCTTGGAGGGGAGCAACCTAGCTCAGGGTGATCAGAGAGACTCCTGATCTTAGTTGAGATTCCAGGTCTTAGTTGAGACTGAAGGATGAGTAGATGTTAACGAGGCAAAGCAGCTCAGAAGAAATCTATGCAAAGGGATCAGCTATATACACTACCAGGTTGGCACTCAATGGGTGTTGAGCCACCATGATACAGGAGTTAATTAAAATAGCCTAATTAAAAATCCTCAGAAAATCTTCATAGAAAACTGTCTTAGTCTGTGTGGGCTGCTGTAACACAATACCAGAGACTGGATGGCTTAAAAACAACAAATATTTTTTCTCACACTTTTGGAGGCTGGGAAGTCCAAGATGGTGGTGTCAGCAGATTCAGTGTCTGGTGAGACCCCACTTCCTAGACAGCTTCTTTTCACTGTAACTTCGCATGGCAGAAGGGCTGAGCTAGCCCTCTGGGTCCCTTTTATAAGGGCACTAATCCCAATCATGAAGGCTCTGCCCTCATGACCTAATCTTCTCCCAAAGCCCCCACTGCCTAATATCATCACATTGGGTGTTAGGTTTTAACATATGAACTTTGGGGGGATACAAACATTCAGACCACAGAAGGAATTGATATCGTATCTATGTTTAGGAAGCACTTATTGATCACTTGTTAAGGAGCTGGCACTGGGGACACAAAAACATGTATAATACATTCAACTCCACACTTTTGACTAAACAGTCACATAGGGAAGCAGGTAAACAGAGAATTAGGGCAGCTTTTTTGTTTCCAGTTTTACTGAGAAATAATTGACATACATCACTGTAGAAGTTTAAAGTGTACAGTGTGATCGTTTGGTTTACACATGTAGTGAAATGATTACCACAATAGGTTTAGTTAACATCCATCCTCTCATTCAGATACAATAAAAAGAAAAGAATTTCTCCTTGTGACGAGAACTCTTAGGATCTACATCCTTGACAATTTTCCTGTGTATCATTTGGCAGTGTTAACTATAATCATCATGTTGTACATTACATTCCTAGTACTCATTTATCTTATAACTGGAAGTTTTTACCTTTGGACCACCTTCTTCCAATTCCTCCTCCTCCTGTCCCCCTACTCCTGATAATCACAAATCCGATCTCTTTTTCTATGAGTTGTTTGGTTTTTTAAAAAAGATAGCTTCCACTTTAAGTGAGACCGTATGGTATTTGTCTTTCTTCCACTTATCTCACTGAGCATAATGCTTTCAGGGTCCATCCATGTTGTCACAAATGATAGGACTTCCTTGTTTTTTATGGTTGAAGAATATTCTATTGGATACATTTATACCACGACTTCTTTATCCATTCATTCATCAATGAATACTTTGGTCACTTCCATGTCTTGGCTGTTGTAAATATAGTCATGCACCACAAAATGACATTTAGGTCAATGACAGACTGAATGTACATGGTAGTCCTATAAGATTAGTACCATATAGCCCGTGTGTAGTAAGCTATACCATCTAGGTTTGTGAAGGTACACTCTATGATATTCGCACAATAACAAAATCACCTAACGATGCATTTCTCAGAACGCATTCCCGTCACTAAGCAACACCTGACTATAACGTTGAATAGCTTTTGCTGAGAGCTGTGTGTTCAAAGCACCACGGGAGAGTGCGGGTGCTGAGGGGCTCCCCCATCTTCTCACGTCCATGCTGGCAGGAGGTTTGATTTGGTGTGCTGCACTTGGCCCCAGATCATCTTGTCCTCAGAAGTTTGGTGTTATGTTCAGAGGGACTCTAGATAAAGTATTTCTAGTAAATTTCATGTTAATATCATCCTTGTCAGTGAGAACCATACACTCAAAGGTGTGTCATCAAGTTGATAACGCTAACTCTACCGTCTCCACCTTCTCATCTCTTTTCACTGCTAAGATTTATCACAGTAAGAGAAATAGTGCAGCTAACACTAAGTTTCCCAGAAATTTGAATAAGTAAAGTTTCTGAGAGAATGTTTTGTTAAAAATCTTTTTTTAACCATTTATTCAAATGAAGAAGACATTGGGAGTTCTTCAAATAATCCTGCATAAAAAGTATGTCTGCGATTGGCATTGCATTTTAGTGGACATTATTTTTGACAATTCTTTAAGGGACATACAAAGAAAAAAGGGACAAAGAAAACAAACAATCACAAAAATGTACTCGGTAATAAACTACGTGTAGTCTGAAATTCCGATCAGTAATTAATTAGAACTGTTCAAAGTTACCCCTGGTAAAACAAGACTTCTATTACATTTATAATTAAATTTATAATTAATACTTTATGCATGTCATGTATAAAGTCATATTCCATTTTCTATATTATTTCTCAATAAAAATAAAAATGGCAGAGGGCTTTGATGTTTAATATACAGAATCTTAGCTCTCACATGCTGTCACTTTTGTGGGAAAATGTTAAGTGGTCTGATAAGAAATATGCTGATTGGGCTTATTTTTAGGTTAGGAAAATAGTGTGATTTTTTTGGTAGCTCTGAAAATAGAGTAATCTATAATGAAATATATGCATGAAGGGAGCCATTAAGTTGTACTTTATCTTCTTTATCTAGGCTTGTGATGAAATGTTCACTACAGGTAGAAAAAAAAGTACTGTGAATTGAAGAGCTGAGCTCTCTCTATCAAGGGACTAATGATTCTTGTTTTAAAATGTAAATGGAGCAGTCTTGAGTGCTTTAAAATTTGTGAGGAAAGACTGTGGAATTGTCATTATTTTATCATTACTGTGGCTCCCCACAGGAGCAATTGTAAAGGTGGGGGATGTGGGGCGGTGAACTGAATCTCTAAGTGCCAGGGACTCTTCCTGCAGAGTTGAGTCAGTAAGGAGGAAAGCCTGGCTGGATCACGGAGGACTCAAGGATTCGGGAGATGGCAAGTTAGGAAGCAAGAGCAGGGAACGCATTTTAGAAGGTCAGCTTGGAGAGAAAGATCGAGAGTAGGGGCAGAGGTCCATGGCCACTGGCTGCGTTAGCCAGGATGGAGCTGAAAAGACTACGATTTTTTTGGAAGCCAACCTGGGTCAGTCTGGGGCTGTGCTGAATCTGGGAAGGACTTTATTCTTCCAGAGGCAGAAAGGGGCTCAAAGGCGATAAGTTGTCCTTGTACTGGGGAATAAATGGAATGAGACTGACTAGAAGTCCATGGCCCTCTAAAATCATATGTAAGAATGTGTGTGTCTCCGCATTTTTTTCTGGGGAGATCAGATCTTTAGTAGGCATCAGATTCCCAAAGGGATCACTGACTCCTCTCCTCCCTCAGTCTTCCTGCTTGGCCAACAACAACACAAAGCCACTGGCCTAGAAATGAAACTTTACATTTAGGGAGTTCCTATCATCTGAAAGTGAAATGTCAACAAGGACCACCTGGAAGAATTATTGTTTTAGATGTGTGCCAAGAGAATTGATTAACCCAAGATTATATTTGTGATTTTTTTCCCCCTCGACTATGTTGTTTATTCCTAAATTCCTTCCCACTGTAGTGAAATTTAATTGTGCACTCAAAATGAATCTGTGTTAAACTAATGAATAGGACAGAAGGAAGGCGTGTCCTCTGAGAAGCAATGAAAGTCCAGAGCTCAAAGATTAGGCCTTCAGTCTATTTCTGCATCACTCCTCCTCCTTCTCCACCCCCAGTCCTCCAGCCCAGATGTGATGCCAACAAAAGCCAGCTTTTTCCTACCAAGTTGTACCACCCACATTCCTTTCATCTTTACTTGTGAGATTCACTTTCTATTTGAATATGTATATTTAGGCCCTTCTTCCTCTGTCCACATCCTATTTAATGTGGAGAGACAAAACCTGGCTACCATATACAAGCAAGATGTCATTCTCAATGTGACATTTGCTGTCCGTGTCAGGTTGGGTTTGCTAGGTGGCTTGCAATCCAGGAATCTGATACTTGTTCTTTGTGCAAGTTTAGATCCATCGCAGTCCTCGGCCATTTTCTCAGGAGACAGGTAGTATCTGAGGCGGCATAGAAATAGAAATGGTGGGCACTGAATTTGGTGACTGGGTTCCTTTTAGATTAGTTAAGGATTTATTCCTCATCTAGCTGGAGGGGAACTGTGTACGTGTTCTCAATAGTTATGAGTTAAATGCCAAAATACAGGCACACATTGCTGGCAGTCCTTTTAATGATAGGATGGAAAGCTTTCAGAGATGAGAAGGTAATGGTGGGGAGCAAGAGACTGTGACAGAAATAGTGACTTCATAATTTGTCTCTCCTCCACACTCCTGAATTAGAACGTATGGGAAATTGACTCTGGGGTAAAGCTATTTCTGCTCTTCTCTGCTCTCATCCATTTGAAAGTGGATGAAAACACATTGTACAGATGAAAATGCTGAAAAATTATGAACCCAGAAATCTTAATGTACCATGATGTAACAGAATATAAAAGAAATGAACAAGGATGTCTAAAAATATTTTACTTGATACAAATCTGATATAGCCAGGAAATTTGATAAGGTTGGAAATTAATCAGCTTATTATCCTGGAAACAAAACTAGTTAGGCTAAGGATGTGGTGTATAACATAGAAAAGAAGACTTTTTCCTTCTCTGGAAATGCTGTTTTTCAAAATAGGTATTCAAATTTTTAAAGATAAAAATTGACACTAGAATTTTAATTAAACGTATTTCTTTTCAGCGTCATTACTCTTTTCCAAAATCATTTGTGATATATGTACGTTCTCTTTATATTTTATACTTTTATGAAATATAATTATAGATTTGGTTTTTTCTTCAAGATGATTTTCAAATAATTTTATATTATAGACAGTTCTTCTCTTCATAAATTCATTTGTAAGATTTTGAATATGCTTTTCAATTGAACAGTTTGTTTAAAGGAGGAACCTCATATCAGAAGAACAATTGTTCAAGTGGAGCTCTTTTCTCAAGTATTATTTCCTACTATTGTGGTTTGAAGTTCGGACGTCTTTAATAATGT
Organism: Equus asinus; assembly: GCF_041296235.1. NCBI lineage: Eukaryota > Metazoa > Chordata > Mammalia > Perissodactyla > Equidae > Equus > Equus asinus. Next base: position 26,806,407 of record NC_091813.1, read on the forward strand.
CACTCCAAAAGTGTACGTTAAAATAGTCCATTCTAAAAACCAAACAGCTGGAGTAAAATAGATGAAAAGGATTTACCATATTTGTTGATGTTCTTAACATAAATATATTTTGTACCCTAACTCTATCTATTGAAAAGGCCTAGAAATACTGACAAACTCAATAGCAATGAACACCTATAGCACCAAGATTGTGGTCTCTGAAGAGTCATTTCCCCCTAAAAGGAACCGAGGTTTGCTGGAGAAGTGGTTGATTTCATGTCAAGGGCAAGATGAGCCTGGCATATCATATGTGAAAGCTAGGAAGGTATTAAAGTCTATTGGAGTCATGTTGAAAAAGCTCAGCAGCCAACTTGAAGAGGTCCCCACCCACGCACGCAAAGATGGGATCATTAGAATACCAAACATATTAGATGTTCAAAATAAAACATATTAAATATATTTAAATTTTTAAGTTCTTAATGACACGGGAAAAAATACTCATTGGTACAAAACCTCATTGGTCAACTTTGGAGAAGACCAGGGAATCAATTCATTGTTTGTGAAAACTGGTAAATAAAGGGAAAGAGTCAAGAATTTATTCTGATTTTTCTATATAAACTGTACCACTGGATAACCAAATGTTTGAAGAAGGTTAAGATTATTTTCACAAAATTGCAACCAATAATTGTACAAGGAATAATAGAATATCACCATTTTGCAGTCCCTAATGAAATAATAGATCTGGGCAATGACTCTCATGAGCTGCTAACACCACAAAAGAGATAACCAGACATTGTGGGCTTCCTGACGGAAGTACACGCCACCAACCAAGGAGTGTTCCTGCCAAAAATTGAACCCAGGTCCAATCAGCCTCTACATACAGCCACCTTATTATAGGAAATACATAGGATAGAGGACCATGTTAAATTACCTCACAGGGATGCAATCAGCAAACCCAGAGGCTCTACAGGACAAACAAATAAACCAAAGCTCCTTTCAATAAATAAATTGCAAAGGGAAGAGAAAGAGAGAGCACCTATAAAATAAATGAGATTTGAGATGTCAACCAATTGTGGTGCATGGATCTTATCTGATGCTAATTAAAATAGACCATTTAAACATTTTTGGATAAAAGGAGAAATTTGAACACCAACAGGATATTTGATGATAGTAAGGAATTATTGTTAATTTGTTTAGGTACAATAATAGGATTGTCATTACATTTTTTAAAAGGGGTCATATCTTTTAGAATTATACATTTACAGGAAAAGTTTGCTTCTAAACAATCCAAGTGGTCAGCAGAGATTGGAGAAGTGAACGGGGATATAGAGGAAACAAGTTTGACCATGAGTTAACGATCACTGAAGCTAGGTGCTTGTCCATGAAGATTCACTATTCTACTTTCTCTGCTCTTGCATGTGTTTTAAATTTTCCATAATTATTTTATTTTATTTTATTTTATTTTATTTTTTTGAGGAAGATTAGCCCTGAGCTAAGTACTGTCAGTCCTCCTCTTTTTACTGAGGAAGACTGGCCCTGAGCTAACATCCATGCCCATCTTCCTCTATTTTATATGTGGGACGCCTACCATAGCATGGCTTTTGCCAAGCGGTGCCATGTCTGCACCCGGGATCGGAACCGGTAAACCCCAGGCGGCAATAAGCAGAGCGTGTGAACTTAACCGCTGTGCCACCGGGCCGGCCCCTTAAATTTTCCGTAATTAAAAGTTGAACAAGTATTGTAAAGATTTTTCTTAAAAATTGTTCTAATACCTTTTCTGACTTATCTATATGGAAGTAAAAAAAACATGACCAAGTAAGAAGATGATCTCAGATACAGATGACTCAGAAATCTTACTTTTTAAAATTAGTAAACAGTTAAAACTAAGCTCTATTTCTGAAACTCTTTTTCCTCTGCCAAGACTTCTGTCAGTCATTATCAACCTGAGAAGTTAGAAAAAGTATGCTCTTTTGCATTTTTCCAAAGGGAGATAAGGTCAGTGGCAATAGCAAGCTTTCCTGCTGCGACAAGAAACATGCTCTGTTACGCTTGGGTTGTTTCTCAGGAGGTACCGCATAGTAAAGATAATAGTTTAATAATTTATGTACACTTAATAAATGCCCATAAGTAAATACATTTTCAGAGGGAAATGTAAATATGCAAACAACTCAAAATTTCAAATGTCATAAAGGAAAGCTTTGTTTATGTACTTATTTGTTCATATATCTAACCCCAAACTTTCTTTGAGTATCTGCCGTATTGGTAAACAAGATGAATTGTCTGTCCTCAGAGAATTCAAAGTCTTAAAATAAAAAAAAATTAATGATTACAACTTACTGTTATAAACATTATAATAATGTGTCTGCCTTTTTCACCATTTACCTTAGCACCTAGCAATATTCAGTATGGAAAGAATCTTGAGGAATATTTTATAGATGAGTGGATGGAAGAATGGTGTTACAGAGGGATTTGGTGAAGCTAAAGTAGGAGAGAGAGATGAAGGTCAGATCAAGCAGCGCCAGGAGTACCATGCTAGGAAAATCATCTTTATCTTGAAGACAAGGGTTCGTTTGTTTTCAACAGACTTTAGTTTTTACAGAAGTTTTAGCTTCACAACAAAAATGAGGGGAAAATACAGACATTTTTCCATATACCCCTGCTCCCACATGTGCATAGCCTCCTTCTCTGTCAACACCCAGCACCACAGTGGTACGTGGATCACACTTGATGAAACTACATCGTTATCACCCAAAGTCCATAGTTTGCATCAGGGTTCACTCTTGGTGCTGTAGATTGGATGGATTTTGACAAGTGGACAATGACATGTAGCCACTGTTATTGTACCACACAGAATACTCTCACTTCCCTAAACAGTCTTCTGTGCTCTGCCTGTTCAGCACTCTCTTCCCTAGTCCCCAGCAACCCCTGATTCTTTTAGTGTTTTCATAGTTTTGCCTCTTCCAGAATGTTGCATAACTGAAATCATACACTAAGTAGCCTTTTCAGATCTTATCAGGCTTCTTTCACATAGTACTAGGCATTTAAGTTTCCTCCATGTCTTTTTATGGCTTGATAGCTCGTTTCTTTTTAGCACTGAATAACGTTCCATTATGTGGATGGACTACAGTTTATTTATCCATTCACCTTTGGAAGGACATCTTGGTTGCCTCCAACTTTTGACAATTATGAATAAAACTGCTATAAAAATCTATGTGCAGGACATAAGTTCTCAACTGATTTGAGAAAATATCAAGGACTGCAATTGCTGGTTCATACGGTAAGAGTATGTTTACTTTTGTAAGAAACCACCAAACTGTCTTCCAAAAAAGGCTGGACCACTTTGCATTCACGTTGACAATAGATCAGAGTTCCTGTTACTCTACATCCTCAGCAGCATTTCGCGTTGTCCATGTTTTGGACTTTTGCCATTCTAGTAGGTGCGTAGTGGCATCTCGTTGTTTAGATTTGCATTTCCCTGATGATACATGATGTTAAGCAGCTTTTCATACCCTTATATGCCATCTGTATGTCTTCTTTGATGCAGTGTCTACTTAATCTGTTGCCAATTTTTTAATTAGGTTGTTAGTTTTCTTATTGTTGAGTTTTAAGAATTCTTTGTATATTTTGGATAATAGTCCTTTATGAGATGTGTCTTTTGCAAACTTTTTTTCCCAGTCTGTGGCTTGTCTTCTCATTCTTTGACACTGTCTTTCACAGGGCAGAAGTTTTTAATTTTAATGAAGCCCAGCTTATAAATTATTTTATTCATGGATCATGCCTTTGTTGTTGTATCTAAAAAGTTATCTCTATCCCCCACATCATCTAGGTTTTTTCCTATGTTATCTTCCAGAAATTTTATAGTTTTGCATTTTACACATAGGCCTATGATTCATTTTGAATTAATTTTTGTGAAAGGTGTAATGTCTGTGTCTAGATTCATCCTTTTTGCATATAGATGTCCAGTTTTTCCAACACCATTTGTTGAAAAGACAGGACAGATTTAAAAAGTAAATTTTAGGCACAGGATTATATCTCTTAAGAGATGGAAGAAGAAACTTTTAAATGGTCTTTCGTTAATGTTCCAGGGGAAAGATGTACTCTGTCATATTCAATAAAGGACTAACTTACCAAACTGGGTATTAAAGCAATTAAATTCTCTATCCTGGCATCCTGAAATGTTTCTTTTTATATTCTACAGTCCTCAACATAGAGACGAACCTCACAGTTTTCACTCTTACTGGGCTGAAGCATATTATTATGAATTTAAAATATATAACTGAATTAATGAAGAAACAATCACATAGGAGATTTCTAACTCCAAACTATAAAAATACTTTAAAAACTTAAATAAAGGAAAACTGGATTCATAATATGATTGTTGTTTATAATAGCTGTTTCAAATCACAGCATGGGATTTTTCTTTTATTGTTTAAATAAAAATGCAAGCTGTAAAAGATAATTCTTTCTAATAAAGTTGTTATGATTAATAACATAGAACTGTTGGTGCCACTCAAAAACTACAATAGAAGGGAAAACTCCATCATACTAAGGAGAGACAAAGACAGACGTTACCATTAAATACAATTCACATGGTGCCTCGTACCCAGATTGCGAAACTCAAAGTTCACAATTTACTGTAACTCTAGATACAACATAGATATACTTAGTTCATCAACATGACCAATTCTTTCCACTGAGATTTGGGAGCAAAAAGAGAAAATAATATTTATTCATTCATTCAATATTTATTAAGTCCTCACCACAACTAAATAAATGAAGACACGGTGTTATAGTAGATGCAAAGATGTACCAGACAGAGCTCCACTCTTCAAGGGCAAACATTCTGCTCAGGCGGATAAAAATCTCCCCAAATGACCTACAGTTAAAACAGAGAATAATCTGGAGATAAAAGGGGGCACAAATTAGTTGCTAGAGATTTCAGGGAAGGAAGGAATTATTTGCAGGTGAGAATATCAGGAAATACTTCATGATGGAGAAAATATTTGAACTAAATCTTAGCAAAGGAAGAGACACTACCATCTCCCACGGCTCTTTCAGGCAGAGCCTGCTTGTTTCACAAATCTCAAACACATCAATGTGAGGAGGTAGGCTTGGGGTGCTCCTCCGGCATCCCGTTCTTGCTAATTCTAGACCGTTAGTACTCCTCCATCTTGTAAAAGCTCTGTTCCTCTGAGGTTTATGTCGCTGGACTTTCCACCCTCTCCCCGTCTTTGTCACTGTCAACCAACAGCCTCCAGTCACTGTCTTTTAATCACTCCTGACCTTGGTTCCTGGAGCATCTTCTTCCTCTTCACCCTGAGCACCTATCATTCTTGCTGGATTCAACACATATACAGACAGGGCTTTCACTTAGACTTGAGTAAGTTTGGGGACCGACTCCATTGTCTCTACTATTGATTTGTATAGTTATTTTGACAAATTCTGGCAGATAATGATAAAGTTTCTTTAGGAAGAGGGGCAAGTTTCTAACTAGCCCATTGTCTAGTGGCAGGGTTGCACGTGGATAAGTCATTCAATACTCTGCCCCTTTGTTCTTTGACCTCCTCCCCACCAATTACGTTGACTACCATTCCACCTCAGCCATAGGATCCCAGAGTCGCACCCTGGATTTTGTCACCCCCGGAGATTAAATTACCTCATGATGAATCTAGAAACCCTGCTTTCCTACATTATCCTCCTGTGTTTTTAGTTCACTTACTCAAGTGTTTCTTTGAAACAATTTTCCTACCTAACTGATACCACTAATTCATTCTTTCTATTTTCTCGCTGTTCAATAGTTTCAGACATCTTTTATTCTCTCCTATCTAGCTTAGATTTCATGATCTTTCATTGGAACCATTCTATTACAAATACTCTCGACATCCTTGCCCTCTTTCCCTCTTTTACCTTCTCTAGGGAAAATAAAACAACCCTGAGTGAACCTAACATCTGCCTTTTCTGCCTGGCACTCATGCAACTGAGCATTGCTGGAGAAAGCCCATGGCCACCAGATGGTTACCTCCCACCCCATCCCATAGCAGATTTCCCCTCACTCTTGCAATTCTAGAAACACCTTTTGATAGGTCCTACAGCAAACTGAGCTCTATTGTGTTTGCACATACTGTTCCCTCTTCTTGGAATGCTTTTCCCCAAACTCTTAGCATGGTTGATCCCTACTTGGCTATCAAGTTTCAGCTTAATAATAGTAGTTAGTAGCTAGTATTTACTGAGTGCATTCTTTGTGCCAGTGGTTTTATATAAATTAGTTCCATCTTCTCAATAACTTTAGGGCTAGATGGTGTTACTATCTTCATTTTACAGATGATAAAATTAAGGATTAGAGAAGTCAAGTAACTTACTCATGATCACACATATAGAGAGTGGTAACTGTGGAGTTTGGACCCACGCTAGCTGTCTATAAGGCCCGCGTGCGTAGGTAACCTACTGTTCTGTTTCCCTGTTCTTGGCTGTCTCCTCACTCTCTCCTCCACAGATGTATCTTCCCAAACACATCCTAAAAAACATTTTATAGTAATTTCCTCCATTTTTAATCATACATTTATTTACTTGCTTATGCCTTTCACTTTCATCATCTCCCTCCTCTAACTAGACTTAAGCTCCTTGAGGCCAAATGTCCAGGCTTACCAATGTGTCTTCAGGGCCCAGCAATGTGGCTGACCTACAGCAAACGTCAGTCAGTGCTTGCTAAATAAGGACAAGACAAGCAGAGTAAGGTATTCCTGGCAGAGCTGGGCATGAACAAAGCCCCAACAGGAAGATTTGGGACATGCTTATGTGAGGGCCTCACGTGGTTGCGACGTGTGTGACTGACTTTCCACCTTGTACACTGGGATTGGCTAGATAGGCTAAAGAATCAAGAAATACGATGTAAAACTAGAAAGTTGGAGGCATGCTGTCTTCCAGAGCTGAGGATTGGTTGTGAGATCACTGTCATTCCTGGGGAAGATGGGGCCAGCTCACTCCACCCTGAGTTGTGAGCTGAAGTGGCACCAGAGTCCTTCCTCAGCCCCGACGTGGGTTCCTGCTGAGACTGAAGGGCGCTTTCCAAACAAGTAAGGCTCGAGCTCTCAGGGTCCCGATCGCCACAGTGGTAACTTCTGCAGGGCAGGCAGGGAGCGTGAGAAGGATAAGAGAGGGAGATAAGGAAGCAGCAACAGGCTAGAATTTTATTACGTTTGACACTTAACGCAGTAAAGGCAGGCATATGTAATCTTTAAAATACCTTACAAAGATCAAAATGGAACAGAGCTAACAGGAAATTCTGAGTGTACACAAAGGTAACATTTGCAGCATTAATTTTATGAGGGGAGGCTTCGAGGCGATAATATATCACCGGGTCATTTTCACTGCAGTGTCTAACGTCGCTTTAACTTGAAATTTTAAAGTAGCAAGTGCAAAAGAGTCTCTAAAAGTTATGTACACGTTTATGTGCGACAGTAAGTTGCTTAACTTTACTGATCTTGTCGAAGAGTTATCATAGGTTTACAACGTCCCCGAGAAGCCTGCAGCTTGCGACCACATGTATAAGGCAGAATGAAAGGCACCAGGCGGGTATGGGCTTCATAGAGTAAGGAAACTTAGACTTGACCTGGGGCTGTAGCAAACAGTAAGGCAGGAAAGACAGCAGGGTGAGTCTTGTAACTGATTGAACTGGAGTTCTCAGATTTCCACCTTCTGTGAGAGCATCAGCTTCCTCCACGGAATCCAGAGCTCATCTTGGCTACCAAGACTGTCCTCTGTGCTAACGAGATCTAAAGGACGCTGATTTGCCTTGGCTTTCAGGAGAGGTTTATGAAGAGGGACAGGAAGGTCCAGAGAAACTCAGCACAGGTCTGCCCACCCGCTGCTGACCACCAAGCATCATGGAGGGGGGCAGCTGCTCCTGAATGCTGCCTCTGGGCTGGTGTGTGCTGGGAGATTACATCTGGAGCACAGAAGACCCCATCAGTGTCTGACCACAGCCCCATGGGGTCCTATGCCTCTTCCTTACAGGAATGTGCTTGGCCCATGTAGGACAGGCCCAAACGCTGGGGAGCAAACGCCCATGAGAGCAACCCTCAAGCCATGACAGCTGGGAGGTGGTGGATAAATGCGCCTCTCTGGGGCATTGCTGAGGTGTGTTGTGCTCCTGCAGAACTGAGCCACATCCTCCCCAGCAGTCCCCCCTCACTTCTTTGTGCTGGCTTCCTTCTGTCCCTGTCTCACTTCTCCATTAATGCACCGTGCTCCCTGAGATCACCTCCCCAACAAACAACCTGCACTCGAATCCTTGCGTCAGGATTATAAGGGCGCTGATCCAATTCATGAGGCCTCCACCCCCATGACTTAATCACCTCCCAAAGGCCCCACCTCCAAACACCATCACACTGAGGGTTAGTTTCCAACATAGGAATTTGGGGAGCACATTTTAAGTTTACAGGAGTATCTTTCTTTCTTCTTTTCCTTCTTTCCTTTCCTTTTTTTCTTTCTTAGCCTCTAGATTCTACTTCAGTAGATTGGCAGTAACCTGTCACCACTGAAGCAAAGTCAGTGTGGTATTTGTTTTGATATTTGAGAGTCAAGGTGATTTCCTGGGGCTCATAAATGGGAGTTGCAACAGCGGAAGGATATCTAGAATGGTTATGGTCAAATGAACAGAAAATTATAAAAATTAGATTAATCCTGTCTTCTCTCTCAGGTGTTGTTCAGTTTTGCAAATATGGAAACTAAGGCTTAAAAAGGTAAAGTAACTTAGTTTTTTAAAATAACTTTATTGAGATACAATTTACACACCATACAATTCACCCATTTAAAATGTACAGTTCAATGGTGTTTAGTATATTCAGAGTTGTATATCCATCACTATAATCTAATTTTAGACCGTTTCTGACACCCTAAATGGACTGTATCTTTGCAATGATAATAAACAAACATTTAGCCTGTGTACGAGGTCCTGTGCCAGGCGCTGGACCGTGTGCATGCACAAGAAAGACGTGTTCTGACCCTAGCGCAGCTTAAATCCCCATGGGAGGGACAGACAAACATATACACAAATATGGTAACAAGACAATTGTAGGCTGTGGTACGTACTGTCAAGGGAATAAACAGGGCAAATGAGAAAAAGAAAAATGAGAACAAAACTCTATTCCAGGGTTAAGGCCAGCCTCTCTGATGAGATAACATTTAAGAGAGACCAAAAAACATTGAGGAAGCATCAGGTAGCTGCAGATGGGGTAAGAACATTCCAGACTCAGCAAACAGCAGGAGCAGAGGCCCTGAGGGTTGGGTGGAGTGTGGCCTGAACTGACACTGGAGAAACAAGAGGAAGGCAGATCCTGCAGGGCTCTGTGCATCACGGGAAAGAGTTTGGATTTTATTCTAAATACATTGAGATGCCGCTGAAATATCTTAATCATCAGGTATCATGCTTTTAAATTCATGCTTTTAAAATATTTGTCCAGCTGCTCTGTGAAGAATGGATATTAGGCAGGCAAGAGTGGAAATAGGAAGACAGGATAGGCGGTCCCTGCAATTGTCTGGGCAAGAGATGATGTTGACTTAAAGCGGTGGTGGCAGCAGAGAAAGAAGTAGACGGAGTCAAATATATTTCAGAAGCAACAGGTGGTGAGAAAAATCAATAAAGTGTGTAGAGCTTGCTGTGAAGCGGAGCAGAGGAAGGGGGTGGTACGCTGGAGTCAGGGAGGGAGGTTAGAAAGCGAGAGTTGCTAGAGCGTGTTTGTGGTTTTGGTGAGAATCATCCAGTGGAGAAGGCGAGAGAGCGCTGATGCTGAGCGAGCAGGGGAGAGCTGGAGCCGGTGTGGCCCCAGGTGAGGCAGCTGGTCAGTGACAGGGCTGGAGTGGAACCCCATCACACCCGCCCTGGCTGTCAGTGCGCTCTGAGGACTCCTGAGAGATCCTGGGACCCCTTCAGAGGGAGGCTGAGCAAGTAGGACTCTAAGGCCCCTACTCCTGCTTTAACTAGAGTAGTTCTTGCTTTGTTTATTTTATGTGTGGGGCTTAGGCTTAAACTTTCATTTGAAGAAAGAGATCCAGGCTCAGTGAACTTTGAGAACTATAGCACTGTACTGTGCTACTTGCCAAGATGTAATTTGTTGGGCAGATATCTCTCTAACTTTGAAGGCATCCAAAGTCAAACCGAAAGGAGACAGTACTTCCAATTCTTTTTGTTATCTAGGCCCCACAGATTAGCCAGGAGACCTGGAAACTCAAGTGTGTGGCAAAGAACTCTTAAGGGACCCATGGGGTTGACCAGACTCCAGCCGGCCATGTTTGCTAGTTGGACTCAGGCTGACAAGGCTGGTGGTGTGTCTGGCCAGGCGTGTGGGTAGGATGGGGGGCGGCTGAGGCAACCTCCACATGCAAGCCATGGCATCCACTTTGGAGATCCATAGTCCCCTCCAGGAAATCTTTGACTCCCTGACAACTCTTTCAGCAGGGGATAGCTCTTTCCAGAGGCATTATTTTCAGATATTAATGAGTTGGCTTCTGCTCAAATTCCTCTGCATAGGTGTGTCAAACACGTGCAGGTCACTGGGAGTAATGCTGTCGGGTCCTAGAACATCCTGACATTGACGTGGGTAAGCCCCAGTTAGGGACTCTGCTCTGCCCTAGCTCTGATGCTCTTCCACCCTCATTCTCAGAAAGAATCGTGTCCTGGCCTGGTAGGCATTATCAGAGTAGCCTGGTTGTTCTTCTGCTCAATGCCGTGAGGCAGTGGGGCAACTTATACGAATCATCTGCATGCATACACATACCTCCCAGCAAGGCAGAAATAATTGTAAAAGATCTCCTTGGAATAGTTTCTAGACAAAATTTTTATTGATTTTATTAATAAATTGTATTATTTAGCGAAAAAATGTTGAATAATTTATTCAGTGAATGTTTAAGGAGTTTACCATTTGCCAAACACTGCAAGGAGCTGGCATAATAAAAAAGAATATGACTCCCACTGTCTTCTGGAAAAGACAAATAATTATGGTTGTGTGTAATGCTTGCTGTAATGAAATTAATTATAAAGAGTTATGGATGCAGAAAAGCAAATGAACAACTCTTGTCACAGAATCTCAGTGATGGCTTCATAGAAGGTTAACTGAGCAGAGCCGTGAAGGATGCATAGGAGATTGTAAGAAAGAAAAGTGGCAAAAGTGTTTCTGGCTTTGAGAGGAAATGTACAAAGTCACAGACTCCTTAAAGGAGTAGATGTGTCTGAGACACAAACACATGAGGATGCCCCAGGTGTAGGGCAGACATGGGTGGGCATGAGACTGGGAAGGGAGATCATTGCTCTCCATGCTAAGGTTACCGCTGAAGATTTCTAGGCAAAAGAGAGACGCGTGATCAGACTAGAATTTTAGGAATATCTCTGTAGCAGAAGAGGCATAAAGTGAAGCTGGGAGATCTTAAGGACATCTGTCACAGTGGCCTGAGAGGGACATGCAGGGCCTACGTAAGCAGTGGCAGGACAGCAGGAGAAGGGAATAGAGAGTCCGAGACCTATGGGGTTAGAATTGAAAGATCAGAAGAAGATTGGATACGGAGGGGGAAGGAAGAGTGTGATTGACTCTGATTTTCAGCTTGGGTGACTTAGGGCACATCACGATGCCATTAACTCAGAAAAGGGACAAGGGGAGAGGAGCTGGCTTAAAAGGTGGAGAGCAAGAAGCTGAGGATTTAATAATTATGTGTGCAAACACGAGAGCACACGTGCTTTGTTTAATATCCTCATAGAGACAGTATCAAGACATTTACATTTACCCTGATAGTCTTTTTGGCCGCCATTGATTTTGAGTTCTTTTGCTAGCGATGAAGATAGATTTGCATTGACTCTTCCGCATTCACCTGTCCTTTGCATCTTGTAATCCCATCTATGAAAATCTGGGACCAAGACGAGGGCTGTAATCAATCCACAGAGGAAAAAAATCACCACTTGGGATGGAACCACAGTCTCCAGAGGCTGCAGCAGTGTCCTCTCACCGGGGGTTAATTGACTATGGATAATATCACAAATGAGGCATTCCTATTGCCACTGGATTTAAAAAAAAAATACCCATTCTGCTATTTCCACATCAAAGCTTAGAAGAAATAAGCTGTAAGTGGGTTTCACACCATTTAAGAAGCTCCTGACATTTTCAAAGTTCCCCTGGGGTTACAAAGAGACTTTCTAGGAATAGGGATCTCTAGGAAATGAGAGGGAAATTCCTTGCAGAATTTTGTCTGAATGAAATAACAAAAGGAGCCCTTGGTAGTCAAACCCTTCAAAGGAATTGCATTTTTTTAAAAATAGCGTAATAGTGGCTGCAGGTTGCAACTTGCTTTTTGCTTTTGATTTTGCGGCAATGTGCATGCTGAGTGGGGAATTTAATGAAGAGAGGTTGAGCATAATGAGCAGAAAATTGGGAGTGATCGATCTGTTACATACATTATCTCAGTACGTAAGTGAAGGAGAGAGTGGTGGAATTATCCTTTGAATTCACAACCATGCTAATCATCAATCTAGATAATTCTTCCAGTGGTATGTTTTGTTTGCTTAATTATCCAAACTGGCCATCCACTGACTTCAAATCCATTATGAACGGCACAGCCCCCTGCTTTGTTCTTGTTGGACAGACAAGCATTTCATCTTTCTTTTTAAGCAATGATGTGCTTTTGATATGCTAACTTAATACTTTTCTGCCAGCGTATGATTGAGGAGACAGAGAGTTACCATGTTTTATCAAGCCCCTGAACTAGAAAAAAAGGTTGAGAGATGACATAATTCATCTTTGGTTTGTATCTGAGAAATAGATTTGTTAGTTTGCTAATCATTTTTCAGGGAAAGGTCCATGTCTGTGTTGTTCATCATTGTCTATCTAGCACTTGACACAGGGCCTGGCACATGGTAGAACCTCAGTAAACCTTTTTGAATGAATGAAGAAGTGAAGGAAGGAATGAATGAATGAATGGTGATTTGCTACTTCTTCTCTCTACACCCTTCACTCCTGCAAATATTATCATTAACAGAAGATGCTCACTCCTTGATTTTCTTCACATAATGTCTTAATAGGGTGACCATATAATTTATAGTCCAAAGCAGGACACTTCTGAGAGTGAAAGAGATGTTGATAATTACACCAGGACAGCAGGCATAAACAGGGACCATCACAGACAGATTGGGACATATGGCCACCCTATACATAGAAGGTTATGAAGACACCAAAGAACACTTTTCTTGCCTGTATCTCATGTCTTGTCTATTTTCTTGACACTGTACTTGGCTTAATATAGTTGATCTGACTTTTGACACTGATTACTGAGTATTCCCTAAATCCAAGAATTTTTCTTTTTTTGCCTTCCAATTGGAACTTTGCACCAAAGTGGCAGAAAAAAAGCTCTATGAGGAAAGGGAAAGAGCTTCTGGGGCACTATTCTGACCTCCATGCCTAGCCGTGTTTGACACATAGTTGACTCAATAAATGCTTGCTTAAAAAAAAAGAATAAAGTTCTGGTCTCAAAATGGTAGAATGTTGAACTAGTACACACTACTCTCACATAAAATCCACATAAATAATTAAAAATACATATTAAAATATATACAGGCATCTAAAACATCAGGGGAACTTTTACTTGACAAGAAACTAATGAAAGCTTGAAAAATGAAAAGCACATGGTTTAAGATGAAATTGGAAAATCACTTCTCAGAACATGTACAGGAGTAGCACCCAAAGAAGTCCTTCACAAGAAAGATCAGAGGCAGTTAGGAAGGGTACCAGAGTAGGAGCAGCCAAAGAGATTGACCCCTGCACATGCACACACACACACATGCACACACACACACCAGAAATGTCTGTCTCTACCTGGGAGCAGTGGAGCTTGGGAGAGAGTGACAAGGCAGTTCCCCCAGGTGTTTCCAAAGCCCTGGAGGAATCAGGTACATGTCTACCTCCCCAAGCGCCATGGCTCAGTCCTCCCCCACTCCCTGGAAACAGAGCAAACCACAGCAGCAGCTCCCTTCCCCCACCAGGCAGTGCAAAGAGAGTTAACAGAAAACCTAATAGAGAAGTTCAGCTACCAAAACAAACTCATAAGAAAGATGAAAGTATTCTCAAAATTTGAGGAACACCAATACCTTAAAAGGGTGACTTCCTCAAAATACCAGAAACTGGACAAACAAAAGAATTTACACTAGTGGAAGTAGTCTAAGACTATCACATGGGCTTACTTTATACCATCAGGGAGATAAGGAAAAACACCACATTCGAAAAACTAGGATGAGTAATTAAGGAAAAGAACCAATTCAATATTAGGGAAATGAAATAAATAGACCTTTTGAAATTTAAAAAAACTCAAAAATGGGCCAAATAGCAGGATGAACACAATTCTGTTTGTGATCTGAGAAACCACACCAAGAGATTAGCCCAGAATGTGGCACAAAGGGAAAAAGAAAAAGAACAACACAAATGAAAAGTTAAAAAACACAGCAAAACGTGAAGAACGGGACTGGAAATCAACGTCAATCCATTAGGGGTCCAAATCGAGAGAATATGGAGAAGGCAGAGGAATCAATACTTGGTGACATAAAAGCCACAAAAATTCTAGACCTGAAGAAAGACCTAAGTACTAAAACTGAAAGGGCTCACCAAGGAATAAACATAACAATAGTGGTAATAAAACCCAATTCTAGACATTTCATAGTTAAGTCAAGCCCAAATGAGAAATTCTAAAGCTAGGAGAGAGAAAAAAAATCAGAACACCTACAAAAAAATTGGGATCATATTGACATCATACCCACCACCAGTGTCATTGGACGTAATGGAGTATTGGAGCATCATCTTCAAAGAGCTGAGGAAAAATGGCCTTGATTCTCTAATTCTATACACAGCGAAACTGTCACTCAAATATGGGGGCAGAGTAATACATCTTCAGACATACACGTCCTCAGAAAGCTTATTGCCTGTAGATCTCTTCTTAAGAATTACTAGAGGACGTACCCCAGGAAGAAGAAGATGAATTCCGGGAGGAAGCAGTTGGATATGTTAATTATGTAATTTAAAATTGATAATAAAAATGACATTTACTTCTAGGGAAGTAATATTTGATTTTTAAAATTGTAAACGTGAAATTAGATACAATTGGAATTCTGTAATTTGCTTCAGTTATATAGTATGTCATAAACCCATAAAGGTACAAACTGAGGAATAATCAGAGGCTTGGAATCCTAATTAACCAGTCTGTGGCCCTTAGGGGAGGCCCCAATAGCCTAATGTCACAAGATGGGGAGGCCCGAGGCCAGGACCAAAGCAAGGTCTAAACTCCCCACAAAGACATGAGAGCCAACGTACCACAGAATCCTTGACACGGAGCCACCTCTGACCTTCAATGTAGCTTCTTGAAGATCTATATTTCCAGTTTCCATCAACAGCTAGTTCTTTCTTTGTGCCGTTTTCAAGGACTCTTCAAAGGTTAGCAGGATTTTTATAGGAAGAAAAATTGATAAATCAAATAAAATTGAATACTGTATTAGGAGAATATTGAGATCCCAGCAATGCTCTGACTTACACTATCACTCTTTATCTAACTTTCCTAACTCTTTCCAAGTCACAACTTAAGGAGTTCTGAAAGATATAATTTTTGTCCCTTGGGCGTGGTCCCCACCCCTTTATCCAGGTGGCAGATGGACTCAAGGAAAGAGAGTTCTTTCTCTTGACAGATCAATATAAAAGTGAAAGTTTGTTAAATGAGATTGCTTGTGATTATTACCTAAGTCAGGAGAATGTTAGGCTTCCCTTTCATTAATGTCATGCTTGGCATCGTGCCTTTGGTGGACATCTGCTGTTGGCACTTCCTGGCTCACCTCCATCTTCCTGGAAGCACTGCCCCTCATCTTCTCCCTTTCCCACAGCAGAAGCTGCCTTGATGCTGCCTCCCTGGCCTCAGTGATTGGCCCAGGAGATGAGCTTATACTCTGTGGGCCAAAATCGTTCTCCAGAGCTTTCTGTTCATTCCTAGATTGAGAGAGATGGGGGCCCTTCCTCTCTGAAAATCTGTGAGGAAGTGTTCTTGGTCATGACCATATCTCTTGTACATGGAAGAAGAAAGTTTGCAGATGGAAGGAATGAAGCCAGATAGACAGGGATAAGGGGCAGTGGGACAGAGTCCTGGTGGAATGGGCCCATGGCTCCTGTGGCACTAATTATACTCCTACCCATCCTGAATCTGGGCCAGTAAACTCACCTTTTCCCTGCCTAGTTCAAATGGACTTTCTATCATTTGCAACCAGAAGAGTCTTGTCCAGTTCAGTGCCTTCCTCAGAACAGGTGGGTAATAAAGGTCACTGGATCCAGAGGAGCAAGCCAAGAACTACGTCAGCATGAGATCAGCCTCCGGAAGGGGGAAGTGAGTGGGCCAGAGCATCCTTGTGGGGGCAGAGAACGTGTGTGGGGGCAGGGGTAGACCATGTGGGAGCAATTTTGCCAAGAGGAGGCAAATAACCAAGCACACGGCAGCAGCTCATGCCAACAGAACACAGCAGAGGTGACAGGAGGTCCCAGTAGGAAAACATCCTTTATCCAGAAATTGAAAATGACATTTGGGGAATTCTGTATTGAGCATTGTAGGATTTGGGACTGCTGTGATCTTTCCGTGGTCTAATACTTGATATACATTGGTTTTCCTCTCTTAATAATGTCTTTATTAACCTGTACCAACATATTTATATGTGAGATTGTGCGTGTAATTCCAGAGGGGAAGGAGAGAATCGATGTGTCAGCCCGTTGGGCTTCCTAATGAAGAGTTATTCTCAGGGTTCTGGGTGAGGAATCAAACCAAGAAAAGTATAAGTATCCAATAAGTAATCCCAACCCTTGAGGACACAGGAATCTCTGACCAAGGGTCACCTCCAACCCTTAGTGTCTCTGTCTTTGGAGCTACACCTTTCATCTGTGAAAACAACTAATGCTTCCTCTAGGCCAGCTTCAAGGATTATTCAATGATTAGCAGGATTTTCATAGGCGGAATTGTACGAATCAAGTAAAATTGACTATTAGAAGACCACTTAGATTCTAGATGAGCTTTGACTTGTATATTTCTTAAGCAGTTTTTTTGGCCTCAGTTTCTTCATCTGTTTATAGGTGGTGGTCAGCTTTGACCTGAACTAGGAGCATGGTATGGAAATGATGGACAGGATGTTAGGGTGGGGCTCGTTCTCTCTCAGTTTTGACTGACGTGTCCATAGAAGCCAAAGTTAGTGTGAGACTAACCCTCATCTGCAGGGTTTACAAAGAGAGTGGTGGAGAACAACTTCTAGGCCTCACGGATCCCCAACCAAACCAGAGATAAAAATAGAGACAGTGTTTGAAAAGGGGAGAAAATTTGATGGTGACGTTTCTTTGAGAGAGCTAGTGTCACTCTGTGAGTCCTCTACGACAGGGGGCTGGGTTTTTAGCTGCATCATCTCAAGCTTCACGAGACAGGCTTCTATGGGATGACTTGGAGAACTTTGAAATGTGTTAGGAGTTGGGAGACACAAAGATTGATGTCTGAGAAAGTTAAAACAGCCCTGTGTCAACAGGGCTAGAGATGGCTTCATTGGGAACAGCCTGAATTTCCAGAGTTTGCTGGGCCAACAGGCACCTCAGTGTTTCCTGTGGACCAGATATGAGTCACATGAGAGACAATTACTGTGGCGTCATCTTACACTCTGGCCTAAAGAGACACACAGAGGAGTGGAGGGTTGCTACTAGCAAGGAACTGGAGTGGAGTTCAGAATTCTTAGGGGCTGTAGAGGAGTTGCAAGTGGCAGCCTGAAACAGAGAGGCATCTGCACATGTGATGAAAAATACCATCAGGGGAAGGGACCAGGGAACCTCTGAAGAGACAACAGAAACATCTCTTGGGAGAAAGAGTTAATCTTCCTCATCAGCCAGGCCCAGAGAGCATGAAGCCAGCTTACGACAGTACCAATGTGAATGAGACCTTTTCTATTCTCCTACAACTCAACATCCTCACCCTCCCCCCTTCTCCCTCTACAGGGGTCAGGAATTGGCTAGTAAGTGGGGTTGAGGGAAGAAGTCCAAGGTAGAAAAATGGAGAAAACTCTATCCTGCCCCGCTTCTACACTGCAGGCTTCCAGCCTGAAGCAACTCCAAGTTAAAGAAGGGAAAAAGATTTTAACTTTAGTGCTAAATAAAGTTTATTGATTTGAATAATATCTCAGACTGGATATTGTAGTTATTGAATTAAGACCGTTTGGGGGGCTTCAAGTGACTATACGACTGTCCATTACTTAAGAATGAGCACAAAAGCCTGGGTTCCTGACCAAGTTTCCTTTCTCAGGCAGGCTAAAATAAACCCTGCTTAATGCATTTAAACAATAAAGTTGCATTTTGAATGCATCATTGCTTAGTTTTGTTTAATATGCCAGTTGAAGCAACATGTATAAAATCAAACTAATGTAATATTGACTGAGATATGTGAGCAATCTGGTCAATAGGCATAAAGAGATAACTTTAATTATTCTCAGAATTAGTCAAGAGTTCTTTCAGATGTTCTATTTACTCCTGGGCTTTATAACTTAAATCATAGTTTGCCTTTAGAAGTGTGGTGAAAGGACAGAAAGAAAAGCTAGAGGACTTCCTTATTTAACAGGGAGAAATGAAACTTCTAATGCCACTGGTTCTTGAAAATTTTGTGTCACCTAGAGTTAGAAACACCAAAGCAATGCACCCATATGTCACAGACACACTTTAATTAAATTCACAACATAGTGGTGCATTAAATTATCCAAAGAGCTCCAGGTATGGCAATAGCAAGAAAGAAAAATCATAGAAGAGGCATCGAGTATCCAAGGATCATAACTGACAGCCTGTGATGGGTTGGTCTGCAACATCCATTAATTGACACCCTTGAGCAACCATTATATGCCATGCTCTGTAAATAAGGAGGCAGAGAGGTACAAATGGACCAAAGACTCAAAAAGGAATAAAAGTGGTGTAGGGGCATTAGCTGGCGTGCCCCTTTAAAAAGCATGCATCTTTGAGGTTCCTGTCTGGGCTAGGTGCCAGTGCTCACGATGATAACAGTCCTGGGCTTGGCCAACCCAGCTGCTGTCTTTTGGGAGACTTAGCACAGAGACCCTCATGGTCTGAGGGAACACAGAGGCCCTCAGGGTGAAGAGGGGTTCTGGTCCTTGGAATGCAGGTCATACAGGGACAGTCCCCCTTGGCAAGCATGCAGCCTTTGTTCCTCTGCCTACTTAAGCAAGCCTCTCTCAGGGGACTGTAGCAGGTGCATATTGCTGTCCAGCCAGCCGCCATTGGACCTTCCCTGTAAGTAACTCCCAATAAACCCATATGTCTCATTCACTGTCTCCAGGTCTTTTCTTTGGTCTCTCAGCACCCTATCCTGCACTGCTCACCCAAATGGGTATGTGGCTGAACTAGTGGATGCAAGAGGAATGAAAGCCACTGTGGGCACTGGGACGGCAGTACAGGGGAAGCTGTCTTAATCCACTTCTGTTTAACTGATGAGCCAAATTTACAGACCCTCTTATTCTCTCTGCAAAACAAACTGGCTGAGGCCTCCAGTACTCTCAACTGTTTTCAGCTACTCTCTAGTGTGCCTGTGCACTTCTACTCTCATCTGCTGAATTTTTCTTGTTGTTGACTAAGAGTTAGTTGTGTTCACTTTCCAAATTTATTTGTGCCAATTATATTTTTTATTGTAATAAAATAATATAAAAATAATATGTGATACTTTGCAATATGAATATGAAAATAAGTGTAGTTGTTGCTTTTGAAAATAAATCAAATGCTTTGGAAAGGTACAATAAAGACTAGTCATTAAAAATCACTATTTATTAATCCAGATTCTTTCATAGTTCTTGAAAGTTTATGACTTAATGGCAGAGTGTTCCTGCCATTCTCTCACCTTTACTACCCCAAATATTATGTGAATGAGCCAATTTTGTAGTTCTGCTCAATGCCAAAACAGAATAAACATTGGCAGAGAACATACTGTCATTTTCTCACATAGAGGAGCACTGTCAATTGCAAAGCCATTGTCTTGACCACCAGCTAAGAAAGGTAATAACCTTCAGAAATTCTATTATTTGTGTGCCAGTAGGGCCATATGATCATTGCAGAGCAAGTCTTTCAGCATCACCCACCCCATACTTCATGTCAGTTCATTCAGTCATTCAATTAATATAGATTGAGCTCCTGCAGTGAGACTGGCAGAGAGACAATGACTCTTCCTGAATGAGCAGAAAAGAAGATCATGTGAATCACCTGACTCTATCAGTGTGCTTCCAAGGAGGAATCCTGAAAGAGGATAGAGCTTATGGTGGCCTCTCTCTTCTGGAAGGGTTACTAGCTTAGGACTGGTTTCCAGGGCTTAGCATTTAATTATTTATATCCAGTCTGGCCTGGCCCTGGTGGGAGGATAGGCTCCACCATAACACACTGGGCTGTTGATTACACATGGGCTCACAGACCCCCGTGAGTGGCCCCTGCCCCGATAGTAGTGTAGAGTCAAGAAGCCCAGCGCAGTAGTGAAGAGGCACCTGGTGACTCTGAGTGTGTAGGGAGATAGCTGATTCTCACACATAAAGCAAACTTCATCATCGATTTCTACAGCATTGGTCAATTTCTATTGAATATGCTAACATTCAACAAAATTCAAAAAAATGAACACTAATTTTCCAAGACTCTTAATGTTTATGAGCTATTGAAAAATTCTGGTAAATGTTTATAATAAAGCCTGTAAGATCACTGACTTTTAGGTTTCTTGTTTCCATTTCTGAGATGACTTAGATAACACATAAATTTATACGTCAAACTCTTTCCTATCTCAGATGGGTGTTTTAAGGCCTGAGACCTTATTCACATGGCACTTACAACTTCTTTAGGAAAGGAATTAAGTAAATGAAAGATAAATTAATATAATAATCTGTAAATTTTCTTAATAAATTTGAGAATTTGAAAATAATTCCCCCTCTGTGGGCCATAAGTTTGTAACTATATGAAATGCAGTGTCTTAAACAGGCATTGAGGATACATCCTATTTATCTCACATCATGTGGCTATGAGTTTTATTCTGAGCAAACACGATTAGGATAGACAAAATTAGAATGGATGTTCCACCAGCTCTGTGTGTTGTCTCTAGTTACCTATTAGAGAAGAGTAAATTGAATTGTCCTGATGTTTTCTTACTATTAATATTAATTTAAAATTCTCTTAGTGTTCTTTCTCAATTTGGTGAATGCCAATCTTTATAGGAATGAACTTTATTTATAATAACACTGAATTCTTACCAAACATGTATTTGGTGGTGGGAGGGAGGAAAGAGTGGAAATAGACACTAGATTCTCCTGATGATTGGCAATCCACGCTGGCCCTCTTGTCTGCTCATTAACTGACTCGTTCTATGCAAGGTCTTGCTTAAGGAAGAGAAATAGAGGAGTTGAAGAATTCTTCTAGCTCATTCCTGACTCAGTACCTCCAAAACAGGCTCAAGAGGGAGCGCATGCAAGCATGAGCATGGAAAGTTAGGCTACCCTTTGTTCTGAGGGGGCCTCGCACCTCTACTTGCCTTTGCCCTGTGTCTCTCCTGGGTAGCATCAAGGTTACTATGGAAACGCAAGAGTTCCTAAATTCCAGCCTAGCCTCTCTTCTAGGTTTTTCCTTCCTCTGGGGTGAACTGAGAGGCACGTGCCATGGCGGGGAGGCTGTGAAGGGGCCCAGGAGGGCATGTCTATGCATCAGCTCTCCCATTCTGGTAGGAGCAAGTGCCCTTGCAGTACACACACAGAAGACATGGGACTGTCGATCAGGAAAGCTCTAGCTAGTCAGAATTTCTTTATAAAGAGGTAATTTTTAATGCATCTGTGGCATTCAACAGCACTCACAAGTGAGAAGAAATAATGTATAAAACTACTGTATGGGGCATTTGACAGATGCCAGCAACAGTGAAACATGTATTACATATACAATCGCATTCTGTTCACACAATATCCCTGTGAGGTTGGTAATATTTTTATGGCCACAAGGAAACTGAAAGCCAGAGAGTCTACACAAGGCCCTGTAACTGAGAAAAGGAGAACCTTGGCAGAAGTTTGGGAATGTGTGAATTCAAAATCCACATTATTGACCTCTACCAGGGATCACAATTAAATGAGAAGGACTCAAAGCAATAGCCATTCTTGAAAAAATTTTTCTAATTTAAAACCGTAGAGGTATTTATTAAGAGGAAACATATGAAATGGACAATATTCAACTGTTTGACCTACAAAAATGGCAATTTCATGCGGTTTAGTCGTACCTATTTATAACTTTTTCTGCAGCAGATATTCACAGACAGGGGACACACTTCAGAACATATTCATATGGAGGAACCCCCTACATTTCCTATGAATCACAGATTTTTATTGTGTAACATACAAAGGAAAATAACCTGGGGCCTGCCCAGTGGCATAGTGGTTAAATTCGTGCACTCCACTTTGGCAGCCCAGGGTTAGTGGGTTTGAATCCCAGGAATGCACCTACATACCACTCATCAAGCCATGCTGTGGTGGCATCCCACATACAAAATAGAGGAAGATTAGCACAAATGTTAGCTCAGAGCCAGTCTTCCTCAAGCAAAAAGAGGAAGATAGGCAATAGATGTTAGATCAGGACCAACCTTCCTCACCAAAAAAAAAAATAGAAAATAACCATAGCAATATAAATGCACTTAATGAAATCTATATAATTAAGGCAGAAAGTTTCCATGCATCAAAAATTAAAGTTTTACCATTTGGAGGCCAAATCCAGGAACTCTTTGTAATTAATACATCAACTCTGATAAAAAATGACAGTTGACATAGAGTAGCCTAGAATACCAAAGCAGAACACAAAATAAGATGATCTAAACAAGGCCTAGGAGAGAGAAGCTTCTCTGGCCATTGTTGGTTGGAGTTATTTATCATTTGCTACGCATTTCGCATTTGTTTATGACTAACTTACTTATCTAGTGACATGAATACAGTTATCTCATTATACGCATCTACTTAATTTCAGCTAATGCTTTGTCCTTACAAAATTCCAAAGTAAAAGAGACCTTTCAGGTACTGTGGTTGTCATTCATGCTGTTGGCCAAATACGTCCCGTTTTTCTCTCTTTCAGTGACAAGAAAATGGGAATGGCATTTCCAAGTCCCCTGTGGCTGGATGAGCCCTGTGATGAGTTCTGGCCAGTGAGTTGTGAGCAGGAGTAACATATGTCACTTCTGGGCTAAGCACTGAACTGCCGGTGTGAGGCCTTCCAGAGCTCTTTTTCCTGTGGCTTGGTGGTTGACAGCATTTGATACAAGGGCTGCTTCATCAGCCTAGATCCTGAGAGGAGGCGATCTGGAGTACAGCTTCCAGCCCAGCCATTGTGAGTATATGCAGAAGAGAGAAATCAACTTTATTACAAGTCACTAAGATTTGGGGAGTGCTGATATGGAAGCATACCTTAGCCTAGCTTGATTTACACAGGTGTTTTGAAGGGCCCAACTATACTCTTCATCCCCATTCTGAAAATTAGGATCGGGCCTATCTGATTCAGATATTTCCACCAATTCTGATGGACAGGCCAAGTACCTGACTTACAAAATGGAGCCTGAAAAGGGCATATTTCAGTGTTAGTATAGCTACTCTTTCTACCCAAAAGTAGGATACTTCATGTCTAAAGGCCATTTCCCTGAATGAAGTACACATTGATTGAAGCAAAGCCTTCAGAAAGGTAGGGAGAGTAGATAGCTTTATAAGAAATAGAATTTTGGAGGAAACAGAAGCTCCATTCTGGGAGGGAATATCGCCCCCTCCCTCATCTACCATAAAGTCAGACTACTTCTACTCATATCTCCGATCTATCCTGCAGCATTGTTACCAGAAGAGTACGACAACGAAGACGATGCCTAGAAAGGCTGAAAATCCATCATAAGGCACTAACATATTAGCAAGAATCGTTATTCACTAGAAATCCACAGAGCACAGAGGGAATAGGATATCTTACAGATAAATCTTAGTGCAGGAAAGAGTCACCAAAAGTCGGAAGCCCAGGGGACTGCCCAAATGAACGGACACCACACTGTGAACAACATGCAGGAGATGTGGGGGAGCAGGAAAAACTGATTTTGCCAAGTTCATGATTTCATCTTGGAGAAGAGCCAGTTTTAACACTGATTCCAAATGAGATTTTTCTTGAGAAAAATCCCCATAATTGGAGATGCACATCAGTAATATAAGGGAGGAAATAGTTTTCTATTAAGATCTCTGAGTCTGTGTAAATAAATTTATACCTTTTTAGTTGAGTAGGCAAGATTTGCCTATTTATCAAATCTACCAAATATGTAGTATTTATTCCAATCTATAGAAAATTTCTATTAAAACGTGTAGTTTTAGGCTTGCCTACGAAGCCTCTTCATATTTCAGAAAAACAGTGAGTCTTGTCACAATGCCTTGATATCTGCGAGATTCAATGTAGTATTATGGAGCAGGCTGTGCCTCGAAATCATGTGATGAATTGGAAGATATCACAAAAAACAAAATATGTGTGAAGACAACCTTCATCTCAAAAACAAAAGTACGGGGTAAAACACAACAATGTAGTTTATTGACAAGAAAAATAGAGTGCCTCCCTCTGTCTTCCCCAAGCTCACCACATCTGCCAGCAGGGATCTTTGAAAGAGCTGTCCATTGCAATAGGTAATTTATGCAGCTCTTGTAACACCCAGATACTAATGCAAATTCCCTGCTTAAGAATGCTGACCTTCTCAGCACCAAACCAGGGCCCAGCAGCCAGAAATTTCCCTTCTCGCATGGAGAAGTCACATTCTAAAGCCTGTCATCCCGCATAGGGAACTACCATTTAACTGTCAGTAATATGGCTTTTAGAATTTAAATTGAACAGCATATAAAATACTTCTTAGCAGCAGATAATTGTAGTTTATAATTTGAGTCCTCTGTTGCATGTTCCACTACGAGATTCTGAGCCTTACGCATTGGTTTTGATTGTGAGTTCTCAGTTTTCAGGGAACGGTCAAGAAATAAGGTCCTATAAAGAATAAAAGGTTATATTTTTAGGTCCTGAAACTTTTGACTTAAATCACATGGAATTTTTTAAGAGATGTTATACTTATTTTTAACTGCCTTAGTGTCTCAATTGGCTATGGCTGCCGCAACAAAAAACCACAGACTGGGGGACGTAAACAACAGAAATTGATTTTCTCTCAGTACTGGAGGCTGGAAGTCCAAGATCAAGGTGTTGCTTTGGTTTCTTCTGAGCCCTCTCTGGCTCACAGATGTCCCCCTTCTCGCTGTGTCCTCACACGGCTTTTTCTCTGTGCGTGCACACCCCTGGTGCCTCTCTTTTTATAAGGACACCAGCCAGCTTGGATTAGGGCCCCGTCTAACAGCCTCATTTGAACTTCCTCACCTCTTTAAAGGTACCAGCTCCGGATGGTCACATTCTGAGATACAGGGGGTTAGGGTTTCAACACACGAATTTGAGGAGGACACAATTCAGCCCATAACACTAAGCAAACAAAATATAATGTAGCCTTTTCTTGATCATTAAAGATATGAGTTTTAGACATTCATATGTTTTTCTGTGCCATCAGCATCTGGAGAGAGAGTGAGGGAGTTATGGAATGTGCTTCTCAGAGAAGTGCCTAAGTCACTTTGCCACCCGAAACCCCTAGACTTTTGCTGTCCTATACAGCAGGCACTAGCCCCATGTGGTTATTTATGTTTAAGTTAATTAAATTTCAATAAAATTAAAAATTCAGTTCTTCATTTGCATGAGCCACTGTTCAAGTGCTCAGTAGCCACATGTGGCTAGTGCCACCATTTTGGGCAGCGCAAATATTGAACATTTCCATTATCACAGAATTCTGTTAGACTATTGCTGCTGTCCTGTTGACCCTGTGATACCCTCAAGAAAACAGCTGGAATCTTCAAGAACTGTGCTGCTTAGCTGCTGTTTCTTTCCTTTCTCTTCATCACGGCCATCTCAGCTCCTCACTGCCGTGGGTTTTGGGTCCTGCTTTTACTCTTCATCACATTTTCTCCTGATTCCGTTCTCTTGCCTTTTAATTTCCTGCTTTTTCTTTTCTCCTCCCCACCCTTTTCTTTGGCTTCATCTTCTCCTATCCTTTTCTTTGTTGGAATGGTGATTTTTTTCTCCGAAAGCCTTTGCCTTACAGTGAAAAATCTCCTTTCTTCTAACCAGTAAATACCACTCATCTTCATGTCTTTGGTCACTCGACATTTTTATGGTGTTTCATTCAGACAGATCTTAGTGTAGGAGAGCCTGCCGCCTGAACAGTGGATAAAATGGAGCTGTATAGTCCGTCTGGAAATCACAGCAATCACAGGAAGTTTGTTTCCTGTTATTCCTCTTGGGAGGCGGGTCAGCCTAGTTAAGGACTTTGAAGTCAGCCTGTCTCAGTTCAAACTGTGGTGTCATCACCTATTACCTATTTGGCCTTGACCAAATTTTTTAACATCGGCTTCTTCATCTGTGTATTGTAAGTTTTACAACTTCGTATGTTCCTGCTGCCTCCACATCCCCACAAACAGGCTGTGAGCACCTGACCAGGTGACCAGATGCACAGTGTGATAATGCTGGCTCCAGTCACAAGTTCCCTTTCTTGCCCTCCCCTGACTGTGACCTATGACATTCAAATGAACCAATGAAAACCCCTGGTGCCTTTGTCTCGCGTACCCCACTGCAACCCCCAGTAAAGGCACTTGGCCACAGAGCCTCGCTCTCTCTCAGCTTCCCACCTGCTTAGTAGAGCCTGGTCCCTGAGCGCTCTCCCTTTGTGGCCCCTTCATAGTGTGCCTCTCCAAGACCTGTGAGCATAATAAACTTTGTTGTTCTGCGCCTCTCCTGTGTCTCTTCTTCTGGCTGCACCTGAATGATCATCTCATGAAAGAACACAAAACAAACTATAAGATGGAGTTTAAGAGCAGTACTCATAAGGTTGTTAGGATTAAATAAACTGACATAAGGAAATTGTGCCTCAAATATAGCTCAATAGATGGGAGCAGTTATTATTTCTCAGGAAAAGTTTAGCTGTTTACAAGATGGCTATGGACCTTGTCTGCTCAATTTCTTGTAGTGATTCCAGCAAAGGAACACTTATCTGCTGTATAGACTCATTACTGTGTATATATTTCGTACTCAAGTTCTGCTAGGCACTCCCTCCACCCAATCAATTTATCACCTGTCTAGGGAGACAAGACTTATACCGAAAAAACAGATATTAGTATAAGACTGGGCATAATCAGATGCTAAATCATATTAGACAGACAACATATTCTATAAGCTTTTGGAAAAAGAAGTACTGACTTCTAGTTTCTGGTTCCATGTGAAAAGAGCTTTGAAGTTGCCACTCCATCCTAACAATTAAAAAGCTAAACAGACTGAAAAATCAACAAATCTTTTAAGATCTGTAAGAGAGTTGAGGACACAGGGAAAACCACTGCCACGAAGATTGGAGAGAAGGAGAAATGAATAGAGAGAATAACAACTTATCAGAGCGGAGAGACCACTCCAGAAACCAGTGCCAGGAAAGGAAAACCTGAACTGTAATTGACGAATTTGCTGGAGGCTCTGTGTGGACAAGTCTAAGAGTTGAAAACTCCAGGGGGACCCACTTATGGGCAGGGGGGCACAATATTGTGAGATTTACCTTTAGGAGTTCAATCAAATTCCCACAGTGAATATTGCAGAAAAATCCCTTGGTGCTTCTGGCAGGGGGAAGAGAGCATTTTGAAATATGCCAGAGCATTCTGTTCTTCATAACAAGACCTGCCCTCAGGGGAAACTAGTTAACCAGAGCCTAATCTCATGGGATGTTATCAGAACCTAACTGTCCTGGGGAAGAGGAATAGCCAGCTCCCACCCACTGTAGCCAAACACTCCCTCCGAAAGGGGGAAAAATACTGAGAAGCACTTGGGAAGTTCACAGTCCTGAGGCACAGGCTCACTAAATGACTGAGACCCAATCATAGGACTATAGAATTCTTCCCCTCTCCTCATACCTCACCACCTCGTTACCAAAGACCTATTTACAGCAGTTCTTTTTACCTAGCATATCATGTCCAGTCATCAAGAAAAAGTTACAGGGTATACCAAAAGGTAAAAAATGCAACTTGAAGAGACAAAGCAAGCATGAGAACCAGACATGGCAGGGATGTTGGAATTATCAGACTGGAAATTTTAAATAACTATGACTAATATGCTAAGGGATTTAATGGATAAAGTAGACAGCACGCAAGAACAGATGGACAATATAAGCATAGAGATGGAAATCCTAAAAAAGAACCAAAAAGAGATGCTAGAGATCAAAAACTCTGTAACAGAAATGAAGAATGCCTTTGATGGGCTTATTAGTAGACAGGACATGGCTGGGGAAAGAATCTCTGAACTTGAGCCTATCTCCACAGAAACCTTCAAAATTGAAAAGCAAAGAGAACAAAGACTGAGAAAAAAATAATAGAATATCCAATGACTGTGGGACAACTATAAAAGGTGTAGCATATGTGTAATGGGACTACCAGAAGGAGAAGAAAGAGAGAAAGGAAGAGAAGCAATAGTTGAAACAATAATGACTGAGAACTTCCTAATTAGTGTCAGACACCAAACTACAAATCCAGGAAGCTCAGAGAACACCCAGGTGTATCATTTTCAAATTAAAAGATAAAGAAAAAATCCTGAAGGAAGCCAGAAGGAAAATCACCTTATCTATAGAGGAATAAAGATGAGAATTTTATCTGGCTTCTCTTCAGAAACCTTGTAAGCAGGGAGAAAGCAGAGTGAAATATTTAAAATGTTGAGAGAAAAAAAAATAGCAACTTAGAATACAGTACCCTGCAAAATTACCCTTCAAAAGTGAAGGGGAAATAAAGACCTTCTCAGACAAACAAAAATTAGGGGAACTTGTTGACAGCAGACTGGCTTTGCAAGAAATGTTAAGAGCAGCTCTTAAGAGAAGAAAAATAATACAGGTCAGAAACTCAGATCTACATAAAGAAAGAAAGAGTATTCAAGAAGGAATAAGTGAAAGTCATGAACAAAGAAACAGTCTACAAACTGAAAGCAAATACAGACATTTTGGGCTGGGGGTGGGGGGCGGTCTTGGGAATTGCAACTCAGGAGACACAGATTTGGGTAGAAACCCAAATGCACACCAAAGTGGGCTGAAAAGGCAAGAGTTTTTAAAAGCAAAAGAGGGAAATTGAAGAAATTTTAAATAACTTGTTTTGAAAGAATTATAATTGGTGCTGGCAGGCTGAAACTACATCTGTCTACACATTATTGGCTGCTAAACTATCTCTAAGCAAAAAAAAAAGATCCATTTTATGTTGAACCAGCAGATGTTTTCCCAGGTTGTATGGGCTTTGCAATGAGGCAAAGTTGAAGAGTTCACATTCCATACGGGCGGGGACGTGTGTATTATTTCCCTAAAGGCTTCCTGGCTCCATTTTAGAGCTCCTTTAACAAGACAGGCTCCTGTTTAGATTTTCTTTTCACAAAGTAAAATGAAAACTTTTATTTTTCGTATTCTTAATTGATCTAGAATAACAGTTTCTTCAAAATAATAATAGCCACAATGCATTTGACTATGTATACTTATGTTTATATCTTTTATATATATAATATATATATGCTTATATATACTTATATGTAAGTGAAATGAGAAGAACATGAAATAATCCCTGTGTAGAAGAAGATTTAATTGTTCATGGCTCTTCAAGGTGAGTGTATGTGAAGAGGGATTCAAGCAATCAGTTTATTTCGTCTACATTTATTTTGTGCCCACTATATACTAAAGAAATGTACCCGATATTTTGAAGTAAATAATAGAAATGTGAGAAATATCTTCACCTCCAAGTGGTAATAGCACACTTGTGCAAAGGAAAACAACTAAATATCGAATAGTTTGTTTAAATGACAAAGTGAATAGTATAGTATTAAGTTATATAAGAGCTTATTAATAAGAGAGATTAATGGAGCAAGAAATAGTTAGATGTATTGTCATGAGAGTTGCTGATATTTGAGTGTATCTTAAAAATGTGTATCATTTAGGGGCCGGCCCGGTTACTCGGCGGTTAAGTGCACACATTCTGCTTCAGCGGCCCAGGGTTCGTTGGTTCAGGTCCCGGATGTGGACATGGCACCGTTGGCATGCCATGCTGTGGTAGGCGTCCCACATATAAAGTAGAGGAAGATGGGCATGGATGTTAGTCAGGGCCAGTCTTCCTCAAAAAAAAAAAAGTGCATCATTTAATTAAGTGAAAAGAAGAAGACCACTCTTTTTGGTAGGTAAAAGCATTATGAGTCGAGTACAGAGGCAAGAATAAGCCAGGGCTATCCCGGAATGTGTGAAAAACGAGGGCAGGGTCACACTGAGAAATCCCAGAAGAAAGATTTTGGATGGGTAGTTGAAGGGGGCTTTAATGCCAGGTTCATATTTCCTTCTCTGAAACACAAATTCTCAATAAGTATTTACCCAAGGTGTCTAAGCATGACTCCTTGACAAGGTCGTAGAAACAGTCCCAATGATTCAAAGTGTCTGTTGTAATGCAGAGTATAATGTTAGCTAGATATTGCAGTTTTTTTAACAAATGCCCCTTCTTAAAATTAGTGGTCTTGGGTGAAGATTTGTCCTCCCGGAATATATTCCCCTGAGTGGGACCTCAGATACCAGTTAGTTTTACCCAGTTTTGCTTTATCATAACATTTCTCTTGGACTCTCATCTTTTCTAGTTTTATTTTTCTATTTTTTCTTAGCCAACTGCCTTTTTACCAGATGTCTTTCCTAGCATCTAGAGATGTCCAAAGGCATTTTTAGCTCTATACCAAAGAAATTCCTTCTCCTTGATTCATTTATTCAGCAAATATTTATTGCACACCTACTATGTTCTGAGAAACTGGTCTAAGTGATTGGATAGATCAGTGAACAAAATAGACAAAAATCTCTGCCCTCAGAGAGCTTTCATTTAGGTAAATAGAGAGAGACAATAAAAGTAAACCGTGGGAGGTTCTCATTATTATCTCACTTCACAGGTAAAGAAACACATTCAGAGAGATATGTGAATTTCCCAAGGTTATACAGTTATTGAGTGGTAAAATCAAGCTAAACTCTTCTGTCTTCAACCACATCTACTTATTGTGAAATAATTGACTGCTAAAATGTAGAAATACAACTCTTCAGTTGGCTTTTGGCATCTGAGATGCACATCTTTTGCCCCCACCAATTCTACTGATTCTTTGTCTTGGTTTTGAAAGACTGGAACTAGTGTGTATTAAAGGTTCAGTGGGAAACAGCATGAGGATCTCCAGGGTTAGAGTCTATTACTAATCCTTATCTCTCTGGAAAATGCACATACTGAGAACAGGTGGTTTTTTGATCTCCGATCATGAACTCATTGCCCGCTTAGCTCGGCGCTTGTCAGTTCCTGGCTATCAGCACCACGGACAGCTGCTCTCTAGCTAGGCCCTTTCAAAAGGATTCTACGGAAAAATATTGCACAGTCCTGCGTTACTCTGCATTTTAAGTACCATATAGCTATTATGACAATTATTTGAACATTTCACCATAATTCATCACCCAGAACATTTATTACTGCTAAACACTGAATTAGGAAGCATCAAATAGTGCATAAGAATGGCATTTGAATTTAACTTCTCAAACAGAGCCTCTTCTGGGGTTTTTTTTTGTGAGTCAAATTGCAAAATTTACACATTCTATAGGACATCATGCTATATTTTCATTAGTACAATATTTCTATTTATTCATCATGGTTTCCCTAAATGAATTATCAAAACACTAAAGTTCAAACAAATATTTGGATATAGAAATCAGATGCCAAGTAAATTCCCTGATTTAAGTATACTCTACAAATATGAATGTTCTCAGCATCACCTCATTGGCTGACAGGATTATAATTTATACAACTTCACTACAGTGAGATTATTAAATAAAGCCCCTTAAAGGGAGTCCAGCCTCCCAAAGTAGGAAGGGCTGTTTACAAAGAAACTCAGGAAATAAATGAAAGATAATCGGTTTTCCTCATTTTGAATGGGTCAGGGGAGCAGGAATCCTTCATTATTGATATGTGGAGAAGTAGACTTTCATGCTGGCATTTTTTTTTTTTTGACGAAGATTAGACCTGAGCTAACATCCACCACCAATCCTCTTTTTGCTGAGGAAGATTGCCCCTGAGCTAACATCTGTGCCCACCTTCCTCTATTTTATATGTGGGACATCTGCCGCAGCCTGGCTTCAGGAGGGGTGCCTAGGTCCATTCCTGGGATCCAAACCTTTGAACCCTTGGCTGTCAAAGCAGAGCAGATGAATTTAACCACTACGCCACCAGGACAGCCCCTCATGCTGGCATTTTTGAAAAATAAGAACTAGTGGAGGGCAAGCTTGTGAATGCCAAGCAGGAGCTTCCATCAGTTACTGCGTGGTCATTCATTTCTGGAAGAAATACTTTTCTGAACAACCCATGCTATGGTCTGACCTTTGTAATTGGCTATGGTGTTGTTTATACATAGAAGAATTGATTTGTAACGTTTAGAATCATTCACCTAAATCAAATGACACATGCGTATAAATCCTTGCTAAAACATAAGATAAGAGGCCAGCCCCATGGCCAAGTGGTTAAGCTTGCGCACTCCCTTATGGTGGCCCAGGATTTCTCTGATTCGGATCCTGGGCCTGGACATGGCACCCCTCCTCAGGCCACGCTGAGGCAGCGTCCCACATACTACAACTAGAAGGACCCACAACTAAAATATACAACTATATACTGGAGGGATTTGGGGAGAAAAAGCAGAAGGAAAAAAAAAATATATTGCAACAGTTGTTAGCTCAGGTGCCAATCTTTAAAAAAAATAATAATAAGATAAATAAGCTAGTCAATGCTAAAGAAAGAAGAAAAGGGAGGAAAGAAGGAAGGACAGAAGGAAGGAAGGAAGGATGAATCTTACCTTCTATTGTGGAGAAACTTTAGTAGCAAAATAAGTGAAATCAACTTTCTCATTTCTGCAGTGTCACCTAATTTCATGTGCATTATATGTACACAAATAATTTTAAGTACCAACATGTGCTAGGTGCTGTGCTGAGTTGTGTAAAAGTTGTATATGACCTGCAAGTTTTTTCAGCTCTGAACTCTCTGTTCCTTTCATGTACTGGTTGTTTTGATAAAGTAGACAACTGGCCATTTCCAAGGCTGGTGATGCCCCTGCACATGATCAGCTTCTCAGAGAGGGGCGCCAACTGTTCTGTGACATAGAGGGGCAATCTGACCATGCCCCATTGTGGGACTGGGCACTACAATGTCGTGACTGTCATGACTCGAGTCTTCCTGTAATGAGTGCCAGTGAGGTCTTGTGGCAATAGCTGAGAATAGAAAGAGAATCCAATGTTCAAGCAGTTCAAAGCGCAGAAAGGACATCTACTGATCCATGGCATCGCCTTAAGGGGCAAATATTGGGAGGAAAATTCACATAGAAAGAGCAAATGCCTTGACTTAGTTTGGAATCAAAGCACTGTTTCTTCCTAGCCACGGCTCTTTGACATGCCATTTAACTTCCTTGAGCTCTCAGTTTCTTCCCCTGCAGCATGGGGGTAGTCAATCCTACCTCAATACATCACTGTCAGGATTACATAAAACTGTTTATGTGAAAGCACTATGTAAATTCTAAATCATTCTAGAAATTTTATAAGGTACAGTATATACCTGAGAGATGAGCAGAAAGGCTAAGATACAAATAGGACAATATTTCTTTGCATTTTTTGTTCCATTATAAAACGCAATGCAAATCTAAGGCCTCTACTTTTTACCGTGGCTTATATACAATGTGCAATATAGGTGGAGAGTTTGGAAATGTCAGCACCAAATCTCTATTAGAGATTTTTGTTAAAGCATACAGTAGAGAAACAAAATGGAATAATGGAATTTTCTGCTGAATCTCTTCCACTTATTTATCTTGGGCTGACAAGTGAATGTGTTTAGAAATGTGTGAGTGTATGTATCTGATTGCACATGTGTGGTGAGTGTATAGTATAGGTGTGTGGCTGTGTGTGCATAAGTATGTGGTGTGTGCACATGCGTGTCTGCTGCGTGTGTTTGTGATCTGTGTGAATATGGTGTATATGTGCCTGATACATGTGGCATCAGAGTGTGTGTGCACATGCGTGTCTGCTGCGTGTGTTTGTGATCTGTGTGAATATGGTGTATATGTGCCTGATACATGTGGCATCAGAGGGTGTGTGTACATGCGTGTCTGCTGCGTGTGTTTGTGTGTGATCTGTGTGAATATGGTGTATATGTGCCTGATACATGTGGCATCAGAGGGTGTGTGTCTTTATACGTGTGTGGGGGGGTCTGTATGTGGGTGGTATTATGTTCTGTGTGGGCATGGCTGATATGAGGTTCTGGAATTGACATTTTAGTTGAACTCAAATGTTTTTCAGGAACAGAATTTCCATGGATCCGCATCATTTTTAATTCTGGTGTCACAACTTGAATTCCGCTCATTTCCCATGGCCTTGGATCTGAAGTTGTCTTGGCCCAACAATAGTAAACAGGCAACCTCTAAATTAAACACGAAGGTTTGACCTTTCTTCTCCCATTCGATGGAGAATATATAAGAGCTAAATACTAAGACTGGGGGACGAAAAGCTTTTCCAAGAATCAATGATGATTTTGTGCACTTACATATTTTTCCTAAATGTTCCTGTAAAATATCCTAAATTTTTATTACCTTGAAACTACAGAAGGTTTAAAATATTTAATTAATTCATGAAAAGTGAAAGACAATTGAGAGAATTTAGCAGACATTTGTTTAAAATATGTATTTTTCAAGTTTCTACCAAATAAACATTAAAATGACATATAGCTCTAACTCATCTCGTGCATTGTTTCTTTTTTTATTTTTATTCTCTGATTTATTTCCTGGAGTAAATACTATTGATTGATAATCTTATAGCATGAAGTAGTAAAATGATGGACTGACTTCGAGCATTAAAGAAAGAAATTAAAGTTGTTTTTTTGATAGTAATGATTATGCCTTTTGTTTTAGAAGTTGTATTTCTGAAAATTATGTCATTCTGATCTCAAGTGGCCTCCTATTCAGCTTTCACGCAACGGTAAGCACCAAATCGAGGCAGAAAGCACATGCACGGAGTTCAGTTTTTATTAGAGATTTCAAAGGGCACTATAGAAAGTTTTCAACAGGAAGTATGATTTAGACTATGCATTTGTTTGAAACATCAGGCAAGCTGAATGAAGCTATTCTGCTGATTTAGCCATTGCATAGACCGGTGGCCTTAGCCTTACTCTATTTCAATGTCTAAGATCATACGCTCTTTGGTAACATTTTACCAGTGACTGATGTAATATTTCCCAAGCAAGGTCAGAAAATGTCCTCAAAATAGGCCAGTGAAAATGTTCCTTGCCTAGGATTCCCTTTCCGTTACTGCAATATATATACACGTTAATACATGTTTATTAGGAAATCAGATATTTTCTACGTGGGGTTGTCAAATGGAATGGCCAAAAGATCATATTCCTTCATCGTAACAAATTGCTGATTGTCAGCTCAGTGTGTGTGTGTGTGAGTGAGCGTGAGTGTGCACATGTGCATGCTTGTTGTATAATTTCACCCTTATTCTTTACTCTGTCTCTAGTTATTACTACTGCCAAAGACGTCTTAGGTCTAAACTCATTTTCCAACAAAAATGTTTTCTATATCTTTTTGTAAACAAATAGATAACCTTTTATAAATTCAACGAGTGCATTTTTGTTCCCTTATTTAAACAATCAATTAAAGAGTTAGAATGACACAAAAGGGCTTGACAACCTGTGGTGTGTACATTAAAGCTGACATTCTTGTTGGTGAATGGCAAAGGCCTTAGCAAGTCCCATCAACACGACAAAATGTTCATTACTTAAGCCTGGTAGGCCCAGACAAACAACGTAGGCCATTGGAAAACACGAAGTTTATGTTTTCTTCATACTGGCAGTCTAGGAGGTACGTCTTCCCACTTTTCCTCCCCTGGCCCCTCCATCAATGCTTCTCAATTTTACCCTCAAAATGAAAATCTAATGATAAATACTCATAAAACTGTTGGGAAAGTAGCAAATGAAGGCAGTCACAAATACCAAGGCACAAATGTAGAGATCTGTCCCCTGGTAAAGTGAGTGATGGCACTGGTTGCCAAACGTATTTTATTCAAGGTCTTCCTTGACATATGCAAATTTTATAATTTCCATGTGTTCATACTGAGAGATGCTTTTTTGATATTTTTAATGCCTGGGGGTCACAAGTGTTTTGGCGATTATAACGTAGTTATTGGTTGGTTGGTAAGAACAACCAATTCTTTCTCTCCCATCCCCTTACATTTTCCCCTAAATCAAGTGAACATGCCTCGTTCTTTCCCTAAAAGACCCAATGGCAAAGACGGACTAGCTACCCATGAAATCCATTTCCCTTTGTGGGCTTATAGCTCAACTGTATTTCTCAGCCTCCCTTATAGCTAAATAAGGTTTTATGAATAAATTCTGGCCAAAGGAATGTGGGAGAAGTGATGTACACTGCTACCAGGCATGACCCATAAATACCTACAGCATGATCCTCCACTCTCTTTCTTTTGCTCCATCTGCCAGCTGTACATTGATCTCAAGTCCATCTGGGAATCCATGTGTTGAAAATGGCAGAGCATTTGTCAAACTGAGTCTCTGAATGCCTCTGTGGAGCAGAGACTCTTTTCTACCACAGATTAAACTTCATGTAAGCAAGAAATAATTGCCTGTTGTGTTAAGCCATTGAGTTGTCAGGGTTTACTGTTGTAACAGTTAATATTCCCTTAACCCATAGAATAGATCCACACTCAAATAAAACTAGTGAATGGTTCACCTAGTGCTTGATACACAGAAGAAGCTTTAAATTAAAGCTACTACTATTACATAAATATTGAAAAATATTATTTTACCTATCTTGTTTGTGTAAGTCTCTATAAGATTGTGACATACTATACCAGTAGGAGACAGAGGCATGCAGCCACATAGGATTCTTCTTCAGAATCCATTATTCCTACCAGAAAATAAATACAAATGGGTACAGTCAAGCCCTTTCATATCCAGCCCCTTCATAAAGTAAGATCTTAATAATTGATCTTTCATTGCACTGATCAAAATAATAACGAATGCCTCCATTGTTCTCCTCATTCCCCTGCCTTCAGGTTGTGATCTGGTAACTTCCGCAACAGAACGTAGAGAAGCGAGAATGGCTATGGTACCATGGTGAGGCGAGGAGCTTAATTGAAAGCAAGGGCTTCAAGTACATAAAAACAATTCTATATTAGTAGCAGAACACAGTTGTTACAGTTGACATTTAAATCATATCTAAGGATAAGGCCCCAACATACAAAATAATGCATACAGTAGTAATTGAGAACATGTCAAAATTCATAGCCTATATTCACTCGAGTATGACATTTGCCAAAAAACTGAAACAGTTCTTTGAAGTTTGGCTGTGTTAGATCTCTAACCTAAATTCACACAAAGTGAACATTCAGTGTTCACGTTTCCATTTTTTCAACGTATTACGTTGGAAACATAATATAGAGCAGGCACTGTTGGCTTAAAATACCACCACTGCAAGTTCAAACAGTGATGTGAGACAATAGCCCTTCTGAACACAAGGCTTAAATGCATTGACCTGATAGAGGAGAAGATTATTTTGGACAAACCAAGATTTTTCACTTAAAATAACACAGCAATTAGCAAACGGGGTCTGAAATTAAGCCATAAGATGCATTACTTACCATTCCTTGATGTATAATAGATTCTCCAAAGGAAATTAATACGCTATTGTTTGAATTTGTTACAATGAACATGTGTTACTTTTTTGTAGTATAAACTTTTTATTGACATATAACGCATACAGAAAAGTGCACAAATCATAAACATGCAACTCGATGAATTTTGCAACGCCAATCACCAGTGTAACCAGCACTCAGACTGAAAGAGAGGACATTATCAGCATCCTAGAAGCTTACACCTCCTTCTGGTAGACCACTGACAGGAGAAAAATAGTAAAAATCATACACAAGATGCTAGCTATTTTTTCTGAATTTTTAAAACTTTTATTATGAGTATGTTTATACATACAGAAATTGGAGATCACCTACATTTAATAGCAGTTAATATTCTGCCACAATGCTTCAACATTTTCTTCCTGAAATATTAAAGTAAATTACAGATGTCAAGATATTTCAACCTGAACATTTTAGTATACATCTCTAAAAAGCAAGAATATTTTCCTACAGAACCACAACACTATTATGACTTCCAAAAAAATATGCAATAAATCTCTTATAACATCTAATATCTAATCTCTATTCAAATTCCCCCTACTTATCCAAAAAGTATCTTTGGCAATTGGTTTATTTAAACCAGGATTTACTCAAGGACCACACATTCCATTTGTTTGTCATGTTTCTCAAGTCCTTTAAGTCTCTGCCCCCTCCTCCTTTTTTAATGACATCGTCTTGTTGAGTTACAAGGCCAATGGTCCAGTAGGATAAGCCACCTTCTGGATTTACCTAACTGTTTCCTCACAGTCTCATTTATCTTGTTCTTCTATCCTTTGTATTTCTTGTAAACTGAAAGTTAGATCAAGAATGCTTCATGGAGGGGCAGTGATCTTCACATTGCATCACCCCAGGAGGCAGGCACTATATGGCATCTCACCGCTAGTGATGCTAAGACTGATCAGTAGGCTAAGATGGTGACCTCTCGATCTTTTGATTATTAAATTACATATTTATCCTTCCGATCTTCAATTAATCTAGAGGATGACTCCAACTATTTTGATATTAACAGCAAAAACGTTAATTTTAAGGACAGTTAAGATATCAGGTGTCAGAGAAGGTTTATCTACAGCATGCACTTCCCCAACTTCTATCTCTTTGATCCTCCCTTTTCTTCTTCTCCAACACATTCTAGCCCCCTCTTTACTTCCTGGGTATATGGTGGTGTTAAACAGAAGATGATAACTGGATAGGAAAGGTATACCAGAATAATTCTGGCTCTAAACTCCTACATACAACCTCCACAGGTTGGAAAAGAGATATAGACATCCTTTTGCATTTATTGCCTGTGTGGTGGCCTTCATACTCAAGATGTTTTACAGACATTGGCTGCTGGGGTAACCACCTTCTCCACCTGTGACAGCGTTCTCTAAAAACAATTTATTTTACAAATGTGGAATGAGTGTCAACTATTAAAAATAGTTGTCATTATTAGTCCCACAAGAATATCACCATCTGATGGGACCAATAATAATGCAAAACATAATAGCGTAAAGAGGGTTGTTGCTTTATTTTTAACAGTGTCTCAATAGTTTGGAATAAGGCATGACAGGGAGGCCAGATTCTAATTCTGCCAATGTACATGAGCCATGCAATTACTCAGTGAACATTTGTCTCTTTGATGCAGTGTGTCTCTTCCTGATGTTGTTTTATTGTTCCACGAGGCATATTACTGGGTCTCAAGGGTGGAAAAATGCTAGAAGAATATTAAGCCCAGAATACGAAAGATGGACACTCACTGTGTACTGAGCAGCCTGGAAATTATTGTTTAATATTAATTTATTAGATGATTGCTGAGCCAAAAGAACATAACATCCATTATGTAAATGTCCAGTCGCAGACACTGTGCCCCAACACTTATTAACTCCAAGCTGAACATCGAATGGTGTGTATCCCAAACTAAACATGTTCGAATAGATAAGTACTTTGTCATGAAGAAGCAAGACCATTCAATATGTATACATTATGTCCTACAAATTAGAGAGTGCTTTTTCTTGAACAATACTAAAGGCTGAAGCCAGAAAAAGTGGGCACTGGGGGAAGAAGCAAATAACGTAACAGGGAAGGAAGAGCATTTCATTGCTACACATTCGTTCACGTTTTGTCCTGTCTCTATCTGAACAAATGTCTTAAAGACGCAGTGCAGTTCTATGTGCAGAGGGCTTGCAATTCCACTTTGCGAGTCTTTCAAGGGTTTAGAAGGGGTATTGTCCTTTTTGTAATGTTATGCGTGACAGTAGGTGACTTGTATAATTCATTGGTTTATCTGCTCACTTTAGCATTTTCAAAAATGAATTTGTGCGACTCTGTAATACAGCTTTTGTGGAGCCTTGAGTTTCATAAGTTGATCTGACAACCTTTTATATATAGTAGCCCACAGAGAATAAAGAGATATTTCTACTTTATGAGTCTTCTGTGGCTCTGAGGGAGTCCCTGTCACATAGAATTGCCTTCGTTGCTTCAAAAACCTGTACACCCTTAAAACGACCAGTGTGGGAAGGAATCTTTGCCCCCATTTCCCGTCCCTGAGGCTTGTCTTTCTTTTCAGATCCTAGCATAGTGTTTAGCATGGAACAGATGTCCATGAAATGATTGTTGAATGAATACATGAGAAAATGAATAATTGTACCATGTCAATAAAGGTATGTGTTCCGGGCAAGTCTTGAAGCTTTGATGGAGAGACTGTACACTATTTGGCTAGTTTAATCATTTTCCAAGCAATTGAAACTGTTTAACACTTCTGACGATGGCTTTCTGTGGTAGTGGGGGCAGAGTGTATGAGTAAAGCACCCTA
Organism: Equus asinus; assembly: GCF_041296235.1. Classification (NCBI taxonomy): domain Eukaryota; kingdom Metazoa; phylum Chordata; class Mammalia; order Perissodactyla; family Equidae; genus Equus; species Equus asinus. Next base: position 26,847,094 of record NC_091813.1, read on the forward strand.
AGGAAGCAGTCTTTATAATTATGTTCTTTGTCTCTTAAAAGGAACCACCACATACCTGTGAATCTCATATGGGAAACATATGTTTTCAGAAAATACACAGCAACACGTGACTTAGCAGAACAGAGCAAGCATGAGCATTTTCATTGGTGGAGGAGTTGAGTAGCAGACGTAGCAGCTGGCTGTATGACTTTTCCTTGTTTCTAATGTATTTTCTGGGGCAGGAGACTCCTGTCCCTGAAATACAATCCTGGACACCTGCTGCTTTGTCACTTGAAGGCAACCGACTTCCTTTAGTCTGCAGTCAAACTCCTGTGGCACCCTGTCCTGCCTCCTGGAAAAGACTCTCTCCCATGGCCTTCAGCTGGATCTCTCCAGGACTGCCTGTCTTCTTCTGGTTTTGCTGAGAGCTATTCCAATCATCTGCCTCAGTCCAGATCAGTCCTTGAGGTTTTGGTCAGCTCTCACCTTTCTAGATGGCAAATTGGCCAGGACAGGAGATAATGACCATTTCAGGAAAAAGGTCTGTTGTCACTATCTACCTATGTAGGATATAATTCCTACCTACCGTGCATAAACCTCAGCACTCCACTCACCATGCGATACCACCTGACCATGTTCGCTGGACCCTGGCATCCACTGCTGGGCCTGCCGTCCCTCAGGCAGTGGCACTCCAGAAGCTCCACAGTGAAAGTGTGCTTATCTCTTCAGGACCATTTGCATCCCACCAGTCACTCAGCACAGCGGGGGTGGTGGATTGTGTGCTAGGTCTGTCCTTCAAATCTTCCACGTGATTATAATAAAACCAGCACTTTCTGGAGACCAGCCCTCCAAAAGCAGTTAGGAGCAGAGGAGAGAATGTAAATAAAGAGCCCCTGAACACCCAGAAATAAATGACAAATTCAAGAACCAAAGGCCTCAATATTATAAACACATTGCAGGGTAAAAGGGAAATCTCCCTTCCAGCGGCCAATGACTCTAGAAAGTGAAACTTTGGGTGTGAGCCCAGAAGTAAGAAGTAGATAGGAGAGAAGCAAGCAGGGGCAGAAAATGGGAATAAATCAATGAAAATGAACAGTAACTGGAGTAATGACATCAATTAGGAGTGGCGATGGAGGTAGTGAGAAGGGACCTTCTAACCGTGGGGAGATGGAGGGCTAATGGATAAAGAGAGAGGTAGGGACCACTGAGGCTGCATCTTGGAGGTCTTTAAGGAGAGGACTAGGACAATCTACTCATTATGTGGAAAAAGCTGACAACATATCTACCTCACAACATCCAGAAAATAGATTCCACCAGAATCAAAGACTAATGTGAAACATAAAACTTTTGGAAAAAAATATAGGATAAAATTTTTATGACTTCATTGCAGGGAAAGATTTCTTAACTAAGTTCAAAGAAGTGTGCAAATCTTATAAGAATAGATTGATAAGTTTGACTCCATTAAAATTAAGAATTTCTGTTCCTTGAAAGACACCTAAAAGAGGAGTGGAAAGATAAGCCACCAAGCGGAAGAAGGTATTTACAACACATATAAATACAGATGTTGCTCAAAGTATTTAACAAAGTGTAGCGTCGACATCACCAATTAGAATGTATGCCAACTATAAACTACTATTACAACAGCATCAGTACAAGCCGGCCTGATATCACTACATTTCTCAAAGGATCAGTATCCAGAATATACAAAGAACTCATATGTACATATGTACATGAGATACGTCCAAACAGCAAAGTGAGCAAAAGACCTGAACAGGCATTTTACAGAAGAGTGAGCACAAAATACCAAAAGAAAATATAAAAAGACAGCCAACCCCATTAGTGATTATGAAAGTGTAAATAATAACCCACAATAAAAACCCATTTCTCAGCCACCAGACTGGCAAAAAAGTTCAAAAGTTTAGTCAATTGCAGTGCTAGCATAAATGTGGAGTAACAGTAACTCTCTTTGGTGTGGATAGAAATGTAAACTAGCACAATTACTTTGGAAAACAACTTGGCATTGCCTAGAACAGCTGAACACCCACAGCATTTCCACTCCTGGGTACAAACCCTGGGGCAATTCTTGCCCACATGTCCCAGGGTACATATACAAAACTGTCCTTAAAGCATTGATTGTAATGGAAAACTGTAAACAATTCAAATGCCCATTGATACAAAAATAGATAGATAAATCACAGTACTATATATTTATACAGTGGAAGCTCTCCATACAGCAGTGAAAGGGAATCAACTATAGCCACATAAATGAGGCTCAACAACATATCATTGAATGAAAAAATAAGTCATAGAAGAATATACGCATTCCTTCCATTTATACAAAGTCGAAAGCAACAAAGAAACAAATAATAACTGTTTAGGGATATGTGTAAAAAGAATTTAGGTCAAAAAACATAATTAGGATAGTGTCTAACTGAGGAGAGCAGGCTGGGGAAGGGGGTTAGGAGTTCTGGGAGCAGCACACCAAGAACCCAGAAACTGAGTGTGCAGACAAGGTGTTTTACTATTATTATTCAAATATACCTATATGATATTATTCAAATATACAGCTATATGTAATTTACAGTGTTCACATTTAGAATTATTCACATTTTAAAAGTAAAAAAAGCAAAACAAAAAACAGAAGAGTGGCTGTGGAAATGTAGATACAATGTAAAATATTAGCCAATAAGTGGATCAGCGTGAAAACGAAAGGACGTACTCAGTAACTTCAGAACACTACCTACCTCTGTGAGGGAGGGTAGGAGGATAACAGGACAGGAGTAGCTACAAAATCTGTAAGATGTTTTTCTCTTTAATAAACTCTAGAGGAAACATACGGGAAAATGTTAAGATGTTTAAATCTGGATGTGTGACCAAATTGATGCTTGCTACATTGTTTTCTGAACTTTTCTTTATATTTTAGTAAAAAAGAAATAGTTCCGTTAAATAAAAGCCAAAATGTTGACATTCGGCAATTGAACAGTTAAGTCTCAATAATTTAGAAAACTCACATATCTGAATGACTTGAGCGAGAGATCAGGCAGATGCGGGGAGGGGCGCAGGTAGAGGACAGTTCTGCAGGAAATCAGTTAATTTTAAAATGTAATACATATTTCATCATTCCCTACTTAGAATCTTGAGTTTAAATAAAACGGCCACTGGTTGAATTTAAGAATTGTTTGTTTTACACATATTCTCTTGATCCGAACAAACAAGTAAGCATGAATACCGTTAAAATGTGATTTATGTTATTAGTTCAAATATATCCCCTTTATCTATAGTTTGCTTTATCATTAATCTCTTTTATTACAATTTTGATTATAATTTGACAAAGTTTTTAAAATTTTATTTAAAATTATTTCTATATTTTAAATAAGGAAAATAATTTTAATTTTGTGCACTGGGTGATTTCAGTACTTAATGCAAACAGTTATAAATACAATTATATAAGCAATATATTGCATTTGTGTATGCAGCATATAAATAAATATGTTTAATGCATACAATTATTTATACAATTAATTTAATGCATGCAAGTATATACAAATATGCTATTTTTTAAAGGCTGGAATATCTCAGTTCTTCACAATTTTATGTAAAATTTTTACACATTTGTTCACAACTAACATAATTACTTTTAGCTTAATTTAATTTAAATTTCCGATCTTGAATAGTGGATTGCTTTTATGAGATACTTTAATGATTGGATTATTTTCAATTCACTGGGTCAATCTGTTAAAAATTTGAAATTAGTTTTAATACTTAGATAAGTTTATTTTCCAACAGATAACATTTTTAATCTTTTTGTATTCAAATATAGAGTAAACTGGCTTGATATAAGATGCTCAAATTGCAAATTGATTTATTAAGTATCGAAAGTAACATTTACTACGTATCCATTAAAGTAAGCTTAAGAATCTGTAAGACAATTATTTTTTAATTATTATAAATCGAATAAAAATGTGTAGACTCATGCCTGGAAATATCCTTTTAATGTTTTTCCCATTTCACAAAAATTACATATAGAAAAATAAGGCAACTTGTATTGCTGTAATAAACTAATATATTTGAATTTTAGTTTTGATCTAGGATGGGGAGAAAGTTTGTAATGCTCTCAAAATTTTAATGAGTTTATTTTACATTTCTGTAAAATATTAGTATAATACTTTGTAGCTGATTTACAATTTTCAATATGCTAAAAGCATAGTGTGCCATGAAATACTCCCATTTTAGTATACACATGATTTTCTTTTTACATTTATGAGACATAGACCATTTTCAATGCAGTGGCATTGTTATATTTCATTTTTTAATGTTTTTATGATGAAAAGGCAATGATCATTGTGTTCTCAGTTTTTCATTACCAGACAGGTAATTTTATTCCTGTGTTCAGCATAATGTCTCTTCCAGAAGTGTTGAAAAACAGTCGTGTTGTACATACAGTTCATTTTTACTAAGTCTGGCATTTGGAAACTCCAGAATATACTGTAAGTGAAGCTCTTATCAAATGCAGAATCAGTTCTCTATAGAAACAGATTGAGATCTGGAACAAACGAAAGAAAGAAGACCTAGGAAGGCCTACTGTATGGAAACTCAAATAGCCTCTGAAAACTCAACAATGAAACTGCTCAAATTACACTCCCAGGCAGAAACACCACAAATGGCTCCTGGCTCACAATGAAAATCAATCCAAGAAGACGTGCTGATTTACATAGCTGATACGGCTGAAAAATGGGCATGGGGAGAACACAGCTTTCAGTCCACAAAAAGGCAGGTGAAGAATTAGATTTGGACAAGGAGATGCATAATGGAGAGAGAGCTCTTCAGCGTGAGCGCCATACAAAAGAGACGTGGGTCTGGAGCAAGGGCGAGGGCAGCTCTGCCCGGTCCCAGCCTGAGAGCTGCTGCAAGAAACCTTTGGGGAAAACACTGCTTTAAGAAGGATTCATTAAGTTCCCTAATGGACACCCACAGGTGATCATAAACTTGCAAAGAAAGTCTGTCACTTAGTGCTGTCTTATTACAGTCTCTACTCTAGGTGTTATGCGATTTCCCATTCCTCTAGCAGATTGAAAAAGCACACTTTGATGTACTTTTTCTTAATTTCACTGGCTTTTAAATTGTCTGAACTGTGGAAGCCCACTAAAATGTATCAGCCTGTTCATTATAGTTCTTGTCTAGTCACGGTTTCTGGAGAATGAATGAAATAGCCTAGAAATTGAAATATGTATGATTGTTAAATTACCCACAGGGGCACTTTGTCTGTGTCAGCAAGTGCGCAGAGACATATCTGCAGTGTGTTTGCGATTCCAGGGAGAGGCGAAGCTGGGTAGATTCCCCACATTTTTTGAAGGCACACATCCATCCCGATATTTCTGGCAATCCCAAACAGCAAATATGGTCATGCGCTGCATAATCACATTTCCATCAGCGACAGACCACATACACGGCAGTGGTCCCATATGATCAGTACCGTATAGTCTAGGTGTTGACAAATAGAAATGGCAAGCAATAGGATATATTGGAGTACATGAGGAAGCCAATTGGTGTAAACCTAATTCTGCCTGACTTTGTTTTTTCCAAAAGGGCCTGACCTGGCTGTTGAGCATGCGTTGTATATCTGCTTTAAACATTTACTATGGCAAGAACAAATGTCCTTAAGATAAAGGTGCAACTTCCCCCCACATTGGCATTTCCTTAAGGATAAGCATCTTTCCTTAGGCTAGGAACTGATTGCTGTGCTCACCTGTGACCACCCAGCTCACCTGTGATCACCCGGCTCAAGACAACAGACCTGCAACCCTGCTGTGTTCACCGAGACAGCAGACCTACCTGTTGTGTCCATCAATCACTGTGCTGACAGAGTAGTCTCAAGACTGTTGTAGAAGGGACATTTCAATTATATGCGAAACATCCTCTTTGGGGGTATATAAACACTCTGTACCCCACTTCTTTGGTGCCCTTTCTTCCTTGAGGAAGAAAGCCCCCCGGCCATGGTCCTCACATTTTAGCTCAGAATAAACCCACCCAAATTTTCATTTATAGATTGGTTATGGATTATTTTCGTCGACAGTGTGTTGTAAGGTATACCATCTAGGTTTGTGTAAGTACACTCTATGGTGTTGGCACAATGATGAAATCTCCTAACGACATATTTCTCAGAACATATCCTCTTCATTAATTGACACATGACTGTAATGGCATTTCCAACACCCTTTAAATCACTCTTTTTTAGTTTCCTTTTTCCTTCTCTCCTGGATAAAAGTGAAAGGGTGAGAAGTGATAGTAACCAGAGTTGGTGAAGACTGCCAACATTTCCAACATAACCTCTCTGACACACATAGTGTCATCAGAAGACCAAAAGCCACAGGCTCTAACTTCATCAGATCTAGGGATGAGGAGAAGAAGGGCCCACACTTTAGAAATGAGGCTAAGTTCCATTCCATAGACCACATCCTCATAGCATAATAAAGAGCCCTCTGCATTTTCTGACTTGGGTTCAAGTCCTAGCCCCCCCGTTTACCAGCTGTATGACCTTACGTAGACTGCTCAATCTCTCTAAGCCTTACTTTTCTCATTTCTAAGTGGTTAAATCACCAACATCCACTGCAGGGTTTCTCAGCCTGAGCACTATGGACATCTGGGGCCAGATAATTCTTCTTTGTGGAGGGCTGTCCTCTGTGTTGCAGGATGTTTGGCAGCATCTGTGGCCTCTACTCACCAGATGCCAGTAGCATCCCCTCCCCAGTGTGACAACCAAAAAATGTCTCTAGACATTGCCAAATGTCCCCCAGGGTCGGGGGTCAACCTCACTCTTGGTTGAGAACCACTGTTCTATTGACTATTTGGAGGGCCAGGCGTTTTCCTAAATGCTCTCCAAGTGTTAATTTATGTATTCTTCCCAATATAGAGGTGGGTACTATTATAATCTTCATTTCTCAGGTGCAGAAACTGAAGCACAGAGCAATTAAGGACCTTCCTGGAGGTTACCAAGCGTTAGGGAGCTGAGCTTGGACAGTAAACAGGTTTTAGGCTCCACGTGTGTACTCTTCACCTCTACTTTTTCCCACCTGGGCTGATCATGGCACTGGTCTTCGCCTCATTGAACTGTTGTGGACATTCAGTGACTCAATGACTATGCGAGCTGTCACTGTTGGTGTTGCTCGTGTCACTATCAAGAGCACAGTTTATCCATTCTGCAAGGCGAGGCTCTGGATCTCAGAGCCAGCTACTGCCCCACCACACCCCGAGCCTGGGCCTCAGAGGAAGAAAGGAGGCAGCAACCTTGTTGGACTTCCCTTTCCATCTGCTAACTCCCACTTCAGGTCAGTCCCACCACCCCATCTCTGTCATTGTATGATTTAAAGGTTAGAGAAGTCAGTCAACAGATACTTCCTATTCAGAAACAGAAAGGGCGTCGATATAGAACCAGTGGTTCCCAAACTTGGCCGCACACGCTCATCATCTAGGGAACTTGACAATACCAGCTGGGGCCCAGGACCTTCACCCAGAAATTCTGGTTTAATTAGACTGAGCTGAGGTCTGTGTGTTAGGATTATTCAAACCCCTTCAGTGTTTCTAACATGTTGCCAAGGCTTGGAAACACTAAGACACCTTTTCTGTAATAATCTATTAGTTCATGTGATTTTAATATAGTTTATTAATTAAGTATTATAGTTTACCGATTAAACTAAGGTGCTCTTTTATGTCACCAGGAGGTAATTAACCTAAAATTTACTCAATAAAAATAAACTATGATCACTTGGAAACTGAAAGTGTGCAGAAAGGAATGAATGCAGGAAAGATGAATGAGAGTTTAGATTTGCTATTTTTATGAACGCCGCTCAGAGGGTGATCTGATCCAATTCAGGATGACTAGCCCTGGCTCTCTGGACAGAAACTCAGTGACAGAGGACTAGGGAAGTTCACCAGACTAAAAACAATTAAAATACAGTCCTTAATGTCTAAAAGTAAGATATTGGCTAAATAAAGTAAAGGTCATATTACGAAAAGCCGTGCCTCCATTAAGCTGATTGTTCAAGGTGAATAAATATACTGACACAGAAAAATACTCACAACATGTTATTCAATGAAAATATTGAGTTACAAAATGGTATAAATACAAACATCTGATTTCTCCTAAGATAAAAATAGATATCCATAGAAAAATATCTAGAAGGATGTATCCCAAAATGTCGAGTGATAATTGCTAGATGAAGGGGTTAAAAGTCATTTTTCCTTCATTCTGCCTCTTGATATCTTAGAACTTTTCTATGGTACTTATGTATGACTTGTATAACAAAAAATATAATTAAAAATAGGAATCCAACTCTCTTGTTCTAATTTCGTGTCTGTGAAAGCATTCTTCTGGTCTATAATCTGGTAGATTTAGTGCATATAACCTCAAACAAAAAGGCTAGTTTAGCTGGCATCAGGCATCCAGTCTCAGGTCAGTTGAAACTAGCATAGTTTTTAAAGTGAAATTTTGCTGCAGCCAAGATCAGTACGAGGCAGTGAAGGAGGGGCTAAACCCCCAGCCCGCATGATGAGGCCTCTCTGGGAAGTTGCCCAAAACAGCCAGGTGGCCTCACCCTGCCTCCTCACACACATGACCACACGCATGTGGCTTTGCGTGTGCTTTCATTTGGAGACCTCGTTTCAGCGACTATTTTCCTGGCTTGGCCATTTAAAGATTCAGGCCACTTCTGCATGAGGTTGATTTTGAGCTAGAGCTAGGCTTTGCTTTCTGATTAAAGGAAATAGTAAAGGCAGCTGAAGACGTTGCTGGAAGTGTATAGACACAATCAAAATGCAGAAAGCGAGCTTTTGCATTAACAGTCCTTTATTTTGAAAACAAGTACCTAGTAAAGCCATATCACCAAGACAGAACTTTCATTTGATGCATGAATAAATGAATGAACAAACAAACATAATCAAAAACCATCCAAGTAGAATGCAAATAAATCTTACCTGGTGTGGAGCAGATCTCTCAGTGAGCCAGGCTTATCTTCTTTTGCACTTTCAGACTGTCTCACAGATGAGTGATACATGGTTCTTGTGGTTAGAAGCATTTCACAGGCTCCTTGTTCCACAGCTCATATGAGAAGCCACGTGAAAATACCTTCTGAATGAAAGGAAATGTGGAGAAAAACTTTCTCTACAGTATGTGTGTTTGTGGGATCGTTACATCCTTCTCAGAAGCCATTTTTGTGGTCTGATACATTAACATGCATTTTCTACAGTATTGGCTTAGTCACCACATTCAGGAATTAGAACTATTTTCAGGAAACCGTTTATTTCATCCAACCCCTCCCTCTCCCCCATCACTATGAAGAAAAACTCCTAAACCTTTACACATATGATGTCTGATTGAATCTCGAAGACCACCAAGGAAGGAGATCTTATCTTTTTTCTTAGTAACCTTTTCCAAAGTCTTATTTATGAAAGCTGAATTAAGGGATTATTAATTCGATCCCAGGAATCAAGGTTTATAATCATAATAATATGTTATCATCCTATTGAAAAAACTAAAAATAATTTTCTTAATATGGTCTTTCTAATCTGAGTCAAATCTAAAATTAATCATCTATAATTATCAAACCTAATTTAATTAAAACTAACTGTTCACCATCTGGTCTTATTTGTATAAATTTAAGAATCTACCATTTCATAAGAAATTCCTCTATTTAACCAATTATGTTAAGCATAATTATTATGTAATTAATCTCAGTTCAATTTACATTTGTTGTCTCTTGACAGAAAAGTAATTTATGTGATAAAAAAGCGATTGACCAACTAATTACTCTGCCAAATTGGAGTCTTTTATCTCAACGTCTCATCATTTTTTTTAAAAAAAGATATTTTATAGGAAAATATTCTTTTTGAAACATGATACTAGCTATTGTCAGGGCAAAGTAAACATAATAAATAATATATGAAATGAAGCATTATTATGTTTTGTAGTTTCAACACATTTTTCTGGAGAAATTAGTAAGCAAGGGAATAAATTAATGGTGGAAACAGAACACAAATTATAGAGCTAAATGCAAGATAAATAAATCAAGGTAATTCATAGGGAAATAGGGACTAGGTAAGAATGTATGTACTCCCAAGGCGAGCTTCCTACAGCATTCTTGGTTGCAACTACTTTCAAATGCTTCTTTCTCTCTTTGTGATTGATAAACCTGCTGATAGAAGAGATGAATAGTTACTGATTATGAAAAAGACACTTTATAAATAATGCTTGTTTCTATGCATTTCTCTTTGAAGACTGCCAGATAATCAATGATCAAAGAGTCTAAAGAGTACATGTTGTTCACCTAGAATCTTAATATATGGAAGGGAGTTTAATCATTGAAGGAGTGGGTGAATTTCTGAATAAGAAGAAACAATTTTAAAGACAAGCCTGCCGTGCTTGAATAAGGGCTGAGAAGAGAAAGCAGAGAGTAAAGCAGAAAAAATAAAAATAAAACATGTAGGATTCTTGCTTTAGCTGCAACCCTGCACTAGAGAAGTGAGGCCAAAAAGAGAAGGAGAGAGGTAAGAAATTGACATGTGCCGAAATCTGAGAAACACTTTGTGGGACAAAGGCAGAACTTCTTTGTGTAAGCTCAGTAAGGAGGGAAGTGCACAGTATTTCTCTATTCATTCCGTACATATTCTATGCTACAAGTTGGGATAGGTGTACTGGGCATTCAAAAGTTGCCAACTTTCCATAGAAGAAGGGACCAGATGACAAGAAGGGCTATAAAAAATTTTACCAACCCCATGAAGGGCAGAAACGTGGTGGAAAATTTTGGAAACTTTACCACTGGTTTGAAGTCTTCAAATTATGAACTGCCTGTTAGATAATAGCTTTCCACCTATTATCACAAGGTGTGAAATCTCCTGAACTTGATAATTGCACCGTGGTTATATAAAAGAATGTCTTGCCCTTAGGAAATATACACTGAAGTATTTAGGGGCAAATGGGGCACAATTTTAAATATTAACTCCAAAATTGTTCAGGATAAATATATATAAAGCAAATGTGCCAAAATGTAAGCTGTGCATGAATCTGGGTGAAGGATATATGGGAGTTCTTTGTCCAATTCTTATAATTCTGTAATTTGAAATTGTTTCTGAATAAAACTTTAGCAAATAAAGATGCTAACCTCAAAGAGCTGTCTGCGTCTAAAAATTCGTGATCAGTGTATTGGACTAAATCATGTGAGATATTTAGGTTCTGTGTTTGGAGCAGTGGTCCTCACTTCCTCTTTCTTCTACCCGGCCCACGTCCAGCCCCACTCCATACACTGTAGAGGGCTTCAGAACATTTCTGATAAAACAACTCTAACAACGAAGAGATAAGCCCTGAGAAAATTTGATACAAAGAACACAACAGCTGAGGCTCTGTCCCTAATGGGAGTGGAAAATGTTCAATTTTTTTCTCTGAACACACATCTCAGTGGTAAAACGTAGACCCCCACTTTTCTACCGGCTTCCATGAAAACCAGATGGCACCTCTCGGATAGAATACTCGTGACTACAAAGGTGGCATATGGGTCAGTGCCAAGATGATCACTTACAAGGCATCTGCAGATGGTGGATCCACCACATCCTGAGGCAGGAATAATGAGAACAACATCCACTTCATCATCATCTGAACATCCAAACAAACACCAGGGGAAAGTTAATGAAAACAGCACTGGGGCATGTCCCGGGGGGAGAGGGGGTCGGCTGGTTTACCTGAGATGAAATGAGAATTGCAGCAAAACATATGCAAAATATTGAGTTTGGCTTTTAATTGAGAATCAAGGATGATGGATCTAAAAAAGAGTGTTATAAAACTGTAAAGCACTATACAAAAGGAAGAAATTATTTCTGTCCACGAAGCTGAGTGATGAAAACAAATGTTTCTCAAATGTTGCAGAAGTCAGTAAAACTTCTCTAAAATCAATAATAAAAAGCTTTCATTAAGACACATAGGATGGATTAATTGCGCTTTCAGAAACTGAAATGGCAGTTTCCATAATGCATACAAGTAACACAAATGATAACCAGAAAATGTTATTAAATTAAGCTTGATAATTATAGCTGATTATCTTTAGTTCTGAACTGCAATGTGATAAACTAGATGGCTACCAGGACCACAATAAATGATTATACATCCTCTGACTTGCCTGAAATTATACACCTAAATGTATCTTTGATTTCCAGTACTATTTATTCATAGCTTCTGATTATCAGGAAGCAATTAACTTTCGCTAGGGAGAAAGAATAAAAGGGCTATTGGATGGAAGGATGAATGGATGGATGAACGGATAGATGGAAGGATGGATGAACTGAAGGATGGGTGGGTGCCAAAATGAGTGAATGGAAAGATGACAGATTGATGGGTGAATGGAAGGATAGAAGGATAGATAGAGGAAAAGATGGAAATATAGATGGCTTCAAGGACAGGTGGAAAGAGGCTGAGTCTAACTAACACTGGCAAGATGAAAAGCCTTAGGATTTTAACAAAGCAAATTTCTTCGATGAAACACAGTTCTCAAATGATGTGTTGTTTCTATAATAATAAAATTGGATTGACAACTCATCCAAAGGGAATGGCTATTCGTTTAGCAGACGTTCTGCTTTTATCTCAATACTATTTCAATTTCCATTTTCCATGGTTTTCTTTCAGTTAGTCAAATAATCTGTCTAGTATAACATTGATACACTGCCTTGGTGCAAGTTCTATACGTATTTTAATTTCTTCAGTTAAAATTATCCATTCAGGGGCCAGCCCAGTGGCACAGCAGTTAAGTTTGCATGTTTCACTTCAGCGGCCTGGGGTTTGCTGGTTCAGATCCCTGGTGCAGACCTACACATCACTTGTCAAGCCATGCTGTGGCAGGTGCCCCACATATAAAGTAGAGGAAGATGGGCACGGAGGTTAGCTCAGGGCCAGTCTTCCTCAGCAAAAAGAGGAGGATAGGTGGCAGATGTTAGCTCAGGGCTAATCTTTCTCAAAAAAATAAAAAAAGGTTATTCATTCGATTGTTCATCTGCTGGTTTTATTCAATAAATGTTGAGTGCCTACTCTGTCCCAGGCACTGTGCCAGGTGTGGAGATACGATAATAAGCACACAAAGTCACTCCTTGCCCTCACAGAGCTTAGTTCCTCACAAAGGAGAGAGAGGGGACTAATCAAATAATCATATAAATAAATGTTTAGTTACAAATTGTCATAATTGTCATGAAGAAAGGGCATATTGAAATTGAATAAGGTAATAGGTTTCTGCAAAATCTGCTAGAGACATCAATTCACAATTAATCAAAAGTTGTTTTTAACTAAGCCTGTCTTTGGTGAGCTGAATTTACACACCAGTTGAAATGCTCAGTCGCTTCTGGAAATTTCCCAGGGCATTACGTGTTACTTTGGTGTCTTCCATGATTTCATGATAGTTTAGGCATATTTGACTCATAATCACAAAGCTATCTTAAGTTTTTTGGTCTATGAAAATAAATATGTTACAATCAGCTAGGTCAAGTTGATATTATTGTTTCTTATAGCGTCCTGGAAAGATCATCCAAATTGTCAAATGTGCATATTGCTTTTAATGTCTGGCCCTCTTTTTCCCCTTAAAACAAATCTGTGTCTATTTTTTCCTGGCTTTTCCCACCTCACCTTGGCAGGACCTCCTTTTTAAGATACTTGCTACCCAAAAAGTTCCAAGGGCCCTCTCTTCTCTCCCTGGGCTTTAAGAACATTTCTGGTTGTTTTTCTCTTTACTTTTATTGTTGTCAGGTCCAAGCTATAGCTAACATTTGTTTCTGTTAACTTAAATTTTTTTTCAAAGATTAACGTCTCCCCAGTATCAAACTCCTCCCCACCAACTCCAACGCCCACACACTGCTTCGCACTCCAGGACTCAGCGTACAGATTTCCATTACTTAAATCTGCCTTTCAACGGCATAATGGAAACAGTGCAGGATTAAGAGTCTGAAGACTTGCGTTAAATCTATTAGTAAATCTTTACTAGTCACTTAACTTCTCTAAAACTTACCTGTCAGATGTAAATAATATCAGTCCTTTCCTAGACCTACTGTGATAAATAAGATAAAGTGTATTCAAATTCTGTGCACAGAAAAACGCTAATTTAAGATATTTAAAATGTAATTATGATCTGCTTGTATTTCTTTCCACTGCCTTTGCCCATTTGGATTCAAGTGATTCAGCAGCCTTCAACAGAGCAGCGCGGCGCCCACCACATCACAGACATCCAACAAGTTTTCACTTCCCTCCTCCTTCTCTAATAAAAATTTAGTGTCAACTTTAATGTAAAATAAACAGAGGTTAATAGAGTTGGTAATGCTAATTCCCTTAAGATCGTCTCTAGCTGCAATTTTTTTTCTTCTGGCAGATAGGTAGATAAGTATGGTCTTTAGCAATAGCTAAACAGAGTAGTTGCTGGCATACACAGCACTTTAGTGTAAATATCAAGGTGTCTCTTCCTCCCCCTCAGCTCTGTGCCAGATGCTTGACTGGATTTCAGTGTCACTAACACCCAGGTGAGCCTCCTTTGTTCAGTGGACAAACTGCACAACTGCAGATGGCAGCCCTGTAACCACCTGGAGCTGAGAGATTAGAAGCCTCTATCATAGAGCCATCACGATAATATCATTCAGACTGAAAATATTGGCGCAGTTATTCCTGATCATACGGATTTTTCACAGACTCTTCTCTTCTACATCTGTTCACTTAAAACCGTGAGATATATATATATATATAATGTATATTTTTGTCTTCTAAGACAAGCTTGTTTGTCCCATCATAGAACTGTATTTTTTTTTTTTTTTGAGGAAGATTAGCCCTAAGCTAACATCTGCCACCAATCTTCCTCTTTTTGCTGAGGAAGACTGACCCTGAGCTAACCTCCGTGCCCATCTTCCTCTACTTTATATGTGGGGTGCCTGCCACAGCATGGCTTGACAAGTGGTGCTAAGTCCACAACCAGGATCTGAACCGGAACCCTAGGCCACCGAAGCGGAACGTGTGAACTTAACAGCTGCGCCACCAGGCTGACCCCAGAACTGTATTTTTATGATATTTCTTTTATCATTTTATACTATTATAGCCATCAAAATGGTGCATTACTATTGAGACAGAATTAGCTGAGTTTAAGAAGTGTGGCTTTCACTTGATTTTTTCTTCCAAAAAGCGAAAATATCCCCTCTATTAAAATAACACAAGAATTTGCAGTGAAGGAATATTATGTGGAGACTTCTACCTTACAAACTTCCCACTGAAAAGATCAACTCATGTCTGTTTGGTCTGTGCTAGGGGGAGGGGCTTCCTACCTGAAGTTTTTGAGAGGGAGCAGACATCCTAAGCCTTTTCATTGCTTCCTCTGGTCCCTCTCCCACGTGACCTGGGGCTGCTTAGAGGCCCAATAGAGACATTTCCACATCTCCTTGTGGAAAAAGAGAGTCACCGTCAGAGCGGCAGGAGTGCATGGTACTTCCCCACAAGACTTACCCTTTACAAGAGTTTATTTTCAAGGGTTCACCATAACCCAAGCAGGAAGAATAGGTTGAATAAAGAGGAGAGAAGGACTCTTAGAGCAATGTGTGCTGGGTGCAGGGCAGATGGGTGTGCCGATGGTCCCAGAGGCCATATTTCCTTCTGATCATGCACTGGGGACACTGAGAAGACACAACCACATCTGAGGCTCCACGAGTCATTCTTCCCTTGTTCCGAGGAGCAGCAGTAGAAGCACAAATGATCCCCCAGCCTCTGCAGCCCCTCTTTTTGCTACATGGAGATGCTACGAAGTGGTTAGGGTCCGAGACCAGCCTGCAAAAACCGGACGTTTCAGTGACTTTGGGTAAAGTAGTCTTTATTGGGGACTTAACCACCATTTATAGTGTTGTTTCTAGGGAAAATAAGCCACACATTTCAAAAACTAATTTACAAATGGAACACTAATTTACAAGCACAGCACAAGAGTAAATTGGAATTTACTTTCAAAAATAATCCCCACTCAGGGTGGAATTAAATAAATACTTCAATACGATTATGAGCGTATTTGCTATTCCTTACACATTATGTCTGTCAAATTTGTTTTTAGATGTAGGTTTAACTAAAACTGCTAACTTTTGGTTCTCAGCACCAAAAAACATTAGTTCTTGCGTATGTAATTTAGGATATTTTTAGGTCATGGTGCCGTTTGACATATCTGAAATTTTCACAGCTGTGTGAACTGGGTGACTGTTGTTCCTCCCATTTCATAAGTGAGGAAACAGACGTGGCCAATTTGGCTTGCTCAGTGTTATAGAAACATGAAGTGAATAGAACTGGAATTCGACCCCAGGTTTGATGGCAAATCCCACGCATACTCTTTTTACAACATCCCACTGTATTGCACAAACCTTCTGATGATGAGAGAGCGAGAGAAATCAAATGATGCTGTTTGTCTAAGAGGAAAGTCCTTGATGACTTTTTCCAACCAGAAGATTGTTAGCAGGTTGCTTCATTAACTAGCTGGAAGGCTTCCCCTTTGCTTATGATCAACACTTGGCTTGCTCTTATACCACGTCCTCCCCTTAGCAATCAGCAGCTTGATGCGGAGCTTGGGCATTTTCTGAAAGCAGAAGTATATTTTCAATAATGAACTATTCAAAATAGCATTTCAACCAAAAACTTAGGGTTTTTAAACAGAGTCTTGAAGCCACTTACTTCCCTTTGAGCAATATCCACCTCCCTCTCTGGTTACCAATAGGCAAAGAAAATAGAAGCCTTTGCCTCCAGCGAATGTACTCTGCGGTCACCCAGAGCCCTGGATCCCAGTGTGAAAACCAACGGAAACAAGACAGACTAATGTAAATGGATCAGTAGGTCCACCGAGTCTTCTTAGCGTGATTTTGTTTTGTCCTCTACCTAGTGCTTATTTCATGAATATCAGTCTTCCTCTTTAAAGTGTTTAAGAAAGGAGACCTACAACCAGTTGTGAATATCCCATTCCATTATTTGACAGCTGTTGCCTTCAACAAGCTCTTCTTTACTATGTTTACTTCTCTATAACTAAAACTGTATTTCTCAGTCTTTTTATCTGTGAAGTTAGCAGATCAGAAGTCCAGAATCCTTCTTTTAAAAAAGTACTTGATATTTCTTTTTTAAAAATATAAGAACCTTTTATTATCCTTTCTTTATCTCCACTGACCTTTGTCTCGCATATAGCAGGCACCTGATAAATGAATGTTGATAGTATTTATTAACTCAGTAAGAATTTATTCATATTATACTATCAGTACATCCTGCGGGACATATTGGAGTCAGAGAGAACAATAAGAAAGTTATTGTTACAGAAACCCCAACAGAGTGCTAACAATGACAGTCAGTGAAAGCGAGAGATACTGTGAAGGCAGAATGACTTGACAATTGAATCTAGGGAGCAAAGCAGAGAAAGAAATCCAAGATAATCTTTTTGAGCCTGAGTGACTGGAAAGACAGCAGTACTAATAGGAGGGTTAGGGAACACAGGATGAGAAGCAGGTTTTGTGATGGGGAGATAATTATTTTTAAAACTCCTTAAGCTGGAGGTACCAGTGGGACATCCAAGTGGAGAGTCCTGCGGGTCAGTGTGAAAGTGGGGCTTGGAAAATCAGCCAGAGTAGGGCCATGATTTGGGCCTATCTTCACTGAGGTGTCTGACATCCTGAAATTGTGTAAGATAGCCACGTGAAAGAGTGTTGAGAGAAGAGAGATGATGACATTGATGCTGAGAGGGCAGATGGGGGGGAGGGCCAGAGAAGGAGCACTAAAAGAGCGTGGAGGGGAAACAGCAGACCCGAGGGCCACAGAAACCAGAGACAACCATGCCCAGGAGTTGCTGGTCAGCAGTGGCCAACAGGGAAATGCGTGAGAAAAAAACCACTGGGAAAGGCTCTGGCGGCCTTCTGCAGAGTGATGTCAGGGTAGTGGAACCTGAAACAGAGGACGGGGAATTGAAGGTGAGGAGATGAGGGGAGAATGTGTAGACTCTGCTCTCAAATCATTCAGAGACTCAGGGAAGGAGATAAAGTCTGCTCAAAGATATTATCCCAGAAACCTCCGTCACATCCATCATTCTAAAGGTTCGCTTCCCTAAGGCTCCGCTATAACTTTTATTACTTCCACTTTTTAAATCTTTTTTTAAAGTCTCTTCTTATAATCCCTTTAAATATCCCTCTTTTCTGTTGTTTTCAGGCAATTATCACATTGGCCATTCCTTCCCTGTAGTATTCTAAAGTTACTCTCTTCCTCCTCAGCCTCACAGCCAAGACGATCTTCTCCCCTTATTATTTCTTACTCTGAATGTTGCAACCCCGTACTTCATGATTTTCTCCTGCTCCAGGCTATTTCTTGTGAAAATCCATCCACTTTGGGGATGGACTCCACTTATAACTACAACCTTAGTTAAATCTGGGCTTGGTTTCTATATTAAATCCTATTCTTGACCCTTTGTAGTTTAGCCTAGAAGCCCTAGAAAATGGTAAAGTTGATTATTGACCTTTCTAATCATTGTATTTCCTTTCTAGACCTTGCAGAATCAACGTAATAAATATTTACTGGGAATAAAGTTTAGGGAAATACAACCTCACAAATGCATCTGTGGTAAGCTTTGTGACATTTCACATTTTGAGTCATCTTACTTTATCTTCTTAAGAATTATTTGTAGAAAAATAAGGCCGGACTGTAGTATCATCTAGTTTTTAGTGTAATTTTTATCCATTCTTTAACAAAAGAATAAAGTAACAGACTTACTAATTGAGCGAATAGAAACTTACCAATCTATAAGTACTGAAGTTCGTAGCGTAGTTTTCCTTCTTTAAAGACATACGCATGGACTGTGTTACAGGACCAGAAAAATTGGGGTCAAATTTATACAATTGAAGTCATTAGTACTTTGAACTCTCTCTTCCTTAAAAAATTAACACTTCAATTTTTTAATAACTAACTAATAACTTAGTTTACTATTTGTCTTTTATAAGCACTCATGATCTTTTTTAGTTTTCAGTAGATTTTAGGCCAGGACATGGATAATAACGATTAAACATAAACAACCTTGAAATAGTAAAAGGATGATATGGCTAGTGAAGGCAGTATGTTAATAAGCACAAAGAATGGCTAGATTGTAGCCATATTATGTAAATTCAGAAGTCTTTTGTAAATTTTATCTCTAGGGAAAATTTCACTGAAATACCCTCTTCCTACTTTGGATTAGCACTTAATTGTAAAAGTTGATTTTCCCCTTGTAAATGATTCAAAAATCTCCCTTACTTTTGCAACCCTGGGGATAGAAAAATGTTTTATTAAAAAAATCAGCTGTAGAATTTATTCCAGGCTAATTATGACTGCAAGATTTTCTGAAGAGTAACTTGCAGCCAGGATTATCATTGGTTTATAGTTTACTCTTAGCATAAGCTAATGAATTTGAAATAGACCTGGCCCAAACATGTTACAAGACAAAGCTCCATTATTACCCAGCTCTAAGCTATCATTTATTCACTGGGAAAAAAACTCGGGAAGAAGCTTGCCAACAAACCAGATGTCACCATCAGTAGACAATTATGTTCCACAGTTTGGCACCTGGGGCCCACAGTCATCATCCAAGGAAGAGGAGAAATAAAAAGTAGAATATTCTGGCAGACTGCAGACTAAAAGGTTCCAAATGGCTCGTGGGGAAAATGGAGGCTGAAGGATTGCTTCTAAAACTCTCCAGGAGACCCCAGGACTGAAACGTGCTCATGTTCTACTTGTTGAGGACGTCATGATCCAGACAGACACACCAGAGTCTAAAAAGGCCTCACGTGCTCACAGGGGCTGGCAGTGAAGCTGGTATTACAGCATCTTGTACACCAGAAGATTTTCCACCTCATATAGAAGTCATCTTCTTTTGGGGTAGATTATCAATGGAAACTTCCTTGGTTCCATTTCCTCCTTTGGTAAATTTTAAGGAATGAAAAAGGAATGAGTTATGATTTGGAGCTGTTTTCAGTGAAGTACTGCCCAAAACATATGGACTTCACTGCAGAAAATACCTTTCCAGAAGCCTGTCTCAGTCCAGAATTAATCTGTGATTAAGGAATCTGAGAGGTACGATGAGACTCTCATCAAGACAGCCCAGAGGCTCAGCCGAGAAAAGGAAAATGAGCTTCCTCTTTTGATTGTATTTCAATCCAGAATAGACACCTTACAATTCTATCATGGCTCCAAATGAACACCTAGATGACATAATGTGTGTGTTTTACTTTTATGTAATCTAAGAATTAAATAAATAAATGAAAGTCGAAAGAACTCACTTTCCTTAAATTTCTGCTAAACACTTCTTGAGATATATATATACACATATACACATATGATATATATATATCAGTTTACTCTTACAAGGAAACTGTTCATATTCAGGTAAAAATGAAGAGTCGACATTAGATTTATTGGTTCAATCTGCAAGTAGACAGAACAACCAGAATCCTGGTCAAATGGAAACTCCTTTTTCTGTCTTTCCCTGCCTTTATAAGTCACCAAATCCAGGATACCACAAAATATAGTTTAATATAACTTAAAGATTATGGTTATTGTGCTTATTAGATGGTTATCATATATTTCCATGATCAAACACAGATTTTTATAAAATGGAGGAAATATTTTTTTAGTTTTGAGTAGTTCTTAATGTTTTGTTTGTATAGGGCTAACCAGCTCACTTGAATTAGTCTATGAATTCACAAATAGTTCTTATCCATGAATGAATCTTGCCATAGTTTTAAACTATTCTACACTTTGGGCAAGGGGCAAGATTTTTCTTTGTGTATGGTGTATATAGTGCCAAGCATCTAGTTAATTAATATGTGTTAATTAATATAGATGTTATATATAAATATATTATGTAATTAGTGTAAAAATATAATTAATTATACATTAATATATGTGTAACAGTTGTGGTTCCCAAAGTGTATCTTTCAGGTTTTCAACAATTACGTGCGTTGGGCTTGATCAGGTAGCACCTTGCTTTGTTCCTGGAAATGCCATGCTTTTAATGCAGCTGTTTTCAAAGGTTTTGGTTTGCGAATCATTTTATCAAAGGTTAAAAACAAAACAATGGGGCACAAATCCTACTACTACCACCAACTCCTACTTCTTTGCCATCAACCTCCCCACCGAAATCCTCCATGAGCGTTGCTAGAAAGGACATTGCCGCGTGTCTAAACAATGCACATGAATTATATCATAAGTAATTTTCTAGTTCGCCTCTGACGTGAATAAACGTGAGGATTCTCAGGCTATTACAAACATTGATGCTGTCAGCCTGTGCAGCGCTCTTGATGGATGGGAAAGTGTTTTCCCGGTGACTGGAAACAGCAAGCTGAGAATCAGAAGTGGCCAGTTCTAGCACAGGATTTGAGGAATCAGGGACAGAGTCTGTGCCTCTGAGTTTTCTCAATTTACATGGAGAATGGTTATTCCTGCCCCTAATACCAGCACAGAAATAACGAACTGCCTTCTCAGGGCTGTGGAGAGCGATGGCCCTTTCGCAGACCTGTGTAAATTGAAAGAGCATTAGCAAGAAGCTACAAAGTCCCTTGGTCTTGCTACTGAAGCCTCACACTACCCCCCAAACACACTCCCTCTGACACCTGTCTGTCTGTTTCTAAAGTGGCAGGGTGAATGCCTGGAGTTAATGGCCACACTCGTCGCCAGCTCGAGCTGAACACTTCTTGGAATGGATGCAAAAATAAAGAAAGAATGGTCGCTGTCTTCCTTGGTGCTAGTGGGAACTCTGCGGCACTCTCTCAAGGTCAAGGAGAGTACTGAAGTGGGTGGAGAATTTCTGCAAAACACTTCAAGGCCCGTTGAAAACTGAAAAGAACATACTTTTATAATGGTACATTCAGTACTGTAAACTCCTTTGCAAAGCTTCTTGACAAAAATGATGACTTTGATTGCTGGATCTCTGATAGATAGTCAAGAAATGATAGGCAAAAGGGCAAAATAAAAGAAAAAATATTTAGTCATTGATGTCAGCTTTTAAAAAAATTAGTACATATAATATTTGGTTTAAAAAATTTCTATCCTTAGTTTGAAGCTTCATGGTGAATTTCTTCACATAATTTACAATCCAAAGTGTTATTAGAAGTTTTTCTTTCATATAGCCTGGTATTTTTCAGTAAAGGAGGAAAGTTTTAAGAACCTATATAAAACTATATGGTATGAGGTTTTGTGACATTAGGAAGATCATTTCCTTAATTTCTCAGTCTCTTACACTGTAGAATGGAAGTAATTCATTAGAGGAAATGCAGGCGATTCCTCACAGTGTGGTGGAAGGCAGCATAAATCAAGAGACCTGGATTTGGCTCCCAGCATCGTCATCGACTATCTGTATGCCATTGGGAAAGCCATAGAACCTCTCCAGACCCTAGCTTATTATGCTGTAAAATAAGTGGCTTATTCATTCATTCATCTGAAAACATTTGTTAGGTACTCACTAGATTGGGGCACTGTGCTAGGCTCTGGGAATAAACAGCCAAATAAGATGCTCTCCTTGCCTTCAAAGAGCGTGCAGCCAAGCAGGAGGTGATGGCAGCGTAATTAAGAACAGGAAAGAGATAGGTGCTCCCTTGGAAAAGTCGTTGGGGAACCAGGGAAACTAAGGAGCTGCATCGATTGGAGTGGGCATAGAGTAATTTCTGGGATTAGTGAGTCTAAAGCCAAGTCTTTAAAATCAATAGGATTAGTCAGGAGGACTGCAACAGAACAGTGAGTTAGGGGATGCCAAAGGACTTTGCAAGCAGAGGAAGCAGTAAGAGAAAAAGCTTGGCGGTATGAGACAGTGCGGCCTGATAGGAAAACCACATGGGTTCAGTGTAGTCAGAAGGGAAGTTAGGAGCCAGACGGCAGAGCAGACTGAGGAGTTTGGGTTTTAGTCTATGGGCATAAGTTTTCAACAGGGTCAAGATGAGCAGATTTGCATTTGGAATGATAACTCTAGCAACAAAATGAAAGAGACTTGAAAGGAGAATTAAAAGGGGCAGAGTTTTGCCTTGCTCACAAACCCTTCTAGGAGAAGCTGCCCTGATCACTGCCCTTGCGGAAAACAAATGGCAAGACTATCTACCATTCAACTCCTTCACTAACTACACTTGGTTGGACAAGGTACAGGCACCTGATCTAAGAGTAGCCAATCTTGAATCTGGATGAACTGGCTTGAAAAGATGAGCTACATCGCAAGTCCACTTTGGCAAAATTCAGAAAGCACTATCGTTAAGTATTCACGAGGATGTAGAGAAATGGGAACCTTCACATACTGTGGGTAGAAGAGTAAATTGGTTAGCCATTCTGGAGAGTAAGTTGGAAGTATTTGATAAAATTAATTATGCACATATCTAACAAACCCATTCCTATACGTACGTGTAAAGCAGAAGATTAATATCACCAATTCATAAACGGACATAAACAAAGTTGTTTGCTGCAACATTATTTTGGAAGCAGGGAGCTGGAGGAAAGCCAAACATCTATCACTGTGAGAACGGATAAGTAAATATGACGGATGCACGTGCTGAAAAAGCCGCAGCAGCCAGAACTAGATATATATACAGAAACATGAGTTTTAAAAAGAGTGCTGAGTGAGAAAAGAAGTAGAAAGAGAGCAATAACATGGTATCATTTATATAGATTTTAAATGGAGACCACACAAAGCAACACTATATATCTTTCAAAGAGACATATCATCCAGGAACTACATTACGCATGTCAGAGTCAATGATTTTGATGCATTTCCATCAAAAGATGGAAAGAGTGAGGATGAGAAATAAGAGTAAAAAATTAAAACAATTTGCCCTTTTATAAACAAATTATAATGTGTTCGAGTATGATTAACTCAATTCTACACACTTGAGGTCAGGAAAAAAAGGTAAAATAAGAGTTTAAAGAGTCATATTCTCGTTTATAAAACCAGGAAGTAATACAAAAAAATTGTGTTTATAATGCGTTAGAAAGAGAGTGTGGCAAAGTCACATTTATGATGGGACATTAGAATGAAGAGATGCAAATTTGCAAACCCTTCCTTCTGGCCCAGAGAACCGCCTTAAATTCGGAACCAGCCTCCACTTCCCGTCTCCTTGAAGTCCAACTTGGTGTAACTTCTGTTTCCTGAACTATTTTGAATAGTTCTCTGCTCCTGACTGAAATAAAATAAAAATGTGCACGACATGGCCACAGTCAGGGATAGCTGTCAGGACATGGCTGACAATCCAAGGAAGTAGTGACAAATAACTAAGGAGAGGCGTCAGGACCAGACATACAGATTTGGAGACTGACACATGACAGAAGGTTATTGAAGTCCTGGACAGAGGAGTAAGATCACGCTTACAAATGCAGAGAGGAGAAGAGAGTAGACTTCCAAGGATTGTGTAAAGAGACACCAGCAAAAGAGACTCAAAGGGAATAGCTGGAGAGACAAAAGAAGCAGGAGGGGACACCATTTTGGAAACCACAAAAGAGAAAATGTGTGGCTAATCTCATTATGTACTGCTCAGCTGTCCAGTACATTGACAAGTGGAAAGGTTCCGTTGGTCTTCCAATTGCAAGGTCACGGTGTCCTTTTCCAGAGCAGTTTTTGTGCCGTGGTAGTGGCAGGAGTCCACTACTCCCGAGTCCAGGGGTCAACTCTGGCCAACACCGAGGCTGATGTTGGCTTACCTGACCTCAAGGGCAAAATCCAGCCCTCCCACTTTCCGATGGTGACATAAGGGAAAAAATAACTGAGGTCAAATAAAACAATGAGACTTAATTAAATAAAGAGACTTTTAATAAAAAAAGAAATCAGAATTATTTTAAGAGTGACCAGGAGGTAATGCATTGGAGACAATAAATTCAGACTGTCCATTATAGTATTTGGCTAGAAAAGTTGTGCTTGAGCTCTAAGTCTCTCCCAATTCTAATAGTCAATAATTATGGCTCACAAACATGAAAATGACCTTAATCATGTTAAGGAACTAAACCAATAATTTACTTCATTTCAGGATGTTTATTGTAAAAGGAATACGTGCTCAGTGTAAATTTAAGCAACACAGAAATATATAAAGTCAAAAGGAAGTTCTCACGTCCCCCTCTGCCCTGCCCTAATCTCATTCCTCAGAGAAGCCATATTTTCTAGGTACATACAAACATATATGCATATGTACATAATATTTTGAGAGATGGAATCACTCCATTTAAAAATATAATATGTACATGCCTGAGTGATATCAAGAATATTTTTTAAATCAGGTGATGGGGCTCTGACTAATGGGAACGGATGCCAGGGTTAGGTGGCCAGGCTGGCTGGTGAGCCATATTTTCCTTACCCAGGCCCAGCTGAGGCGCCAGGTGCCTGGCATAGTGGTGAGGGCTGCACCTCAGTGTCTGGTCCTGGTGGTTTCTTGACTGGACCCATCCTGCCAACGTGTTCGGACCTATTCCTAACTGTACAGCCTCCAAGCTTCACTCTTTGGTTCTCCAAGATTTTTCTATGTCATGCATGATATGCTTTAACAATTTCCCTTTCCATGTAAATTAACCAGAGTGGTTTACGTTTTTGCAAGCAAAAACAGAAGTATATTAAGAGAATTAAAAGACAGATTCTCATCTCATTTAAACCAAGAGTTCTGAAGACGGGCAAATTTGTGATCTGTGGCCATCTGCAAGGGAGTGACCAGATCCCTGACAATCCAGCCCCTCTTTCCTCTCTTTTCCACCTAAAGAGTCAGCATGTGGCAACTGTTGCTTGCCAGATCCTAGGAGGAGACTGATCTGGGGTCAGGACAGCTATTTTGAACAAAATAATTTCTCCCCTTTAGCTTTAAAATTTTTTAAAACACTTATTATCTTATTTTAGATTTTTCTTTTGTAATTTAAAAAGAAAAAGCAATCAAGAGAAAAATAAAGTAAAATCTTCATTTGCATATGTCTGCTCTGGAGGAAAAACATACTCTTTTTTTTATTTTTTCTTGATTACATCAGCAAAAGGCATTTAGAACACAGTGTTTTCAAATTACTGCCTCAGGTCCTGATTATTTTTGAAGTCTCTATGAAATATTAGTTAAAGAAAAAATGAAGAAGGAAATTTCCAAATTTTCTCGAATATACCAACTATACATATGTTCGTGTTAAGAAAATAAACTTTCTAATTTTTGATGTAATATACTGAGAATTGTCCTGTATATGAAGAAAAGGGGAAGGGAACGTTTCACGTGCAAAAAGATGTTTCATATGTTCGTTGTCTTTGGTTTTGATATATGTTTAACTATATTGTATTCTAGGAGCAGCTAATTTCCATATAAAGTGTAGCTACTTTCAATTTTACTATGTCTTGTCTGCAGTCGCAGCTTTGATTTGTGCGCCCTAGGCTAGATCAGAGCAATGCATAATTTTCTTTAAGTTCCTTCTGTCATGCACAATCGGTGAGTTCCAGCATCGATTATAACCTAGATGTATGTTTAGAAAGACATTACCCAAAAGGGGAAAAAATAAGATAAATGGCATGAAGAAAGGTTAGCAAATCAAAGAAAAGTTATCAGAGAACCCGATGGCAATCCTCCTGAATGGTATGCATTTGGGCATAGGCCCACATGAATCTTGGTGTGTTTTGGTGATTAAAACAGCTGTTTCAAGCCTAACAGCGGTAGGGGAATTCTGCAGAGTCATATCAAAGCATCAGCCGTCACTGGGCTCTTGTGTGATGGTTATTGCATGCTGGTAAGGGTCTTTTTGTAGAACTGAGGGTGGTGTGCATATGGAACAGCTGGGTTCGAGTGAGGTGTGACTTGTGCAATAGCATCAGACCTCACCTCCAAACATTTCTGGATGGCATTCTTTCACTCAGTCTGCTCCTTCAGTTCCCTTTGAAGATGTGTGATTTGAAGTAATTAAGGAATTCTATTACCTGGAGGGATAAAAACAACCATTCGCGTAATATCAGCCTATGCCATAACCTAATGACTTTTTCTGATTATCATTTAATGGAAAGAGCTCCAAAGTGGGAAGCAGGAGACTTGAGTTCTAGTCCCAGCTCTGTGGCTATGCACCTCTGAGCAAATCACTGATCTGTGGGTCGAATTTCTTGACCTCTGTCTGAGGAGATGACCATGAAGATGGCTTACCGTCTGGAAATTCTGACTTTGTGACTAGATTATCACCCCTGTAACTTAGCACCCTGACGGACTGGGAATCAGCAGAGTTCAATTTCGATGGATTTGAGGACAAGAGCGGGAAAACAGGAGGTGAGTCGTTCCGAGACCAGGAGTGAGCAGGGATTTGTTAGGAAAGAGACACAAACATTGAAAAATTAAAACTGGGGAAGAAAACAAACCTCCCTTGCTTCTACACCTTGAGTCATCATGTGGTTTTGAAGCATTTTTCCTTTTTGATAACATCAAAAACATTGGAATCTGGTTGATTTTCCTTTTTAAAAATCTTTATTGGGTTGGACTTCTTAGTATTATTACAAAAATTAAAAAAAGAAACTGTGTGCTCCCATCCTGATGATTGTAATCCTGTAAGATAATCATTGTTAACAGTTTGGAGTTTCTTCTTGCAGACTTTTCTTCAAGCCTATACAATTTTAAGGAGATTTATATTTATTTCCACACCTCTCCCTCCCATAACTTGTCCTTTCCATTTAATACTACAGTGATGTGATCCTCTCTGCCTATTACAAGGAATACCGCAGGTGAGCTTCCCTGTGCGTATATCTCTAACACATTTTAATAATCTTGTCCACAGGAGAGATTCCAGAAAGTGAGATTGCCAGGCAAGGCACATGCTGGCTATTACCTGCCTTAGCCTGGTTTCCACAAGGCTTGAGACAAAGGCTTATGCATTAGTACCTTCTGAGGAGGAGGGGCTCCCGGGGAGCAGGAATGAGATAAGGG
The DNA here is from genome assembly GCF_041296235.1 of Equus asinus. NCBI lineage: Eukaryota > Metazoa > Chordata > Mammalia > Perissodactyla > Equidae > Equus > Equus asinus. The sequence continues at coordinate 26,874,985 of NC_091813.1, forward strand.
AGTGAAGAGGGGAAGGAGAGAGAGCCGATACTAAGATGCCTCACGGAGTCAGCCACTGCTACAGGTGGCTAGTTGCTTAAATCCCCAGAAATTTCTAGGAAGTCATATGAAATATATTTCAGGACCATCCATTTGGCCAGGACGCAGAGTGTGGGAAAGGGAGAAACATTTATCCATCAGTGCCATCCCCCACTGCTCAGAGATTAGCATCGTGCAATGTTCACCACATCTGGTTTGCACAGGTGTTGGCCCTTGTGCATGTTCCTGTGGAGTCCTGAGTTGTGGGTCATCCAAGAAGCTGTGGGGTAGGGCAAGAGATAGGTCAACTTGCACCTGTGTGAAGCCCACCTGAGCCACATTTATTCACCACAGCATGTGACTGGAATATGATACAGGTGAGGTCAAGAAGATCTGAAGTGGCACATAAAAGGTTTCAGCTACACTAACAACCTATCACACAAAAATGTGCCAATTTACACCTCCAGCAGTCATGCAAAAATGTCTTTCCCTTTAACAGTGGATCTTGTCAACAATTTTTGCCAATATGATAGGTGAACATTGGTATTATTTCCTTTTATTTTGCTTTTCTGTATTACTGAGGTTGAATATTTTTGCACATGTTTATTAGCCTTTGTCTTTTCTCCTCTGTGAATTGTTTACTATAGTCTTTGCCCTTTTTTTCTATTGGGTTGTTCTTCAAGGCCTCATTTTTTTAAACCAGAAGACTACTTTATGAAGTTCATTTTCACGGAGCTTTGTAAGTATTCTCCCTTATCATCTAAAATATGAATATGCTGTTTCCCACTTGCCCAATTTCTAGCATTTAGTGGGAACTGATGACAGTACTTGATCACATATGCACGCGCATTAGTGAAGTTACTGCTAGACTTTTTTTCAGTATCAGAATCAAAACACATCATTTTCACATGTAATAGCAGATATGGCTTTTATTTAAGGAAGAATGCATTTTATTCACAAATGAGTTTTCCCTACTCTCCTGGAACAAAGTCACAGTTTTAAGCTTCTCTTTACATTCTTTGTTCCTAGGGGTAATGACTGCATATCCTTTTTTTTTTTTTTTCCTAACAGAGAAATCTATTATCCTGTCACATTCCGACTCCACTCTTATTTGCTACTTGTTAAATGGCTTCTGAAAGAATACAAGGACTTTTCTCTAACCTGCTCGTGATTTCACTTCAGACTTAATAGCGAAACTGCCGCATATGATCTTGTCAATCAGTTATCAACCAATTAAGGAAGGTCTTCTTGGTTTTATCCCTTGTTCTACAAATCTAACTTTTTGTTCTCTTCTGCCAGTTCCATTGTCATAGGAAAGTGTTAAGTGCCTGGAGCTTCCAGTAAAGCATACTTATTGGGAGGAGGAGCTACCAAGCGATTTTATAGATGCTGTGAGTGTGTGTGTGTGTGTGTACAATTGTAAGAATATTATAAGATGAAGCTGAGTTTCCAATTATGGATTAAAACAAAACACTAGACTGAAAAATTGTGTAGGTGCCTTTTTAAAAAAGTAAGAGCATCCCAATAGCACACCTCCTAGGTGAATCTTTCTTTGCTAAGCAAGGTCTATGAATAATTCCTGTTCCTGGCCTGAGGAGGTTGATGGTGATTCAAGGGAAGATGACCCCACCTCCAACTCCAGGTATCACCTTATGGGTGTCAGGATTCAGTCCATTTTCCTTGCCTGTTATTGGTTCAAGAATGAACTTATTTCCTAACTCTGATTAATAAGACAAAAGAGAAGTCATGCTGAGGGGCTTCTGGGAAAACTTTCCTCTTCCCTGAGAGAGAACCACAGGAAGATGCTTTCTCTCTTTTTCTCTGCGCGCTGTCAGGTCTGGACTTTATGCCTGATATGGCCGTAGTTGGCTTGCTACCAGTTAGAGGATGAAGCCAATACTGAGAATAGCAGGGTAGGGGCGTGGAAAGAAGCTGAATCTCTAATGAGATCACTGAGTCACTGAATCGACTGACCTGGGAAGCTGCATTCCTCTGGATTTTCCATGAGATAGCACATCTTCTTGCTGGAGCCAGTCTGAGTAGGGATTTCTGTTTCTTACAACCCAAAGCACCCAACTAAATCAGCTCCTTTCCATGCTGGGTCAGAGGGATGTGGGGTTAGTCTACAGAAATATCTAGCTACCTTTTTGCTTTTAAGGTCCAGAGAGACCTTGTAGTGAAACTGGCATATCACAAGCTTTTCAGAGAATAGAGTCTTCAGACTTTTCCAATATAAGACCATAAGACTCACACTCTGTTACCTAAGGGCTGTGTTACCTTAGGGAAATCACTTTAAGTCTCTGAGCTTCAGTTTTTTCAATTGCAACATGAACATAATAATCATGATAAATACTATTATTATAATATAATAATAATAAAGTGGCAGTTGTCATAAATGTCTTACAGATTTGTTAAGAGGATCAAATAAAATAATACATGTGAAAGAAATTTACAAACCCAAAGCATTTATAATGTTTAATTGTTAATATCATTCATGATAATAAAGCATTTCTTCAGTTCTAAGATTCCATCAATTATAAGGCACACTATTAAAAAAGAAAAAATGCTGCCAATTAAACTACGCCTTTACATTGTGCAACCAGAATCTTTTGGCTTTGGCGTTTTTTCTTGTATTCTAGTGGATTTAGCAATAGCTCTTTCAGTCGCCCTTGTTGATGTGTATCAGGCAATCCTTTCGTACGTATCTCAGGAAAAACAAAATACTTAGCTCAGCTTCATCTATTTGTGGGGTCTTCCTTCCTTCAGTTCCATAGAGCACTTGGTCAATGATTTGCAAATAAATGGAATTGTGGTTATTTCTCCAACAGTGAATGTTTGCTTCATCAATATCAAATTTATGCCCTACTGTTTTTGTTTCCATCTATTTATCTGTACACAAACACTTTCTATTTCAATCTCAAACTATAGAACAATCTTTTTAAATACACTTAAAGTGACACACTCAACATGTGTAGTGCCAACGGCACGCCTTCAAAAGCAAGATGTCAAGTGTGAAAATGTGTCTCAGGACTGATGGAATAGGGTGTTTGTGAAATGACTACAAGAGAGATGGAGGGGCCAAGGAACAGGGAGATATCCAAGTTTTTAGCAGGGTTCACTTTTTTGAGGGAGGAGATTCAATTAATTGTATAAAAATTTTAAAACAGATATAGATAAATGATAAAGAAAGGCAGTTTAAAGAAGATACCATTTTTCCCTCTCCCAAATCAATAAAGACTTAGAAAATGAAAAATATTCAATTTGGTGCAGAAAAAGAGAAACAGACACTTGCATGTGCCACGAGTATTAATTTTTATGGAAGAAAGATCTGAGGACCTGCGTGACTTTATTTCTTTTGTATTTGAGTACTCGACAGAATAATTTCTTTGACCTTAATTTCTCTCTTGAATAGAAAATACAGAAAAGTAGAGGTAATGAGGTGGAGAAAAATATTAACAACTGGCACTGGCTTCTCAGGGAGAGAACAGTCTTTGGAGAGGTGCTCTAAGAAATGTGTGTGACAGAAGGTGCTCCGCACCCTCACCCCAGGACCTGGGTGTGGGCAGATGCCACGGCTTTGAAGGAAGGGAAGCAACTCTTTGTGAGGCAATTTCTCATTTGCTCTTGAAGGGAGAAAGTGACGGACAGAAGAGAGAGAAAGGAGAAGTAACAGGGAGGAGAGCCATTAAGACGGGGCGCAGCTAGAAGGAGGAAGCTCCGCCACGATGAGAACACAGCATTACGAGAATGAGGAAGACCAGTGTTTGGCCTGAAGTGGTTTGCTTCTCCTCTCCACTTACTCCAGGAAATTCTCACTAAAGTCAGCTAAACCCGCAAATGTGTGCTGTCGGTGATTTTTGATTGCAGTTTGTCAGGAAACTGAAAAAGAGCCCTGGGACTAGGGATTGCCAGGGTGCGAGCCAGAGGCAGGACAGGCCGTGGGCCATCAGGGGATGAAGCCCAGTCCCCCACCACCTCTGCACCCTTCCAGCTCCCACCCCTGGTCAAATCGGCGGAAATTCATGGAGCGGGCTTTGCTCTTCTGCAGGCTGTGCTGCCGGCAGGAGGTTGATTCATTCATTCAACACTCATTTATTGATCCCCTGCTATGTGCCAGGCACTGTTCTGAGTATGAGGAAGGGAGCAAAGGAGCTTCCATTCCTGTGAGAGAGACAGATAATAAATATAATCTAGTGTCGTGCTTTCACAACTGCTATGCAGAAAATAAGGTGGATCAGAGAGTCAAGGTTGATGGGGTTCGACTGAATACCCCCTGGGGGACGCGAGCATTTTAGGCGTGTACTAAGGCTGTACAATGGGACCCACCTGATTGACGTGCGCAAGAGGAAGGCCTGCTGGAAAGTGTGCAGGGGTGAGGGGCGAGGGAGAGTGTGGGAGATGGGGCAGCGGCAGAGGCAGGGCCAGTTCACTGAGGGTCTTGTAGGCAGAATACGGCCACCGGGTTTATTCTGAGTGTAATGGAGGCAGGAGGAGACGGGGTCTGATTTACTGTTTTAAAAGACCAATCTGGTGTCACGTGGAGAAGAGACTTAGGTGACATGAATGGAAGCAGGAGGACCAGAGAAGATGATAAATTGCTGGATTAGGCATGAATTAATATGCAAGCAGAGGAGGTGGTGAGAATGGATATATTTTGAAGGAGGAACCGACAAGAATTGCAGATGAATTAGATATGAGATATGAAAGAAAGAATCAACAACGACACCTAGGTTTGTTTGCTTAGGTTCTTTAAAAGAATAATTTATGGTTTTAATTACAATTATAAAAGCAACACAAGTTCACTGTAGAAAATTTCAAGAAGGTAGAAAAATTTAAAGAGAAAAATAAATTACTAGCACTTAGAAATACTTTAGTGTATAAAATTATGTATCAATATGTATATGTACATATATAATGTATGTATACATATATGTAGGTAATCCCAACTTTCTAACTATACATATATATGTATGGACATATATATATATGCTTAATATACATAGGTAGAAAATTGAGATACTATGTGATATTTTATAGACTGTCTTTGAAAACATTTTATTTTGAACTAATTTTAGACTTACAGAATTAAAGATAGTTGCAAAAATTCTAGAGTTCCCAGATGTCCTCACTTAGCTTCCCTTAGGATTAATATCTTACATACTATGTTACCAAAACTAGGAAATTAGCATTGGCTTTTTTTAAAAAAACTTTATTTACAAAAAAAGACAGTGGGTTTTTCTTGTTTCTTTTCTTTTCTTTTTTTTTTTTGCAGGGAAAGATTCTCCCTGAGCTAACATCTGTTGCCAATCTTCCTCTTTTTTTTTCTCCCTGAAGCCCCAGTACGTGGTTGGACATCCTAGTTGTAAGTCTTTCTAGTTCTTCTATGTGACCCAGCACCACAGCATGGCTACTGACAGACAAGTGGTGTGGTTCTGCTCCCGGGAACCAAACCTGGGCCACTGAAGCGATGAGCACTGAACTTTAACCTCTAGGCCATCAGGGCTGGCTCTAACATTGGCACAACACTATTAATTAAACTACATATATTACTCAAATTTTATCAGGTTGTTTTCCACTAATATCATTTTTCTCTTCCAGGAGCCCACCCTGCATTTAGCTGTTGTTTCTCCTTAATCTTCTCTGGTCTGCGGGAGTTCCTCAACCTTCCCTTGTCTTTCATGACCTTGACACTCTTGAAGAGTACTGATGAGTTATTTTGTAGATGTTCGTCAGTTTGAGGTTTGTCTGAGTTTTCCCATGATTGAAATGAGGTTGTGTATGTCTGACAAGAATGACACAGAAGTGCAGTGGTGTCCTTCTCGGCACATCTCATCAAGGGGTTCACGATATTGATACGCCTGTGATGTTGACCATGATCGCTTGGTAAAGGTAATGTCTGCTAGCTTTCTCCACTGGAAAGTTACTATTTGTCCCTCTGTAGGTAAAAAATCTTGGGAATGTTACTTTGAGACTGTGGAAATCCTATTTCTCCTCAACTTTTGCCCATTAGTTTTAGCATCCATTAGTGGATCATGTCTGCAAAAATTATTACTGTGATGTTTGCCTAATGGTGAATTCCTATTTCTACTCTGATTTTGTATTTTCTTCTTTCCCTCCGTATTTAATAATTGAAATTCTTCTGTAAGGAAGAGCTGTTCCTTCTCCCCCATTTATTTATTTTTTTGATTATTTATTTATATCAGTATAGATTCACGGATATTTATTTTATTATAGAAGTTAAAATTCAATACTATCAATATTTATTTTATTGCTCAAATTATTCCAACTTTGGCTATTAGGAGCTCTTTAGGTTGGCTTCTGTGTTCTTCAAACAAGTCCTTAGACTGCTCTTTAAAATTATAAAATATTTCATATACACAAAAATAATTAATAATATGCATAATATATATGATATAAATAACACTATAATGAAAATCTGTGTACCCAACTCCTAGATTTTTAACCTTAGCAACTGAATGAGGATATAGAGAAATGGGAGATGAGCAGGATGGGGAGGAAAATCAGTAGTCTGGTTTCGAATAGGTTAAGTTTGAGATGCTTGTTAGTCACCCGCGAAGGGTGCTAAAGAGGGAGTCGAAACTCAGGGCAGTTGTCAAAGCTAGTCAATAAAACTGAGGGCCCAGGCTGACATATGAGTCTCAGAAGAAGGAAAATATCACACACAATCCCACCTCTCAAAGGTAATGTTCTTAATGAACATTTGGAGTAATTTTTTCCAATTCACATTTTTACGTGACTGAGATATGCTGTGTGTGCAATTTTGCATTCTTTTTCTTTCTCACTTAACATCATAATATAAATACTTTGAATTTTTTTAGGATACATATATGACATAATATTCAAACATGTTCACACACCGTAGTTTTTCTTAGAATTCAAAAATCTTACCCCTGGATGTCTTGGGTTTAGATTCTTTTCTCTGAATTTTCCTGGCCCCTGGTGGCCCTTTCCAGGCCCTTTGATCTCAAGGGCTTTTTCCGCATCTGAAACGTCCTCCTCCAAGAACTTCCATTATTGCTTAGGCTCATTTTCTCTGGGTTCTTCTTTGGAAATATGTATGATTGGTAGGCTTCACCCCTGTTCTCTCTCCTTCAGGGTCATTATATTGTCTTTGTTTCCTTTTTTTGGTTTTATATTTTTTTTAATTAACTTTTCTCTTTAGCTCATCTCTTCTTTTCAAGACTTTCTAAAAGTTTACAGGATTAGTAATTATCAGATATAATTATAATATGAGGCAGATATTTCCTAAGATGTTCTTGATCTCATGAAGTAAGACTGATGAGTAATTTTGATTCTATCATCTCATTTTTACATTCCTTTAATATGTATGTCTCATCTCATCCCCATCCTTTCTACCTAAGCCAACACCTGAGCCTGTTAGCTTTCTATCAATCCAGCCAGCTTTTTATTTCGACTCTTCAGAGACACCCTATCTTTTTGTAGCCACCTCTTAGACAGGTAGAAATACTTGGAGATTTTTTTCGTTTGTTTCTTGTGGCAAATCGTCTTCAGAGATTTGTGTTCTCACCCTCCATTTTCAGGTGTTGCTCCTTTTCTTAGATGCCAGGTGTTCCTCTTTCTTTGTTTCTTTCTGCTTTCTAATATCAGTAACGTCTTTTTAAGCCAGTGGGAAGTCACTGTATAAGTCTAATTCTGTCAGCAGACATAGCCCATGAATTGTCCTCGGTGCCGCTGACTGCTCCCTCAGACACAGAGCAATTGATCTTTAAGGTATGTGTACAGCCTCTCTCTCAATTCTGTTGATTCACAGGTTCTGGGCGGCTGAATAAAATCCGTCCCTTTCTGGAATCTGCCATTAGTAGAAGAGTTCCTATGTTACAGAAGCTGAGATTGTCTGTATTTCTTCTTCGAAAAAGCACTGAACATGTAAGTTATCTAATTAATACTATAAATATATATAAGTATCCATAAACAGAAAATAAGCCCTTATTATTCAAAAGTATGAATAACGGCCATATTTTCGGGTTCTAATTTGATATATGCACTTGTTAATAAATTTTTAAGCAAATATCTCACCCTCCTCTTATGATGTCTTAAGAGATACTTTACAGGAAAGTGCAAATTCTTAAGTATTAGATATAAGGTACAATTAGTATTGTTTTTATTCTTAAATATAACAAATTTTTTAGGATAAGTAAAGAAAAAACTTACATGGCAAATTAGCGATGAAATTTGAATGACATTGACAGGTAGAAGCCAGGCTGCCTCTAACATTAGAGTAAAACCCTTGTTATGCAGAAAAGGGAACGGACTCTTCTATCCTGTTTATTCTCCACTAAGGATTTTCTCTGAGTTTCTTACCAAAGCAGAATTGAAAACTGATATCAGAACCCAACTTCATGTATCAGTTATCATTTGTGAGACGTAATTACGCTATAATGAACTGTATTAATGGAGGTTCGCTCATTCTTAGGTAAGCCTTTTTCTACCTCCTTTCCATGACCTCATTTGGAGAACCTCCCCAGATGTTGTTATGATGAGACATTTATGCTGAGAAGAGCCTTCCTGACTTTTCCAATTCAATTTCCTAGTGTCCACACACAGATTTCTAAGGCAGCTACAAGTTGCATTTGTCCATTTCAATATCTCAGAAAACTGCAATTTTTAAAATGCTGATTCCTCATGAGCATTTAGCAGCACAATGATGCTGCTTATAGAGAGAGACAATGAAAGAAAAGTCAGGCAGCCAAACTGATGGGGAAAAGAAAGTAACATAACCCTGATATATTAGGGACATCTTTTTCCCTTGAAAATCTTAAATTTTTGTCCTGTGGAATCTAAATCACACATTTCAAAAATCAAACAGCAACAACCAAATAAGGACAACAACAAAATCTGAAATCACTCATCCAGAAATGCAGACCAGGAGATAAAATGACACCCTTGGAAAGCAATTGCTTTTATGCAAGAGCTGTGACAGCTGAGAAACAAGATCAAATCAATAAGATACAGAGAAGTGTAAATGGCACACACTGTTTAATTAAGCACCTAGCAGACAGCTCTTGATTCTCTGTGCAAATTAAGGAGAGATAAGCCAGTCCATCATTAGTAATTAATACGTTATTGAAGAATTCCTGAAGCTCTCTTGCCCCAAGTGCCTCTACCTCTGTACTAACTCTGTTCCTTAAATGTTCTTGATGTGGGTGCTTCTGCTTAAGGCACTTAAGGCTTCTATTTAAATGCAACTATGTTAGAAAAAATCAAGAAAAAAATTTTATAACTCCTTCCTTCTGTCCCTCCAGTTGTTTCCAAAAAGGGGTAACACATTAAAAGATTATCTTCCTTTAAACTCTTAGTTTATCAACTTTGTTATTCAGCCATCTATCAAGAACCTGAAGGAATGAAGCCCTAAAGAAAAAACTTTTACATATAACAAAATTCTTATCACATTAGTGAATGATGTGGTAAAAAAAAAAAAAAATCAATGTACAGCTAAATTGTGATGAAGTTCTTTGGAGAAATAAATTCCTGGAGTATCCAGACAGCAACTTGAGCACCTATAGCAAGGTGAGACACTAAAAGACAATAGGAAAGACGTGTTTAGGTCATATTTTACCTACTTTGCCATTTTGCCTGAAGCTAGCTCTTAGGGAGAGAGAAATAAGGAAAGTCAATTTGTTGTTGGTTCATCTCTTTGATTCAGTCTTCCCTAATTAGACCTGTAAAGTACTGTTTCACCTTCTCTCCTCTTACTCTCAGGTAGATGTACTAAACTGCAGCAAAATGATCTCAAAGCAGCCAGGTAGGCAAGGAGAGGGCACGGGAAAATGCCCGGGTCACTGTTAGAAGCAGGTGGTGCTCGAACTCTTATGCTCGGGTAGTGCCAGCAGGACCTGGGGGCGGCTGATCCTCCACCCCCACCTGGCAGCAGTGAGGGGGAATGAGGCAGCCCAAGTTCGGACTAATCGGCACTCTGCTCTCTCTCCCAATTTCCAGAGCGAGCCAGGACCAGAGGGGAGCTGAGCCTCCACTGCTGACCTGCATCAGCCAGATGGAAAGAGGAGAGGGTATTCAGTACTCTGCTTCCTTCTGGAAAGAAGCAGCACAACATTTTTTAAGTGCTGAAAAAAAAAATCCAATCAACCCTGAATTCTATTCCTAGCCAAAGTATCCTTCAGGAATGAAGAGAAAAGCAAGACATTTTCAGATGACAGACAGCTAAGAGAATGTCTTGTCAGCAGATTTACCCTTAAAGAGTAGCCAAAGGAATTTCTTGAAGTAGAAAGTAAATAACAGAAGGAGACTGGGACTTTAGGAAGGGAGAAAGAACAAAGGAATGGGCAAAATAGGGATAAAAATAATAAACCATTCTTTTCCTCATGAGTTTTTCAAATTATGAGTTTAATGAGTGAAACAAAAATTATAACATCATCTGATGTGGTGCTCAGTACAGGTAGAAGAAATACTTAAGAAATATTTTAAAAGTGGAGAGGGTAAAGGAGCCTAAATGAAAGCAAGATTTCTACACCTCACTTGAAGGGGTAAAATACCAATGCCAGGCAACTGTGACAGCTTGCATATGGATATTGTAATACCTAGAGCAACCTCTGAAAAAAACTATTAAGAGATATATTCAAAAGCACTATAGATCAGGGGCTGGCCCCGTGGCCGAGTGGTTGAGTTCGCGCACTCCGCTGCAGGCGGCCCAGTGTTTCATCAGTTCGAATCCTGGGCGCGGACATGGCACTGCTCATCAAACCACGCTGAGGCAGCGTCCCACATGCCACAACTAGAAGGACCCACAACAAAGAATATGCAACTATGTACCTGGGGGCTTTGGGGAGAAAAAAGGAAAAAAATAAAATCTTAAAAAAAAAAAAAAAAAGCACTATAGATCAAAATGTAATTTAAAAAAAAGTTCCAGTAATCCACAAGAAGACATAAAAAGGGAAACACAGAGACAAGAAACAGAATGAACAGATGGGAAACAAATAATGAAATGGCATACCTAAGCCCTAACATAGCAATAATTACTTTAATTGTAAATGGTATAGAAGTCAAAACAAAGATTGGCAGAGTAGATTAACAAAACGTGACCTAATAAGATGCTGTCTGTAAGAAACTCCTTCAAATCTAACAACATAAGCTATGGGAAAGTAAAAGGATGGTAAAAGATAAATCATGCAAATATTAACCATAAAAAGGCAGGAGTGGCTGTATTAAGATCAGCCAAGGTAGACTTCAGAGTGAAGTAAATTACTAAGGACAAAGAGGAACATTGCATAATGATAAAAGGATCAATCCACCATGAAGACTTACTGCCCCTAAATATGTATGCACCAACAACAGCATTTCAAAATACATGAAACAAAAACTGAGAAAGCTGAAAGCACACATGGAATATGAATGGCTGTTTTTGAATTTTTATTATTAATTGAAAATAATGCAGTAATCATAAATTGCAATGTCTTTCATGGCCATCGAGGGTTTACCACAGTTTCAGCTTCCTTATCTGCAGTAGACTAGCAATTATGACTTCAACTAGATCAACAATGGCATATGCCTAACCTGTGTATTGCCCAATCTCTTCCCATAGCCATACCAGATATTGTGAATTTATACATTTCACTTATTTGCCAAGTATTTGTGGAGTACCTGTTGTGTGTTGGTGGTGATGCTGTGGTGCCTAAGGACATGGGATGAGTGCTGTGAAAGCATTTAGCAGGAGGAAAAGAAGAAAGGTAAATAGGATCCTACAAATTACCATATAATATGTGAAAAAATCCCTGAGGACCAGAAGGCTTTAAAAACCAGGAGGGTGGAAGGAATGTCCACCTGGGACAGAAAAATATTATTGTGGAAGAAAAAAACAGGTTGAGAGTGAGCTTTTTTTCTTTTTTGGTGACAAAGATTGTTCCCGAGCTAAGATCTGTGCCAATCGTCCTCTATTTTGTATGTGGGACGCTGCCACAGCATGACTTGATGAGCCAAGCAGTGTGCAGGCGCACGCCCAGGATCTGAACCTGTAAATCCCAGGCCACTGAAGCAGAGTACACAAATTTAACCACTACACCACCCCCGAGGGTGAGGTTTCGAGTTCTATTCTTTTCTGTACTCCATGTGGCCTAGGGTGGGTCCCAGGTCTATCACTCCTAGGGAGAGCTAGCAGCAGCAGCAGTCCAAATCGCTTAGTGCTGGTGTTAAAGGGGAGTAACATCAAGTCAACCTGATTCAGGTGAGGAGCTGACTGAAGAAGTTGTCTGCAGGGCAGCTAGCACTCCCCTCTCCTCCTCCATATCCCCAGAGCTGGCAGATTAAATCAAAGGAGATTATCACCTCACAGTGTGCTTTCCCAATGAGTTTCAGGGAATGTCCCTGAAAGACATGGTCACTGAATGAGAAAATGTCTAATATGATATACCAAGCAATTATGAAAGGTAGCAACTTTAGTATGTGACAACAGGATTCAAGACAAATAAAAATATAAGGAACAAAAAAGAAACATTATATTAGTAAAAGAAACAATATATGATAAGAGGTGAGAAAATGGAGACAGGAAGTGTAGATAACTTGGCTCTAAAAAGAAGGGAAGGATTGAGCGGTAGTTGGAGGGAGAAATGGGGGGTATTTTTAGCACGTAATCACTGAAGCTTCTTGAGAGGGTGATAGGGCTGACCATTGGCTGAGACATAACACTTCCACAGTAAGAGGAAGGAAAGGAAAAGCCAGGGTGCACAGAGGTGAGCCTACAGATTAGGTGGTGGAAGAATGAGGTCCTCTGGTCTGCTGAGGCAGGATGAGCCTTCACATGCCTCTCGGCCCAGCATTTAGTTTGCAGACAGATGAGACTTATGTCTCATCCCTCATACATCTAAGATGTTCAAAGATGATCTCTAGGAGTCTAAATCACTCCTACATTGAACAACAAGCAAAAACAAGTTTTACACTCCACACCCGAAATGCTTACTACATCTCAGTAAACTCATAAAGCCTGATTTTATTGCTTATTTGTATATATATTTTCCTCATAACTCTGGTCTCTGTGATATGTTTAAAGATAGAAAAATGGAGTGTATTTTGGGGGAGGAAAAGATTTTCCTCAACCCTTCTAGGTTCTTTTGCTTGGTCTACAAATTAAGTTGACATGAAAGAGATTAACAGGAGAAAATCAAATTTAATTTCATATGTACTGAGGCTTCATAAGAATATGAGGCCCACTGGCAGTCAGGCAATTGAGGCTTATATGCCATTGGAACTAAGGAGAAACGGGTAGGGGTCTGGGACTTCAAAGGAGACAAGACAATTCACAGGAAGATAGAAACAACAAATGTTTAGTAAACAAATGTTTGCCATGCCAGGCAGAGAAGTCTTTCCTATATAAAACAAAGTTATCTTTGGTGATAGCTCTCTTCCTTGTTCCCCATCTAAATTCTTTTGAGTAGTTAATGAGGAGGTATCAAGAAAAACTCCTTGAATCTTCTGTTTCTTAGGAATAATCAGCCTAAAATAATCCTTATGCCAGAGAGACACATTTTGGGGTGGCAAATTTTGCTCCTCTACAGTATAAAATTTGGGCTAAGTCAAGAAGTGTAAAATATATAACCCAGATTTCCAATCTAGTTTTCAAATCCCAGAGATGCTAGCAAGCTTTGAAAGCTTGGATGTACGTGTGAACTAAGCCTTTGAAACTTTCAATGTTTGGCATCTCTGATGGAAATGTCTGCCTCAGGAATGTGTCTTTATGACACTGAGAAGGAAAACCATCTGATACTGTAAGTAGCCTGATGTCTTCAGGATGGACTTTAAAATACGTGCAGGGAAATCTTGCCCCGTGAGCCCAGTAATGATGAGTCTGCTGCCCAGGCACAAAAAGAGCCTGAGACACAGAAGGTTTGGTTGGTCAGGTTTCCTTAGTCTAAGAAAATAGTGGAGATTTTTTTTTTTTTCCTGGAAACAAAAACCAGTGCAACATGTTGTGCTTGGAGGAGAGAACGAAGGTTGCTATTTTTCCCTAATGACAGCACTGGGTTCTGAAATTGAACACAGCAGGTAGGAAGAGCGTGTGTAGATTTCAAAAGATATCTAAATGCTACACAGGGGCTTCTCCTAAGAATGAGCAACACCAAACGTGTTAGCAGTTTTCTTTGTTTTTCAACCAAAACCAAGACATCCTGAGAAAAAGACCCAGTATTCCTGCCTTTCTCTGCCTTCCTTTGCTGTCAGGAAGGAGAGATTTGGCTGTGATGGAAGCTGAGGGCTGGGAAAGGCTAGCCTGTCTGTTCTGGTGACTTCCCACCTTCAGTTAACTCCCAGCCTCAGGGGATCCTCTCCCAGCTCCTCTTTGTTTCTATGGTTGTCATTATTGTTTGTTAAACGTATCCCTGTGTACTCTTTGCTGCAATATGCTGTTTCAGGATCCTAGTGGATTCCTCTACTCCCGGACATTTCACAAATCAATCATGGAGGTTGAGAAGTGCTGTCTCCCAAGCCTAATGTTATTTGATGCATTTATAAGAGACTCTAAGAAAGGAGATTTTCAAATGGTGTTCATCAAATGTTCAAAGTATAGTACAAATAGGTAATATTTTTAAAAGATGTTTGTGACAAGGCAATTTGATCTGCAGAAATTAAAGATTAGACGTAAAAGAAGAGAACGGAATTTGGGAAAGTAGGTACAGAGCAATTCAAGGAAGACATCAAAGTCCCAATCACTGCTGGATATAAGAAACCAGAGGCTGGACCCCAGCAGTGCATCAAAGACTGTACTGATAGTTGATAAAAAACTAAAGGTGAATATTCAGCGCCACGTCATGATTGGAAATATAAATGTGGCTCTAAGAGGCGTAATTCCAGACATTAGACATTTAAGAAACAATTCTTTCCTTTACTTATTTATGGCTAGATCCACAGACACATGATGAGTTTCATAGAAAGGAAGAAGCTTGTCACGCTCTTGCCAAAAGGCATGGGGGAAAGGGGTTGTCAATGGTAAAGGAATGCAGTCCTTCACCGTTAGGCTAAAAGAGCAACCATTCTGTGGAGGAAATATACAAATGGAGGTTTCTAAGTTAGGATGGATTAATTTTGCCACCATCAGATGAAATTCAATCATGAAAAATTCTGTTTAGGTAAAGGCTAGGTGAATAACAATGAAAACACGAAGACAGAAAAACAAGTGGATGAAACAGGTCCCAAGGTCACCAAGGTGTAAGGATTAAAATGACTGGAGACTTCTATCACAGCCTGACAACTGCGTTTGTGTGACAGTAAGCTTCACTCCTCTCTCCTACACCCAAAAAGAATGGGAGGGAAGTCCATGCCTGAGAAATTCGTACAATCCCTGACAATTCTGTGACCTTTGTGTGCACAGAATTACTTATTTTTCTCTGCACTGTAGTGAGAAACTCTAGTCGTGTTGAGTTTCTAACTTGAAGTTTATGTCCTCCGAATGCTGCAGATCGTTATTCTGGGCTGGCTGCCTCTGGCTGTGTGGGCATTAATTATATCTGTAAATCGAATTGGGAGGAAGGGGGATAATGGGGGAGATGTTTGAAACAGTGCACAGTGGCAAAGCCATAGGACGAGGGATATCGGATCTCCAGGATAAGTCTTTAGCATAATTTGGCCCCTTGGATGTTACCCTGTTTTATTCTTTGTGAGCTTTCTCAGATGAGGCAGACAGATGGTATAATGGGAGACAGGCTGAAATGAATGGGAAAAAAAAGTGGGTGGTATTTCAGTAGAAGGTGAAAAAGATGAGAGACTAAAGTGGACCAGATTCCCAGTCTCCAAGAAATTGGCAGCATCTGTGTTTCAAAATCTATTTCCTTCTTATTTCTTCCTCAATAAGACTTTGTTGACTGTTTTCACTTTAGAGTTTAAGTGAAAAGAATAGCAGGTGGGTTATCTAGAGCCTTACCTTAATGAAAAAAATTGCCTTTAATATTTCCTCTGTGTTAACTGACTGGCTTAACTCTTGATGGGATGAAAACAAATTATTTGAAGAACAGTTCCACTAAAAGCAGATATCGTTGAGCTGAGTGTCCATTCTAATGATTCAGCAGCTCAGTTTGCCTCGAGCAGAGGTTAGAACGCTCAAAACAAAAAGAAAAATGGTAGTGGGGATGAGGAGACAATTGTAACTCCTGCCCCATGGTTGAAATTTCTCATAACGCTATGAAAGGAAAACTGTTTGCTAGGGTTATGACAGCAATATCAAGCTTTAGCTTAAGACTGGAAAATTACAATAATTTCTCTTCTTCTCTCCCATTACTCCAACCCAGGAAGCCAGCCAGGTTAACACCATGTGTAAGGCAGATGAAGCCTTTTGAAGGAGAGAAAAGCTATAGAGACGAGTAAAGAACAGAGGTGCAAGGACAGGGCTGCCTGCTCGATGGATGGAGCGCTCTTTTCTTACTCTGCTGAAGATGCCTCACGAGCTGGCCTTTGGTATCCTATTTGAACATCGTGCAGTTACTGTGATTGTGACCCTGAAAAGGGCTTCAAGGACTATCTTCCCAGTACCACCCATCAATTGTACAGAGAATAGCAATCTTTCCAGTCACTGGTCTTCTTCAGAGCTGAATTATTTTTCTATAATTAGTTTACCACCTGTATTAGTTTCCCAGGGTTGCTGTAACAAAGAACCAAAAACTGGGTCGCTCAAACAATAGAAATTTATTTTCTCACAGTCTGGAGGCTAGAAGTTCAAGATCAAGGTGTTGGCACGGTGGGTTCCTTCTGAGAAAGGTGAGGGAGAATCTGTTCCATGCCTCCCTGCTAGCTTCTGGGCATTGCTGGCAATCTTTGATGCTCCTTGGCTTGTAAATGCATCACTCTAATCTCTGCCTTCATCTTCAGAAAGCGTTCTCCCTGTGTGCCCATCTCTGTATTCAAATTCCCCCTCTTTATAAGGACTCCAGTCATATTGGATTAGGGTTCACACTATTGACCTCATTTTAATTTGATTAACTCTGTAAAGACCCTACTTCCAAGTGACGTCACACTCTGAGGTACTAGGGGTAGGACTCCAGAATATCTTTTCTGGAGGACACAATACAACCTGTAATAAGACTACCTAAATTAGTGGGTGATAATCCAGCTGGGGTTTTCAGCTGTCCTTAAATGAGAGTAACCACTTGCCCCTGAAAAAGAGAGTAACCACCAAGACTTCTGATATAAAGCTGGCCTTTCAGATTATTGGTTCCAAATCCTTCCAGAACGGAGCTGTGCCTCTTCCAGACCTAAGGAGCTGGGATGACAATTACAGTTATTTAATCCCGTGCCTCCTTTGAAGGTGTTACCAGGGCTTCAAGTTCCCTTCCAGTGACTTGTCTTTGCTGACAATCAGAGAGGTGTGACAGTCCACCACACAAGGGAGTGATGGCCCCCCAAAAGTGTGTAGTATAAGCCACAGAAGACCTACTTCTCCCACCAACAGGGCCGCCTCCACTATTACAGTTTTTCACTGCCCTTTCTCTTGACGTTGGAGAGGACTTCAGTGTGGACGGAGTTTGCCCCAACGGCATCAACTCTTGGAGATCTTAAAAGGTTATCCCCTTCCTTCAGCTTGCTGTCCCCTCTACTGAGAATACTGGGAAAAATTCCAGGATTGGGGCTGGGGATAGGTAAGGACATCGTTTAACGTCTCTCTTCACCTGATATTACAAATCTAATGCAATTTATATCATGAGGCTCTTGAAAGCACACCTATGTCAAGTAGCCTGATAAGCCACATCTAGGGGCTTGAACTTACAAGAAAGGAAGATGACATCAGAGTTTCAAAGATGATTGCACGATAACACAAGGAAAAAGCGGTATGACAACGCAAAGTGACTGTTTAGGTCTCAGATTAGTCATCCCTTTATTACTACACATAACCCTCCTCCTGGACTTGACCCCTGTTCATAAACCAGAATGCTAACGAATTTGAAATAAGCATGAATATCTTCAGCCTCCACATGTATGCCTCACCTGGGTAGCGCATTCTCGTGTGTATCCCAAGGCTACTGATTGCAGTTTTTCCATTAGCTGTTTACCCACCAGTGCTCAGCCACACAAACACTGAAAACACCACTGTGGAGACTTGGCGTCAAACAACTCAAGGATTAGGGAAAAGGAAATCATCATGGAAACCTCAGGCTGCTGAAGGGATTATTTTTGGAGTCACAGATATTGATTTCTTCGGTTGCTTCCCTTTGATGGTGATGTATATTAGCTTGCGTTCACCCAACCCAGTGGCGACGAGGATGCTCTGCAGGCATGTGGAGAAGTGTGCACAGGGGGTTTGGAAACCATAGTAATAAAAGTCAAACGGTCTTCTTTACGATTGTGAGAAGAAGGAGATATTTCTTGACAGAAATGGCAGTATTCCACTTCTATTAATCTTTTCATGAGTCAGATGGCTATACCATGTGGGTTTTTAAAAAATATAGAGAGAAGTAGTGAAAAATAATATTACCAAGGGAAGAAAGCATATTTCAGCTTTGGCTTTTAAAATCTATATTGCAACACATACATTTTGTTTTTATTATAAACACAAGGCCATTAATCTGGCAGAAGGCAAAGAATGCTTCCTATTTGTGATGAGACTGAAATCAAATAAGAAGGACTGAATTGTATTATCATTCCATGAAAATTTGTTGTTTCTCTTGATGGACATAAGAACTTTTCCTACAATCTGTTAGAAAGTAACTTGAAATCGGTAAAATATATAAGCCAGGTTCTCAAGTTGATAGCAGAAGGTTGAGAGTTGAGTTTGTACACTGATCAGATGCCATCTATTTTCTACTTAGAATTGATTCAGTAGGTACCAAAAAAAAAAAAAAATACTTTTGTCTCAGTGATAAATGAAGCAGAATGAGTCATGCAAGGAAATAAAAGATGAAAGACTACGCTGAGGAGAGCACAGGAGAGATGCTCTGGAACCAGCGTTTTTAAACGTATTCATTGTGATACTTCCCTAAGTCTGTGGAAAACTACCTATCGTCCATGTCATCCCTGAACATAGAGGCCAAACAATTGTTGCTAAAATTTCCTGCTTTGGGAGAAGAGGAGCTGCAGTAGGCTTCTTCTTTGTTCCTCTCACAGGAGAGGAGTGATAATGGTGGTGAGCAAGGGGTAACAGGGAAAGCTGCACCCCGCCTGAGGTGCCCCTCCCATTGCTTACTGTTGACAAGAGGAAGAGTGGCCAAAAGTGAAGCTTGTCTCAGGAAAGTGCTGGAAATCTGGTGTGGTGACTGAAAATCAGAAATCCTGAGAGCTAGGTCAAGCTCTCTCAGTACAAGTAGTGTGACTTTGGGCAAGTCACAGCTGCTTCTGAGTCTCAGTCCCCTTTCCTATAATATAAGCATGAATCACTTCTCTTAGAAGAACTGGTGAGATTGGGGTAAGGAAGATTTACAGGCGCACATGGACACACACACACGAACAACAGAGGCAAACAGGAGCAGAGACCATTTTATTGTCAGCTGGGCTAGTGCCTGTAACCCATAGTAATGTGGACTGCAGCATGTTGCTTAAGCTCAATTAAGCTTAATAGGTTTTCTCCCTCTGCTAGACGGCTGCATCTTACTGCCAACCAGTCCCTGGAGACCAGAACATTCGGCATTTACACATGAAGAAGAAAATAAAGCTGGAGAAATGGCCAGACTACTTCCCAAGTCCAGACACCGGGCAAGTTTGCCACACAAGGCTGGATGCAAATGGTCAAAGAGAGAGGATTCCTCTATTGCAAATGTCTTTTAAAACATGGTTCCCTGTTCACCAGTAAGTATGGACCAGTCAGTATGGAATTTGGAGATGAGGGAGGCAGGAGATGGAGGGGGCAGGAGATTTCCCTTCCACCTTCATCCGCCTACATACTTATCTCAAAGGACTGTAAGAGGACTGTATCTCAATGGACTGACTTACTCAAACAACAAGGTGAAACCCCTTTGTAAACCTAAAGTAACATAGAAATATCATGGGTTATTGTTGTTGTTGTTAGAGGGAGGGCATGAGAGAGCTTGTGCTAATGAGCCACTCCAACAGACCACCATGACAGAAACATGCCTTGAAATGTCTTTGAGTCTCCCACTTTGGGGCATGCCAGTCTAGTCTTAGTGATGAGCCTCTAGAAAACATTGTGTTTTCAATTCTATTGAACAAACAGAAGTAGGAGGTGATTACTTGAAAGCCCAGCTCCCCACAGTGGCATTGATACTGGTGTTAGCTGTGACAGGTAAAATTAGAGTTCTGGTTCCTGCGACCTGATACCAAACCTCTTAATCTCAAGTTTGTGTGCCCGATGTGCAGTAAGCCAAACACTGAGACATTGTTGCTGGAGACAGAGAAAGTTTTATACGAATTAGCCAAAACGAGAAGACAGGAGCATGGGTTCACACAAATCTGCCTTAACAAGAACAGAAAACAGGGGGTTTGTAGCGCTAAGGGGCTTGGCTGGAGGAGCTTTGGAGAAACAAAGGGGTCACTCCCAATAAGCCCCTGGGCAATCTGATTCTGGGCATCAACGGCTGCTAAGGGCTGACCGTCCAATGGTTGCAACCTCCCCAAAGGCATTCTCTTTCTTCTGCAAAACAAGCTCATAAATCCTCAAGACCCCTAAATCCCCCTCAAGTTAACCAAGAAAACAGCAAATTGACAAGATTCATAACAAGGTCTAAAGGCAATCATGTTCTTATTGAATATCTACAGTAAGCCTTGGGTAGCTGGCTTCAGACCTGCCTCTGGGTCTTCCTTTCTTGCACTGAAGGAAGACTGACATGATATACTGATAGAGAAACAAGGTCTGCAGAGAAAGGTAAGTGACTGGTTCCTTGGGTATTTTACTCTGAGAAGCAATTCTAATTTACTATTTGAATTTAGGGGTATTCAAATCTAACATTTGAATACTAAGTTTCCTCTTTCATTCCCTCGGCTTTCTGTTTACTTTGTTATCAAAAAGCCTTCAGGAATTAGAACCAATCTAAATGTTGAACAACACAGAAGTGGGTAAATGTATGTGTCATATTCATACAACAGATGTGAGATGATCGTGATGTAACAGACTAAGTGAGAAAAACATCTTACAACACGATGGATAGGCTTTGATTTTATTTTAGCAAGACAAATACAACCAATAGCTGTATGGAAAAAAAAGCTAAAAGTATATACATACACACAAGTGTTAACAGTAGTAACTTATGGATATAAAGTATTTGTTTTCCTCTTTTCAGTTTTCTCCATATTCTATTAAGAATGTATAGAATCACTTTATTACCAAAAAGAAATAAATGTTACCTTACAAATAATACATTTTTAAAAGACTTATAAATCTTTGGTTTTATTCATTAAAGCTTCACTTCAATTCTAAAGTGAATCTTGGAAAATGTGGCACTTCAAACCATCATGTTCTTCAGATCAATTTATATTGACCTAAAAAATATGTGGTCAGTACACACAAAGTAGCCCCACACCTTGGGACCTGATGACTGGGTCCCAAGAGTGGCACGTGGGTGTGAGGTACCTTCTGGAGAAGGCTGGGAGCAGCCTTACCTGAAAGCTCCATCGTGGCCCCAGGCAGACCCCATGGGGTTTTCTAGTAAGATTCCCCCTCATGCTCTGAAGGCTATGCTACCCAGAAACCCACCACTCTGGCATAAGGATTATTCTGAGCCGAAGGCAATTGAGAAAAAAAGCAGATATAGGATGAGCTCTCTGTCACTGCCCCTCACCCCATCTGCCTGAAAGCAGAATATAAATTCCCCTTGTGAAGGTGTCCCCCCAACTTCCCATACCAGGAAGGGGATAACATTCTTATCATTGAGTACGAGATGGCGCCAAGAAAGAATCTACACAAACAAATCTTAATGACTAGCCCTTATCTTCCATTAGTTTCCCCACGTATTTACCTTCCCACAATTTGCTGCCCCTAGAAGCTCAAAGTCCTTTTCCATTGTCTTGTCATTTTTCTACAAATTTATTGTTCTTTGCTGAGATGTTGTATAAGCCCAAGTTCTGGCTACCCCTTCGAGTTACTCATCACTGAGTTCTCCCTGTGTATGTGTGATACATTAATAAACTTCTGTTTGCTTTTCACCGATTAATCTGTTTTTGTCAGACTGATTTGCAGGGCCCCACAGAGAGAACCTATGTGGGGCGAGGGAAGCAGTATTTCCTCTCATACGGCACTAAGATACAGACGCTGTTTGTGGAAACAATGCATTCTCTCACATAACAGCAAGTCCAGAGAGAGTGGCATCCATATGACTGGTTGATTCAGTCAAGAACCCAGAGTCATCCCGTCTCTGATCTCTGCCATCCGTGCCGGGAGCAAGCTGACTGCAGCAGCTCCAGCCACGGTCTCCAGACGTGACTCAGTCAGAGGGGAACAGACACTGTCTGACCCTGTGGCTCTGTGGGAGTGAGGAAGACTTTCTCAGAGGCTCTCCAGCAGGCTTTGTCTCTTGCCTGTGGGCCAGACTGGGTCACCTGCCTATTCCCCATCACTGGAAAGGGAACCGAGGTCACTCAGACCACTCAGGCCCCCTCTGGGACAGGCAGCTTTCCCTGAGGCATCATGGGACTGCACGGGAGATTGGAGGATGCCTAATAAAACCAGGGTCCATTAGGAAGGATGAAAGGGTAATTGATTCTGGGTGGGCAACAAAAGTATCTACCACACCCCACCCAGTCTGAACTTTTTGGATCCTTATGGCGGGTGGGAAACTAAGTTTCTTCTGCCCACTTCATGAGGATGCTATGGATTGAGAGCTGGGGACTCATGCTCCAAAGGCGGATGGGAACCTGGCAATACTTTTTCCTTTGCTTTTTTTTCTTTTTTTTTTTTTGAGGAAGATTAGCCCTGAGCTAACTACTGCCAATCCTCCTCTTTTTGCTGAGGAAGACTGGCCCTGAGCTAACATCTGTGCCCATCTTCCTCTACTTTATATGTGGGACGCCTACCACAGCATGGTGTGCCAAGCGGTGCCATGTCCGCACCTGGGATCCTAACGGGTGAACCCCAGGCTGCCAAAGCAGAACACATGAAATTTACTGCTGTGCCACTGGGCCAGCCCCTGGCAATACTTTTGTAAAGTATTCTTTTTTGATGAGGAAGATTGGCCCTGAGATAACATATGTTGCCAATCTTCCCTCTTTTTTTTTTCCTCCCCAAAACCCGAGTACATACTTGTATATTATAGGCGTAGGTCATTCTAGTTCTTGTGTGTGGGATGCTGCCACAGCATGGCTTGATGAATGGTGTGTAGGTCTGTGCCCAACATCCAAACCAGCGAACCCCAGGGCCACTGAAGTGGAGCACACAAAGTTAACCAGTCAGCCATGGGGCCAGACCCGCCCCTCACTGGCACTATTATTTTACATGAAAAATTACACATATAATAGATTTTGATTGTGAATAAGCCACACAACACAGAAGAATGCAGAATAAGGCATAAAAATGCCTGTACAAGAGGCTTTCCATTTGCCCCTGCCAACCCCCCTCCACCCTTCTCCACTCTGATCTCTGCTCTGCACCTGCTCACCTGTGGGGGCTACATCAATGGGCTCCCTCACCTCTGACTTCTGGGAGAATTCAGCCAATGAGGAACCCCAGAGAAGAATGGAAGGAGGGAGGAAAACGCAAGTGGCCAGAGTATTCATTCCCCTGGCATCTTCCCCAAGTGGTCATTATAGACTGTGTCCTTTGACCAAAGGCTACAGCTCCTCTCAAAGCAGCCCTTTGTATGACATGTATATGTGTGTACATATATATAATTATGTTTTTTAATAATTACCATCATGTTATACATATTGTTCTGTTACTTGTTTTTTCACTCCACAATCTGTCAGGAGATATTTCCATGTCAATATAAGTTGATTTATCTCTTTTTAATGACTGAATAGTATTTCTTAGTGTGGCTTACCATAATTCATTAAATCTCTTACCAATAAACATTTATCTTATTTATAATTTTTAATTAATATAAACAATGTCACAATGTAATCCTTATACACGCATGTTTATGCATATATATAAGTACTTCTTTAGGAGAGATTCCTAGAAATGGAATTGTTGGGTCAAAGGGCATTGCTTTTAAATTTTTATTGAAACTGCCAAATTGTCTTCCAAAAGGGAGTCACCACTATTCACTCCCACTAACAGAGGAAGAAAGGGCCAATTTCTTCATACTTGCTTAAATTGATATTATCCATCTTTTCCAATTTGGGCATTCTAACGGGTGAAAAATATCTCATTGTTGTCTTGATGTGCATTTTCCTGATTACTATTGTGGTTGAGTATCTTTTCATATGTTTATTGGCCATTTGGGTTTTTTCTTCTGGGAATTGCCTCTTCAGATCTTTTGTGCATTTTTTCCATTGGTTTGTTTGTCTTTTCTTTTGATATAAATGAGCTTTTCTATGTTCTGTACATTAATCTTTTGCCTATTAAATATGTTGCAAATATTTGCTCCCAGCATATCACATCTTTTAATACTATTTATGTTATTTTCCAGCCTACAGAAATTACTAATTTTGTAAAGTTAATGCACATTTTTTTTTTTAGCTTTTTAACCCAGGAGCATAAGAAAAAAATATTTAAAGACATGAATTAAAGTCTCCTACCTCTACTGGGATTTATTGTATTTTAAGAATTAGCGTAATTTAAAACGGACTCTTCCTTGGTGGGTAGTCCTATGAATTTTAACACATGTATAGATTTGTGTACCACCATCTCACTCAGGATAAAGAAAAGCTCCACCACCCAAAAATAGCCCTGTGCTGTCCCATTTTAGACATACTCTCCCCTCGCCCCAGACCCCTGGCAACTTCTGATCTATTCTTTATCACCATAGTTTTATCTTTTCCAGAATGCCATGTAAATGGACTCATAGAATTTGCAACCTTTTGAGACTGCTTCTTTCACTGAGTATAATGCCTTTGCAGTTTATCTAAGGCATGGCATGTATCAATAGTTCTTTCTTTTTCGTTACTGAGTAATATTCCATTGTACAGATACAGCCGTAGTTTACCTATTGCCTACTAAAGGTCATTTAGGCTGTTTCTAGTTTTGGGTGGCTATAAGTTGAAAGATCATAAATATTCATATTTTTATGTGTGATTTTTGTGTCAATATAAGCAGAAGTTTTGAATTTTTATATGAATATTTATTTTCTAGCAATTTTTTCTATTATGAATTGTGCATTTGTTGTCATATCTAAGAATTCTTTGCTTAATTACTACCAGCAAAGATTTTCTCCTATATTTTCTTCTAAAAGGCTTACAATTTTATCTTTTAAATTTAAATCTATGAATCATTTTAAGGTAACTTTTGCTATAAGTTGTGATGTTTAGGTTGAGATTCATTTTTCTGCATATAGATGTCCAATTTTTCTGACACTTTTTTTTAAAAGACTGTTCTTTCTCCATTGAATTGCTTTTGAACACTTACCAAAATCAATTGGCCATAACTGTGTGGATCTATTTTTGACTCTTTATTCTCTTTTATTAATCTATGTACTTATCTCTTCAGCAATACTACACTGCCTTGTTTAGCATAGCTTTACAGTAAACCTTAAAATCAGGTAATGTGATTCTCTTAACTTTCTTTTCCAAAATTGTTTTGGCTATTCTAGTTTCTTCGACTTTACATATAAATTTTAGAATCGATGTGTCTATATCTCCAAAAATTTCTGCAGTAGATTAATTTGAAGTGTTGAAAGCTTTACTATGCTGGTTCTTCCAATCTATGAACACAGTGTAGTTTACCACTTACTGAGGCCTTTTTAAAAAAATTTTCTTCGTCAATATTTTATAGTTTTCATTATATAGATCCTATACCTATTTTGTTAGATTCATACTTAAGTATTTCTTTTTTTTGGAGCTATTGAAATAGTGTATTTACTCTTTCACCATCAACTGTTAACATGTGGATTATTTTCGCAGATTTTCAAATATTGAACCAGTCTTGTATTTGCAGACAAACCCACTTGGTAATCGTGTATTATCCCTTTTATATATTACTGGATTTAACTTGGTAATGTTTTATGGAGGATTTTTGTGTTTATGTTTGCAAGGGATAATGGTGTTTAGTTTTCTCTTTTTTTTGAAATGTCTGTATCATTTTGGCATCAGTGTAATGCTGGCTTCATAAAATGAGTTAGGAAGTGTTCTCTCCTCTATTTTCTGGAATAGAATGTGTAGAATTAGTGTTATTTCTTCTTTAAATGTTTGACAGAATTTGCAAGTGAAATCATCTGGACATGGAGATTTCTCTTTCAGAAAGTTTTTAACCACAAATTCAATTTCTTTAATAGTTATAGGACTACTCAGGCTGTCTATCTCATCTTGGGTAAGTTCTGGTACATTGTGATTTCTGAGAAATTGATCCATTTTATTAAGTTGTCAAATTTATAAGCATAGAGTTGCTCATAGTACTCAATTATTATCCTTTTAATATCTGTGATATTGAGTGACATCCCCTCTTTCATTCCTGATATTGGTAATTTGCATTTTCTTTCTTTTTTATCTTTGTCATTTTTGCTTGAGGTTTATCAGTTGTTTGATCTTTTAACAGAACCAGCTTTTGGTTTCATTAATTTTTCTCTATTTCTCAATAGGGATTGCTGTTTTGTATTCATTGATATCTACTCTTGTTTTTATTATGTCTTTCCTTTTCTTGCTTTAGATTTGTTTTGTTCTTATTTTTCTAGTTTATAAAGGAGAAAGCTTAAGATTGTTGATTTGAGACCAGTTTCCTTTAAAATATCATAAGCATTTAATGCTGTAAATTTCCCTCTTAGCTACATCTCACATATTTTGATATTTTTTACTTTTCATTTTTGCTCAACTCAAAATATTTTCTAATTTTCCTTGACTTTCTTTTTGATCTGTGGATTATTTAGATGTGTTTTATTTTATATCCAAGTATTTAGAGAGTTCCTTTTATCTTTATGTTATTGTTTCTACTTTGACTCCTTTATGGTCAGAGAACATACTTTGTATAATGTTGAATATTTTTAATTTGTTAGGATTATGGTCTATCTTGGTGAATGCTCCATGTATACCTGAAAAGAATGCTTATTCTGCTGTTGTTGGGTGTAGTATTCTATAAGCATCAATTGAATCCAGTTATTTGATGATGTTGTTCAGTGTTGCTATGTCTTCACTGATTTTCTGTGTCTGCTAGCTCTATTGATTACTGAGAAAGGAGTACTGGAGTTTCCAAACATAATTGCGGATTTATTTATTTTCCATCTCAGTTCTGTCAGTTTTTGTTTCATCTATTTTGAAGCACTGATGCCAGACGCACACATACTAGGACTGTTGTGTTTTGTTATTGAATTGACCATTTTTCATTAAGTCATGTCCTTCTTTATCTCTGGTATATTTGTTTTTCTGATATTAATATATTCACACCAGGTTTCTTCTGATTGGTATTTTCATGGTATATTTCTTTATCCCTTGACCAGGTATTATTATATCCACTTGTATCATTTTATTCAAAATGTGTTTTGTATCCACATATGTCATTACATCCAAAGTTTTGTTTCTTATAGCCAAAATATAATTGTGACATTAAAAAAAAATCTGTTCTGACAATCTCTGTCTTTTAATTGGTGTATTTTTACCATTTGCATTTAATGTAATTATTTATATCTTTGTATTTAGGTGTGCTGTGTTATTGTTTTCTGTTTTTTTCCTCACTTTTTTCATTTCTCTGTTTCCTTTCCTACTCTCCTTTGGGTTACTTGAACATTTTTCTATTCCATTTTAATTTTATCTCTTGTCCTTTTACCATATTTCTTTGTATAGTGTTTTTAGTGGTTCCACTTAACTTTTCATAATCTACTTAGAATCAATATTTTACCACCTCAAAAAGAATGTAGAAAACTTACCATGATATAGGGCCCTTCCCACCTTTATGTTGTGGCTGTATCATATATTACATCTACATATATTAAAAACACCATCTTTAAACAAATGTTTAAACTATTCTTGTGCACATTCACTTCCTTATCAACTTCATAATCAGCTTGTCAATATTCTTAAAACATTCATCTGGGGGTTTGATTGGAATTGCAATGAAATTATAAATATTTTGGGGAGAATTGCCATTGCTTAGTAAAGTGTTTGGCACATAAGAGATCCTTTGTAAATATTTGTTGAGTGAATGACCAATTTGTATTACCGAGAGTTCCCATGGATGAACATGGTATCCCTTTCCATTTACTTATATATTTTAAGTTCTCTTTTTAAAAATATTTAGTCTTATGTCATAATAATTAACCTACACATGAGTGGCTCAAGCTGAACCAGTCATAATACTCTGACTCCCTTGACCATCACTCATTTGTCCAGAGATGGATATCTGACCAAAGTCATGACAATCATAGCCCTTATCAGATTTTAAAATTCAGGAACAGGGAGGAATAGTTGTAGTTTCTCTGAGGTGGTGCATGGAGTGAAACATGTGGCCCTGCTCCTGAGGACAGTCATGGCACTGTCCCATATAGGGGAAGCCCACCAAAGGCAGGAGAGGGAGCCCTGGGGCCATTCATTCCTTTCTTGGTTCCAGTTATTCCAGAAGCCCAGCTGAACTCTTGTGTTTCCTGCAATTTTTAAGAGTGTGACAAAATCATCCTTTTTAGCCTGTTTGTTCAAGTTGCATTTCTGTCACATAAAACTAACAGTCCTAACTAGCTTAAATATCCATAATGAATTGAAGAGGGTTATCTGTAAGGTGCCAAGTAAATATCACTAGAGAAACTACTTTCATGAATAGGTAAGATTATTATTATTATAATGATCAGCTAAGTGTTGCTATATAAATGGTAGCTTTTAAAGTACTTAAGAGTACTTGAAAACTATTTTCAAAAGTCATTTAAGCATTTTGCTTGCAACTTTGCCCAACTTAATTAGCCTAGTAAATGATAGATAATGCAAATCAATCAAAGATAAACTTCAGGTTAGCCCATGTCAAATTATCTAAAATCATGAATGAATTAAATATTACAGTGTTAATTTTTTTCAGGTATTAGAATATGCTACCACAATTAGAAACCGCAGAGACTTTATGAAAATATGAAAAGTCTTACAAACATTTCAGTAGTAATAGACAGTACTGCCAAATGACTTGCTAACAATATCATTATTCCACCAATGTCATTACTCAAAATAAAATGCCAAGTAAACCTTTAACAGTTAATGTTCTAGGATGACAAGGAAGAGTCTAGCAAATTACCAATAATGACATATGGAGGCTCATAGTCCCCCTTTGCTCCCAATAGCTGGGGCTTGTTATTTCCTCCTACAGTCTCTGCTTCCTCCTACACCCACACTCACTCAGACTCTGAAGCCAATCCTATTCTTTCTCAGTTTTAAGGGAGATTTAAGAATCCCCTCACTTGAAGCACCAACATTCATGGTTAAGTCAGCTTTAAGGCTATTCTTGCTCTGATCTCATTCCTTATGACAAGCAGAAGGCCTAGCTTTAACTACTAAGGGCCCCTGATGAAGTCCTATGTCCCTTGAGGATGAGAAGCTGGCCTACCTCCTCCAGCTCTTAGATCCAGAGCCTTGACCCTGAACCCTGGTGTCTGTGTCTGGGCCCCACTGCTTTTGCAAGAGCTCCTCGATGCCAATTGCCTGACTGCTCTTTACCTATGACCAGACTTCCTTGTTTTGTGCTCACCTTGTCTGCCAGGGCATCCTCCTGATGCATATTAATGTAATGTGTCTTGTACGTTCATCTTCCGTCTTCTTCTAGGACCTCCCCAGATCCTTCACTCCATCTACCACATGAGCATCTAGAGCCAGAATCAAGCCGTCCCTCAGCTGCTTGTTGGGCTAGCACCTCAGCCCCAGCACCAGTGTACCCTGAACACCTGTTCTTCACGGACAATGTAAATCTTTTCTTGATGATTATGCAGAATTGTTTCTGTGCCTGTTGCTATAGCACTTTCTATGAGCCTCTATTATAAGATTTAACAGATGTCATCATAATTGTTTACCCAGCTGCACCTTGAAGGCACACACAGCATTTTCTTCAATCTTATATTCCAAGTGCCTAAGCATACTTCTGCACTTTCACAGATACTCAATAAATGTGTACAGTTGTAAAGTTGAGGCATAATAATGCCTCAAAATTTTTCTCTGTTAAATAATGTGTTCTCATCCCCAGTTACTCAGAAGAACTGTACCTCACTTTTGTGATGGGTAATCTTGTACAATAAAATTCTCTGCCTCTACAAAGCACCATGATATCCAGGAAAAAACAAACAAGACCACTATTTCACTCCATCTAAATCTGTCTTGAATATCCATAATGATGCCAACGTCCTTCAGGCCACAATAGTAGGGAATTCAAGGCCAATATTGCATTCTTCCACCTACTTTGGGGCATGTCTTTGATCCTTTGTTGTAGAGCATTCACAATTTTAACAATTTATTCTGGCAAAATGGATATCATAGTGATGATGATAAACTAATAATGCTAAAATGTCAACAACCATTAGAAATTATAGAAATGTATGGTATAAAGTTTAAGATCACAGGAATGTATGATGTAGAGATTAAGATCAAAGAATCTAGTCACACCTGTGATTAAACCCTGACTCTGACTGGGTAATATTAAGCTAACATTGACTTAACCCCTGTAAGGCTCAGGCTTGTTCTCTTCACGTGGAGATGTGATCAATGAGGTATTTAAAGTGTCAATCATAGCGCCAC
Source organism: Equus asinus (assembly GCF_041296235.1). Taxonomy (NCBI): domain Eukaryota; kingdom Metazoa; phylum Chordata; class Mammalia; order Perissodactyla; family Equidae; genus Equus; species Equus asinus. The sequence continues at coordinate 26,905,696 of NC_091813.1, forward strand.
GCAGGTACTTAGAAAGTGCTTTTATTTATCATTATTTATTAGCTATTATAAGCTTTTAGAAGCTGCAAAGTTTCTTCTCTTTTTTCTTGGTATTTATTAATTCAAAACTGTATATTGAATACCTTACCATATATGAAAAACAAAGCAAAGTACTATGGGGAATACAAAGCTGTAAATGCATAGTGTCTTTCTGCTAAAGCTGATACACCAAAGGAGGGGTAAGACATGGGCAAAAACTACACATGAGCACAGTAAATAGGAGGGCTCCCAAAAAAAACACCAACAAAATGCTGGGAGGGTTTAGCAGACGGAGGGAGAGAACACGCATGTCTCAGAGAGGAGGAGCCTTGTGTGCCCCCAGCAATGATATTCACATAAGAGGTATCCCAGAAATGCCTGCTCTTTGCCCAATACCAAGAATGTTCTTGACTGGTAAAAGGTAGCTGCTCTAAAAAAGTGCCAATCTGAGTAACTTGAAGCATTGTTTTTCTGCTTTTGCTATTTATTATTTTGCCACAGTGATATTTAATTGTATGATATTCTTTAAGAACACATAAGGGGATCCTTGCAAGTCTGCGTAATAGTTACTCATTAATTCAGCCAAGCTAAATGAGCTGTAAAGGAAAGTGACAAATGTTATTATCCCTACTTGCTATATTTTTTTAAATTTTCTTTTTATATCCAGCAGAAGATAGTTTGAGGATCTCAAAACTCCTGACACTGCAGGGAACCAAAGGGCCACAGATAATTAATGTGAACTGATGCTGAATCCATTTCTCTTTCATTTTTAATGTGTAGTAAAAGCCACTGGAATATCAGTCCAGAGGCTTGTCCCTTAAAGGGCATCAGATTTAATTATCTTATCCCTTTCTATCCCTTTCCTTTCTTGGTCTGTAGGTGGAAGTGAGGAAGTACCTGGATCCGTAGAGGAGAGCTAGCTTTCTGTGAAACTTGCCCTAGGGAGGAGTAAGCTTCTGGCCACGGAGAGCGAGGAGGGGTTCATGCCCTTGAGGATGAAGAACAAGGATGACTATTTTTGTTGACAGCAAGACTATGAAATCTTTGCTGGGTTTATATAGAATCAGAGTTTGTAGATGACTATGTGGCAAGTGTGGAGGACTTGGGGCCAACGCTGAACTCACCTTGAAATGTCAAGGCCTCTAATTACACCATTCAACATTTATTCTAGGTTCTGCATATCTTCTCTTCACAGTCCTCTTTTTAGACACAAACGCCTCTGGGAGAGCAAAACATTGCTGCAGTATTGTTACGTTTTAGTAAGAATTGGTTTGTCAATACCCCTCTAATCATCATCATCATCGTATCATCCTCACGATCACAGCCATCATTTATCAAGTGTCTGTTTTATTGCAGGCATGCCATACCAGGGTTAGAAATGGTGAATACACTTAAATACAATTTTTAGATCACTCAGAGCAGTTATAGAGGGAGCAGACAATTCTAAATTATTTGCCAAAATTCTTCAAGCTGACTGAGTTGTTTTCTCTGGTTAATTTCTAACTATCCAATTCCATAGATTAGCACAAAATAAGCTATATTTGAGCTTGAAATGCCCTTTGTGCTTTTGTGTAAATGTAAACGTGCCCATTACTCTTGGAATTCAAAAATACTTCTCCTGTGGTTTGAATGTTTGTATCCTCCCAAAATTCATATCTTGAAATTCTAATGCCCAATGTGATGGTCTTGGGAGGTGGGGCCTTTAGAAGGTGCTTAGATCATGAGGGTGAAGCCCTCATGAATGGAATTAGTGCTCTTATAAGAGATCCCACAGAGCTCTGTGGCCCCTTCCACTCTGTAAGGACACAGTCACAAGTTGGCAGTCTGCAATCCAGAAAAGGGGCCTTTCCCAACCATGCTGCCACTCTGATCTAGGTCTTTCAATCTCCAGAACTATGACAGTAATACAGGCCTACCTCAAGCAATGAGAAAAATCTCAAATAAACAATCTAACACTATACCTAAAAGAACTAGAAAAAGAAGAATAAATGAAGCCCAAAGTCAGTAGAAGGAAGGAAATAATAAAAATCAGAGTGGAAATAAATGAAATAGAGACTAGAAAGACCACAGAAAAGATCAATGAAACTAAGAGCTGGTTCTTTGAAAAGACAAACAAAATTGAGAAACCCCTAGCTAGGCTCACTAAGGAAAAAAGAGAGAAGTCGCAAATAAATAAAATCATAAATGAAAGAGGAGAAATTACAATGGACACCACAGAAACACAAAGGAGTATAAGAGAATACTATGAAAAGCTATACACCAACAAATTGGATAACCTAGAGGAAATGGATAAATTCTTAGAATCATACAACCTTCCAAAACTGAATCAAGAAGAAATAGAGAATCTGAATAGACCAATCACCAGTAAGAAGACCGAAACAGTAATCAAAAACCTCCCCAAAAAACAAAAGTCCAGGACCAAACAGCTTCTCTGGTGAATTCTACCAAACATTCAAAGAGGATTTAATACCTATCCTTATCCATCTCTTCCAAAAAATTGAAGAAGACCAGATGCTTCCTAACTCATTCTATAAGCCAACATTACCCTGATACCAAAACCAGACAAGGACAGCACAGAAAGAAAAATCATAGGCTAATACTGTTGACAAACATAGAGGCAAAAATCCTCAACAAAGTATCAGTAAATTGAATACAGTAATATGTTAAAGGAATCATACACCATGATCAAGTGGGATTTATTCCAGGGATGCAGGAATGGTTCAACATCTGCAAATCCATCAATGTGATACACCACATTAACAAAATGAAGAGTAAAAATCACCTGATCATCTCAATAGATGCAGAGAAAGCATTTGAAAAGATAAAGCATCCATTTATGATAAAGACTATAAATAAAATGAGTACTGAAGGAAAGTACCTCAACATAGTAAAGGCCATATATGACAAACCCACAGCAGTATCATACTCAATGGTGAAAAACTGAAAGCCATTCCTCTGACAACAGGAACAAGACAAGGGTGCCCATTATCACCACTCTTATTCAATATAGTATTGAAAGTTCTAGCAAGAGCAATCAGACAAGAAAAAGAAATAAAAGCAATCCAAATTGGAAAGAAGAAGTAAAACTGTCACTATTTGCTTATGACATGCTATTATATATACAGAAAACCCTAAAGAACTCACCAAAAACTGTTAGAAATAATTAACAAATACAGCAAAGTTACAGGGTACAAAGTCAACATACAAAAGTCAGTTGCGTTTCTATAGACTAACAACAAACTAGCAGAAAGAGAAATCAAGAATACAATCCCATTTATAAATCAAACAAAAAGAACAAAATAACTAGGAATAAGTTTAACCAAGGAGGTGAAAGCCCTGTACACTGAAAACTGTAAGACATTGTCTTACTCTTTGCTCATAAATTGGAAGAATTAACATAGTTAAAATGTCCATATTATCTAAAGCAATCTATAGATTCAATGCAAGCCCAATCAAAATCCCAATGACATTTTTCACAGAAATAGAATAAAGAATTCAAAAATTTATATGGAACAACAAAAGACCCCAAATAGCTAAAGCAATCCTGAGAAAAAAGAACAAAGCTGGAGGCATCACAATCCCTCACTTCAAAATATACTACGCAGCCATAGTAATTAAAACAGCATGGTACTAGTACAAAAACAGACACACAGGTCAACGGAACAGAATTTAAGGCCCAGAAATAAAACCACACATCTGTGGACAGCTAATCTGTGACAAAGGAGCTAAGAACAAACAATGGAGAAAGGAAAGTCTCTTCAATAAACAGTGTTGGGAAAACTGGACAGACACATGCAAAAGAATGAAAGCAGACCATTACCTTACACCATACGCAAAAATTAACTCAAAATGCATTAAAGACTTGAATGTAAGACCTGAAATCATAAAACTCCTGGAAAAAAACATAGGCAGTATACTGTTTGACATCAGTCTTAGCAGCATCTTTTTGAATATGACTTCCCAGGCAATGGAAACAAAGGGAAAAATAAACAAATGGAACTACATCAAACTAAAAAGCTTCTGTACAGCAAAGGAAACCATCAACAAAACGAAAAGACAACCTACCAATTGGGAGGAGATATTTGCAAATCGAATATCCGATAAGGGGTTAATATCCAAAATATATAAGGAACGCCTACAGTTCAACAACAAAGCAAACAACCCAATTAAAAAATGAGCAGAGGATCTGAACAGACATTTTTCCAAAGAAGGTATACAGATGGCCAACAGTCACATGAAAAAATGTCCAACATCACTAATTCTTAGGGAAATGCAAATCAAAACCACAGTGAGATATCACCTCATGCCCATTGGAAGTGCTGTTATTAAAAAGATAAGAAATAACAACTGTTGGAGAGGATGTAGAGGAAAGGAACCCTTCATACACTGCTGGTGGGAATGTAAATTGGTGCAAACACTATGGAAAACAGTATAGAGATACCTCAAAAAATTAAAAATAGACCTACTGTATGATCCAGCTATTCCACTTCTATTCCAAAGAACAAGAAAGTGCTCATTCGAAAAGATATTCATTCCAGCATTATTTACAATAGCCAAAAATTGGAAAAAACCTAAGTGCCCATCAACAGATGAATGGATAAAGAAGATGTGGTATGTATACACAATGGAATACTACTCAGCCATAAAAAAGATGAAATCCTGCCATTTGCAACAATGAACTTTGAGGATATTACCCTAAGCGAAATAAGTCAGTTGGAGAAAGCCAAACACTGTATGATTTCACTCATATGTGGAAGATAAACAAACAAATAGACAAACAAATATATAGATTCAGAGACCAGATTGGTGGTTACCAGAGGGGAAGGGAACAGGGGCATGGTGAAAGGGGTAAAGGGGCACATGTGTACAGTGGCAGATGGCAACTAGACTTTTGGGCGTGAACATGATGTAGTGCATACTGAAGTCAAAATATAATGATGTACACCTGAAATGTACATAATTTTATAAACCAATGTTACCTCAATAAAAAGAAATTAAAAGATAAGTCTACTCAAAGAAAAAATGAAATGAAATGAAATAAAATAATAAATCTGCACTCCATTCTAGTCCCTGGCATGCCTATCTCCCTTCTCTGGTTTTCTTTTCTCTTTTTCTTTTCCCAAAACATGTATCACCATCTGACATACTATATATTTAATTTGTTTATTGGTTTCTTTTCTGTGCCCTCGCCCAACTAGAAATAAGCTCTGAGAGTAAAAAAAATTTTTGTCAGGGCCAGCCCAGTGGCGCAGTGGTTAGGTGTGCACATTCTGCTTTGGCAGCCCAGGGTTCGCCAGTTCGGATCCCAGGTGCAGACATGACACCGCTTGTCATGCCATGCTATGGCAGGCGTCCCACATATAAAGTAGAGGAAGATGGGCATGGATGTTAGCTCAGGGCCAGTCTTCCTCAGCAAAAAGAGGAGGATTGGCAGTAGTTAGCTCAGGGCTAATCTTCCTCAAAAAAAAAAAATTGTCTTGTGTTGACTATTGTGTCCCCAGTATTAGCATAACATCAGGCACATTATAGGTACTCAACAAATAATTATTGAGTAAATAAATAAATTTTTTTCACTATCATTTGTTCTTTGAATATAAAAGTAGTACAAGATTGATGGGAATTTTTAAAACTACAGAAAAGTGCCAAGAAGAAAATAAAAACCACCACCCATAATGCCACTAACCGGAGATGTTAATGTTGTGGTGTAAATCCGTACACTGCTTTTTTCTCATTTTCTAGTGGACAAGATTAGGATTGCATTGCATGTATTGGCTTATAATCTGTTTGTCACATGCAAGCACTTTCTCATATAATGACATTTTCTTCTGCTAAATTATTTTAATGCCTGCATAATATTCCATAGCATAGCCATACCATTATGTTTTTAATGAATCGCTTGTTGACTATCGAATTTTATTATGGGAGACTTCTTTGAAAAATCCCCATAAAGTAAGAGAATGTCTGCAAATCCCATGCTTAACAGTTCCTTTTTGCTGAAAAGAAGTTGGCTTGTTCACTTGATTGCTTATCTTTAATTTTTTTTATAAAAGAGAAGAAAACCTACTCCTAAATCTCCCAAATGAGATCAGAGACTTTCTCTTAATTTCTGCCTCCGGAAGAGCGATATCCTCAACAAAGGGGATCAGATCGTTCTCCCTTTGCCCCTTGCAGTGGCCACCTAGAGGCTTTCAGAGAACCAGCTGAGCCTCAGTTAACTTTGCCAAGGTTGCCTCCATCACTCGGTGAGGCTGTCTAGGGCCCAGCTTACACTGGTGAAACAGGACCCACGTTTATAGTGCAATTTTCTTGAAGAGTTTTGCAAAATAATATTTTGTCAATTACTGCTGTAATACCTGAATTTTTTTTTTTTCAGGGATTCTAAGCAGCACATGTGCACTTCTTTTTCAGGCAACATCCGAAGAACTATGAATCTCGGCTTTTAAAAGGGGTGTGTAGATCCTTTTGTCATCTTTAGCTCCGTGAGGCCAATATTGATTGGCTAACCGGAGAATCTTTCTGCTCTTCTTTTGCCTTCTTGGGGGTCGGCCAGGGGTTCAAATTAGCCCGGTTCTATTCTTGTTGCTTTTTGGCGTACACCTGTGCAGGCAGCATTTCTCTCTGCCTCATCAGTCCCAGCGTGAGCATCCACACACAGCCGACTTCTCCCTGTACCTCCCGGGAGATGGTCTGAACTAAACAGGGCCTGATTTAAGGCTTATTTCATTATAAAATGAAATTGCCTGCATCTCAAATCCTATGTTACTGGGTTTGAATTAATAAGCTTTGATATCTTTCATTTGGTTTGGATCTTTAATGTACTATATTATCAGTGATTACTGTATTTTTAATTTGTGTACCCACAGCTACAATTCAGTGGGTTCTCCAAATTTTCAAGCTGCCTCGTTTTCACCCAGGACCTGGAAGGCCGTCCCTTTCATGGCGAGCTTCTTAGATCTACCAAATTTGGTTTAGGAATATTGCAGAAAAAGTTAAAAAGTGACTGTGCCCTGGCTCACCATCACAAAAAGTCTCTAACAATATCATGATTTGAAAGATGTTGTCCAGCCAAAAATATTGCCCCATTAATCTGAAATTCCAAATATGCTTATTTCTTTCTTTGTCTAAGACGTGTTCACCAGAAATTGCTGTTAAAATGAAAATCTTACCATAGATAACATTAATAGATTACATTAATTTAGGAGGAACTAGGACCCTAAGGGAATGTGGGAAAATATGAATATTTTGAAGGGGGAGGAGCCAGAGGATAGGCTCCAGATGTGGGAAGCAAAGGGAAAGCGGCAATGAACTCCCAGGAGACCCTCTCAGGCAGGCAGCACAGAGGACAGAGCAGAACACAAACAGTAACAATGTCTACCTTTTATTGAGAACCTGGTTTGTTTCAGGAAAGCTACATAATTACCGTACTTATTCAAACTCATACACCATTATGAACTCTCTGGTATACATGCGTGATTACACCCTACCTAGAGGTGAGGGAAGCGAGGCTCAGCAAAGCTCAGGACCAGCCCAGCTGAGCTGGGGGGTGGCCGTCTAGCCCCTCACCACCACAGGTTCTTTCCATTTTGCCACTGATGCCCAAGTGGGAGGAGAGAGGAGGGGGGGAAGGGGAGGCTCCTGGAGATAGTTTACAATGCCTAGTGTCATCTCTGCCATAGACTACCATCTGGGACATTTAGCCTCTAAAGAAATATTTAAAAATCAGCTAAAAGCAAGAATTTAAACCATGCAGCTTTCAATGCTTTATAGATCATAAGGTTTAGTGCAACCTATTATAAAGTGCAATTACATATCTTTCAGATCCAATATTGTTTTTGGAGGCAGGTATAAGAACATGAACTTATCTATCGTTATTCCACCTTGTAACAAAAAGTATTTAAGGTAGATTTAACAGACCGTAAATAATGTCAACTAGAAATACATTATAAATAAAAATAATGATATGAAATAGAATCACCATTGAGATTAAAGCAAAATGGTGTACCATCAGTCTGATAAACCTGCAGACTCTTGGCTTTCTATCACAAGATGAAAAAGGAAGTTGAATGATACATCGATTCAACGTGCATAAAAAAAGGCAAATCAATTGCTTAGATGGTAATCAGGCAAAAATGTCCACTGGTCCCTTAAATGAAGGGGAAGTTGTTCCAAACAGCACTGACATTTACTATTAAGGCACTGTGCCTAGAACGTAACAGACGCCCGATGAAAGACCGTTATTAACATGACCACAGTTTTTTCTTTTACATGTTGCTTGTGGCTTCTGGTTTACACCAGTGACAAAAACATCTAGGAAGCAGAACACAATAAAAACATCATACCAATACTAAAAACTAAAATTGACATCTAATTTATTGCAAGTAACGAGAGAATATAACAATTAAATATAAGCCCTGTGGAGCTGAATTGAACAACATAATCACTGCTCAATGCATGTCATGTTGCCAGAAACAGCAAATCTGATGGCCAAAAAGAAAGCAAAGATCCGTTGTCTGCGCCCAGCTAATTGCCTTTGGCTCCGAATTAGAGTTTATGCCAGCTAACAACCTAGCAGTCCACTCTTTTTATGCTGTCCAAACCAAAATATCAGTACCTCAAATCCTAGAAAACAAGAGGTTAGACTGGTTGTTGGACTGGTACCATGCATGGCGCCCTCCTAAGTGTAGCTCAACAAGTCAAACGCTGAATAAGGAACAGAATGAGCAGGAAAGAGTGAGACAATAAGCAGCAGGAGATGTAGGCTTCGGGAACTCCAATTACTCAGGTGTCAGAAAAAGTCAACAGGTGTAGAAGATAATCCTCCCTCAATCTGTCAGAGCTACATGAGAAGAATAGCTGCCAGAGTCTGAAGATGAAGCTAGAACCGGGAATGGCAGGATGACCTCCAGCTGGAGATCGAAGACCACCCAGAGAGAGAGAGAGCAGGGCCCAAGGAAGGGAACGACCGTCTACTGCCAAAGTCTGGGTCTGGGTGGAGCTCTCTGATAGCTGTTAAGGAGGAAAAAATTGCTCAAGGATATTGCAGAACCAGGGGAATCCATTATAATAAAGAACAAAAAGAAGAACACACCTCTGAAACAAATATACTCTTAAAACCAGAAAAAATTAGAAAACTGACATTCTTGCACTCCTAATTATACACTAGAAGACAGAATCTTTGTGATGTAAGAGCAGAAAAGTCTAAAAAAGACCAATCATATCAGTTAGAGCAAAAATTGATTGATTTAAAATGGTCTGTTTCAACATAATGAAACCCCTCTGCTCAGATTCAGGGAGGAGGGAAGAATACTGAAAGGTCAGAAACAATGCACTACAAAGACTAAAAGGGAAAAAACAAGGAGGAGCATATATACTGGGGCAAACAAATGAAAAAGCAGGAATCACAAAGATAATGCTAAAGAGTTCAAGATGATAGCACTGAACAAGTGAAAAAGGATCATTTTAGGTTGACGAAAGGTAACATTCATAATAAAGAGATTGTATATATGAATCTGTGAACCCTATCTAGTATAGCATCATTACAAATTCTAAAAACTGTTAGATATCCAAAGAAAAATTAACCAAAAAAACAAATATTTTGGAGTGTTCTACTAAAAGCAAATCTTTACATTTCTTTTCAATATCATGCAAATTTTACGAAAACTTGTTATACATTCTACTATCGAAAACTGCAATAGTTTCCAAAGAAAGAAATTAAACTAGACATATTATCTGTCTACTGTGTGTTAAGACATCAAATTAATAACAAAAGCTTAAGCAACAAGGAAAACAAACTTTTTTTTTCTTTTTTTTTTTTTGTGAGGAGGATTGGCCTTAAGCTAAAGTCTATTGCCTCTTTTTGCTTGAGGAAGATTGTCACTGAGCTAATATCTGTGCAAATCTTCTTCTATTTTATGTGGGCTGCTGCCACAGCATGGCTTGATGAGCAGTGCTAGGTCTGCAACCGGGATCTGAACCTGCAAACCCCAGGCAACCAAAGCAGAGTGTGCAAACTTAACCACTATGCCACTGGGCTGGCCCCAAAAAACAAACTTTTTTATAACAACAAACACATGTTTATACACGTGTATATCTTCCCCAAAATGACACTCTTTGAAAACTCTTTGATCAAAACAAAATTAGAGAATATTTTTCAAACAATGAAAGTTAAAATAATAGTTTCAACATTAAGGAAACAGATTGAAAAAAATAAAGCATTCAACTCAACATTTTAGGAAAGAACACCAAAAAATGGTAAAAAAGAAAAAAAAAAAGAACTGAAGTGAATAAGATACATTGTAAAGAAATAAGCAACAAAGGAAGCAGAATAAAGTTGACAGAGCTCTGGCGGACTCAATCAAGAGAAAGAGAGCAGCAATGCAAAGAGCAAATAGATACGTGAGGAATTATAAAGAAGCTGTAACACCAACACACAATTTAAAACAAAAAGAGAACGTGTTGCATTACTCAATGTTAATATTAGAAAATTCCAATGAAATATAAGCTTGTCTTTGAGAACTAAGTAAAATTGGCTCAAGGAGTCAAAATAAAACAGACACACAACCACGGACAACATAGAAAAGGCATAAAAGAAGTGCTGACTGATACCAGATGGAATTTTTTCAAAAGTTCAAGGAATAACTAATGCTACATAAATTGCTCCAAAGAACCGAAAGATATAGATAGCTACATAAGTTATTTTATAAAGCTAACAGCTCTCATACTCAAACAAAAAGAAAAGCCAATTGCTTTTTGATATGTTCAAAAACCTGAAATAAATTGCTAGCAAACTAAATTCAAGGGTATGTTAAAAATCAACCACGCAAGATTTATCCCCAGAATTCACAGAACTATTAAATAGATTCAATAAGAAAAAAATATTACAGGATAGATAATAGATACATGCTGAAAGAGATTTTGATACAACCCTTTCTTATTTTTCTAAAGATTAGAAAAGTAAGAGTTGAAGACTCTCTGAACATTATTAAATCATCAGAGAAGGAACCCAACATCACATCTTGAGATAAAATATTAGAGACATCCCCATTAAAATCAGGAGCAAAGCAAAAATCCCTGCTATAAATGTTATTGTACAAAAATATACATTGAGTTCATAACAATAAAATAAAATGTGAAATTTTTTTAAAAAACTGGAAATCCAGGAGAAAAAATTATCACTGTTTATTGATGACATCATTATAGATCAAAAATTAAAGAAAATCATGTTTAAAATGAAACCTCTTGGAATTAATAACAGCACTCGGTAACTCAGTCAGAATAGGGAAAAATATTTATTTTAATATCATTGGCTTTCCCATAAGCCAACAATCACCAGTGAGAAAATGTAACGGAAAAATATCCCTTCATTGGTACCACACTACGTTCATGATTTTCAACGTCAGCTGTGCCCTCCACACTCCCAAGGAATCCTATCATGGGTCTTTGGTCCACTCCCTCTCCAATAACATGGTCACTCACCCACCTACCCCTCCTTCATCACAGCAGACGATCACCCCACCCTCATCAGATGGGAACCCTCTCAACTTCCTGCCACTCACTCATACACCAACTGCATCTGAACCCCTCCTCTTCTTTCTTTCCCACAAAACACAAGTGGTCTCACCCTTCACCCTATCAAAGGCCAGGCCTCTAGCTGTCCTTCCATCCCATCTTTTCCCACCTTCTTGGAAACCTTGCATTATGAATTAACCCTTCTGTCTATTCTACCATTAACCTTTCCTCCTTCCTCCTGTTTCTATTTTGTTACCATTTAAATGTGATAAAATCTCCCCCATCTTGCCACACTCTCCACTTCTTCTTGTCTAGTTCCATTTCCTTTTCCCCTTCATGGACTTTTCTCCTTTTAAATAAATCTGGAAAAATATTTATATTTATCACCAGGAAGACCTATTCAATAGGCAAATTTGATCTTGTAACTTGTCTCTTAAAAATTTCTTCCTGGAATGCCCTCCCACTTCCCCAACCTTCCCCTTAGTTAACTCTTGCGCATTCTTCAGCTCTCAGATCAAATGGCACTTCTCCACATAAAGTGATCCAACATCAAGATGTGAACACATGGAGAAATAATATGTTCCCAGATTAGAATACTGAATACTAAATAGATGGAATTTTTTCTAAAATAGTTTGCAAGTATAACTCAAGTCCAATAGAAATCCCAATGGAAGGTAACATTGACACTAAAACTTAACAATGGTAGCACAAAATGATAAACCAGTCTCTCTTACTAATAAGGAAGCTAAAATTCTCTGACAAGATTGTAGAAAATAAGATCCTCTTCTTTAATGAAAATAATACACTATGGCCAAGTAAGATTTAGGAAAAGAAAACAAAATGTCTCAACATTAGGAACTGAATTAATAAACTTATGTCACCAATTGAATAAAGGAGAAATATATGTTTGTCAATCACTGTTTAATAAGCATTTGATAAAATTTATGATTTATTCATAATAAAACTCAAGCTAGAGACAACATCAGATATGATACCAAAATATTAAAACCAAGACAAGAATGACCACTGTCTCCTCTACCATCAAAGAACAATGCCAAAAGGCCAAAAGAAAAGGAGAGAAGTAAGTACTAGAGAAGAGGAGATTCACTCTCTGTTATGTGTAGATGATAGGCTTGTCTCTGTAAGACCAACAAGAGTCAACTGAGTTAGTTCCCATACACAGAGTGAAACCAATCCCTTTATGATATACCACTAAATTCAGTTAAAAGAGTTAAAAGAGTCACTCTGAGTGGAATGTAGAATATCTAAGAATAAACTTATCAAGTAATGTGCTAAAACTATATATTATTTTTAATTACAAACAATTTTACTGCAGGATATAACAGAAGATTTAAAGTAATGTAGAGATATATCATGTACCTGAACGCTTTAATAATATCAAAATACCAATTCCTTTCCAAACAAAATCTCACACAAAAGGAATTTGACAAGAGCAAAACATATTTCTAAAGTTATCTAAAATAAAAATTAACTAATGAGAATAGCAAAAATTTTTTGAAAAATAAAAATGAGAAATGAGCCTTCTCCATCAGAATTTAAAATATGTTATAGAATTAGAAATAAATAAATTATAGAGGAACTGGCCTAAAAGTGGGGGAAAAAAATCAAAGAACTATTATAGAACATTCACAAAATTTTAGTATATGATAAATTTCCTACTTCAAAACCATTAGGAGGGGCCGGCCCGGTGGCGCAGTGGTTAAGAACGCACATTCCACTTCGGTGGCCCAGGGTTCTCCAGTTCAGATCCTGGGTGCGGACATGGCACTGCTCATCAAGCCATGCTGTGGTGGCAGCCCACATATAAAAACTAGAATTGCTTACAAGTAGGATATACCTCTATGTGCTGGGGCTTTGGAGAGGGAAAAAAAAAAAAAATTAGGAAACAATAGATTATTTAATAAATAGTATTGAAATATCTAGCTACTCATTTGAGAAAAAAGATAGATTTTTTTCACACTACAAAACCAAATAAACCTCAGGGATTTAAATGTTTAAAAAGAAAAATATTATAAGAATGTTTATATAAAATTGCAATATAGAAATTTTCAAAAAAAAGTAAGAACTCTATGAAAGAAAATATTGAAAATTTAACTATCTAAATATTGTGTCCATACATCTAGAAAACAAAAACAAACATAACAGAAAGAAATAAACAAGAAAGAAAAAATTGTAATATTTATTACAGGAAAGAGTATTGTCTTATCAAAACAGAGATAACTTACAAATCAACAAAAAGATGAATGATCCTATAAGAAATGGAGAAAGAATATAAATTGGGAGAAAAAATATACAAATATCCAAAATCTTCAACATCACTAACAATGAAAGCCCTAATTGAATTAGCTTTGACATAACTTTCTCCCATATTGAATTGGCAAAGATGTTCATAAATTAAAATAATCAATTGTGATGAAGATGTGGTAAGACTAACACTAGATTACACAATCATAGTAATTTGGTAATGATATCATTCATCTTAAAATTAGTTATTATAGTATATATCATAAAAGTTTTAACAACTTTTAAGGAAGTAATTTAAAATGTGGAAACAGTTTATATATTATTTATGTATATTATTGGAGCTTTTTTTGTTTTCCCTGAGGAAGATTGGCCCTGAGCTAACATCTGTGTCCATCTTCCTCTACTTTATGTGTGGGATGTCTGCCACAGCATGGCTTGATAAGCGATGCATATGTCCACACCCAGGATCCGAACCGGTGAACTCTGGGCCACCAAGGCGGAAGGTGCAAACTTCACCACTGTGCCACTGGACTGGCCCCTGGAGTGTTGTTTTCATTATTGAAAAGTGTTGGCAGTCATGACCAGTTGTAACAGAGTAATTAACTATACGTGGGATATCCACTATGTATTCATTAAAATTCACACTTTCGAGAAACATGTGGTAATATACTGATGTATCAATTGGAATAGTTTACTTCAAGTAGCAGAATCTGACTCTATTAATAACCACCTTATTGAAAGGAAAATGGGCTAAGTCACAGAACCAAAATAAAAGCTGAACACAGAAGCTTCAAGAAGGACCCTACCAAGGGGTACCCTGAGGTCCTTGGCAGGAGGAGCTCTCAGATCTTCTTTGAGAGCACGCCCGTCAGATGTGTCCACTCCGACCACCTGCCATCTCTGAACGTCTCCATTCAGTTCCCATGAGATGATCTGGTTGGTTCATCTTTGGTTGGTTTCCTCTCTGCTTCACTCAATCAGTCAGGCAAAGGTACAGGGTAGGTGGCACCAACAGTGCCCTACCAAATGAGAGCCACTCCAATACGTGTCTGCTACAACCTATGTCATTTTTCAAAACAGAGCCTAAAAGTGAATTGTTCTCATCTTACGCTTATGAGTGTATATGTAAGAATATTGGAGGAACATTTGGAAGAAGATACTCTAAAATGGTGGCAGTGTGGTCTACGTGTGGCCAGTTTGTGAGTGATCTTTATTTTCCTCACACTTCATGCATGTACAGTAAGATTCTTAATACAACAATATGAATGTGGCTACAAGGTTGTGAGCAATTGTCTACACTCCTCAGCCAAGTCCCCTTTTGCTAAAATTCTTAAATTCTGGGAGTTGAGGGCTAATAAGAAAATTGAAGGGAGGAAGAGCCTGCTAAGGAAAGGGCAGCCAATCCTTTCTTGAGACATAGAAAGCTTGAAGTGCGTGTCCTATTGTCCCCAGTATTCTCATTGCCTGATTTCCCCAGATTGGATTGACAAAATGGGCACCAGCCCATTAGGAGCTTCCTGGAAGTCCCAGTCAGCAATGGGACCCAGAATTGTCCTCATCAATATTTACATCAGAGTGGACATGTACCACTAGGTGGCACCAAACCACATCTGGTCCGAGGAGGAATATGGATGGTCTGGTTGGACTTCCAGAAAACCAGGTGGACTGTTCACACAGGTTTACTCAGGCCATCTTGCATGTTTGATTTTTTTAGAACCCACTTATTATATCATGATGGGATCTTACTGCGTTACTTTCTTTTTCAAATTTTTTAAAATTCTCTTTCATTAATTTTTTGAATAGATAATATTCACTTGGTTCAGATCCCCAATGAAATAATGGATTTAAACAATTTTTAGCATTCTCTGCTAACGTCACAAGAAGAAAGACAACTGCACATTTTTGAACACCATATATTAAGTCTTCCTGTCAAAATTTCAAAACTGCATCTGCTCAAGCCTCTAGACCTGACTTTCAGTTTGCAGATACACTGGGGACAGTGGAACAAGTCAAATGACACCATGGAAGCAATCAGCAAAATCTCAAATATAGAAAACGCTACTGATCTCTTAAAAAGTAAATTTCAAGGAGAAAATTAAAAAAGAAAGAGGGGGAGATGTTATAGATTAAAAGAGACTTAAGACATTTAGTAATCAAATGCCATCCAAGAACTTGCCTGGGTCATGACATGAATGAATGAACCGTAAAAAATTTTTTGAGAAAAATGAAGACATTTTGAAACACAATGTTGTAATATTTGAAATTATTATTAAAATGTTAATGTGTAATAATAACATTGTTCATGCTTTTAAATGTGCTCTTATATTTTAAAGATAAATACTAAATATTGGTGGATAAAATTGTATGATGTCTGGAATTTCCTTGAAAACAGTCCAGTGGGAGTTGGGAGAGTAGATAAAACAAGATTGGCCAGAGTTGATAAGTGTTAAAACTGGGTAATGGATACATGAGGCCTCACCATACTGTTCTCTTTACTTTTTCTATGTTTAAAATTTTCTGTAATAAAAAGCTAAAAAAGAAACTCCAATGTTTTCATCCTATGCTCCCATCTGTCCAGTTCCCAATTCTTCATACGTAATAACTATTTGTAGTTTTCTCTGCATCCGTCCTGAGTTTTTATGCAATAAAGTCTTTTTATAATTAGGAAACCATTATAAGTATGTATTTTAAAAGACAGATTCCTAGGGAAGTATCCGATTTTCAACCTATCAGTTGACAGTTATTTGAGTTCATTCCAGAAGACTGATGCTCATTTTCTTTCTGACTTCCATGGACACAGCACCAGATCACTGGGCCCAGGGTACGTGCTTGAAAATGATGACAGCAGAATCATTTGTGGTGACTGTTTCCATGGGAATGGGAATGAATCAGTGGCAGAAAACTCTTAAATTTCAGCCTGAGGGTCACAGAAGGCCATTCCATTTTCAAAGGGTTGTGGCTGTTTACAGCTTTTATGTTTGCAGGGACGAAAAATATCAAACATAAATTTATTTCATTGAAGAACATTACCTAATCTTATGTATGAAAACCCAGCCATTATTCAGGGAGAGATGACGAGCATTCTGCCTGTATACAGCCCTGGTTCTGAGTGGCTGCTGAACGCCCCCATCTTCTATTTGACTGTGCGTGTGCTGAAATCCTGCCATTCCAGGCCATTTTAAACTGAAAGGCAGATTTAAAGAGGTCTTGAAGAGTACTGGTTTACAGCTTTGAGTAGAATTGAGGCGGCTTCCTTGGGGCTAGTTGGGATGTGAAGAATGCAATGCTGAAAACTGGGATTAATTCAATTGAGTCTTTGACAAGAAGCAATATATATAGAGTTTGAGGAAGGATGGCAATGTCATAAATTCTTAAATTAAAATAAGTTTTGAGAGAAGCTATTTGAGGATATTTCAAATAATTTAAATAATTATACTCAATCCAAAGACTGTGCATCTGTCTTTTTATTGTTTAATAATACTAGATTGTGGTTGCAGAACAATACATGGCGTCTTCTTTATGCACATCCAGCAGCATGAATCTTGGCAATACATCATCTGGGGAAATTGGTTTTTGGATGATGAATTGCCAGGTTAAGTGTATCATATTCCTGCTATCATGCCTTTATTATCAGAACATTTTAGAAAATGTTTTTCATATGATACAGAGGTATTGTTGTGATAAGAATTAATTTAACACTTTAACAAGCAGCTTAAAAAAGTCAAAGTGCGGTACTTTTAGATTTATACTCTACAATATTATATAGGCAATGTAGACGAGAACATTAATGGTATCTTTTTTTAAAACTTTGTAATTAACACCTACTTCTATAAGTGAAACACAACCATAGGAATCATATGAAGGTACTTGAGTGAATTCATTAAAATAGATAAAGTATAAAGGAGTGTCGTGTGTGGTACCAGAGGATGGTGAAATTAATTCCACTTTCTTGGGCTTGGAAAGTGTGTGTGTATATGTGTGTGTGTGTTGAGAAAAGGGGAGAAAGGGATCAATGCCGCATTAAAGAAAAATCATAAACTCCTAATTTTCTTGCTCTGGTTGAAAGCAGGAAGTAATCAATTATGCAGTGGCTGTGAGGTAAACTTCAGAAGCTTCTTTGAGGCATGAGCCATTTAAAACTAATTAACAGTTATTAATATTGGAAAATTGCCCAGGCTTTAAAAAATATTTTCTTGTAGAAACATGTAGTGAAGACACGTGTTTGAGAAGAGCACACTGTTTTCTCTAAGTGAGAGAAGAAAGACAAAGCAACAAAAAATGCAACTGACGTCCAACACGAAACAGGCATGTTAACAAAACGACTAACAGCTGACAAATTCTGGGCAGAGGGACGCGGAGGAGCATTAAACAATGGAGCTGGCATCGTGAGGAACAGGAATAGTTGAAAGATGGTATGAACTCTCAGCAGTGAGCCTTCGATCATTGGGTCATTTCTCCATTTTTTTTTCACAGTTCCACATTTCTCATTTAGAAAGCACTGTGCAAACATATACAAAAGCAACATTATATTTTGCCTTTTGTTTATTTGTCCTGAACTTACGTATAATGTTGTATTTTCAGAACTACCAGCCAAATGGAGTTCAAACTGTTAAAATTACAAAAGTTCAAAATACTTACTAGTTTTCAAGTGTTTCAGGTACTTGTTTTTGCACATGTGTATGTTTAGACCATTGATTTTGAGTGTAGTTCTGATAATCTCTGCTTTAATACTTTTAAATCTGCAAACTAAGAATTGATTTGGGGTAGAATTTGAGTTATCCTCTATTAGCAAATAGTCATTTTTGGTCCTTGCTGTGTACGAAAGAAAAATACCCAAAACCTTGGGTGTCTTGTGTGGTCTATGCTCCAGCAGGCACTGTCTATATAAATCCTTACGACAACCCATTCCTGGAGATACAATGTGCCCATCTATCCAAAGCCTGACATGGAGCTAGCTTGTTATGGATGCTTGACAAATATTTGTTGATCTGCTGAAGAAACTGAGGCTAGGAATTATATAATTTATCCAAAGTCATCTGCTTAGTAAGTAGCAGACCTGGGGTTTAAAATTCAGGTTTCTGTTTTCAAACCCATGTCTTTGCACTCTCTAAAGCTCTTTCTTTTAGAATCAAAATGTGTGCCGAGTATTGGACTAGCATCCATTTAAAATGATGGACTCTCCTGAAGAATTGTTCATGAAGGCACTATATCAGAAAGGAAACAGTTTGTTTTTTACATAGGACCTATGAATTTATCTTTGGCTGTGGCTTTAGAATTCAGCAATCACAACTCCCCAGTCCAGAAAATAGATCAATAACCTGCTAACCGGGCTGTAAGATCAGAATCCTTTACATGAAAATTGTGTAGTGGCATGTTACAGGCATATGTCTTGGAGTGTGCTTTGGAATCAAAGATGGACTATGATAATGGGAATGGGTTGCAAACCTTCTCCAGATCATAAAATACAACAGTTTATGCCAGGATAACATATGGGGCTGGCGGCCTTCCTGCAGAGATCTAAATTCAGAGGGATATTTCAGGGTCTTATTCCCAGCGAGAAGACTGAGTAGTTGGGCATTCATCCATTTCTTATCTTTCATTCAATAAATATGCGTCAAGTGCATTTTCAGTGCATTTAATTATAATTTAGGTAGCATTTCCTCATCTGCAAAGTGAGGGGAAAATAGAAAGTATCTCGTAGAGTTGTGAGAATTAAACAAGAGTGTGTGCAGACGGCTTAGAGAAATATCTGATATGTAGTAACTCCTCAAAAAATGTTAGCTGTGTCTATTAGATTCTTAAAATGCCCTCAACACTGTGCTCAGGCTAGAGATTCAAAGACAAATTTGACATTAGTTCTTTTCTCAGAAAACTCGCAGTTCAGTAGAGGGAGATACGTATAAACTGAAGTCCTATAGGTATGGCAGTAGATAACTCTATAGGATGCAGAGGGAGCAGAAAGGAGAGAGTAGCCAATCATATGCGGGGGTAAAAAAATGCTCCATGGAGGAGATAATAATCTGAGTCTTGAACAATAAGTAGATATTCCGTAGGTGGGGCTGGGGTGGGGGTACAGTCTGGGCAGAGGGATTTGTATGAGCAAGAACAGCTCAGAATCATAGACAGCCTGCTTATTTTTGAGTATGTCTAAAGATAGGTGCTTGCTGGCAAGGGTAAAGAAAAGAGGCTAGAGATAGACCAATTCATGACAGACCAAATTCGTCCTGTCAGCAATGAGAAACCACTGAAGCACTTTCAACAGGAGGGTATTATAAATAGACGTGTGCTTTAGAAAACTCATGAGTGAAAGAATGGAAGACAGGTTGAGGTAGGGTAGAGAGAAGGGTATGAGACTGGAGGTGGGAGGAATAGTCAGGAGATTGTTGAAACAGACCAGGCAAGAAATGAAAATGGCTTGAACTAAGAGCAGTGACGATGGGCTCAGAGAAGATGACAGATTCAAGAGACGTTAAGAAGGTAGGAGGGAAAAGAAGTTGAGATCAATTGGGTGGTGTAACAGTGAAAGTAAAGGTCAGGTACCAATATTTCTGACTTAAGTGCATCAAAGTATGTTCAATAACGTGGGGAATGGAAGAGGAGAAACAGATGTGGAAAGGTAGATAATGAGTTTTGCTTTGAACATAGGAAATTCAAGGTGCTAGTAGATAATTCTGGTAAAAATATTCAGTAAGTCATTGGATGTATGACTTTTGAATGTAAGGAAGACGTGAGGCTGGAAGTAGAGATTAGGAGGTCATCAGCACATCGATGGATATGGACCACCAATAAGATTCCTCAAAGAGACAATGTAAGCAGAGAAGAGAAGCATGCTAAGGACCAGATATTGGAGAACCCAACATATAAATGAGGGTGGTGAAAGAGAAGCCTAAAAACAAGGCTAAGAAAAAATAATCAAGGAGATAGAGGTTGAAGCAAGAAAGAACGGTGTCACCAAAAGCCAAAGGGAGTTTAGAATCTCAAGAAGGTCATCAGTATCAAACACCATAAAAAGTACATGAAACCTGAAAGACAACCATTAGATTTGAAGCTTAGGGATTTGCTGTTGTTCTTGTAACCACAGGACCGGTTCAAACCCACCCTATTATATCAGTAACAGAGAATCAAAGTTATCTTGCAGGGGTGGCAAGCCAAAACTGCAAGTCATGTAGCTGAAGCATGTGCAGAGGAGGAAATTTTGACCTGAAATGACACCCAGAGTCAGAGTTTCTCTCCTTCCCCCAGAACCAGAGGACCGGTAGGGACATGACCAAAACCCAAAAGCCAGAACCTCTTCAAAAGCGAGGGGTCCATTGTCCAGGAAGATCCAGTGTTAAAGCCCCTTTTCATACCTTACCATAAGTAGTCTTGTTTAAAGTCCTTCTAGTCAAAATCTGTCCTGCCAGTGCCTCCACATAGCAGCCTGCCTTCACTAACCCCTTAAATTTTACCCCAAACCCTGGATCAGGAAGACAGATTTGAGCGCTGCCTACTGTCTGCTTGCCAGTAGACCTTGCAATGAAGTTCTTTCTTTTCTCAAAAGCTGACGTCTTAGTATTGGCTCTTCTATGTGCTGCACCGGGCAGCGAGCCCTGGCTTGGTAACATTATTTCAATCTTTACCAGGGCAGTTTCACTGGGTGCCAAACTACACTAGGTTTCCTGGAATATGTAGTCATGGTGTATGTCTATGTCTGTGTTTATGTGTGTGTACGTATGTACATATATATATTTCCTCTTAACAAATTTGCTGCCTTCTTAAGACTGCCTAAATATTTCTTATTGTATGTGTCCCTTCTACTCATGTTTCTATAGGTTTGTCATAGATCTATGCCTGATTTGATAGTCTAAGTATCCATATGTTAAGGTACAAAATTTAGGAAACTAAATGTCAAAATTGGCAGTGTCTTTTGAAGTTTCAGCTGTAATAAATATGGATTCTTCTTCCTAAGGAAAATGACTTTTAGCAAAGAGGAAAGAGCTACTTTTTATGATTTCAGTCACATCTACTCAGAAAATGCCCTGAAAGGACCTTGTCTTCATAGGAAGATCTGGCACACCTGTCAAGTGCTCCTTAAGTCAGTTCAACAGGAAGCAATGTCTTCCAACTTCTACTACAGGGTGAAGTTTTTCAAAAAGTTTTAAGAAATTCTAACGAGATGATTGTGATCTAGATTTCTCCATGGTGAGAGCAGAATCTCAGCTCTGTAAGCCTCTATGCTCTAATTTAACTCACACAAACTCAAAAACATGAACTGAACATCTTTATTTAAATTTTTAACTTTTTAAACAATTATAGCACTGAAAGTGGCAAAGAGAGTGCAGAGGGGTCCCATGTAACTTTCACCATTTTCCTCAATGGTTACATTGTATATAACTACAGTACAATGTCAAAATCAGGACTCTGGCATTGGTAAAATGTATGTGTATAATTCTGTGTGATTTTATCACAGGAGTACATGTGATGACACAGTAGCCATCATGGCAATCAAAATACAAAATTATTTCATCATCCCAAAAATCTCCCTCATGCTACCCTTTTTGTCTTTTCAAAATGTTATCCTACCGTATGCGATTTTTTGAGATTGCCTTTTTTCACTCCAGCATAATGACCTTGAGATCCATTCAAGTTGCTGCAAGTATCAATAGTTTGTTCCTTTGCATTGCTGAATAGTATTCCATAGTATGGATATACCACAGTTTATTTAACTATTCATCCAGTGAAGGACATCTTGGATGTTTTCAGTCTTTTAGTTTCTATGAATAAAGCTGCTATGAATATTCATGCACAGATTTTGTGTGGACTTAAGTTTTCACCTCTCTGAGATATACGCCCCAGACTGTGATTGCTGAGTTGTACGGTAAATATACATTTAGTTTTCCTAGGAAACTGGGGAACTATTTGTCAGAATGTCCATGTATACGATTTTACATTCTCAATAGCAGTGTATGAGAGATTCAGTTTCTCCACATCCTCAACAGCATTTGGTATTGTCACTATTATTTTTTATTTAAGCTGTCCTAATAGGTGTGTAGTGATAGATGATCCTGATCTTAATTTGCATTGTCCTGATGGCTAGTGACGTTGCACATCTTTTTATTTTTTATTTACCATCTGTATATCCTCTTCATTGAAATGTCTTTTTATGTCTTTTGCTTATTTTCTAATTGAATTGTTAGGGGTTTTTTTAACTGTTGAGTTTTGAGATATATATATATATTAAAAAAATAGAATATTTATATATCCTTTGTCCCATATATAATTTGCAAATATTTCCCCCCAGTATGTAATTTTGTCTTTTCATCTTCTTAGTAAGGCCTTTCACAGAGCAAATTTTTAAATATTAATGAAGTTCAATTTATTTTCTTTTCTTTTATATTTCATTCTTTTGGCGTCATGTCCTATGTGGATTTTAGGATTGAAAATTCATTTGAATTTCTGGAAGACAATAAGATAATCAGTATTGAGTCCAAAAAGTTCCCATACATGAAATAATAGATGTCTGGTATTTACCTCAAAAGAATCCAGTTTGGCGGGTGAGGTGGGAAGAAAGTGGGGGGGGATATAGATGAGCAAGAATGGCCACGAGTTGATAATTGTTGAAACAGAGAGAATATGGACATCAAGTTCATTATGTTAGTCTTTCCACTTCTATATATGTTTGACATTTTCCACAGTAAAAAGTTTTTAAAAAACAGTGCATTATCTTTTGACTAAATAATCCAATTTGGGGAACTTTATCCTAAGGAAAAGATAGAAATGATGGGAAAAGAAAGCCATTTATACAGAGACGTTTATGGCAACATTATTTGAGAAAGTAAAAGGAAAACTCAGAAATGCAAATAGCTAATGATTCAGGAATGGTTACATAATCTATAGTATATCGTCTCAGGGGACCATAATGGAGCCATTAAAGTGATAAAGGTGAGGTTGAAGATATATGGAAAGTATTTTTTAAAAAATAATGTTATGCAGAAAAAACAAAACAATTCTTCAGCTGTAATTTAGCCAGCCATAGTATTAAAATAATGTGATTTTTATACTTCTGTAGCAAAATTATGGTTCATTCCCCTTAAACAATTTAATGATAATTTCAGTTGCCATAAATGAAAGAATATTGCAACAGATTCAGCCCCTTCCAGACCACACCAGCAGGGCTAGGCAGCAGGGGTCCATTTTCCTCCACCACCTCGGCGTGAGGGTAGACGGCAGCAGCACTCGCCCCACCCCTCAAACATACACCCTTAAGCATCTTGATAATCTGTGAAAATTCCTGGCAATTACATAAGCACTTTACTAAAGCTTATAGAAATTAAGCACAGAGAAATGCAAGTGCAAAAGATATTAAATTTTGAGCCAGTAAAGGGCTAATTAAAAAAACATTGCTAAAGAGATATAGTTTACTTGACTTATAACTTGAGGGAAAATCTGCCTTAGAGTATTGTAATGCCCCCAAATTCTTCCTGAAAAAATGGTGGATCAAGAGAAGGGTTACCCACCAGATCGTGTTCTTAAAGGCAGCAAATCTAGTTTGTGTTGGAAATTGAGACGGTTTTAAAAGATGTGCACACATTCTTCGATATTTCTTCCTTCAAAAGGTGGGGCATCATGCCCCTCCCCTTAAGTATGAGCTGCACTTTGTAACTGGCTTCTAATGCATAGAAAGAGGTGGAAGTGAAGGTGTGTGACTTCCAAGGTTGGGACATCAAAGGCATGTGGCTTCCTCCTTGCTCTCCCCCAGGTCATCTGCTCTAGGGAAGGTAATCACCATTTTGTGAGGACACCCAAGCAGCCCTGTGGAGAGGCTCATATGAGGAGGAACTGAGGTCTCTTGCCAACAGCCACATGAGTGAGCTTAAAAGCAACCAGATCCAATGAAGCCTTCAGATGACCACAGCCCCAGATGATATGTTGATTGCAACCCCACAAGAGACCCTGAGATGGAATCACCCAGTTATGCTGCTCCTGAATTCACGACCCACAGAAACTGTGAGATAATAAATGCTTGTTGTTTTAACCACTAAGTTTTGGGGTAATTTGTTATGCTGCAATAGATAATATAGAAATTTCTAGAAACCTTCTAGAAATTTTATTTAAGGATATATGTTTAGTAGAATTTTATTGATTTCTCCTAATCCCTGATAGTCTCCTATGAAAGTATGATTTTGCCAGTAGCAGTTTTGCCAACTAGAAGTTTTTCAGAAATACAATTCTTCAAATGCAAAAAGACTTCCATATTTAAAATCTACAAACCCACATGATAGGGACTAGAAAATATCAGTGATATGAACAGTAATGTTAACATGAAAAGGATTTGTGAATGCTTTTAAGTTGTTTAAACATTAATAATCTAAAATATTTTTTATATTAATATTAACTCCACAAATTTTTGTTTATAAATGTTACATTGTTTGAAATTTGTTTTATTTGTAGTTTTGCTTTTAATATTTATACTGAAGAGAAAGAAAGACAAGATGAATAGATTCTACAGCTTGAGAGAATAGGCCCCCTGATTTGTGAAAATATTTCTCATGTGACTGGTACCACACCTTTTTAGATCTTTAGGACAATGTCCTTCCTTTTTTGGGAGACAAAAGTATTATTGTTTAAAATGTTTACCAGTTTTAATTTACTCATTTTTAAGAAAACTACGTAATATGACAAGTCCTAGCTATGATTTAAGAATCCTTTTCAATGCCGTGTGTGACTGTTGGTCAAATTTAGATTCTTTCCCTTCATCAAGGGTTTCAACTAATAGCTGACACACCGGCGAAGTGTTCTGGGGTCTTGAAAGAAAGACTACAGTTCTCGAAGTCTTTGATTCCTTCCTCCTACATGTGAACTGGCAGGCTCATTCTGTAACGACACTGTTGCTGTACTCCACAAGAGGCTTTGAATTTCATCTTAGGAAGTAATTCAGTGAGAAACAGATTCTCTTTCAAATACTTCACAGAAATAACTTAATGGAAAATCTTTCCACTGAGGGTGTGAGGATATTCATCCTTGTTGGGTTGGAGGAGAAAAGATGGGGTTTTATAATCATGATTATGTACCACGAAAGCCAGACTTAGTTAACTCAGGAGAAACAAAAGTCTTCCTGATGCTGAACAACTGTGACAATGACAAATTCTAATGATAAAAGCCAAGTCTGATTAATGTCTCTGGATTAAGAAGCAACTTAAGTAATGTAACCAAATAGTGAGTGGATAGTATCAGAAATCTTTAAATAACCTATATTAAGTAACCTAGAAGATGCCAAAGTAACTTCTAGAAGCAAGAGTATCTGCTTTTGATTGCTGGACTTTGGAGAATACAAAGGTAAAAAGCCTTGTGTTAATCTGACAGGATAGTGGGGCGTCTCCATGTTGAGTGTCTTTTAGTAATGAGTGAAATTGTACAGAACCTATGGCTATGCCCACAGATGTTTAACGTATTCCTAAGTGGCTTCTATGTCACTGAATTATACTCATTAAACTTACAAATAGGTAACTTATCATTCAAAGCATATGATTAAACCTCACAATATGGAAGAATTAGAAGCCAATGCACAGACTGTCAATAAGAATAATGTAAACTTCCTTTGGAAAAATAATTAGGCACAGAAATATCAGATGTAATATACAAGATGAAATTTATCAAAGAAAAAATATAGGATTAATAGTTGACTAAAGGTTGCCATTATTTATTGTTTTTAAGGAGAAAATGATAGTAAGATGCAAAATTAAGAATGTGGAATATGTGACACAGCCTTATAATTTTATTATGTCTTAGTCACACTCTTATTACTATTGTTTACTATGTATGTGCCATGTATGTAATACTTTACCATGTCCTGTATTTAATAAAAGCTAAAATACAGAGCTAAACTTCAAAATTCAACACAGAAAATAGTGTTTTACATCTGCAGCTCTATAAATCAAGATGTACATAGTACCTGTCAAAGTCCTAGGGAGTAACTAAAATGACCGCACACTGCCTTTTGTCTATGAAGATGATTCTATTGTCCTTCTATGGGAGGCTTTGACCCTTGTGCTGTTCCCAGGAGCGGTGTTGGCTTATTTGGGGTCTTTCTTTTGGCCTATGTCATGTTTCTGTTAGCTGACTGATGAGATAGAGGTGAAGGTCAGCAACGGAGAATAGATGGCGGCTAACTGGTCCTACCAGGGCCATTGCATACACATCTCACAGAGCTCTCACTAAATTCTCTGACTCATAAGGAAAGTCTGAAGGAATTGAGTTTATTAAGTTTAGAAAATAGGAAGCCATGGGCTGTCTTACCAGATTGATGACAATCTTACCAGCATATTTGAAGCTGCTGAATAAATGTTGTCTAACTGTTCTTTATTCTACATAAGGTCATGACTTACACAGAGGGGATGGTCTTTAAAACTGATGCCGAAGAAACCCCTGATGCAACATGAGTAATTATTGCAATTTAAGAGAAAGAGACAGAATGATGCCTTTTGTGCAATGGTTGGATTTTGGAGGTTTCCTTCTTGAAAATGAAGGAATAGATCTCCTGTGACTCTATGATTTCCAGAAGCTCAGACTTCTTCTTGTGAGGGCAAGATGAAATAAGAAGCAATGTTACTACTGACTTCACATCCTGAAATGTCAAGATGCCAGGTGACTTTATGGAAGCCATGTTAGTCATATACAGTTTTGTTTTCACAGAGTTCTTTCTCATCTGAAAAATAATTGTATATCTTAACCATATTGGTTAACATTTTAAGAAATTCTACTTTTCTTTGCAGAAGTTGCCTAGTATATCCGGATTTGTGGTAATTATTTAAGGGTGGGTGGACACAGGTCCCAGAAGGAAAGGGACCTAGAAGAACACGCTGAAAATGAAGATGGCCTTTTCAAACTACATTCCCACATTCACCCTAGCTTCACTGAGACTGTAGGACAGATGGAGAAATGATTGAACATCACTGATGTAGGTCAATGCAAGATGAAATCTGATCAAGAACTCCAGCTGTGAGAATGGACCCCCTTTTCCAAATTTTGACTCTACTGCTTCCTAGCTGTGTGATGTGGGCAAGTTACTTGACCTCTCTAAGCCTCACTCGCCACATTTGTAAAATGAAGATAATAACAGAAACGTGATCTCAAGTGAGGGTGGAAGGTTTAAATGAGATAAAGCAAGGAAAGCACTCACCACAGTGACTGGCATATAGTAACTGGCACTCAATAAATAACAGTGTGGTTGTTGCTCCCAAAGGATTCAAAAATTCTCAAATCTGAGAAGAGAGAATGTTTTTCTAAAAATTGCATTACAGAAGTGTCTAGATATGGACTGAATTAATGGCACTTTCTCTTGGAAATCGTAAAGGAAAGCCTTCTGTTTGATAGGATTTGACTAAACAGTCTCTAAGTGTTCTTGTTACATTCTAAGATTCTTTTAAATATGGTTGAATACAGGAACTTTTGCCCCTTTGTCAGTCTCTATAGAACGTGCACTCTATGAGCGAACGATGATTGTGTGCTTAGTAATTTCAGTGTAAATCAGAGTTCACTGGTCAGGGTCATGCCTATAATTCCTTATCACATTGTCCTCAGCTGACCTAATTCTCATTATCTGTGAAGATTCACATGGAATTATCTATCCAGCTTTCCCAAAAGACTCCTAAGGACAACCAGCTGGTCGAGGAGAAACATCCTATGCTGGATTTTATTTTCCTGAAATATTACCACCCTTGGTGTCTTCTTGCTGTTGAAGACATTTGAAGTCCTTCCTGAGCTGGTCCTAAATTATGTGCCATGTTTGCTTCCCTAACTGTTCACTCAAGGCTCTGGAACATGCCTTCTTGCTGGTCCTTCCATGGAGAATAAAACCACCCTCCTCTTCTCCATCTCTCTACTCTTCCCTTCAAGGTCTTTCAAAGGTCAGTGCAAATTCCCAGCTCTGGCCTTGCCAAAACTTGTTCTCTCTCTTTCTCTCCCTTTGGCTTAGTCTGCTCAGGCTGCCATAACAAAATAGCATAGATCGAGTGGCTTAAACAGCATAAATTTAATTTTCACAGTTCTGGAAGGTAGAAATCCAAGATCAAGTTGCCAACATGGTCGGTTTCTAATGAGGGCTCTCTTCCTGGCGTGTGGACAACTGCCTTCTTGCTGTGTCCTCACATGGCAGAGAGAGCTCTGGTGTCTCTTTCTCTTAAGTGCACCAGACCTATGAGACTAGAGGCCCACCCTTATGAGCTCATTTAAACTTTATCATCTCCTCACGGGTCCCATCTCCAAATACAGTCACTCTGGGGATTAGGGATTCAACATAATGCATCTGGGGGGTGGGGGTATGCAATTCAATCCGCAGAATCCTCCTTCCCTCTCCTCTCTCTTGCTCTCTTGCTCTCTCCCCTCTTCTTCTCTTCTTTTGAGCCTCCGTAGCCTTTATGATCCATCCTATTCCCTTACTGCTTCAGACATGTTTCTGGTTGTGGAATAATTTATTTTATACCTGTATCTTATCTCCTCCACATTGCCTGAGGAAGGCACTGCATTTTTTGGCCTCCTCACAGTCTGGGCAGGTAGAAGAACTTCTGTATAGCTGTCACTTGAGTGACTCATTAGGGAGTACTTTCAATTCAGTGAAATTATCCACTGCAACATCAAAAAAATAAGAATTTTACTGGCATTCATTGAAGGTTTACTACGAACCAGGCACTGTTGCAAGTGCTTTAAAAATATTAATTTGGCTAATATGGTTAACTCACTTTATTTAAACGTGAAGTGAGTGCTTACCATAAGTCAGGCACTTTGCATGTATGTCTCATATCTCCTAATCTTCACCCTGACCCTATAAAATAGTTATTACAGTGATCATTTTAGAGATCAGGAAACTGAGATTCAGAGAAAGGAGTCCCCAAGATTATGTGACTAGTTAGAGGTGGAGCTGAAGTACAAAACAGATGGGTGTTATTCTAAAACCTGCTTGTCTCCACTACACCACAGTGCAGTAGAATCTGTGCCACCGGGTGACACTAGCCAGCACAGAACTGACCCCTGAGAGCTTTGACAATGGCGCCTTGACTGCTCCTGGGACTGAACCATTGTTCAGACACTGTTGGGCTTTTGCTGCTGGCAAAAGCACTAGTATAAATTTTTGTGCAGTCTTGAGTGTTTTAAGCAGTCTGGCGATGAGTAAGAAATTCATGCTATGCTTATGAGGCTGCCTTCGGTGGCCAAGTTGATTTTGTCTGTCATGTAGAGAAATTCAGCTCTTCATTACAAATACTACATGGGGACAATTAGCATTCTACTGGTTCTGGAACAACAAAATCCTAAGGCATACAGAAAGAGCATGTGGAGCCTGGCCATGAGTGAGGATTTCATGCAGAGATGCCAGTGGGCCACGAGGTTGTGAAAAATCCAGTCTGTGCCCACATAAATTAACACTAAAACTCTAAACAAAAACAGCACACTTCTGAGTATTGCTCAATAATTTCATCTCAAAATAATGTAATAATGTAAAAAAATAAAAAGGTAAGTCTGAGGGTACAGGGAAATAGATTCACTCCATCCTTTGCTGGTGGTTGTATAGCTTGGAACCACGTTTCAGGAAAAAATTTGGAAATACACATTGAAATCGTACCTTTGAGCTAGTGTTCCATATGGCCTCTGAGCTAACTAGAGGGAAAGAAAATGCACAGGGAAATGAGAATCATCTCTTCAGTGGCCCCATATCCACCCACAACCAATGAAATTGAGCACTTATCTGCATGTTTGTTGAATTAAGGAGTTTAGAAGGCGGGGAGGGGTATTTCTATTATTTTTTTGTAGATAATAAGTAACTCCAAAGGATACACAGTGCACAGTGAAAAGTCTCCTTCTCACTCCCCATAGCCAACCAGCTTCTTTGCCCAGAAGCAACCAGTTACTGGCTTGTGAATCCTTCCAGAAATACTCTACCTAAACAGACACACACACACACATTTGTTCTTCAGGTGATTTGTGTTTTCTTCTCTATTCCAGTCAACAGGGATTACAAGAGAGTCACCATGCTTCAGCATAAACTTTGAAATTAGAAATATATTTTATTGTCTAGTCATTGTAGGTCTCATTAACCCACTGATTTTCATTATGTCAACCTGAGAAGAGTGGCCATGAATAAGGAACCCTATCCCGTCCTTGGTCACAAATATTTAAAACTTTTCAATCTAGGTTAGCTGCTCTCTCTGCCTGGGATCCCCCTTCACCAGTATCCTTTTGCCTCTCCTCTGTGTTTGTGTGCTTTGTTTCCTGTAGTACAGTATATCTGTCTCTTGATATACTATCTCCTTTTGGTTCAGCACATCCTCCAGTAGCCTCTCGAGAATGTATGAGAGTAAAAATTTGCATGTCTGAAAATATCTTTAGTCCACCCTTTCCTTTGACTGATAGTATGGCTGAGTATAGAATTTTAGGTTGAAAATAATTTTCTGTATGACTTTGAAAGCATTGCTCTAGTGTTTTCTAGAGTTGCTGTGAAGAAACATGAAGTCGTGCTAATTCCCAATCCATTGCAATCCTCCATCTGCTAAGGGCAAGAACAAATAAACAAAGCTGCATTCGCATGCACGCTCACTGTTCTCTCCCTCCGGGTCACAAGGCAAGACACTCAGGTTCTCCCTCAGGATGGAAGCGATTGATGTGAGGTTTCTTCTAAACTTAAGGTTTAATTATAAAGATATAGAGGAGAACATTCTGAAACTCCCTCTGGGTTTGAGAAGTGTTTATTATCATCACTGGTTAATGGTCACGATAAGTGTCCCTTGTACCTTTCCTATCTTTTTCCAAAGCTCTTCTTGACTCTCTCCACTGACTTGGGGAAAACACATTAATTTGGGGTAATTGACCTGTCAGGATTAATGAAAAGCCTAAATTACAGAACATATTAAAACTGTTACAGGCATCCGCGTTGCAGTGAAGTGAACTTTAGATCATGCATCTGAAGACGTGCTTTTAATTTAGTCCCAGCTTTGCCACTTACTAGTCATGTGTCCCAGAGCTAGTCTGTTAACCCCTCTGTGCTACTGTTTTCTTATCTGCAAAATGGGGATAGTGATTAGCAGATAGGGTTACTGAGATAACTAAATTTATTTCTGGCAGTTGTTTAGTAAATTGTACAAGAAAGCACTATACGCACGTAAGGCATTTTTATAGTGATTTAAACTAGATAAATAATGTTGCTTAGTGGAGTTCCTTGGAAGTTGCTTTAATGTATAGAAAAGAGTGTGTTATTTGCATATTTATTTATATTAATTTCCTTCCAAGTTGCTTAGTAACTACTTTTCTGCATAATTTAAATTTTTGCCGTAGTAAGTAGCTTAACAAGTCCACTCTTCTAAGATGTCATAAAAATAAACTTTAGCCCAGATCCTTGTTCAAATTATTAGAAATTCCAAATAAATAAGTTTTATTGAAGTTTCACTTTTTTTCGTTTAGAAAAACATAAAATTGCTGCTCTGGAGTAGTAAGACTTTTCTGAGAATAACATTACTGAAATAACATTGAGTTTCGAAATAAATGGAACCCTGTTATTATTACTTGAAGGTGAATTGAATTTTTAATGGAAAGTAAAATAGGACAGAAATGACTTTAAGGAAAAGTGACAATTTTATTTTTGTTGGATAGAATTGTACAGACATTCTTATAAAAAGCCCCAAACAAGGAAACAATGGCTAAAGACAGGATTGAAACAGGTTTCACATGCCAGCTACATCTGACATTGTACCTCGAAGACTCTTGCCCTTTATATGTACTACTGCTGTTTAGGCCAAAGAAATAACGAGAAGCGTCTGATAGATCTGTCATTCAGGAAGAAATACGTCTGAATACCGCCGGCTATATAAAGAGGGATAAATCCAAAATTGAAACCAAATAGGAGAGGTCTAAGAGTTGTCTTTTTTCTTCCTATCGCAGACTTGTCCTGTCAAAATGTCCTTATTCCTAATATTACCACAGATTTATGAAAAGAGTTTGGTATAGTTCAGTCTTTGATCAAATAATATCATTCATTCATCCTACAAATCTTTATTGAGCACCTTCTATGCACCAAGTATAGTTCTAGATGCTGTGAATGCAGCAGCAAATAAAATAAACCACATTTCCTACCCTCACAGGGCATCCGTACTAAAGGAACTCAACAGTTGAGTCAGGCAAGGAAAGCATGAGTGGCGGGCATTACAAAAAACTGAGAGGAAATGATCCTGTATGTCTTGAAAGTATGATCTTTCTATTGGCGATTAAGTTAAGGGAATTGAAAGCCTTGGGAATCCTTCGGCTTCAGACCTGATTCCGAAACTTATACTTGGAAGGCAAGGAAAAGACTCAAGGCATGACGGTCTAAAGAACCTCGGTGAATGTGAAGAAAGGCGATCATTTAACTGGAAAACGCACTGGTCCTCTTCTGACCTCCAACAAAGCTGCCCAACTGATCTAGTGCGTCAGGGGTATTCCAGGACGTCCTTAATTTCTAATACTCTGTCCTACTCTCCTTGAGAGTGTATTTATACTTGTCACACCATGTTTTCCTAAATTTTGGTGGGGAAAATATGGCCTCTGTCACCATAAAGCAAATGCTGGAGCAGCAGCTGAGATACTGCTCCTCTGCTTGCCAGCACCATGTGGCAAGGGCAACGGGGGAAGACAGGCTGATTAACAGAGGCAGTAACGGCTGAGATCAGGAGGAAAACAGCCATAACTCTTAATACGCCAGGAAGCGCTGTGGCATCTGGGGAGGAGGAATGACTCTGTATTTTTGAAGAGAAGAATTTCAAAACGACTAAAGCCATTTTGAGAGCTGTTAGCGATAGTGTCGCACCACCTGTAGGGTAACCTTTTCTTCCCGTTTCCCGTTGCTCCCAGACTGGATGAGTGTGACTCTCACGTTCTTACTGGGACTCTCCAGTGGAATCTCTGGCCCCATGTAGCCCTTTCTGCCCTGCTGGTTTCCTATTGCAAATTCATCATGCATATTCTCCACTAGAGAGTGGGCTCATGGAGGCAGGACCACAATAAACATCCATCCAGGGACAAGTTCCTCAACATAAAACAGAATCTCTTAGCTTTGTCTCATCTCATTTGACTGGTTTCCATTTCCTTTCAATAGCAAAAATAACGAATTCCATATGTGTATGTTATATATTATATTACATATGTATATACACACATTTGTATTTTGGGAAGGTCACTTTGGTTTTGCAGGGGTGGAATAATTTGTTCTCCACTCTCCTTTCTGATCACACCCACAGAGGTAAAGTCTCCCTTGTTCGAGTTACTTGATTCCATTAAACATAATGTCACAGATTTGGTTTAAGCCAAATCAGACTTTAGAGGTCACCTCGCCCAAACCCTCATTTTACAGATGAAGAAACCGAGACATGAGGAAGTTAAGTAACTCTGCCCAATCACAAAGCCAGTCAATAGCAGGGTCAGGGGCTACTTACTCCAGCCCCATAGTTACTGCATTAAATACAGGAATATACTCAATAACATTTCTGACAGACTTCCTGTATCCCCAAGATCCTCTACTGCTTTGGGGAGGAAGTGCAGTCTCTCTTATGAAACCCTAGGAGGTTCCACAAGAAAGGCATTCAGGTACATAGAAGAGCAAGACCCCCCAGAGAGTCCCATAAGGTTCCCATGGCGTCAGCAGGGTTTTTGACCCCAGTCAGAGCATTTCTACAGTCTGTAGATGGCACAGTGATTTAAGGAAAGAGTCATTGTGACCTCCTGTGTTTGAGGACTTTGATTCATGTAAGATGCAATGTTAATTAATCAAACTATAAAACTTGTGTGATTCTTGACACCTAATATACTCCTAGCCAATAGCAAGGACACATTATCACATGTGGTGTAGAAGCTTAGCTTGGACAAGCGTGAACAGATATCCCTTTTCATCACAGTGGACTTCTAAAAGTGATTTTTTGTAAAAAAAATAAATAATAAGATGGTTTCTAGTCGCCATAGGAACATGAGCTCTGGTGTTTGGTAGCAGTGTTGTAAGCGTAATGTCTGTGCATGAGCATGTATGTGTTGGGAGGGGGGTGGGTATTCTTGACCAAAAAGGAGCCTCAGTAGATGAGCAGCCCCTAAAATGGATAAAACCAATTTGCTTACACAATAGTCCTGCTTCATTCATCTTAGAGATGATTTATTAACTCTACCATGAATTAATTAAATATTTAATTTGCCATCATTTGATTTGCCGCCTTAGAATTTAGAGGGACATTGAGGTGTTAATTTAAATAGCCCAGTTCTCTTTAATATGCTATCCACCAACTTCGAACTGCTAAATTTTTTTGTCCTTGGAAAATGTGTCCACAGCAAACAAAATTATTAAAAATAATTCTGCAGCCCAGAGTTTCTTTTAAAGTGGTGGTTACTCCATAAATTTTGTTGGTGATAGTAACTGAAAAGATTTCTGAAAAACATAAGTTATTCCTATAATTTTCCACATCTTCTCCTCCTGCTTCCTCCATTTATTTCAAGTGACAAGTTAGGGCAACTGTTCACCTATCAGTCAAAAGCACCGTGGTCTGGAAACAGTGAGGGCTGCTGCCCATCCTTCATTGTCACAGGGCCAACCTGACACATTGTGGCTGAACTTTTTGAGCACTTCACACTCCACTAAAAAGGAGCAAGCCAATTACCAGACCTTTACAATGGGCATTTTATAAAAGAGTTCACAGAATTATTAAGACAGGCATAAGCAATAGTCTGGCTGCACTGGAACTTTCTTTCTTCCAGAGTTGGTACATTGCTAAATAAAGGGGAGCAAATGTGGAGAATATAATTATGGGTGTTGATCAGGCAGCTGGATAATTGGAACTGACTATAGCATCTATGTAGCACAACAAGACAGAAATGAGCCTGGTTAAT
This sequence comes from Equus asinus, assembly GCF_041296235.1. Classification (NCBI taxonomy): domain Eukaryota; kingdom Metazoa; phylum Chordata; class Mammalia; order Perissodactyla; family Equidae; genus Equus; species Equus asinus. The sequence continues at coordinate 26,941,351 of NC_091813.1, forward strand.
GTAAGATTGGTAAAATTTGCTGGGTTTTTCTGTCTCTGAAGATCTGAATTTTTACTACAATAGTCAAGTAAATCCCACAATTGTGTATTCTCTATATAAATGTATTTGGAGAGATTCTTTATCCAGGGACCTTATGAATACCTCAGAATGTAAATGGTTTCAAGTAAACTTGAAAAAGGGTCAATGTGGCACCTATTAAAGAATACAAACAAAAATGATGATGCTCTAGCTTTTGTCCATTGTTGCTGTTAGGTGCCCTCAATTGGCTCCATCTCCTACCGACCCTATGAATGAGTCGTGTTCACAATGTCCTGTCCTCAACAGCCCTACTCGGCTCCTATAGACTCAGGCCCATGGCCTCCTTCATGGAGTCTGTCCCTCTCAGATTTAGTCTTCTTCTTTTCCTGCTGCCTTCTACTTTTCCCAGCATTATCGTCTTTTCCAAAGAATCCTGCCTTCTCATGATGTGCCCGAAGTAGACCAGCCTCAGTTTTATCATTTTTGCTTCCAGCGATAGTTCAGGCTTAGTTTGCTCAAGGACACACTTGTTCGTCTTTCTGGCAGTCCAGGGTATCTGTAGAGCTCGCCACCAGCACCATATTTCAAATGAATCAATTATTTCCCTGTCTGCCTTCTTCACCATCCAGCTTTCTCACCCGTACACATAATTGGGAATACGAGGGTGTGGATAATCTTGGCCTTGGTCTCTAATGACCCCTCCTTATAATTCCTGATCTTTCCTAATTCTCCCATTGCTGCCCTCCCAAGTCTCAGTCTGCTCTTGATTTCTTGGCTGCAGTCCCCATTTAAATTGATGACTGAACCAAGGTGAACAGAATCTTTAACAATTTCATTGTCCTCATTGTCTACGTTAAAGTTGTGTGGTTCTTCTGTTGCCATGATTTTTGTCTTCTCGGTGTTCACATGGAGTCCTGCTTTGGCACTTTCTTCTCTCACTTTCATCAGAAGTTGTTTCAAGTCATTGCTGCTCTCTGCCAGCAATATAGTATCATCCACGTATCTTAGATTGTTGATATTTCTTCCACCAATTTTCACTCCCCCTTCATCTGTTATCTCTCCTAATATTGCCAAGGATGGAGTTAGCAGGTACAAGTGCAAAGAAATATACCTTCACTCTAAAGCAGAGAGAAATTGATAACTTTCTAGCCAGGATTAGGATTAAGAACCCTAATTATTAGTATCCAATAATCTATATTTTCATAATTCTGAGTTAAAAATTACTCTCTCCTCACTAACAACTCGGAAGAACATAATGTTCTAAAGCAGTTTCTCAAAGTAGATTCCACAGAACCCTACATCTGTTCTTCTGACCAGGCAATGGTCAAAAAGTTCTGAGCAATACTGAGTTCTGGGTGACCTCTACGGACACCTACAGTGCATTTTTGACATATTAAAACTCTAAGAAATCCTGCAGTAAAAACAACTTGCCTAATGTTGTTTAACTTTTTCCCAAAATTCCTTGGCCATGGCATCCGTTTGTCAGATTACAGTGTTCAGCCTCCCCAGGTTCTTTGTAAAATCCTGTCCTAGAGCAGGAATTCGTAGAATATTGTCACAGAGAACTTAGTCATCTGGTCAACACTTTCTCCATGTCTAGGAATCTCTGCTACTGCATTCTCAGGATGCGGTCACGTGAGTCTAGTAAAAGTGAACTGTGTTTCACAAGGATGCCATTATGTTGCTACTAGGAACTTCTTCTTTAAATTGAGCCTACACTTATGTCCCAGGAATTTTTACCCATTGCTACTAATCCTAATACTTAGAGCAACACAGAGTGAAATTTTCTTCCATGTGGAAGCCTTCAAAAAATCTAAAGATAATGATCATGTTCCTACTGAGTTAATACTATTCCAGTCTAACTAGCTTCATTTCTTAGCGCTTTGTCCTGTGACATGATTTTCAGTCCTTCGATATCCTAGTCATCTTCCTTGATCATGCTCCAGTTTGCGAATTTCCTTCTTAAAATGTCACCCCAAAGACTGAACATGACACTGTGAGTACAACAGGATTTTAGGTATAATCTGAGCATCAAAGAGTACAGTAGGATTGTTACTTCCCTTGATCTCAACATTTAATTTACAGATTGCCACAGATTGGGTTTCCAAGAAGCAGATTCTGAGATGGAGATTAGTATATGGGAATTTTATTGGGGAGTGCTTATGGGATCAGCAGTCATGAAAGGAAGAGGAAGGAAGCACGACAAAACAGAAGGAGAGGTTGAACTGTGGAGCAGTAGCAACAGAGTATCAGCTGACCCTGTGGGTTGTTCATTTAGAGTTGTCCAAGTTGGAGTTGACCAAGTTGACGTGAGAAGGCTGGGCTTCTGTACCACCTCCCCCATCATCATTCAATTAGTGGATGAAAGTCACCCCAGAAAGGAGGGCCATCTCCTTGAGAAAGGCAGCTCTATTCAGTTGAGGCAGTCCCCAAGGGAGCTGCCAGCTCAGAGCTGGCTGGCTGCACTCCCAGCAGTTGGGAGAGTAAGTCCTTCATTCCTGAAGGGGATTCTGGGCAGCACATGATGGCATCCACCACACAGCTCCTTCTGGCCTTTATAGACTTTGTATAGGATTTCATCTTAAATACAACTGAAAATCATTGAAGAGCTTAAAGTAGGAGAGTGACTTGATTGTTCTTGCATTGTTAACAGCTCACTCTTGCTAGTGTATACAAACTGAGGTGGAGCAAGGGTAGATGCAAGGGAAATAGTTAGGAGGCTACTGCGGAAGCCCAGATGAGAGAGGGCTATGGCTTAGATTAAAATCTGGCGATGAAGACAAAGAGAAGTGACCACACTTGCGATCTACTTCAGAGGTAGAACAGTTAGGTCTTGGAAACAGATTGAAGTTGATTGTGGGGAGAGAGATGGGGTTAGACATGACTCCAAGGGTGCTGGCATAAACAACTGAGTGAACAGAGGTACTATTTACCAGGATAAGAAATGCTGGATGTGGGGTCATTGGGAAGGAGGGTAGGAAGGGGACATGCTAAGTTTGATAAATATGAGACATCCAGGTGAAAATATAAAGTAGGCAGTTGTAAATACAGAGCTGGAGTTCAAAAACAAAGTGTGAGCTTACAGACTAAATTTGGGAGCCCATGGATGCTTACTGAGCCCAGGGAAGTAAATGGACATTACATAAAAAGTCTATAGAATGGAATGGAAAGAAAAATGAAGGCCTGGGACAGACCCCTGTGGGATCCCAGCATTGACAGGATGGTTAGCAGAGGATGAAATACAGAAAAGACTGAGAAGAAAGGAGTGGTAAGAGGAGCAGAGGGGAACCCAGAGGGTGTGGGGTCATGGAAACCAAAGACAAGAGAGACTGAAGAAGTGGGGAGCATCTGGCAGCATCTAATGCAGCCGAGGGGAAAGTGACATAAGGATAAAGATGGCCAAGGGTCCTTACTGCTAGCCCTGGTAAGCACTGCTTCTCTCAGATACAAAAGATACGTCAGGGAGAGTAGAAAATGGTTTTGCTTTATTTTGTTCTTTTTTTTTTTTTTTTTTGGTTATCTTTCCAGAATCTTTCTTTTCTTCACCTGCACACGTGGTTTTGGTCATGAATTGTCACCACACCTCAGGCTTGCTGGCCTCTGGATGGCATGTGATCCAGGTGTGCCATTCACCTACAGAGTAGTTTCCTGTGGCTGCTGCAACAAATTACCAACAACTGAGTGGCTTAAAACACAGAAATTTACTGTCTCACTATTCCAGAGGCCAGAAGCCTGAACCAAGATGTCAACAGGGCCATGATCCCTCTGGAGGTTCAAGGGGAATATCTATGCCTCGCCTCTTCCAGCTTCCGGAGGCTATTGGGATTTCTTGTCTTGTGTTTAAAGCCATTCTGTTCTAAAGCCACTTAGAAATTTTTGGTGTTTGTTACAGCAGCACCTATTTGCTGGTGCCAAAATCTGTATTAGTTTCCTACAGCTGGACTTCTCTGGTCACAGGACCAGTCTGAGGAGAAAGCACATGGCCCAGGACAGGCCCACTAGGGATCTCCTTTGAGATTTTAAAGACTTTATCTCAAGAGAGAAAATTCTTATTTACTCTCTAGTTAGGACTGTTAAGCTAGCTGTCTAGGTTGTGGGCATCCAGGTTCCTTGTCACGTAGAGAAAGTCTATCCTCACTAGAAAAGAACGAAGCCAGCACACTAAAAACACAGGTAAGGGGATGACATGGAGAGGGAAGTTCCGTTCTAGTTTCTGCATCCTTTTGCCCTTGAAATCAAGACCAAGCCTGAGGGACTCGTTTAAAGACTGGATAAAAGATGGGAGACTAGCTAAGGAGACTGGAAATAAATGACCAGAGAGCAGAAGGACTCCTGGAGGACATGATTTTCCAGAAGCCAAAAGAAAAAGTGGCTCAAGAAGAAGGAGATGGTGGGTGGGTCAGGTACTGCAGAGAGTTCCAGAAGGGAGGACTGAAAATTCTCCCCTGGGTTCAGCAATCAGGAGTGGTCGGTTAGGGCTCAGGAAGCCCATTCTCAGGAATGAGGAGGACTGAGACAGGATTAGAAATGGCTGAAGCAGGAGTGGGAGGTGAGGAGGCACAGAAGGGACTCAGAGCATATGTGGAGAGACAAAGTTTTGTAAGAGAATGAAGAAAATGGAGTAGAAGCAGGTAAGATTGGCAATTTGTTGGCAGAAATGAGAACTCTATTTTCTCAGTAACATATGAGGCCAAGTCTATTGTGGGGTGAAAAAAAGAAAAGCAGTAAAGTTTGATGGAATGGGAGACGGGGGTGATATACAGAAAAGTTCAGGGGCTTGGGAGTTTTGAAGAAAGTGGGGAAGATATTAAAGTTATCGAGGATGATGGAAAAGTCTCTTACTCGAAAAACATCCAAAATTGTCTGGCAATTTTGAGAGCCTGATTGAGCAGCCCTGGGAGTCAGGTCACACTGCTGTTCACATTAAGCTACAATCTGACAAAGTCTCAAGGTCTTGGAAAGGGTCATTAACCAAGCCCCCTTCTATTAGAACGCTCTCAACTAGAGAACTTTGTCAGATTCCTCTTTTTTTTTTTTTTTTTTTTTTTTTTAACTAACAACCATCTAGGAGCAATATTAGAGCCCTGAATCTTTGGGAGAGAAAGAAGAGAACGAATAGAGAACAGAAAAGATAACTTGGAGGTACCGAAAACACCCTGGACAGGGACAAAAATTGTTAAGGTGTGAATGTTCTCGGCTTTTCTGCCCCACTCACTAAAGAAAACCCAGTCTTGCCCCCTCAATTCCTGAGCTTTTGTGATGTTGAATGGAGATTGAGTAGAAAGAGACAGCGCTGGGAAAATGAAGGAGGAGTTGTGTTGTACAGTGTTGAGAGCTACTCTTGGGCAAGAATAAAGAATAAAGGCAGGAAAAAAGGGAAGGAAGACCAAAGTCCATGCTGGCTGTGACAGAGAGAGTTTGGTTTGCAGAGCTGAGAGCGGATTAAGTTGAAAGAGGATTAAGGGAGCAACTACCTACCAGTGGAGGGTATTAAGAATGTAAGAGGCTGATAGAGGTGACTCTTAAGATGTTTCACTCTACATTTAGAATATGTTGGGAGATTATTTTAGGTGGATCTTGCATGTTTCTGCATTTCTTGCAGATGTTCCAGCGTATCTTCTCAATGATGTTTGCTTAGTAAATAGCCTTGGAAGATAGAGATGGTGCCTCCCTCCAGAGCAATGAACAGGCATCTTTATTGCCCAAATATAAAAGATTCACATTCAGATTCCCTATTTCCCTAAGCTCAGGGTTTCTTTCCTGTAAGGCAACCCAGTGTGTTTGGTGTCATTTGTCCCTGTCCGTGTCACTGTGTAGGAATTGAGACCTGGGGAACTGAAGCAAAGACGCTGATACTCTGGCTGCTGCTATTGCTGTAATAAACTGTTATCACCTCTAACCCAGGAGTCTCACGTGTTCTGCTAGCATCCATGGAACTGTGGCAGGCTAACTTGTTAGCCTGCAAGTAGGTTAAATCTGACTCTTGACAATTCTTGATGAAAGCGTCTATCCATCCACTTGTCAGCTTCTTGAAAGAATAAAGCACCAATTTGAATTTCTTAAATCATCTTTTTCTGTCAAACAATTACTTCTTTCAGTTGACATCATGAAATGACCAGACTATCCCAGCAGTGCCCATGGGCCCCACTTATATTCAGGTTCTATCCCACCTCAATGTTTTCCTATAGTCAGAACATATTAGCCCCTAACAGTAGATGAATACCAAAATATGGTTTTTATTTCTTTCTTTATTTTGACCCTAAACACTCCAAAGGAGGCCTTGAGGAGCCTTAAAAACTTCATAGAAAGCAGCAAAATAAAAAACAAGTAAGTGAGGAAATCAGGTTAAAAGGAAAATAAGGATAGGAGAAATAATTATGAAACCAGATATGCACGCTGTCACATCCTGGAGATGGGTCACAGATTTGGTTCTGAGCTTTCTTGCAGTCATTGCAAAGATGAAAATACATCATATTCCATTGTACTTGCTGTTCATGTACTTAAGTTAATTATCATCTTCTTCCCTATGCAAGTTTTGTATCTTCATAAGTCTAGTTTAAGTGCGAATTAAATCCAAAGACTATTTCCATTTTTCTCACATGAGTATAAGAAAACTAGTTTAAGATTTAACTCTACTATTTGCTGTTTGTATGAACCTGGTTGAGTCCCTTAATCTTTCTGAATCTCTACCCTGTTATCTACAAAATAGGGATAGAACTAACTCACAAAACTCATTCATTCATTCACACACTCATTCAAATATTTACTGAGCATACAAAGCACAGCACTGTTCTGAAAACTGGAGATAGGAGTAAATAACACTAACATCCCTGTCCTCCTGTAGTTTATATCAGGGAGGAGAAATAGGTCATAAGCAGCATAACTAAGTAAATATAAGTTATATCGGATGACATTAAAATGGAAAAAATATATCAGGGAGAGAGCAAGCTCAGGGAGAAGGCAGAAGGATTGCAATTTTAAACAGGATGATAAGGAAAAACTTTATTGAGAAGGTGAAACTCAAGAGAGATCTGAAGAAGGGAAAGAGGGAGCCATGTGAATATATGGGGAAGAGCATTCCATGCAGATGAAACCGTAAGGGCAAAGGCCCCATGGCAGGAGAATTCCTAGCTTGTTTAAAGAACAGCAAGGAGTCCAGTGTGGCTGGAGTGGAGCAAGCAAGAGTGAAAGTTGGAAAAGATAAAGCTAGAGAGGTAACAGGGAGACAGACGAAGTAAGGCCTTCTAGGACATCATCAGGGCTTTTATTCTGTGTGAGGTGGAGAGCCATGGAGGGTATTGAATAGAGGAGTAGCATGATCTCATTTTTATTTAGATAGGATCAGGCTGTTGTGTTGAGAATGAAATGATGTTGGAATAAGGGTTATAATAGGAGAAAAAGGCAAAAGCGAAGAGGCCAGTTATGAGGCAATTGCAATAATCCAGGCCAAGATAAATCAGTGACTTGGTCAAGGTGTTAGGAGTGGAAATAGGGAGAAGCAGTGGCAAAAAGCTGATGCAAAGATCAAAATGAGCTGATGCATATGAAAAGAAATTTAAACCCATGAATTCCAAAAAAGATCAAGAATTATTTTTACATTGTATTCTGAAGGAAACTTCTCAGGATAATCATCCCAAGAAGTGGCATCATCAATATAAAGGTCTTTGGCATGTCTCAAAGAAGACATTTTAACTACAGTCTAACTGAGTAACTTGGAAGAGTGAAACAGAGGAGGCGGGAAATCCAAACCAAGACACATTATGAACTATAACTTATCTGCGAGTATTTTCTATACTTTTCTTTAGTTTCCATTCTTTTTTTTTTTACCATAAACATATGCTAACTTCTTAAGTGGAATGTGATTTTTTCCCTCTTATACATAACCCCCTGGGGACCATGTGGAGCACGCCTCAGGACTGTCCACCCAGGAGATGGGAGAGAGGAGTAATTATCCTTGTGCTCGACCCAAAGGTCCATGGTGCCCTTGGGGGTTAACCCCCTTGAGCGTGTGTCAGAGTGGCTGAATGGGCTCCTGCTGGCACCCCAGTTGATGTGGCAGACGGGCAGCTGGCCACTGCAGCCACGACTGCCTGAAGAGGTGGCCAAGAAGATGTGAACTGTGGCACAGATGCTTCCACCTTCACAGCAGGGAGCACGCTGGAGCTGCAAATTTCCATGCAGAGATGTTTTCCAGAGCCCAGAATTGGGAAATAAAAAGATGGCTCCCTACTAAATTTAGCTGTGATTGGCGGACTGTGCCCTGGACTTGGTCAAGAGATTTGGTTTCTGGCACAGCACAGCCCTCCTTACCAGTTTGTGACATCTCCGAGGGTCAGATCCCTTATCTGAAAATGGAGAGCAATAGTTACTTCACCAGATGGTATAACATTACATTAGGTGACATTTACATACATAATCTAATACACACATGCATGTATACCACACTAATACATAGAATTTTAGAAAATGCGAGTCCCTACGTGCCACGCTCCTGTGGCTCCTCGTGGCAGTGCTGAGCAAGTGCAGGCAGAGGAACGATCTGGGCAAGGCTTGGACAGGCCTCCTGGATCCCATACAGCCAGTGCAGCCAGCTTCCTATTTCCTGAAGAGCAGCAGAGCTGGAATCTGGGGCACCGGATCTTCCCACTTGGTTCTTCCCTCCTTCCCAGCATGTCTCCTTTCTGTCACTAATTAGTGAATGTGCCCATCAGAGAACCCGAGAGTGGCCACTAAGATGCCCCTTTACAATAACATGCAGGGTGGCTTCTGCCACAGGCTTGCACACCTACACTTACCTTGTCAGAGGAAACCGGTGACGACGCCCAGCCCCTCTAGGGTACTGCATGTTCACCTCGTTAAAAGAAGTCCATAATCCGCCAACCAAGAAGGTCTAATTGTTAACAGTCCCTTAGAAGTTTCACTTCTTCCTTTTAATTATCTCATTGCACTGGAAAAGAGACAAAAGATTATATTTTGTTGTTATAAATTTGTGTTCTAAGTAAATCTATTTCCTCAATTCGATTCTGATGTATTTCAAGCTAGATCTTATATACTGCATACGAGGGGAAAAAACACATTCCAGTTACAAAAGTATGTTTACGGTATGTCTGGTGATGGATAAAAACTCGACTATTGGTGGTGAGCACGATGTAGTCCCTAATGGAACTGACATATAATAATGTACACCTGAAATTACACAATGTTATAAATCATTATGACCTCAATAAAATAATTTACTTTTAAAAAAAGCATGTTTATGGTAAAAAAAAAAAAGAAACTAAAGAAAAGTATAAAGATCAAAATACAATGACTACTAATAGGTTGATGTCTTTTCTTCCAATATGGTCATTTTTTTATATTCAGGATTTTTTTCAAAGTATAATCTTATATCCTATTTTTCTATATAACTTTATAGAGAGATCATTTTCATACGCAAGAGCTGAAAATCACAAGTTAGTAATAGAAAAGGTGAATGAAAGGGAAGTTGGTCTACCGGCAGTACTTCTGACAGTGGACAGTTGGGTCCTATAAGGCATGGCCACAGATTAGGGGTGGGGGCTCTGACAGCGTGGATAAAGATGGGCCACAGAGAATAATTAAAGACTAAAAGCTTCTAACGTGGGTAGAGGGGATGAGAATACTTCCCCACTTGTCTATTGCACACGGGTCTATAGTCAACCTTAGAGCAAAATGCCACACACCCACCTGGGGAGTCCGATGCTGTTTCTAAACGAATTTGCTGTCCAACATTTTTCTGCTGGCTGTCCAGAGAAGGTTTCATTGTTTATTGCTATACAAACATCCAGCAGTCAGATTTATGCTGTTGGTTTCACATAGTCCCTCAGGTGAAACTCAAAGAAAAAAACCCCTAGAAGATGTGGGAGGGGAAAAGTGATAAGCATGGAGATTCGCTATTCAGTGAATAACATCCTCACTTTCATTGACTTCAAGGTTATATTCAGTTTCATAGATCAGGATGCTAGTCTTTACACTGGGATTTCAAGGAAGGCTGCACTTATAAATTAGTAAAATGTATGAGTCATCACAAAGTTGTGTTTGATCCAAGATTCAGCTACCAGCTTAGCATACCAGCCGGCATCTGTCCTCAATTCAGTGAGCCCTTCATTAAAACACCATCCCTGGAATCCAACCAGTCTTGGGGTTAAACTTTATTGCTGTGTTCATTAATGTTCAATTACTTAAAATGCTGGACTTTTGTCCGAGGTTAGTTGCCATCTGAGAACGTGTATTTATGTGAATGTATGACTGGGTTATGAGGCAGAGCTTCCAGGAGGACCATAGCAAGCATAGTTTTTAAAAATGAACTTTGGATAATAACCTTGACCCCTGTGTTCCAAAGACATTGGCAAAATGTGAACCATACTCATGTGTGGTTGTGGCTTTTGGAACAGAATTAATCTATTTGGGAAACATAAGATTCAAGAGGGAAAAGCAAGAAGAACCAGATAACTCAGCGAAAAGCATAAAAATATGGGCTCCATTAAACCAGTAGAAAGTTTCTTTGGGAGAGAGTTAACCTCACAGATCATAAAGGTTATTAAGCAGAATTATTTACTTAAAGATAAAACTCTAAAAGGAAAGGAAGATCTTTAAATGGCACTGCCTTGGACAGATTTTAGGCAATGAACCAAGTTCCCAAACAATTTCACTTATTAATGGTCTAAATTGTATTAGATTATCAAATCAAGTAGAAGGCAGCACATTCTGTGTCTGGGGCTCAGAATATACACACATTATCGTGTTCATGCATGTCTCTGCTGGGTTATGAAGAGAAGTACATATTTCACAGGTAGAATAATTTTCCAGCTTTTTGTTCAAAACTGACACAATGCTGACACCAAGAAAATTGGTAGAATATCACTGAAGCTTAGATTCTATAAATGTGAATCCAAATAATGTGTTTCTTTTGCATCCTGTGCAGAAGGGAGGGCTTCTTCTCAGAGATTAGGGTCTGCAGGAGGGGGCGAGGTGCAAGCTCGGAGATTGGCAGTTTTGCACTTTCGTGCAATCAATATTGTTTATGGATTGCTCTGACACGGCTGCATCCATTTGAAGGGGAGAAAAAAGAAACTACAAACACGTACACTTGAGAATTTCAGGAAATTACCCAAATGCTCAAATCCTTCCCGGGGGCAATGGTTTTCAATAGGAGTTTACATGAAAAATCCATGGGGCGAATACATTTAAAAAATAATAATCTCCCAGCCGCATGGAACAATAGCACACCCATATTGGCTGCTTATTTTGAAAAGAGTCCTTAGTCAGAATGTCTGTGAAATTAGGCCATCAAAAAGGAAACAAGACAAAGAAGGCCCAGGACGACTGAAACAGACAAGGCAGTTTATCCCCCTGTCCCTGACAATGCCTCGCACGCTGCGGAAACTACTCAGAGCGGGCTTACAAAGAGGCACACAAAGCCAGCATGGAAATGGATGATAAGCAGAGATCCGCAGCCATCAAGAGGGAGAGAAGAGGAGGCAGCTGCAAAGCCAGGAGGCTGAAAAAGATAGAGTCAGGTTGTGAATAAATGCATGGATAGGAACCACCCTGTGATGGCTGGAATTCACTAGCTGGGCATCGCTGCCTTTAATTTGCTCTTTACCATTGCCACAGCTTATGAACTGCTGATAAACAAGGGGTCAATTTCCATGGCCAAAGTTATGTTAGTGTTTGGATAAGGAAAGAAAAGATACTGCAAATTCCAAGCGTGGTTTTGAAAAATATCATGTTTGAAACTAGAGTAAACAGCAAAGGCTAAATTTTCAAAAACAAAAAACTAGGGCCAGCGTTTGTGAGAAAGCCCATTCACACCCACAGGCTGGCTGGCACAGGAGATGTGGGCATCACTTACGGGGAAGTTGCTTCCGAAGTGGGAGCCCACTGACAGCCGTCAGGGCTCTCTCCGCAAAACCTCGCAGCTTCAGCTCTGTCTTCTGTGAGTGCGAGATCGCCACGTTCTCAAGAACTTTTTTTAACACCTGAGTCATTTCTTTACCACAAGGGATAAGTATTCCCACAAGACAAGTGACATTCAAGGTATAAGCCAAGAGAAGCTGTTTAAAAAAAAATTAGGAATGTGCGAGAATCCTATTTCCAAAACATCCTCTCTTATTGAAACTCTCCATTTTCATGCCTGCAATTTTCTAAGGGCTGTTTGAAGGCTCCACTTAAAAAAATTTGCCAGCCAATCAGTTTTGGAGGGTTTCCCCTGCCTTCCTGTGGAGGACAAACGAGCAGGTATAAACCGTCTCTAAAGAATTAAGGACTATAGTGCCAAGTCAGGACTGACACAACCCAAACCTGGACTCTGGATTCCCAAGTGGATGTGACACTGTGGAAAAGTACTTAGCATTTTCAGGCGTGGAGGAATAATTTAACAAAAGCATTGTGAGTAGAACAGTTCATTAGCTGGTCAAAAGGCGAAAGGAAAGGAGACAGAAGAATTTGCTGTTAAGAAAAAAGGTCTCTCTGATACTCATTTTATAAATCACTTCTTAGTTCCAGCACAAAAGAATGATGGGGGAGAGACTGACAAAAAATATTGTTTTCTCCCCATTATGTCTCACTCTAGGCTCCATATTTATTTGGAGAGAATTTCATGTTTTATAGCTCTACTCTGAGTCAACGACTGCAGAATCACGACTGTGCTGTGCTTTCTGGCTCAGAAGTCGCCTGGGCATCTAGCAGGAGAGCAGCATCCTTGATTCAACAAGGGGGCAGTTGTGATTGTTGCCTCACGTGCACAGAGTAAGAACTGCTCTTCGAAGCACAGCCCTCGTTTCTGAGGTAAAGGCAGTCTTTGAGAGAAGTGTCTGTGGTAGATAGTCTCCTAATAACAGTAGGAAATTCTCTCCACAGCATTTGGGGCTCTGATAATTTCTATGACATCTCCTCCCAGTTCAGCAGGCTCCATCACTCGTTTGGATTGCAAAAAGGTGATCGCAGATCCAGGCCTCATTATAACAAGACTCCAGGGGGTGGTGAAAGAGCTTTTCTCCAGTCTATAATAATTGTGTCAGCTGTAAAAACTGTGTACCAGCCTCTTTCTTATCAAAGATCATATTGTGGTGAAGAAGCATCTTTCTTTCTTCATCGTAGATTTATTCCCAACGCTAGAAGAAAAGATTTCCTCGTGTCGTTACCTTGAGGGGGATCAACACTGTTAATAGCAGTCCAGCCCAGAATCTAAATGTTAATAGACCGAAGGGCCTGGGGGGAGTCGTTCCCGGCTGGGTAAGCGGGCTGGCAGCGGCCCATCTCGCAGCGTTGACTCATGCCTGAATCACAGCCAGCCTGGCAGGATGTTGTTTTGGGGAAGTTCGCAGGCCTGTCAAAAACCTGCTGTTGCCATTGGCTGATATTATGCAAGATTCCAAATGATATTTATTTATATTCTCCTTTTGGGTTTGTTGTGTGGTTTTTTTCCTCCCCGCCCTCTCTACAGGCACTAGAGCTTCAAGTGACCAAAAAGAAAAAAAACATTTAAAAGATAGGCAAGAGGCCATTAAAAATACAAGGCACTTTGCCCCCGTGCTCCCTTCAGCTCTCAAGTCAGAGCAGTGCAGAGCAATTTTCTCCAATTTCTTAAACGCCTCTCTTCACTTCTCTAGATGGACGCAGTTAGGGGACAGGCCTGGTGAATGAGGTGGAGCCCCCCATTAAGGATTCCATTGATGGCGGAGAGCAGTGCACAGTTATGTCCAAGCATATTCCTTTCCACACTTGTAGAATATCTTTCTAACTTGCTGGACGAACAGTTTCTCACAGTAAACATGTAACTTCCCTGAAGAAGTTTGGCCTAGGGCTGGAAGGATTTCCTTGGTTTCGCGTCTGACTGATGATGGGGTGTGGGGGGTGGTGATGAATGTGCAGCTCTTAGAAGATTCAAAGAGACTTAGCTTTTCAATCTGAGCTTCTCCCACTCCCGGAGTCTGTAGGAGTTGAACTGTAGAGCTGAGGAAATTCTCCCAACTGTATCATGTAGCGCTGATAAGTTCCTTTGCAGAAACTTGGTAGGCAGAAAGAGTGTGAGTGAATTCATTTGTGTGCCTAATTTAAGACACAATTGAGAGGCACAGTGTTCTAATAGATGGAGTTCTGGCTGAGAAGTTAAGAAACCTGAGTTCCATTCTTAGCTCAGATGATGGCTCAGTGCAGTGAAACCAAGAGTTGGCACCTTCCAGAAGAATTTGAACTCCAGAGACAGTCAATTCAGGACAAAATTATATATAAATACAGCCATGCTCCCCATTATTTAGAGCTGTCACAATTCTGATAAAACCCGAATTCTGCTCTTGTTAAGTTCTTAGAAAAGTCCTAATGACAAATGTTCTTTGAGTTGTGCCTCAAGGGGAAAAAGAAGGAATTGTTTAGCATTCAGCGTGCAAGGAGGAGCTTTCTTTGGAACGTTGTTCAAAGCAGACCTGTGGTGCAGAGGAGGGGTAACCCCCCTACTCTGATGATGAGGAGACAAACAGGGTTCTTTCAAGTCCTGCCTAGGGCACTGGACACAGCTGCATCGCTGCCTTGCTGGAAAAATGACCTTGGCCATTAGCTTGAGTGCTTGGTGGTTGTTTCCATCTGAATAGCACACTGGGAAGATTTTAGATTTAGAAGACAAAACAATCAATGTCGATAGTTTCACTGACCTTAAGTCCACTGCTCACTGGCTAAAGTCTACTTTGTCAGGCCACCATGATTACATAAAAAATAGATCTCAAGTACAGTTATAACCAAATTACATTACCCAAATTTTTCCCTCAAAATAATGATCCTTAAACGAGTTAACACAGTGCCCCCCCCCAGTAGTACTATAATACCACGTTCCGCTCAAAGTAGTCATTACACCTCTGGCCCTAAGAACCTCCTTTGATTCCTTTTTCTCCATGCATTTTAATTTTTCAACGCCAAAAAATCTGGATTTGTATCCTGTTTGACTTTATCAATGAAAACATTTTATTTTTATTTTATTTTGTTGGTTCACTCATTCAATAAATATTTATTGGTGCCAACTGTGGGTCATGCACCTTGTTAGTTGTTAAGGAGCTGACAGGCTAGAGGGAAAGCAGATCAGTCAGGATAGGACTGGGTCACAGGTGCTCTGATATAAATCTGTGCAGGTTCAGTGGGGATACAAAGGCAGGAGAGGCTGGGAAAGGGTTAGTAGAGAGGAGGTAATGAATAGGTATTTTCTAGGTGGGAAAATAGGTATTTCTCTAGGGGTGAGGATTTGTAAGCAAATCCAAAGCAGAGCATGAGGTGTTTAGGGGATGTCAGTGGTTGGATCCAAGACAGAGTGGGGGGCCAGGTGAGAGGAGAAGCAGACCTTGAGAAGTAGGCAGAGGTCAGATCTTGGAGAGCTGCTCATGCTTCTCCAGACTTTATCATGTAGGCAATGGGAAATATGGAAGGATTTTATCAGGGGAATGATGTGATCCAATATGCAGGAAAAAAAAAAACACTCTGGTCCCTGAAGAGAGCTTGGGTTAGAGAGAGTTTTAATGGATATTTACTCCCAAGTACACATTCTCTCTTTTCTTCTACTAACAAAACCCATATTTTTCTTTAGAAGCTAACTGCTCCTCCTGCCCATTCAATGGAGTTTGTGTAGGATGACTTGATTCCTTTTCTGGCTCAGTGGGGCACATGACATGGTGAGAGCCAAGAAGAGCTGGGACTTTTGCTGAAGCAACTAAGGAAGAGCCTGTCCCTTTCAACTGAGGTTGCTGGAAGAATGAGCCTGGAACTGAGCTGCCAGCATGATCCATGTTGGGAGAGGCTGCCTGAGATGAAGCCACACAGAGGAAAGTAAAGTATAAAGATGGAGCAAGACTGAGCTCTAATCATCTAATTTTAGACCCTGGATTGAGCTGTCCCTGAATCTTCTGACTTCTAAGTTACATAAACCCCTTCAATTGAGTTTTCTGTCACTTGCAACCAAAAGATTCCTAATTAATGCAGTGAGGCAAGGAGATCAGTTAGAAGACTAACGAAATAGTTCAGGCGAGAGATGAGAAGAGACTGAACTAAGGCAATAGCAGCAGGAATGAAGAAAATAGTGAAAAAAAGTGAAAGAAACTAAGGATTTAGTGACTGATTGAATGTGAGAGTGAGGAGAGGAAGTCACCTAGGATGAGCCTCAAGTTTTTAACTTGCCTGCCATGGCAGTGCCATTCACCAACACCCGGGATATTTGAGATGAGAAGAAGGTTTGAGGGAGGAGAGAATTAGTTTGATTTTGGATGTGCTGAATTAGGTCCTCTGAGATATCCACATGGAAATGTGCAGCAAGTAGTTGGATAATGGTTCTGGAAGTCAGAAAAGGAATCTGGATAATCTTCAAGTATGAAATATCAAACATGGTTCTAGATTCCTTCAAGTCGTGACAACTATTAGACCCCCAAAAATCCCAAGATGAGAAGAATCAATGGATATGAACCAAAACATAGCTGCTTCTCAAAGAGGGTCCAATCTACATTTTTGGCTTGACATTTCTTGTTTGTGCAGAACTGTTCAGGATGTTGCTGAATTTTTAACATCTCCCAATGCTAGGCACTAAATGCTAAAGCACCTTCCATCTTTCAGTCAATGTGGCAACTGGAAATGCCCCCATATATTTCCAAATATCCCTCTGGATAGGCAATGTCATCCTCCGTACTCCGTGTGAATTACTATGACTAGGTGTGGATCTGTATGCCAGCATGTGGGTAGACTTCTACTACTGTATCATT
The DNA here is from genome assembly GCF_041296235.1 of Equus asinus. Classification (NCBI taxonomy): domain Eukaryota; kingdom Metazoa; phylum Chordata; class Mammalia; order Perissodactyla; family Equidae; genus Equus; species Equus asinus. The sequence continues at coordinate 26,958,120 of NC_091813.1, forward strand.
CACACAAATACAGATGGAATGGCTCATCTGTAAATACAACTGAAAAGCTACAATGAGTCTAACTCTGAGAAAGTAGAGTGCTTCCCCACTGTGTCATCCTGCCTGTCTGTTCCGCTCTTCTCAGGACTTCAATCTTGTCAGACCACTCAGAAGTTCTATCTCCAGCAGCCACTCTCATCCCACCAGCTGGAGTGTATCATTTTCAAGCGCAAAGATGACCACAATATAAATGTTCTGAGCACTGCGTTACAACATACATCTGACTCTGTGTTTGCAAGTGGGCATCCATATGCGGCCTACTTTCAACCATGTCTAAATTTGGGGAAATGTTTAATATCATTCGAAACCAACCAATATGGCAGTATGCTTTGAAAGTGAGATTCTACCAAGGTAAAAGTCACATTTATCTGCAAATGAGCAAGTTTCCATGAGTGATAGTAATGTGCTCATGTATTGGGAGTGACATGTAATGTGGGGTTTATGAAAACCTTCAACAATGATGAATATATGAAAGACATTATTGAAGTGTGCTGTGATTGGCTCCTTGATTCAAGGAATAATAGATATCTCTCAGACTAACTTGAAAGCCTTCATTTTTTTGACAAACCCTTTAATTTGCACAGTACCATGAATTAACTTGTATGTAAACATAGCAATTTGATGAATTAAATAAAATGAATTGAATGCATGCTATTTTATACATTTGCTCTTGGGGTAAGACTCAAGGAAATTAAGTCGTCTTTATTTTTTAAAGCAGAAGCTGTAGGAGGCTATTTTTTTCTCCCATCTCTATTGGGATAAGAGAGAACCTGAGGGAAAAAAGGAGAAAAATAGAAGAAAGAAGAAAAGCAACAGGGTGATAGAATCCTGCCAGTGTAGACCACAGCTCTGGGCTAAGTGTGGAGGAAGTGTCATTGCCTGTCAGTGCCATGTCTACACAGGCTAAAGAACAGTTTTCAGCTCAGAGCCTGTGCAAAATAAAGAACATGAAGAAAAAACTCTGATCCAATATGCTTGTTAACAAACTAACACCTGGCCAACATTTCATTGTGTCTTCACTTAATTACCAAATTGAATCACCTGTGTAAGTGACTAGTTTGGACTTTCCTTTCCAAACCATTACCTCTAGAACAGAGACAGTGGATGGAAACAAAATGAAATGTCCTCTCTCCACTATACCTGGTAGTGTGGGTTCTGTGATGTGGTGGAGAGACTGGAGCCAAATACACTTACTTCAAGGTATAAAAGGGAAGAGAAGAAGAGCAGGCCATTTCCTCCTGTCCTTTGTTTTCCGGTAGGGAGCCCTCCAAGTGCAGAGCCGTTTACCAGAAAAGAGAATGGCCTAGAATTTAGCAGTGGAGAGATTCGGCAACTCTTTGAGTCTTACATCGACTAAAGCATGAAAGAAGGCCAAAAGAAGGAAGGGTAAAAAAATGTTTTTGAAGCATGCTCAGCAATTTTCTTCAAAGAATTGCTTTTGCTCTTGATTCAGTGGTGTCGTCTTCAAAGTCCCAGGATGTGCTATCTGTCCTGCACTGAGCGAATCTTATTCAGGCTAAGCTGCCACTGACGATGCTCTCATCAGCAAGGAAAGCCCCCTGTGGATTGATGGAGCCAGGAGTACTTTTAAATGTGCTTCATAACTAAACAGATGGAATCAACACTGTTCTATGATATCACATGGAATGAGGAAAATTCTTTACCTCTTATTATTTGTGAAAACCAGATTTCCAAGTGTCATTCGATTTACAAAATGATTAATAAAAAGATAACAACATTATCAGTAGTATTATCAGTACTGTTGACCGTAGTATTATCAGCACTACATATTGAAACCTCCTTTTTGTACTTGATTAACTGTAGGGACTGGTCTTCCCATTTATTACTGAGAAAACTCAATATTTAAAATCAAGATTAGCCAACTAGGAAGTGGCAAAGCAAGGACTAAGACTAACTCCAAAGACTGCCTTTTTCCTGCCACACTACTTCCCTATGCCAGTGGTGTGTCAACTTGAGCATATAGCAGAATTTCCTAGAGGACTTGTTAAAACACAGATTGCTGAGCCCCACCCCAGAGTTATTTTCTCAGTAGGTCTGGATCGGGGCCCACGAATTTGCTTTTTTTTTGGAGGAAGATTAGCCCTCAGCTAACTACTGCTAGTCCTCCTCTCTTTTTGCTGAGGAAGCCTGGCTCTGAGCTAACATCCGTGCCCATCTTCCTCTAGTTTATACGTGGGATGCCTACCACAGCATGGCTGCCAAGCAGTGCCATGTCCGCACCCAGGATCCGAACCAGCGAACCCCGGGCCGCCGAGAAGCGGAACGTGCGAACTTAACCGTTGCGCCACCGGGCCGGCCCTCGAATTTGCATTTTTAACAAGTGCCTCAGTGATGCTGATGCCTCTGGTCCAGAGATTGCACCGCACTTTGAGAATAACTAACCTATTGCCTATCTATATTTTTTGTCACCCTTTGATTCTTTCAAAGCTGATTGCTGTTGTATCCAGAAAACAAAAGTGCTGATTACTACCTGGCATTGCTTTCTCCAGTGTTGTCTGGAGACATAGAAGGAGTTCATACTGAAGATGGGAAAGTGTTTGGTAATGAGGCAATACCAAAAATTAATGTTTAAGGGGACAGCCCCGTGGCCGAGTGGTTATGTTTGCATACTCCGCTCTGGCAGCCCACTGTTTCGCCAGTTCAGGTCCTGGGTGCAGACCCAGCACAGCTCATCAGGCTATGCTGAAATGGCATCCCACATAACACAACTAGAAGGACCCACAACTAGAATACATATCTATGTACTGGGGGGCTTTGGGTAGAAGGGAAAAAAAGGGAGAGGAAGATTGGCAATAGATGTTAGCTCAAGGCCAGTCTTTAAAAAAAAATTAATGTTTAACAAGCACACAGACTATGAAAGGAAAAGGATATATGAGTCCTAGTAAAGTTGTTCCCTCAAGAAGTCCCTTGAGGAATATATGCTTATTCCAAAGATAATGTTATTGAATATCCTTATGAAGGTAAATCTTCATCCTTTGAGGAAAAAACCAAAAGCTACTTGAAACCTAATGAAGTAGGTAAACAATCAAAATAGAATATACCATTTTGAATTTTAAAAAAGACATTTTCTTGTATGGCCCATAAACTAACCATGAATAAAATTCTGAAAGAAGAGATTCAAACATTCATAGAATAATGGCAGGTTTCCCATGTAACTGCTTTATGAACATGGAAAGATTTTGGACTAAACTGTAAGATTGTTCCAAACTCTGAAATAGAATTCAATAGCAGCCTGGATCAAAAGGTCTCGTTTCTTAGTACTTTCTATTGTCAATTGCAGGATCGACAAATTCCACAGGAAATCAGTTTCATGGAATATTTTTAAGTAAACATTTATTGGAGCATAACTATATATGGAAATGTATACAAGTGTGCAGCTCAATGCATTTTCAAAATGAATACACCCATGTACTTACCGTCAAGTCAAGAAAAAGAACATGACCAGCATCCCAGAAGTCTCCACCCCTTGTGTCCACTGCCAGTCACAACTCCTCTTAAGGTAACCTCTCTCTTGACTCCTGTCATGATTGATTAACTTTGCTTAGTTTTAAACTTTCAGTACTCTTTTGTGTCTGGCTTATTCCACTCAATATTCTGCTTAAGAAATTCATCCATATTGTCGATGTAGTGGTAGCGGTTCACTTTCACGGCAATATAATAATACACGTACGACTATACCGAAGGATTGATTTATCCTTTCTGCTGTTAAAGGGTATTTGTTGCCAGTTTGGGAATATTGCAAACAGCACTTCTATGAACATTCTGGTACATGTCTTTTGATGTCCAGCCCACATGTATCCCACCCAGGAATGGAGTTGTTGGGTCCCAAGGTATGCATATGCTCAACTTGAGCAACTTAAGTCAGTTTTCCAAAGAGTTGTGTCAATTTACCCTTCCTTCAGCAGTGTACAAGACACTCTGCACATCCGTGCAAGCACATGACAGTGTTGCATTTTTAAATTTTTCCATTCTGGTAGGTGCATGGTGGTATCTTGTAGTTTTCATTTGCATTGCCCTGTTGACTAAGGACTAAGTCCCCTTTCACATGTTTAGTGATATTCTTGGATGGGAAGGGACACTTTAAAGTCTTTTGCCCATTTTTTGACTTGTTTGTATGTCTTTTTCTTATTTAGTTTGAGGAATTTCTAAATATATTTTGGATATAATTCATGTGTTAGATGTGTGTTTTGAAAATATCTCTCCCTTGAAAATATCTCTCCCATACTTGCCTTTTCACACTTTTAGTGGTGATTTTTTAATAATTTAAAGTACTGAATTTTAATGTAGTCCAATTTATCATGCTTTTCCTTTATGATTGGCTATTTATGTATCTTATTTAAGACTTCTTGTCTATGCTGATGTCAGGAAGATAATTCCTGATTTGCTTTAAGAAGCTTTTATATTTTACTTTTCACATTTCAATAAACAATCCATCTGGAATTAACTTTTTGCCAGTAGTGTGAGATAGGGTCAATATTTGATTCTTTTCTTCATTATGGATATCCAGTTGACTCAGAACCATTTATTGAAAAGATCACTTTTTTCCTCTACTGGACTGCAATGTCATTTTGTGAACATATATGTGAGTCTCTTTTTGCACCTTTCAATTGGTCTACTTAACTACTCTTTCGCAAGTACCGCATTGTCTTAATTACTCTGGCTTTATAATAAGTTTTGACATCTGCAATCTTCAGTTTTTTTCTTTTTCAATGTTGTTATTGGCTACCCTTGGTATTTGAAGATAACATTGAGAATGGGCTTGTCAGTTTTTTGTGTTTTTTTTAAAGATTTTATTTTTTCCTTTTTCTCCCCAAAGCCCCCCGGTACATAGTTGTGTATTCTTCGTTGTGGGTTCTTCTAGTTGTGGCATGTGGGACGCTGCCTCAGCGTGGCTCGATGAGCAGTGCCATGTCCGCGCCCAGGACTCAAACCAACGAAACACTGGGCCGCCTGCAGCGGAGCGCGTGAACTTAACCACTCGGCCACGGGGCCAGCCCCCTGGGCTTGTCAGTTTTGACAAAAAGTTTATCTGGTAGGATTTTAATTGTGATTGCAAAATAAATCTATAGATATTTGAAGTGGAGGGAAGAGCTGACATCATAACCATATTAAATCTTCCAATTCATTAGTATATTATATTCCTCTATTTATTTTTATTTATTTATTTACTTATTTTTTTGCAGGGAAAGATTCACCTGGAGCTAACATCTACTGCCAATCTTCCTCTTTTTTTTTCCTCCCAAAAGCCCCAGTGAATGGTTGTATATCCTAGTTATAAATCCTTCTAGTTCTTCTATGTGAGCCGCCACCACCACAACATGGCAACTGACAGATGGGTGTTGTGGTTTCACAAGTGGGAAATGAACCCAGGCCACTGAAGCTGTGAGAGTGCTGAACTTTAACCACTAGGCCATCAGGGCTGACTCTGTATTCCTTGTTTTATTTAGATCTTCTTTAACGACTCAATAATATTTGGTGGGTTTTTTTAATGGAAACTACACAATTTCCTTGCACGTCTCTTGGTCAATTTATTTGTAAGAATTTGTTTCTTAAAGGCAATTGTACTTAATTTTCATTTTCTATCTATTATATGCTGCTATACAGAAATATAATTGATTTTTGTATATCGATCTTATTTCTGGCAATATTAATAAATTCACTTATTAATTCTGGTAGTTGGTCTACAGATTATTTTGGAATTTCTATATACTCAATCACATTATTCGCATATTCAGACAATTTTATTTCTTTCTATTTAGCCCCTCTTACTTATTCCCCCTTGACTTATTACCCTTGCTAGCACTCTTCATACAACACTGAATAGAAATGGTGCTAGCAGGCATCCTTGTCTCATGTTGGATCTCAGAGGGAAAGCCGTTAATATTTCACCATGATGTCCAAGGTTTACTAGAGGTTTTTAAAAATCAAATTAAGGACATTTCCTTCCATTCTAAGTTTTCCCAGAGTTTATTGTAATTATTATTATGAATGAGTGCTGAGTTTATCAAAGGCTTTTTCTGTATTTCTTGAAAGGATTATATAATTTTTCTCCTTTATTTGGTTGCTGTAGTTAATTACATTGACTGATTTTCAAATGTTAAACCAATCTTATATTCCTGAAGTAAACCCAAATTAGTTAAATGTTTTGCCTTCTTTATTTACGAATGGATAGGAATTGCTAATACTTTGCTTTGGATTTCTTAATCTAAATTTATGAGAGAAATTACCAAGTTTTATCTGGTTTCAGTTTCAAGGTTATATTAGCTCTATAAAGTAAGTTGGGAAATGTTTCCTCTTTCTAGTCTCTGGAAGAGTTGTGTAAGATTAAAGTTATTTCTTCCTTAAACGTTTGGTAGAATCCACAAGCGAAATCTTTACGGACTGGAACTTTTCTTTGTTAGTGGATTTTTAATTCCAGATTAGCTAATTTAATAGGCACAGGACCACTCAGATGTTTTGGTAACATGTGTAATTCTGGGAATTTGACAATTCCATCTGAATTTTCAAATTTATTAGAATAAAGTTGCTTATATTTATATCCTTGTAATATATGTAGGATCTGTAACAGTGTCTCCTTTGTATTCCTTAGATTTGTTATTTGTGCCTATTCTCTTCTTTCCTTGATTGGAAATTATCAATTATGTCTGTCTTTTTAAGGCTTCAACTTTTGTCTTCAAAAAAATTTTTTTCATAACCTGCAGTATATATTAAACTAAATAAGCTAAACTACATAAATTCTGTAATGACCAAAAAAAATGCAGAACAAGGCAAACCTCAAGGCCCAACAACATTTTTCATGGAAATAGAACAGGGAATCCTAAAATTGATATGAAACAACAAAAGACTCCAAGTAGCCAAGGAAATCCTAAGAAAAGAGAACAAAGCTGGAGGCATCACACTCCCTGCTTTCAAAGTATACTACAAAAATGTGGTAATCAAAACAGCATGGTACTGGTAGAAAAGCAGACACACAGATCAACGGAACAGAGTTGAGAGCCCAGAAATAAACCCACACATTTATGGACAGCTACTTTTCACAAGGGAGCCGAAAACATTAATGGAGAAAGGAAAGTCTCTTCAATAAGTGGTGTTGGAAAAACTGGATGGCCGCATGCAAAACAATGAGAGTAGACCACTATCTTATACAAAATGAAACCATAAAATGAAACCATTCCTGAAACCATAAAACTTCTAGAAGAAAACATAGGCAATATATTCTTTGACATTGGTCTTAGCAGTATCTTTTTGAATATGTCTCCCTGAGCAAGGGAAACAAAAGAGAAAATGAACAAATGGGGCTACATCACACTGAAAAGCTTCTATACGGCAAAGGAAACTATCAACAAAATGAAAAGACAACCTGCCAATTGGGAGAAGATATTTGCAAATCATATATCTGATAAGGATTAATATCTAAAATATATAAAGAAAACATCCAACTCAACAACAAAAAAACAAACGACCCAATTAAAAAATGGGCAGAGAATCTGAAGAAACATTTTTCCAGAGAAGGTATACAGGTGGCCAACAGGCACGTGAAAAGATGTCCAACATCACTAATTCTTAGCGAAATGCATATCAAAACCACAATGAGATATCACCTCACGCCCACCAGAGTGGCTATTAATAAAAAGACAAGAAATAACAAGTGTTGAAGAGGATGTGGAGAAAAAGGAACCCTCATACAGTGCTGATGGGAAGGTAAATTGGTGCAACCACTATGGAAAACAGTATTGCGATTCCTCAAAAAGTTAAAAGTAGAAGTACCATATGATGCATCTCTTCCACTTCTGGCTATTTATTTATTCAAAGAGCAAGAAAACACTAATAAGAAAAGATGTTCATTGTAGCATGATTTACAATAGCCAAGACTTGGATACAACCTAAGTGCCCATCAACGGATGAATGGATAAAGAAGATGTGGTATATGTACACAACGGAATATGACTCAGTCATAAAAAAAGATTAAATCTTGCCATTTGCCACAAAGAAGCTTAAGGATATTATGCTCAGCAATAAGTCAGATGGAGAAAGCCAAATACCATATGATTTCTCTCATATGTGGAAGATAAAACAACAACAATAATAAACAAACAAACACATAGATACAGAGAAAAGAGTGGTGGTTACCAGAGGGGAGAGGGGATGAGGGAAGGGCCAAAGGGGTAAGAGGGTACATGAGTATGGTGACAGATGGCAATTAGACATTTGATAGTGAACATGATTTAATCTATACAGAAGTCAAAATACAATGATATACACCTGAAATTAATATAATGTTATAAATCAAAGTTACCTCAATTAAAGCAAAGAGAGACAGGGGCCGGCCCAGTGGCGCAGCAGTTAAGTTCGCACTTTCTGCTTCTCGGTGGCCTGGGGTTCGCCGGTTCGGATCCCAGGTGCGGACATGGAACCGCTTGGCACGCCATGCTGTGGCAGGCGTCCCACATATAAAGTAGAGGAAGATGGGCACGATGTTAGCTCAGGGCCAGGCTTCCTCAGCAAAAAGAGGAGGACTGGCAGTAGTTAGCTCAGGGCTAATCTTCCTCAAAAAAAAAAAAAAGAGAGAGAGAGAGAGAGAACTCAAACTACAAGGATTAAGCAGCAAAGCCTATGAGAACACCATGAAGTGTGTTACAAGCAAGATTCTAAAGCATAAGTTATTAGCTGCTTTCTTTTTTTGTTTCTTTTTTGTGAGAATGATTGACCCCGAGCTAACATCTATTACCAATCTTCCTCTTTTTGCTGAACTAACATCTGTGGCAATCTTCCTCTATTTTATATGGGGGACGCCGCCACAGCATGGATTGATGAGTGGTGTGTAGCTCTGCACCCAGGATCTAAACCTGTGACCCCTGGGCCACCAAAGTGGAGTGCACAAATTTAACTACTATGCCACCAGGCTGACCCCTGTTAGCTGCTTTCTTTACATTTCCATTTCAGTAACCTTGCTATAAAATGGTTGTTATTCATCTATTATAAAATCCCAAATGCACATCTATTATCACAATAAATTAAGCTTTCTGCTCATACCTACATCAAATATCTCATAAGTGCCAAATTTTAGTAATGTTTTTATGTCAATTTATGCAGAAAAGACTCAGTGCCAGAGTTAGCTTTATTAGCCATTTGTTTTCTATTTCAGTAATTTCCACTTTTATCTTTATCATTTGCTTCCTCTACTTTCTTTGAATTTAATTTTCTGTTATTTCTCTGTCTGAGCTGTAAACTTATGTCACTGATTTTAAAACATTCCTTTTCTTATTTGCACAAAATAATTTACTTATAAATAAAAGTAAATTTCCGTAAATTTATAAATTTAAAATTTATCCCCATAAATTTCCCCTTGAGCAAGCTTTAGCTTCATACTACAAATTTGGATATGTCATATTTCATCATCATTCAGTTCAAAATACTTTCTCATTCCCATTTAATTTCTTCCTTGGATTGTATAGAATTATATTGCTTAATTTCAAAACTTTTGGCGATTTCCTATCTGTTTATTGTTGTTTTTACTGTTATTTGTTTCTAGATTTATTCTACTGTGGTCAATAAGGATACTTGTAGCTGTCTCAATCTTTTAAAACTGTTACATCTTGCTTTATGTCCTAGAATGTAATCAATTTTCTTTAAATGTATTTAAAAAGAATGTGGATTCTGTCACTGGCCGTGTCCCATATATTTCATTTACATCATTTGTAATCATGTACATCAAACTTTTTATAATCATTTATTTTTTCTGTCAATTATAAAAGAATTGTGTTGGTATGCTCTTTCAGCGTTTTCCATCTTTTTTTCTCCCCCTGCTTTAGTCTATACATTTCCTACTGTCCTCTCTTCCAGTTCACTCATCCTCTCAATCGTATTCATCTGAGCCTCAGGGCTTTATTACAGTTGTTGCACTTTTCAGATCTCAACATTCTACTTTATCCCTTTTATTAGTAGATTTCAATTATCTGGTGAAATTTTTCAACTTACCATCTGTTTTCTCAGACATATCAATCTCAATTATTAAGAGAAAAATGTGTGACTGATAAATTTAATAGCTCAGATACCCATAAGTCTGTATCTATTGTCTACTTCTCTCCTTGTTCTGTTTCTTTATGTGAGTGGTAATTTCCTACTGAACACCAAAAGTTGTGATTGAAATATTGTAGAGGTGCACTATCTTCCTCCATCGTGAATTTACTCTGTCCTTTACCAGGAATGAGCAAATCACTTTTGAGCCCTTTGAAGTCTTAGTCTACTTAGACCTTATAATGCAGCCAAACGGAAGCCTTGGATATTTGAGTATTGACAAGTGCCCAAATTTTTGGCAGGTCTTGGACTCCAGTTTTTATCTCCTTAGCACCGTGAAATTGCTAAAACAAAAAGCAAAAAAACTTCGCTCTGCTTTTTGTTCAGCTTCATAGCCTCCAATCCTGCCCAGTGTAAGAATCAGAAAATGCCTCAAAGGGAAGACTGGTGCCAAGCGTGAACTTACTTCTCTGTACCTCTCTTCTCTCTGGGATCTTGGCCCTTCATGACCTAGCTACTTTAGCAGGCCCAAACTCCAATCTCCCACTGCAGCTCTGTGAGATTGTCTATAGCTCTGCTTAGCAGCTCAGTTTCTTTCTCTAGTTTAAGAATTGGAAAAGTGCCCCAGGAGAAAAGCAGCATGCAGAATATTCGGCTCGCCACAGTTAACCTGTCTTCTCTCTTGCATCTCGGGCCCCAACTTGCCTGACTTGGCAGCCCCTAATCCTTCCAAACAAGTGTTTTTGCTTATTTTTCCTGGCTTTTCTAGTTGATGTCAATGGAGTCACCAGTCTTTTACAAACCACATCACCATATCCAGAAGCAAAACTCCTCAGTTTCATGGAATATTTTTGTTATATAACACCTGCCCTCTTTCACATGCCAACCCCAACATTCTTGTCGATATCCGTAGTACAGGATAGTGCTCTATATTTCTCTTCTGACAACATTATTACCGTAAATTTACCATGAATTAACTCTTTCAAAATAAATACAGTAAACTTTAAGACTGCAACTTGCATAAGGAAGCTGAGATTTCCTATGGGGCAGTCATGTAAGGGTGTCTTCAGGATGTACTGCAGTGTTTGAATTAAGGACACATGCAATCCTAGTCAATGACTGAGCATGGCAGGGATACCAGATCCTGGCCATTTCCACCCAACACGGGATTCTTTTACAAGGAATCTTCTACTAGTCTAGACCTCTCAGAATAGGACCCACATCTTAGGCTCTTCCCATGCAAATATCCTGCCTTTCTTCTCTCCTTTCACAGATGTCAAACCTGCATTGTAGTCTGAAGGTTTTCCCTGTCTACTCCTGCTCCCCCTCCCTTTATCCTTCACAGATATTACTCCAAAAAAGCTTTCGCACCTCAACTCCCATCTTGGTGTCTGCTTCCCAGAGAACTTGAACTGGCACATACTCACATAAATCCCATTCTTCTAGATATGCCTCCTTACCTTACTCACGATGGCTGAAGAAGTAGGAATCTTCTTGGTTGGGCTTTCCCAACAATGTCTGTTGTAATATGGCGAGATTTATCTCACTTCCCTGGGAACTCAATAGTGAACATTTCTCAAACATTAGCATCTCTTCTTTATGTAGTATATTGTGTTTTTGTTGTTGTTGGGAATAAGCATATTTATTAATTTATTCTTCCCTTTATTCTTTCGCTAAAAATGAAAACTTTATTGAACATCTAACATACGCTAGACACTCTGCTAGATTTTCTTCTCAGAGAAAAAAAAAAAGCCCTAATGGTACAAATCTCACCACCCGGTAGGTTTTTGGTGTCTCTCTTACCCATCAGACATAGGGTCCTCCACTCTTTCCCAGCCATGTTACAGCCTTTGTCATCCTGAAGTTTCAGTCTGTGAATAGACTGTCTGCTTACTATTTATGGCCCAATCGCAGCCATGTTTCAGAACAAACACCTAACACACTTTCAGTTAAGCTACATGAGTGGCTCTGGCAGTTTGAGAATCCCTTCTTTCTACCAGTGAACAACATCTACCCAGCTCTGAGTTTCTTTGCTCTTATCATTCTGATGTAAATTTCAGTCAGGGCAGTAGGGGGGATGTGGCTAAAAAGGAGATTATAGGACAACGGCACCAACAGAAAATCTGAGGGAAAGCCTTGCCAGGAAGTAGCACTTAAAGAGCAGAAGGCATCCAGCAACTACCACAATGCGGATCATTTCCAAGGCCTGGCATTACCCCTGGAAGTATGGCCAGGGAGAAGGCTCCTGACGGCCTGCGGGAAACTCATAAAGACTTCCTGGTTCCCTCCCATTACCCCTGCTAAAATGACTCCTATTTCAGAAAACACTTTTCTCAGTCATTTTCCTAAAATCCATGGAAATCAGGCTGAACAATTTCATTATCATTATGTGGCAGAGAGGAAAAGTAAATCTCTGACTAAAATGCCTGCTCTAAGGCAGTCATGAGCACAAATGGATCAGTGACAGAATTGATATGATTCTAACACATTGTACATCTCTAGACTTGCCAATCCCTTCCACGGTCTCATGGCCAAGTCCCCACTGCTGAATAATTTTAAAGAAAAGCTGGGCCTTGACAGCTAGAGCAAGATGAGCTTTCATTCTTTCAGCGTCTAACACCAGGGTTCCAGTGTTGATTGGCTAAATGGATCAGTCACTTCCTCCCTTCTTGACAGATACCCCACACTGAAGTCTACTAAATTGTGTGTGGTAAAGTGAGCAATGAAATACAAGTACAATAAACTCCAGTGAGAATATTAAAAATAAAACTGATAAGCTGAAGGATCTCAAGATAAGGAAGTGAAATACCACCAAGAAATGAGGATTACAGAAGGGCTATGTGTTTAGAAGATCAGCACAGTTTAAAGCGCACTGTTTCATTTTCCCAGTCCTAAATGGACAATAAATCAGAAATACTCAAGCTGACAAAGATGAGATGGTACTGAAGCAATTGTGCAATCTTAATTACAGTGAATTCTTTCTTTTTTGCCTTACATCCCTCTGTGGAGGAGTCAATGCTTCTTCCTTTTAAAGTGAGTAGGAAATTTATGGTTGAACTAGATTGAAAAAAAAATGTGCACTATTTGTCTGCTCCAGCTTGCCAGTCGTGTTTGCCGTTACTGGAGAGAGTGTCGGTATGTCAGGGAATATTCCTGACCAAACGGTGAGGTAACCCTGTGTCGGAGCCTCCTACCATCCCTTTCAAAGCTCCTCCTGGTGAAATACCCAGGTGTTCCCACCCCAGGAACCAATTCTCTGTGCCCTTCTTACTCACTACTCCCTATCTTCCTTGACGTACTGAGGTGTTAATTCTACCAAGCTGTCAGAACAGAGCACGGCATTTTGGCATCCAAATCTTGGCTCAACTCCCTCCCTGCCTAGAATTCCCTCCCCCATCCTCCTCCATCTGTTTAATTTCTGCCTTTTCTTAAAGGCACACATATTGGCCAGGACTCTTGATTATGAGTAACTAAAATCGCACTCAACACAGCTTAGGTCAATAGGGCATTTCTTGAATTTAACTACCCAAGCCCTGGGCAGAGTAGAATCTAGCTGACCACAAGATATCTGGAACCAGACTTCCAAATGTTGTCAAGACCTGCTATCTCTATTTTTTATTTCTGATACTTTCAGGAGTTTGGCTTCATTCTCTTAAAGAAGCTTTCACAAAAAGTTGGAAACATGGTCTTCTGCAGCTCATGCTCTCCTTCCCAACTTTGCCAACAGAGTAACTGCTCCCTTTCCTTAGGTCAAATTTTAAAATTCTGTGGAAGGATACTGGGTGGCTTAAATTAGGTCACATACTTAGACATACGCACATTGGAACAGGTCAGTATGGTAAGCCCTTATTAAGGCTGCATGGTTGGGGAAGATGAGAAAGAGAATTCCCTAAAAGAATTTCCTGAAAAGATGGAGCTTTTTCCAGAGGACAAAAAATGTGATGAGTATCAAAACATGAGTCTCCTCCTATATCTGAGTTTTGTCTGCCTCTGTTCAAAGAAGTACCCTTACATACTTGGATAATCTTTGTCTATAAAATTAGGAAGTTGAGGGGCTGGCCCCGTGGCCGAGTGGTTAAGTTCACGCGCTGCGCTGCAGGCAGCCCAGTGTTTCGTTGGTTCAAATCCTGGGTGCGGACATGGCACTGCTCATCAAACCATGCTGAGGCAGCGTCCCACATGCCACAACTAGAAGGACCCACAACGAAGAATATACAACTATGTACTGGGGGGCTTTGGGGAGAAAAAGGAAAAAAAATACAATCTTTAAAAAAAAAAATTAGGAAGTTGAGTTGCATTGTTTTAATGACCCTTTAAGCTCTAGATTTTTATAACTCTGTGTTCTAAGTCCATCTAGCATAAAGCCTTTCTCAAACATCCCATATTACTCTCTCCCTTCTATGAATCTCACCATTGCTGATATAATTTTTATGGACTATATGAAGAAAAACATTTGTGATGCTGGATTTTATAATTAGCCTGAGTTACCTATCTGGAGCATTAACATAGGGTATTGAGAGTGCCAAACGTATATGATTCCTGAAAAGAAAGTTCAACAACGAGTTGATAAATTACTTGCTCAGAGAATCTAGAAAGGTAGTAGGGGTTAAATAAAAACAACTAAGATAAAGTTACCACTATGAAAGGAAGAAGGATTAGAAAGAAAGGAATTCCTCTCGCAGTCACCTGGTAAGATGGTAATCAAGCACAGGCATTATATCTCTCCTCAAATCATCAGCACAGTCAGACTGGAACAAGCAGTTGAGTGCTGGGGATGGGAATATGGGGGAAATTTCACCTCAGCCACGGAAAATCGGACCACCTACGAACCACAAACCCCAGGGAATTTTAGCCAGACATATAGCAATAGAAACAGAATAATGAAAGATTTTAAGACAGCTTCCTGAGAAGGCAGTGCCAAACTGCAAGAAAGAAGAAGAGACATCAGAAGAGCACCCACAAATACGTTATAATGGGATTTTGGCTAAAAGCAAGTAAGAAACAAGAGACAGATGGAAGCCAATTCTTTTGGGACCCATTTCAACAATTTGGGTCCACAACATTCAGTAGTATTCCTTTCACATGCTACTGAATGAAACTGATAAAAGCTAATAAGAAGGACTTTCTAACGCAACAAGTCTTTCCCAACAGATAGCAGAACTAGGACACAGGCAGCCATTCTCATCCCGAGTATCTGGAGCAGAGACTGAGACAAAATTGAAAACTAGATGCAATGAGTTGATCCCCAGTGCACTAGCATCACTAACAGAGAAGAGCCTGTGCAGAGATGAAGTTTTTCTTTCAAAAATGCAGAGAAAATGGAATTAGAGGTGAAAAATATAAAAAAGGACTTAATAGATATTGTGGGCTATGAACAGGGGTCAGAAAACAGGTACAAGTGTTCATGAGAATCCACCAGAAAAAACGAACAAAACAACTATTAAAAATATAATAAAAGAGAACTTAACTAAGATGAAGAAAGTTGAATTTAAAGATTGAAAGAATTTTCTGTGTATCAAGCAAAATTGATGACAGGGAATCACATTGAGACCTATCCTGGCAGATTGTTGAACAAAAGAGAAAAATAAAATCTACAACTGTCAAGACAAAAGTTACCAACAGAAGAAAACAGTAGCAAGTCCTTTTCTTCAGATTTCTTTTCTGTCATATAAAATGAAGCAAATTGTGTGATTTTAAAAGGAAAAAGTTATGGCCAAGAATTCTATACCCAAATCTATTCCCAAAGAGAAATAAGGAATATATAGATAGAACAGAGAGACATTCTCAAATACCAAAGGGTCAAAAGTTATGCTAGGCAACTGAAAAAACTCAAGAAAGAGAGAAGTAGTAGAATTAAAAGGGTTCTAAAACACAGTGAATTTCAAATAACTGTTGTAAATATGGCATATGCATACAAATATCACAAATAATTTTTTAAAACAAGGACACAAGATCAAAATAATGCTAATTTAACATTAATTTAACAATGTTTATATTAATAAAATAATAAAGCAGGAAAAAATCTTAGGGTATGCTAACCAAAATCAAGAAGTGAGAATGGGAAAGGTAGGGTGAAGTCAAACTCATTAAATAATATACTTTAAATTGGTGAATTTTAGGGGCTGGCCCCGTGGCTGAGTGGTTAAGTTTGTGCGCTCCGCTGCAGGCAGCCCGGTGTTTCGTTGGTTCGAATCCTGGGCGCGGACATGGCACTGCTCATGAAACCACGCTGAGGCAGGTCCCACATGCCACAACCAGAAGGACCCACAACGAAGAATATACAGCTATGTACCGGGGGCTTTGGGGAGAAAAAGGAAAAAATAAAATCTTTAAAAGATTGGTGAATTTTATTGTATACAAATTAAACCTCAATACAATAAAGCTAAACACATATATAAACACACATACATACAAATATATACAGAGAATATTACGGACAACTTTACACAAGTGAGTTCAAATATTTAGATGTAATGACACTTTTTTGGAAAAACACAACTTTGAAAATTTGACAAAAGAAGAAATAGATAGTATAAGTTGTCATAAATCTACTAGAAAAATTGAATCTGTAATTAAAAACTTTCCCACAAAGCTTTTCATAAAATTTAACTCTAACTCATAATAAAAACTTTTAATGACCTGGGGAAAAAAATGGACTTCTTTAATCTGATTAATAGTATCAAAAATCTAAAGATCAAAATCATATTTACTGGTAAAAATTGAAAACCATCTTCCTGAGGTCAGGAATGAGACCACAATGCCCACAACCAGCACTGCTCCTCGCTCTAGAGGTTATTCCAGTCTGACTATTGTGACAATTTGGGGAGCTATTTAGTACCTGGGCTCAGTTACCATCTTACCTGCCGACCAAGACAGAGCAGTAAGGCAAGAAAATAAGTAAAAGTTTTAAGGTTTAAAAAAGAAAATATAAAATTGACAGCATTTACAGACAATATAATCTTGTAGATAGAAAATCCAAGGTCATCTACAGATAAATTGTGTAAATTAGAAGTAAATTCAGCACAACTACTGGATACAAAGTCAATAACAAAAGTCAATTTTATTTCTATATATCAACATAAAACAATAAGAAAATGATATTTGTAAAACAGTAGCATTTACAGTAGTATCAAATACCCAGCAATACGTTTTACAAAAGACATGCAAGATCTCTTTCAAGAAAACTCAAAAACTTAAGTGAGACAAATTGAAAAAACCTAAATAAATGGACAGACATATAATGTTCATGAATTGGAAGGGTCTCTATCATAAAGCTACAATTTTTCTTCAAATTAAACTATATATTCAATCCAATTCTTATAAAAATCCCACCCAGGTTTTTGTTCTTATTGTTGTTATTGTCGCCATCATCCCTACTTATCAAAATAATTTTAAACTGTACATGAATATTTGAAGATGCAAGCACAGCAAAGACATTCTCAAAGAACTAGTCTAGAAGGCTAATAATCAGATGTCAGCAAGTATTATAAAGTTACAGGCATGGCACAGGATATAGAAATAGACCAAAGGAACAGACTAGAGACTGTGGAAACAGACCCACAGTTATATGGTCACCTGATTTATTAGAAAGGTAACACTGCATAGGAGAATGGTCTTCTTAATATAGAGAAAAGTAAATGAGTCGTGACTTCACACCATACTTAAAGATCAATTAAATATCAATCCCAGACGAAAATTAGGTCTAAATGTAAGAAGCAAAAAAATAAAGCCTCCAGATTATTGTATCAGAGTATAGCTTTATGACTTGAAATAGGCAAAACTTTTTTTTTATTGACAGAAAAAGCCATAACAATAAAAAAAAATGGTAATTGTGCATATTGAAATTAAGGACTTCTGTTCATCCAGAGACACCTAAGAATGAGTCAAAAGCAAGCCAAGGTATAGAAGAAGACGTTAATATGCATATATCTGGCAAAGGACTCACACTCAAAATATAGCAAAATTCCTAAGAATAAATTTTTTAAAATGACCTAATATAAAAATGCCTGAACAAGAACTTCACAAAATAAAATATCCAAATAGTCATGAATATGTTTTTAAAAAAAAAGAGCACGTTGGGGCCAACCCTGTGGCCGAGTGGTAAAGTTCTCGCGCTCCGCGTCAGCGGCCCAGGGTCTCCCGGGTTCGGATCCTGGGTGCAGACATGGCACCACTCATTAGGTCATGCTGAGGTGGCGTCCCACATAGCACAACTAGAAGGACCCACAACTGAAAATACAACTATGTACCGGGGGGCTTTGGGAAAAAAAAGGAAAAATAAAATCTTTTAAAAAGAAAAAAAAGCGCCCTGCCTCTTAAATCTCATGTAAATACAAATAACTACAAAGAGATGCTAATATACACCCAGAATAATAGTTAAAATTACCAAAAGTTGACAAGTATATGGAGAAACCAAAAATCTCATCCACTACTCCTTGGGTGTAAATTGGTACCAACACCTGGGAAAATTTTCTTGGCGTTATCTCCTAAACAGCTTTGTCAGATTTGTTCCTAAAGCTAAACATATGTGTACCCTGTGATCCAGCAATTCCACTCCTTAGGATAGAGCCAACCGAAATGCATATACATCTACTCCAAAAGACATGTACAAAAATGTTCACAGCAACCTATTTGTACTAGCCCCCACTGGAACTAACCCAAATGTCCATTCTCCTTTCTGCTCTGCAGGGTGATGACACAGCTGAGTTCACTTCATGAATAATTAATCAAATTGTACACATGATTGGTGTACTCTGTTTTATACATCAATAAAAAATTACTTATAATCAGCTTATAAAGCATTATAATATGATATCAGTTTGGGGAAAAAATGACAATGTGGATATAAGAAAAAGACACAAAGTTACAATGTGGTTGTTATTGTGTGTTAGAAATACTTAAGAATTAATTGCTTTAGAATTAATTTGAATATTACTATTTTTTTCATTTTATTTTTCATGTTGTTCACTATTTCCAATTTTTGCACAGTGACCAAGAATCACTTTTCTATTTCAAAAGGAAAAAAGTGTTTCAAATATAGGAAGCCTCGGCGGCCTTGACCCATCAGACAGTTTGACCAAGAAGGACATAGTCAACAGATGGATCCAGAAGAGAAGGTGCTTCTTGAAGTTACTGAGCAGGAGTAACCGAGAAGCAAATAAAAAATGAATCAGACCAGACAAGTATAAAACATTGTACTTCATGTTAAACTCAGTGAGAAATAACAGCTCATATTTCAGTAGCCCATTATAGTTTCAATGTACTTTCATGTCCATTTTCTGATTTTAGCCTCACAAAATTCTGTGAAATAACTGGGGCAACAGCTATTATCATCATTTTATGAATAAGAAGTGTGTCCTAGAGAGATAAAGTAACACATCCAAACCTAGAACTTGGTACGGGACTACCTGAGGGAAAATAGTAGTGACCCAGAAATTCTTGTCCAAATTAGGATGTCTTTTATGAGAAACAGCAATAGATACCTCCAAACATTCAAAGTTATCCAAAATATAACCCTCAACTAACCATCCCAAAAAACTACTCAAAAACCAATATAGGCCAAAAAGCAGTAAGTAATAATTAAAAAGTGGTAAATAGTAACTAAGACTTTAGGCATTAAAAAGTAAGCATGCGAGGGGGCCGGCCCCGTGGCTGAGCGGTTAAGTTTGCACGCTCCACTTTGGCGGCCCAGAGTTGCACTGGTTTGAATCCGGGGTGTGGACCTAGCACTGCTTATCTAGCCCATGCTGAGGCGGCGTCCCACGTAGGCCAACCAGAACGACCAACAGCTATGTACTGGGGGGCTTTCGGAAGAAGAAGAAGAAGGAAAAAAAAAAAACGATTGGCCACAGATGTTAGCTCAGGTGCTAATCTTAAAAAAAAAAAAGTAAGCATGTAAAGATATGCAATGAGCATTAAAACCAAATAAACCAAAATCTTACAAATTTAAGTATAAATAACTATAACAAATATTACCAATTGAATCTAGAAAATAAAAAACTTCTTGATAATTCTTGTATTTCTAAGTGTATAATAGTCTGAGTCCATAGTCATTAATTAATATTAGCATATGTTTGACATGCTAGAAAGTCCAATTTTATCCTTTACTCTTAAACTTTAAAAATTAAAGATATGCTTAAGGTATTTTTTTTAACTTTTAAAAAATCACCAGCAGAATTTGAAACAAGATGTCCTCCTTATTATATTATTTTTAGAGGAAAGGATAGAAAAGAAAAGAAAATGCAAAATGCACAACAAATAAACATAAATAAGATGACAGAAGTAAGAACCATGGCTCATTTAGATCAATGGAAATGTCTTAAACTTTAAGTTAAAAACAAAAATTCTAAGATTGGATTAGAAAATAAATTCTAGCCAGATGATGTTCACAAAAAACACTCAAAAATGATGCTGAAACCCTAAAATTTTTAAAATAGGTTTATAGCAGGCAAAAAGAAAAGAAAGCCAAGGGCAGAAATACAAATATCAGACAAAGCAGATTTCAAGCCAAAGACATTAGATACGGTAAAAGAGAATTATTTTATAATGAAGTATCTCCATAATCAATGTACAGCCATTAAATACACAAAATGAATCAAGAAATATATAAAACTAGACCTTTTTGAAACAGAAAATTGTCAGAGAGACAATTAAAGCAAAAGGTTTAATACAGCAATCTTGGTCTCTCTGAACATTTAAAGAAAATAATAAATTAGGACATGAAGCTTTAAATGATTTAAATACTAACCCTGAATTAATAGTTGTATACATTTGTTTCCTACAGAGAATATCCCTTCTTTTTAGTTGTCTACAAATTCACAAAAATTGACTACAAATTTTAAGTTCAAAAAGTAGACATTCTGTGACCCACATAGTCAGTAAGTCAAGGCAATACGTCAACAGCCAGTAGCAAATGTTTGAGCCAAAAATCGTGAACAATCTGAACGGTTTTTTTAAAAAACTCTGCCCTAAATGAGTATTAGGCCAACAAGGACATCAAAATTAAAATCACAGACTCTTTTTATAACGGTGAAATTGAAAACATTACTTTTCAGAATTTTGGAAACGGGAACAAGAGCTGTATTTAGTATTTTAAAAATTAAAGACGTTTTTCTCTATTTCGTTTATTCTTTTTTTCTTCAAATCTGAGTCTTTCTGATTATGTTCTCTTAGCTGATGAGATTTAAACTCAATCATCTAGTTGTCCCTGATAAGGGTTGAAAAATGAGACTACATCCTCTCGGGGTACCTGGCCCAGCAACTGACCCAAAGAACCAACCAAACTCCTGCAGTTGAGCCGCAAAGCAGATGCTGGAGACGACCCCACACAGAGTTTGTGTCCAACGACTGGAACTGCCGTCTCTAATAACACCACCCTCTGCTCTTCAATGGGTTTCTTAGCTGCCTGCAAAACCTTTCGAGAAATGATGCTCTTGGAAGACGTTGTCAGGGTGGGGGCCGGTAGGACAGGAGAGGAGACTGCTGTCCAGCTGAGGTGCGTTTAGCAGCGCTGGTAGCAGGCTGACCTGAGTGGCAGAGCTGCTGTGGCCCGCAGGGTTCTGCTGTGGCCAGGCAGTGATAATGGACGTGGGCAGAGGGAAAGGTGGCGCATCCAGCTGGATGGCTCTGATAACTGGGGAAGTCAGCTGTGGCGTGTGGCCACCCGGTGACACACATAACAGTCCTGTAATGAAATTCACTAAGTACAATGATAAGCAAGTTTCATCCGCTCCATTTCAAAAGAGGAGTTAAGAAATCTGAATCTGAGGGACTGTTTTACACTCCATTGAAGGCAATAATCTCAGTATCAGACAGGGCCACATTTTCTCCATCCAATTTGGAATGAGAAAATGCTTCTGCTTCCGGAATATCTAATATCTCCATCCCAGCTTAAAGTTCGTAAAACGCAGGTCACTCGGTCCCATTTCCATAGTGATCACAGCGAGTGGGCCCCAGAATCCAAAAGCTCTCAGCATCTGCCTCTGGTTCTCTTCAGGGGACTGACTGCTCAGCATTATTTCCTGATGACCGAGATATCTGCCAATTAGAAAAGAGTCTGAGTGTGTCCCTTAAAATGTGGCCTGCTTTGGAAACCCTGGATCGAAAGTCAGAAAGAAAAATAGGGTAGTGACCAAAAACCTTTGGATCTTTCACAAGGACAGATGGTAAGTACAGTGATTATGAAACAGCAGTTTGCAAAGTGCCTTCGAATATTAGGAAGTGAATGGAAATCAGTGTCCCTTCACTGGGGACAGCAGGGGACAGCATGTTTTTGCAGAACCCCCTAGGTTGCTGTCCATTTAACCCAGATCCTACCCTTACGAACCCTGTTTATAACCCAGTACTTCTTAAAAAGAAAAGCGAACAAATCTTGCTTTCCTGACTCTTACCTCTAGCATACTCTCTCCCATTTACTCGTGAAATATATAATTTGTCACTGGTAAATAGTGTGACATTGTGCCTCGGACTTCCCTACCCTTTTCATCTTTGATTTTCATAGTTAATATGAACTGTGCTGTTCCCTACCCCCCTTAAAGATAAGTGTTCTGAGTCATCTCATCATTTTCCTGAGCCTAATGGGACGAAAGGCCCACCTTTTTGAGCTGACTGGCTGGAGTCGGGTTAGAGTTTGATCTTGGAGCGGTTTTTCTTCCAAGTAAAGTCAACCAGCTGATGTGGGAACTGAATGAAGACTCAGCCTGTGGGTACAGTTGTCTTCTGGCTTGTAATTCCTTTCATTGCTTTTTCCGTTAGACTTGGAACCCCATAGAAAGTGGTAGATGGCTCATTAAGCTAAAAGTTGTAAAATTATATTGCAAGGTAAGGCAACTATGGCGAATTCAAAGTTTTAACATATTTTCATATATTCTCATGACATTAAGAGAAAATACATTTATGTCATGAAAAAAGATGGAGTTCTTAGAGATGGCCACACTATCTAGCTATAGCCATATTGACCTCTGCAACTTATGTGCAAAAAGTGCTGGACTTCTGGAATGTATTTGCAAAAATAACCTTCTTTTTCTCTTCCACTGTCACTTTACATTTCCTCTGTAGAGAATTTTTGTTTCGTTTCCCTTGATGACCATTGGGGCAGGTCCCATGATTTTTCTGTTCACTTTTCTTTAAACAGTTTTATTAAAGTGTAATTCACACACCATGAAAAGACCCGTTGTGAATGTACAATTCAGTGATATTCTTAGTAAGTTTTAGTGAGTTGCGCATCCACGGTGACAATCCAGGTTTGGAAGAAATATTTCCATGATTCCCCCAAAATTCCTTCAAGCCCATTTGCAGTGAACCCCTGCTCCCTGCCCAGCCCCGGGAGCCACTGGTCTACTTTCTGTTTCTATAAATTTGCCTTTTCCAGACAGTTCACTAAGATGGAATTGTAAAATTTGTCATTCGTGTCTGGCTTGTTTCACTTACCACAATGCTTGTGATGTTCATCCATGTTGTAGTATGCATCCATATTTTATTCCTTTTTATTACTAAATAGTATTCTATCCTGTGGATATGCCACAGTTTTGTCTATCCCTTTGCCAATCGATGGACATTTAAGGCTGTTTCCATTTTGGATAATTTTAAATAATAATGCTATGAATATTCACGTGCAAGTCTTTTATGTACATAGATTTGCATCACTTAATCATAAATATAAAGGTTAGTTTTTGGATTCTCAATTCTGTCTCATTGATCTACATGCCTATCCTTGCACCAATACCAAACTTTCCTGATTACTATAGGTTTATATGAGGTTTTGAAATTGGGTAATATAAGTCCTCCAACTTTGTTCTGTACTAATCTAGATATTTTGCATTTCCATATAAATTATTGGATCAGTATGTCAGTCAGAATTCAACCAGAAAAGTAGAACCAGTAGGAGAGATAGATGTTAAAAGATTTATTACAAGAAACTGGCTTACGGGGGTGGCCGGCGCAGTGGCACAGTGGATAAGTTTGCATGTTGTGCTTCGGTGGCCTGGAGTTCACCAGTTCGGATCCCGGCTATGCACTGCTTGGCAAGCCATGCTGTGGCAGGCGTCCCACATATAAAGTAGAGGAAGATGGGCACAGATGTTAGCTCAGGGCCAATCTTCCTCAGCAAAAAGAAGAAGATTGGTGACAGATGCTAGCTCAAGGCTGATCTTCCTCAAAAAAAAAAAGAAATTGGCTTACAGAATTGTAGGGACTGACTAAGCAAATCCGAAACCCATAAGCAGGCAGTCAGGAAGGTCAGCCTAGAGCTCACTGGCGTGGGCTGAAGCTACCGTCTGTAGATAGAATTTCTTCTTTTTCTCCAGAAAATCTCAGCCCTGATTTTAAGGCCTTCCAACAGGAATCAGCCCCTCCAGATTATCCACCATAATCTCTCTTACCTAAAGTCAAATGGTTAAGACACTAAGTACCTCTGCAAACTTCCTTCACAGCAACACCTCAATTAGTGTTTTACAGAAAAGCTGGAGACTATAGACGAGCAAAGTTGAAACATCAAAAAAAAAATTACAATCAGGTTGTCAATTTCTACAAGGAAAGCTGCTGGGGTTTTGGAAGGGGATCTTGGTTCTATAGATCAACTTGGAAAGAACGTCCATCTTCACAATATTGAGTCTCCAGACCAGAGCATGAGATGTCTCTCCATTTACGCCTGCGTTTATAAATTTATCTTAGCAATGTTTTGTAGGTTTCCATGTGGGAAGATTTTTCGTTATCAGTTCAATTTCTTCACTTGTGGTAGGTCTATTCAGAGTTCCCACTTCTTCTTGCACCAGTTTTGGTAATTTGTATCTTTCTAGGAATTTGTTCATTTCATCTAAGTTGTCTGTTTACTGGCATAAAATATTTCCCAATATTCTATGATCATTTTAATCTACTTAGTACCCGTAGTGATGTGCTCCCTTCCATTCCTGATTTTGGTAATCTATGTCTTCTCTCTTGTTTTCTTTGTCATTCTAGTTAAAGGTTTGTCAATTTTGTTCATCATTTTAAAGAAAAAATTTTTGGTTTCATTCATTGTCTCTGCAATTTTTTGTTTTGTTTTGTTTCCTATTTCAACAATTTCCACTATACTCTTTGTTATTTGCGTCCTTCTCTTTGCTTTTACTTTAGATTGCTCTTCTTTTTCTAGTTTTTTCAGGCAGGTATTTAAAATTATTAGTTTTTTGCTCAGCACAAGTTTAGATTCTTCCACGTATTTTTATATGTTGTGTCTTTGTTTCATTCAGTTCAAAATATTTTTACTTTTCCTTTGATTTCTTCTTTGGCCCATAGGTTATTCAGAAGCATGTTATTTAATTGCCAAATAGGTTGGATTTTTACCAGGAATCTTTCTGTTGTAAATCTCTAATTTATTTCTGGTCTGGATCAGCATATGGTGTAACCTAGAGAATGTTGCATGTGCACTTGAAAAGATTTGTACTCTGGGGTTGGCCCAGTGGCACAGTGGTTAAGTTCACATGTTCCACTCTGGTGGCCGGGGGTTCGCCGGGTCGGATCCCGGGTGTGGATATGGCACCACTTGTCAAGACATGCTGTGGTAGGCGTCCCACATATAAAGTAGAGGAAGATGGGCACGGATGTTAGCTCAGGGCCAGGCTTCCTCAGCAAAAAGAGGAGGATTGGCAGCAGGTGTTAGCTCAGGGCTAATCTTCCTCAAAAAAAAAAAAATTGTACTCTGAAGTCTTTGGATAGAGTGTTCTATAAATGTCAGTTAGATCAATTCATTGATAGTGTTGAAGACATATTTCACTGTCGATTTTCTGTCTAGTTGTTCTATCATGTATTTTGAGTGGGCCATTGAAATATCCAGCTATCATTGTTAAATTGCCTATTTCTCCTGGCAATTCTGTCAATTTTTACTTCATGTGTTTTGAGGCTCTGTTGTGAAGTGTGTATATACACTTTTAATTGTTCTATCTTCTTGATATCTTGATCCTTTTATTATTATAAAATATCCTTTTTTCCTTCAATGATATTTCTTGTCTTAATGTTTATTTGATATTATTATGGCCACTCCAGCTCTCTTATAGTTACTGTTTCACGATATATCTTTTCCATCCTTTTACCTCCAAACTATTTGTGTCTTTAAATCTAAGGTGTGTCTCTTGTAAACAGTGTATAGTTCGGTCTTGTTTTCTCATCCAGCTTGACAATCTCTGCCTTTTCAGTAGGGTGTTTAGTTCATCATTGACATCATTGGATTAATAGGCAACTTGCTTTGCTATTTAGTTTCTATTTGTCTAAGGTTGTTTTGTTCCTCTGCTCTTCCTTCGCCGACTCCTTTTGTATTACATAAATATTTAAGTGTTCTAACCAAGAGGAAAACCTTCTGTACATAAAGCTAGGTAAGAGTATTAGACCCAAATCCAAAAACAAAGTTTCTAAGAGAAAAAGAAATGACAAATTCGACTTCATTGAAATTAAAATATTTTGCTCTGTGAAATATCTTTTTAAAAGGTTGAAAATATGGGTTACAAACTGGGAGAAACTATTTATAAATTACATATTTGACAAAGAACTTGTATCTGGAATATATAAAGATATCTCAGAACTCAACAGTAAAAAAACAATTTAGTTAGAAAATGGACAAAAGACCTGAACAGACATTTTACCAAAAAGGAGATATGGATGACAAAGAAATCACCGAAAAAAGGTCCAACATCATTAGCCATTCAGGAAATGCAAAGTGAAACCACAGCAAGATATTACTACACACATGTAGGATAACCTAAACTAAAAAATAATAATAGCAAATGCCGACAAAGATGCAGAGAAACTAGACTTCTTATACATTGTTGCTAGGAACGTAAAATGGGACAGCCACTCTGGAAAAGTTTGCCATTTTCTTATAAAACTAAATATGCACTTATCACACAACCCAGCAACTCTTGGGCATTTATCCAGGAGAAACGAAAACTTATATTCTTGCAAAAACTTGTACATCAATTTTATGGCATACCTGAATTTTATTTGTAATAGCCCAAAACTGGAAACAACCCAATGTCTTTCAACAGGTGAATGCTTAAACAAACTCTGGAACAATCATAGCATAGAACACTACATGGTAATAAAAAGGAACAAACTATTAATATCCACCAACGTGGATGGATCTTAAGGGCATCATTAGTGAAAAAAGGCAATTTTGAAAAGCGACATACTATATGATTCCGTTTATATAATATCCTCGAAATGACAAAACTATACAGATGGAGAACAGGTTAGTGACTTCCAGGGAGCAAGGAGGGGTGGGGCCTGGGTTTAACTATGAAGCTGTAGCACACGAGAGTGTCTTTATGGTGTTAAAACAGTTCTGTATTCTGATGTATTCTGATTGTAATGGTGGTTACATAAACTTATACTTGAGACCAAATTGCACAGAACTACACATTCATGAGTGCGTGTAAAACCCAGTGAAAACTGAATAAGGTCTGTAGTCTAGTTAACAGTATTATGTCAGCGTCAATTTCCTGACTCCTCGTCTTGTACGATAGTTGTATAAGACGTCACCATTGGGGAAACTGGTTGAAGGGTGTGAGAGACTCTGTGTACTATTTTTGCACTTTCTTGTGAATCTAAAATCAATTCATACTAAAAAGTTAAAAACAAAATGCACACTCACACATGTACGTACAAAAGGTGCCCACTCCAGTAAGTTAATCCACACTTTAGTTGTCATCTGGTGATTACACTTCTTGGAGTTTTTCCTCTTCTCCTTCCTTACTAAATTTGGTCTCTTCTTCCATCAGAGTCAAAGTTGGGGGTGGAGCTGTGGGTACAGAGTAGGGAGGAAAGCAACAAAGGAAGAGAGGATACAGCACTTACTGTCGGATTGGTACTGTCCTAGGATGGCCTCATGTTCCTCAGGCCCGGCAGGAGTGTGAAGCACGCGCTGTCTCATCATGCTTTCACAGAGTCTTCAGAGACCCCTTCTTGAGCTTTCAGACCACAACTCCCTGAGTAAAGGCAGGGCCTCTTCCTTGGCCCGCCAGCCCAGTCCCCTCTCTGCCTCTCCTCCCGCTGGTACAATGCTGACCCCTGGCAGATTACCCCTGGGGAAGAATCTCTTTTAAAGCAACCCCAAGCCAACATTCTTTGTGGTTTCCACCTCTGGTAGCTGGGACTCCCATCACTTTGATCTGCTGACAAAAGTGGGTGGAGTTACTGCCCAAAGACAGTGTCAACCGTGCATACAAAGGCCACTTGAGCTTTCCAAGATGCAAGTTGGTCATCAGTTCTCTGAACACCCCCCACTGTGGTAAGATCTCCCTAGAATAATCATTACAACACGAACATGAAACACCACCAGTACCTCAGCACATACATGTATCATTTATGATATTACTGCATTTGGTCTTAAAAACAAAACCCTGTGGCTGGTTGAATTTGTGTTAATTGCAATTTGTCTGACTCATTTCTCATACTTAATAGAGAAGCAGGGCAATATCTTAAATTGAGATTAAGTGAACCATTTTTATTCATACTACAAAATATACCACCAATCCTGAAATGCATTTCTGGATCGCTGTAACACTACAGTTTAGCAACCAATTAAACACACACACACACAAATCAGCCTTAACCAGACAAACTTTGTGCATAAGCATAGATCTTTGCAGAGCCTGAAGACTGCCATGGAACTCTGCAGCTTAAGCAACACTCTGTAAAATGACACACTAATAAGCAAAAAAAAAAAAAAAAAAAAAAGGTAGAGCAAATGATCCAGCAGAGCTTGAGGGAAGTAACAGGCAGAATTCTAAGTTGGATATGTCACATTTTGGCAACAGCAGCCACTTGTGATTAGTGTGAAACAAGGCACTAACAGCTAAAAGGGCCCACAAAAAGTCAAAATAAGTGGAAAACAAATGAACTTCCAACAAAGCATGAAAATGAAGACAACTCAATCATCGCAGGCTTCCTTGTCTTGTCAGCAATTCCATCTCCCCAGTACACAGATTTGCACTCTGTTTTTCGTTCTTTCCTCAGTTTCACACTGTGCAGTCTTTCTGTGCCCTGAATTTCTCTCCTCTAGCCCACCTCCTGCCCCCATATTGGGGCTCATCCTCGCAAGCCAGGATCGTGGCATCAGTTCCCTAACTGGTCTGGTGTTTCCTGCGCCCCCTCCGATTTCTCCTGTACTGATCACCAAGCCCTCCTCAAATGCCATTTCACCTCATCACCCCCAGAGTCAAAAACTTCCTGCTTCCACACTGGCTACCTAACTCTTACAAACTCTTTGACTCAATTTTAAGAATAAAAGCAGGTTCTTTCTCGCTACAAGAGTGCACCTTTACATTGAGACACAGACTCATGGAGAATATGTGGAAACTCAAGGCTATTTTAATGCTGTCTGGTATTTCTGAAGACCCATCAGGGAGAAAAGTAAGATGTCTAGCCAGAGAGGGGGTCCAGGGTCTCAGATTCTCACCACTCCAGGCGAGATGCAGCTCACGCTGATGGCATAGAAGGGCATGGGTGTGGTTCTGGCCATCTGGGTCCTCCCTTCTCTGGACTAAAAGGACTTATCCCCACCCCATCCTTGTGCTTTGGTGGTCAGCTCCAGCAGCTACAACAGCAGCAGCACAAGTGGCTGGTGCCTGTTCCACTGTCTCAGGATGTCCTCAAAAGTTGGCCATCATATCTTCTTTCTTATGGCTAGAGAAGCTCTGCATGCAGAGACTAATCCAACGCTGAGTGTCTAAATATTAACATCGCTATATGACCAAAGCCAAATACCCCCTGGAGTGGGTTGTGTCCCCCAAATAGACAGAGTCCATGCCCTAATCGTCTATACCTTGGAGGTGACCTTATTTGGAAATCGGGTCTTTGTAGATGTAATTAAATTAGGGATCTCCAGGTAAGATCATCTTGGATTTAGGATGGGCTCCAAATCCAATAACTGGTATGCTTCTAAGAAAAGGGAGTAGGAGATTTGAGACACACACAGAGAAGAAGCCCATTTGAAGAGGGAAGCAGAGATTAGAGTTATGCAGCTACACACCATGGAACAGCAAGGGTTGCCTTACTGGTAGCCACCAGAAGCCAAAACAGAGGCATGGAAAGGAAGGCCCAGAGGGACGAATGCTGCTGACAGCCTGATTTTGGACTTCCAGCTTCTAGAACTGTGAGAGAATAAACTTATGCTGTTTTAAGTCACCAAGTTTGTGGTAATTTTTTATGTAGCCATAGGAAACTCTTTCACCGCCATAGTAGAATGAACCTTTGGAAACAAGAATAAACTTGAAATTGTATCCAAAAAAGTTTAATTATTATTTTAATTGCATCGTTAAAGTTTTTGTAGTCAAATTTTAAGAGTTTGTTATTATAGTACAGTAACAATTGCTGCATTTTAAGTATGGTCTCTGCAGTAAATATGTGTGATACGAATAGATGCTCACTTTCAGCTAAACTTAGTAGAAGAGCAAGACTTCCAAGGTACTTCCTTTTTTCTCTCTAATTGTTTTTATTTTCTTCAAAGTCTTTTTATGTGTATATCCAAGATGATTTATAGTGAACATTGGTATACCTAGTTTAGGAATTGAAATCAACTTTGGTTGGCAAAGTTGATATTTATCCCCAAATGATTAAAAGAAAAAAAAAAAAAACTTCCTAGACGGGAATTTTATTTGTGTGTGTGTGTGCATGTGTGTTTTTTTGTTTTTGTTTTTGTTTCTGTTTTTTTGATGAGGAAGATTGGCCCTGAACTAATGTCTGTGCCCAACTTCCTCTATTGTTGTCTGTGGGACACCATCTCAGCATGGCTTGATGAGCGATGCATAGGTCCACGTCCAGGATCCAAACCTGTGAACCTTAGGCCACCAAAGTGGAGCATATGAACTTAACCACTATGCCACCAAGCTGGCCCCAACAGGACTTTTATTTTTAAAGACTCATGTTCTAAATAAAATTATTTAATTCAAATTTTTAATTAAATCCAGTTCTCAAAACTTATTTTGTATAATAATATGAATGTTGGTACACCAAAAATTCTACAAAAATTACAATATATAATCTAATCTTTAGGGCAGTACTATTAGAAATATAATGTAAACTACATATATAATTTTAAATTTTCTAGAGGCCACATTAAAAAGCTAAAATTAATTTTAATGATATATTTTATTTTACCCAATATAGCCAAAATGTTACCATTTCAGCATATAACCAACATAAAGCAATTATTAGTGAATTATTTTACATTCTTCTTTTTCATACCAAGCCTTCAAAATCGACTGTGTGTTTTAGATTTAGGGCACATCTCAGTTCTGGTGAGCCACCTATTATGGGGTCTCTGGCCACCTGTGGCTAGTGGCTACCATTTTGGACAGCACAGCTCTTGGGCATCACTGCACACTCCTAAATTGGATGGCCATTCCCAAGTACACCAGAAATTTTGTGACTAATTTCAAATTGATGATAATTATTAAAATTTTCAGACTTATAGAAAATGAAGTTGTTTCATATAAGAAATACTAAATGTTGTCTCGTATATGAAATACTAAATGCTATGAAAGCAATCATTGCTCATCCTTTCAACCTCAGTGCCATTTCTTCTTTTAAATGCTATTTTCTAAAGAGAACTCAATTCGAGCCAAATAATACTTGAATTTCATTCAAGGGAGTTTATTTTAGGAATTATCAAAACGTCATTGACAAATTATTCTTTTACCTATAGTAGTCTAAGACTTGAACCCAAATTTAGCAATATATTGTGGGTTTATTTATTTAAATGCCCCTGGCCTCTGATTCATTCACATTGTGAATTCTTTCTTATTCAGACCATACTCTGGGCCTTTGAAATGTTTAAAAGATACAAAATTAAATGAGGAAAAATGTGTAAAATACTCAGCCTGGTCATTGTCTCATCATAAAATGGTAGAAAAGATATACCTATGTTCATTGCAGCATTGTTCACAATAGTCAAAAGGTAGAAGCAGACAACCTAAGTGCCCATCGACTGACGACTGGATAAAGAAGATGTGGCATAAATATACAATGGAATACTACTCAGCCAGAAAAAATGACAAAATCGTCCCATTCACAACAACATGGATGGAGCATGAGGGTATTATTTTAAGCGAAATAAGCCAGAGACAGACAAACACTGTATGATTTCACTCATACATGGAAGATAAACACACAGACAAAGAGAACTATTTAGTGGTTACCAGAGGGAAAGGGGTTAGGGGGTGGGAACACAGGGTGAAGGGGTGCACCTATAGTAAGACTGACAAATAATAATGCATAACTGGAATTTCACAACGTTGTAAACTATCATAACCTCCATTAAAAATAAAGATGGAAGCAACACAAGCATCCGTCAACAAATGAATGGGTAAATGAATTGTTATACGTACTACAATGGAAAGTTATTCAGCCTTATAAAGAAAGGAAATTCTGACATGTTACAACATGGATGAACGTTGCAGACATTAGGCTAAGTGAAGTAAGTCAGTCACAAAAGAACAAATACTGTATGATTCCACCTACATGAGGTACTTAGAATAGCAAAATTCATAGGGACAGAAAGGAGAAGGGTGGTTGACAGAGGCTAGGGGGAAAGTAGAAGGGGGAGTTATTATTTAATGGGGACAGAATTTCAGTTTTGCAAGATGAAAAGAGTTCTGGAGATGGATTGATGGTGATGGTTGAACAACAATATAAGTGTACTTAATGCCACTGAACTGCACACTTAAAAATGGTTAAAATGGTAAACTTTATGTTATGTGTGTTTTACCATTTACCAATTTAAAAAACGGTTGAAAACAAAATCCCATCACCCTAAGGAAGACTCTACTACCTTAAACACTGACAATGCCCAATGCACACACATTTTCCCTGTGGAATTCTGAGCATCCTCATAAAGGACAGAATATGTTTGTATATCCACAAATTTCATTACATCTCATGGTTTCAGCCCCATTCTCCAAAGAATTTTGGGCAAGCCAGTAACTGACAGCCTATAAAATGTGACCATTCTTTCTTTCTTCCCCTCAACACCGCTTGGCCAATAGGGCCATGAGTTCCCAGTCAGGAGTCTACAGAATCAGCAAAGGGCATGAAGAACGCACAGACTGCATAATCTGACCCAGAGTCCCAGAAAATGGGTGTCATCACATCCTGGGTACTGACGTCTTCCATCTAGCACCCTTCCTACAAGGCCCTGGCAACATAAGCTATGACAGCTGGGTGACTGTCATCAGTGGCACTTGGTGGAGCATGCTTGTACCTACTGAAAGGTGTGTGCACCGTGCCAGGAATGTATTCCCAGCCCGTGTGAGCAAACAGTGTGCGACCTAAATTCAAGCTGTGTGGCTGTTTTTCCTGGTGTGTCAGAGAATACTGCAGAAGCTGGGGATGATCACGTAGAAGAAAAAGCCCAAAAGATGCTAGAGGGACTTTCTGGAAGCAGAGAGTCACAAGGAACCTGGAGAGCTCCCATCATCCTGCACTTAGTATAGGTTTTAACCCCAGCTTTTACCACTATCAGGCCCTGGAACTGAATTTTGACCGCAACCCAAAGCCTGCCTCCACTCGGACTCCCAATATAAAGTCAGATGTTCTGGGTAGACAGAAATGGAAGATGTTTTAGTACAGGAAATGAACAGCCCAGTGGCTACAGGTCTCTTTAAAAACTGAGTCAAGTGGTATTGTTAAAAAAGAATAGTAATGGCTTTGGCTGCCCTGGAGAAAATGGGAAAGGCAATAATAGCATCAATTGTCACCATGTTTTTGAATATCAGGTAGGTAAGCAAGGAAAATGGGGCACTTTTTGTATTTCTTGGTCTCCTTTCAGCTTTATGAATAGCTTTTCTTGAAGGAGAGTAAAACACCTTTCAAAAGTCAGAAGAAAGTATATTCTCTTGTACTAAGGAAAGAGTGAGACAAAAACTCAGGCTGCCAGACCCATGGCTCCCTTTCCCGTAGTCACCGGAAAAGGATGGAGTTCGTTAGGATCCCCACCAACACTTGATCTACAGAGGGGTGAACACAGAAAAAAAAGAGTTATTTCTCTCTTTTGCTTTTATTAAAACTTTTTATTTTATGAGTTACAATATTTGTGTAATATTTAGAGGAAATAAAAATGCTAAT
Organism: Equus asinus; assembly: GCF_041296235.1. Lineage (NCBI taxonomy): Eukaryota > Metazoa > Chordata > Mammalia > Perissodactyla > Equidae > Equus > Equus asinus. The sequence continues at coordinate 26,992,284 of NC_091813.1, forward strand.
AAGCATAAAGAAGAAAGTAAAAATCACCCATAACCTGACCACTCAGACGATATTGTCAATGTTTTGATGCACAATATTGTTTTAGAAAGAAATGGACCCATACTCTGTATGTTATGCTACTTTCTTTCTCTAATATTTTTAAATTAAGATATAATTTGTATACAAAGTGCATCAGTTATCTACTGCTGTATTAAAAATATCCCCCAAATGTAGCAGCTTTCAAAACAACAAACCTTTATTATCTCACACGTTTCCTGTGGGTCAGGAATCTGACAGTGGCTTAGCTGGGTGGTTCAGGCTCAGGTTCCCCCACGAGGCTGCAGTGAAGATGCCAGCCAAGCTCCAGTCATCAGATGACCAGACCAGCCAAGAGCCAGTCATCAGAAGACCAGACTAGCCATTTCTACATTCCCTCTCTGGTTGTTGGCCGGCTCTAGCTACTGGTTGTTGAACTGGAGATTTTACTTCTTCACGGGGCTACCTGAGTACCCTCAAGACACGGCAGCTGGCTTCCTCAGAGCAAGTGACCCAAGAGAGAAAAGATGTAAGACCAAAATGGAAGCCACGGCATCTTCTATAACCTAATTCCAGAAGTTAGATATATCACTTCTGCTGTGTGCTAAAGGTTGCACACTCCAACCCGGGTACCATGTGAGAGGGTATAAATGCCAAGACCCAGGGATTATTGGGGGCCTTCTTATAAATTGGCTTCCACACATAAAATGCACAGATTTTTATTTGATAGGTTTTGACAAATACACACAGTTATGTAACTATTACCAACCTGTTAGTCCATAAAGTTTTCTTATGTTCCCTTCCAGTGAAGTACTATCCATCTTAGCAAAGGCCACCACTGTTTTGATTTTTTTCACCATAGAATTGTTCTATTTGTTCATATACTTCATATAAATGGAATCAAATGGTACGGACTCTTTTTCTGTCTGGCTTCTTTTACTCTTGGATTCATCCATATTGTTCAATGTATCAGTAGTTCATGTATGAATATTCCACAAATTGTTCATTCATTTACCTGTTGACAAACATTGGGTTGTCTCCAGTTTGGAGCTGATATGAGTAAAGCTGTTATGAACATTCTTGTACAAGTCTTTTTGCAGACATATGCTTTCATTTCTCTTGAGTAAAAACTAAGGAACTTAATTACAAAGTCACAGAGTATATATGTGTTTAACTTTTTTAAAAAAAAAATTTTATTTTTTTCCTTTTTCTCCCCAAAACCCCCCTGGTACATAGTTGTATATTCTTAGTTGTGGGTCCTTCTAGTTGTGGCACGTGGGACGCTACCTCAGTGTGGTTCAATGAGCAGTGCTATGTCCGCGCCCAGGACTCGAACCGACGAAACACTGGGCGCCTGCAGCAGAGTGCACAAACTTAACCACTCGGCCACGGGGCCAGCCCCTGTTTAAGTTTATTTTAAAAATTGCTAACGAATTTTCCAAAGTGATGGTACCATTCATTTGAGACTTCCATCAGCAATTGATGAGAGTTCCAGTTGCTACATATATTCAGCCAACACTTAACTTTCTGTTTTTACCATTTTAGTAGTCTGGTGGGTATGTGGTGGTATCTCATTGTGGTTTTAATTTGCATTTCCCCTATGTCTACTGTTATTGAGCACCTTTTTATATGCTGATTGGCCATTTGTCTATCTTTTGTGAAGTATCTGCTCAAGTCTTTCGCTCATTTTTTAAAAATTGGATTTTTTTCAATATTGAGCTCTTGGCATTATTTATATATTGTGGATGTAAGAATTTTGTCAGATATATGGATTGCTAGTGTTTAAGCCCAGTCTGTGGTGCATCTTTTCATTTTCTTAATGGTGCCTTTTTGTGAGAAGACATTTTGATAAAGTCTAATTTATCAATTTTATGTTTTATGGTTAGTGCTTTTTGTGACTTTACTAAGAAATCTTTGCCTCTTCCAAAATTGCAGAGATTCTCATATGTTTTCTTCTGGAAGCTTTGCAATTTTAGCTTTTCTGTTTAGGTCTATGATCCATGTTGCATTACCTTTTTGGTGTATGGTGGGAGGTAGGGGCTGAGGTACATTTCTTTTCTCATATAGATATCTAGCTCTTCTAGCACTATTTGTTGAAAGGGGTTTTCTCAAATGCTTTGCGCCTTTATTGAAAACCAATTGACTGTATATATTTGTACCTATTTCTGGTCTTTCTATTTCATTCCACCAATCTATTTGTTTAAACTTATACCACTACCACACTAGCTTGATTACTATAGCTGTATAGCACATCTTGATATAACCTGCTTTTGAGATAAAACAATATGTCATGAACATCTCCCCCAGTCAACAATTCTACTGTAACACCTTCAGATTTTATGAATGCATAGTAGTCCAGTCTATGGATGAATTATGGATTTTTTTAGCCTTTATATTTTTGAGTCACTTTAAAATTCTGTCGTGAACATCTTTGACATTGTCCTAAATTATTTCCCAAGAACAAATTCCTAGAAGTAGAGCTGCTAAATTAAAGTGTGTGTTGACTATTAAGGGTTTTCTGATATATTACCAAACCTTACCCCATAAAGGCTGTGTCGGTTGACAAATGCCACCAGAGGGATACGGTGAGAGCCAACGTTGCATATTTCATTTAAAACAAAAATTGCTGTGTAATTTTCATTGATAGGCAACACTAGCATATGTACATTTTTAATTTATAATTTGTATTTAATGGGAAAACTCAAAGAATATTTTATGCATATTGGCCTTACAAATAACCATACAAGTATAAATTTCTTCTTTTTTTTTTTTTTTGAATTGTCTGTTCTTACTATTTGGTGATTTTTTTATTGCCTTTTCTTCCTTATAACAGACAAATGGTCAAAGCTAATTGTAGTCTCAATGTAGAAGTCTTTTCAGGCCAATTACAGGATAATTAAATATATTGGTTTTTTCAGGAAATAGCGCAAATGAAATCACAGAAGAGATTCTATTAAATGTTACTGTTAAAATAATTTTATTCATTATAATTATGTTATGACCTTGTCCTAACTAAGACCTCTTTTTCTTTATCTTTTGTGTAAAACTCAGGTTCTGCTACTTCAGGGCTTTGGCACCATGCCCCATCTGTCCAGATGGCTTCTGACTTCCTATTTTGCTCTTGCTTTGCCCTGAAAACTTGTCATCTCTGTGCTCTTGGCCTGTTCCTTCTAAATGTGTTTCTTTGCCACTAGTTGTCCCTTTCAAATCCCACCTAAAAATTCTTTTCACCTAAGTCTTTGACCAATGTAGCCTTTCTGCCAACTTTTTCTTAGTGAAAAATAGAATGGAGAAAAAATAATGGAGACAGAAATACTAAGAAAAAAACTCTGAAAAATTGTTAAAGGGAGAATTTCGTGTCACTTATTCAACTGTTGTTCCTGCTTCTCTTAATCACTTGAGTGTCATTGTTTAGAACAGGAAATTTCTCTCTGATCTCAGTACCAGGAATAGTTATGCTTTTGAGCAGCTGGTTTGTTTTTCTGTGTGGACCTCATGACTCATTTAACCGATGATGCTCCCTTATCTGAGCTGGCTGCTAGAACTCTCAGAATTAGATTTGTGGTCCATCTGTAGCAAGTGGATTGCATATCAGATATGTTTTCTGTGTATTAATCCCACTGTTATTTTTTATCACCTTATTTTTCCTACTTATCTTAGCTACTCTTTTCTTATTTCTCTTACTACTTATTGTCCATGTGCCCTTTCTGTTTTACTTAAAAAGTAAAGTTTTATAGTATATATTTTGAACACTGACTTAAAGCTCCTTTTTCAGAATAAGATAGGTTATCTATAAATAAATAGACAGTCTCCTATTTTCTAAGAGAAAAGGAAAGAATGTTCGCCTTAGCTTAATGTCATAATTCATGTCTCACTGATGATGAGCTAAAAGCTCCTAAAAAGCAGTACCTCTTGTCTCCTAATCTTATCCCTATTTGCAAATAGAGAAGTGGATATCAAGAAGTTAAATGAATTGACCAAGATCACAGATTGAATCTGTGACAGAGGTCCACAATGGACTTTTGCTTTCTCATCCAGAACATTGTTTATGAGTCCTGCAGTCTACTTGCACTCAGCTCATGACTATTTGAGCGTAGATTATGACTTTGATAATTCATTCAAAAAACACTAGTTTATGTTCTAAAGCCTCTTTGGGTTTGGGATCTATGGAGAACTGACCTAAGGTTATTACCAAGTTATTTGTTTTGGATTTTTTCTTTTTTTGAGTGGCTACAGTGAAGAAAAAAAAATCATTGTGTCTTGACTTTTCCAAAATCTGTAACTCAGAATTAGAAAAAATTGCTGTTATTTTGTTGATCCTTACTGCTCAAAGAAAGTACAAAACAGTGACATTCCAAAGACTAATGCTATTAAATTAATGAAAGCATTAACCTGGTGTGTTACAGAGATGCTAAGGAAATTCAGAGTTAGGCCAAAGCTGATTTTGGTTAGTTGTCAGGGGAGAATGAAGAGCATAGTTGAGTTAGGATTTGAGAGAAGAATAGCACTTGAATTATTTGAGTCAGGTGGGAAGGTGTTCCAGGAGGCAGTGAAGGTACAGCAGCAGGAATGAGGATGACACACTGGAGATGAAAGAAGAGCATCATTTGACCAAAGTCGAGGGACCATTTTGGGGACTGTGGTTTAAATTGCATTCCTCACCTTCGTAGGGCATGGTGAAAGCCAAGGGAAATTTTCAATTTTGTTCTCAGAGGTGACTGGGCGTCATCATAGGTTCCTGAATGAGACAATAATGGGTTGACCTTTCTGTTGTTCTAATCCACAGCTGAGAGCAGAATGGAAGATAGCATTGGGAGGGGTTATAATAGTTAGGATTGTCTCACAGTGACCCCGTAAATGAAAAAGAAATGTTCAATTTAATACTCATTGTCCAGAAAAAATAGAGAACTTAATGATTGATTAGGTAAGAAAAAAGTGGAAGAAAGGCCTCAAATGTTGACCAGGAGACAGTTTTGAGATGTTCAGAAAGCAGTTTGGGGACATAAGCCTGGGCACTCGATAAAAACTCAGAGCAGGAAGTGATGATGTGACAGTTTTAAGTCATTCAATTCAGTAACTCAACTACTGAGATCTGCTTAATATACAATCTTATGCTGGACACTATAGAAGGTAAAGAAGAAAGGTAAGACATGGTGAAGCAAGGCTTAAGCATAAAGAGTGGTACAAATGAGTGTGAGGAACATAGATGTAAATTGGGAGCCAATAGAAGTATTAAAAAGTCTTAAATAGAAGAAATCTCTATTCAGCAAAGAAAACAACTAACAGAGGGAAAAGGCAACCTACAAAATGAGAGAAAAATATTTGATAAGGGGTTAATATCCAGAATATATAAAGAACTCCCACAACTCAACAACAACAGCAAAAAATAACCTCAATTTAATAAGGGCTTGAATAGATATTTCTCCAAAGAAGATATACAAATGGTCAATAAGCATATGAAGAAATGCTCAAATCTCTAATTATCAGGAAAATGCAAATCAAAACAACAATGAGCTATTGCCTCACACTCATTAAGATGGCCACTTTTTTAAAAAAAAATTTTTTTAATTAAAAACAGAAAACAGCAAGTGTTTCATGAGAATGTGGAGAAATCAGAGCCCTTGTGCACCATAGGTGGGAATGTAAAATGGTGCAGCTGCATGGAAAACAGTATGGAGATTTCTTTGAAAAATACTTTATGGGTGTTTTGGACAGGACCAAATGTCCTGCAAGCTTTTTTCTCAACATTTGGTTCTAAATATTTCGGTATCTTTTCAATGTATGTGGAATATTGTAAATAGTATATGGCTGGAATTTTTTTTTTTAAATCCAGCCTGGCCATCCTTATATTTTACCTATAGAATTTAGCCCATTTACATTTATTGTGATTAATAACATAAGAGCATTATGTGTGCGTGCATGTGTGTGTGTGTGTGTGTGTGTAGAATCTGCTGTCTGCAAGTTGGAGACCTAGGGAAGTTGGGGTGTAATTCAGTCCAAATCTGAAGGCCTGAGAACCCAGGTAAGTCTCAGTTTGATGGCAGAAGACCAAGGTCCCAGCTCAAACATTCAGGCAGCAAAGGTAAATTCTGCCTTCCTGAGACTTTTTGTTCTATTCAGACCGTCAATTGATTGGATGATGGCCATCCACAGAGAAGAGGGCAATTAGCTTTACTGAGTCTTCCAATTCAAATGCTAATCTCCTCCAGAAACACTCTCACAGACACACCCAGAAATAATGTATAGTCAAATATCTGAGCTCTCCATGGTCCAGTTAAACTGACAGAAGAAATGGACCATCATATCTGCTAATGTCAATAATCTATTCCTGAAACATGAGATATTTTGCATGAAAACACTGAGAGTCTATTTTCTGCTATTTTAAATGAGAAAATGTATAATGTATTATATGTTAACCATACCTCCAAATGAATTTTCTTAAGTAAAATACTTCAATGTAAATAACAAATTATCATATGCTTAAAACATTGTTTTATGATTACCAAACATGAAAGTCTGCATACATACCATAAACATTATATTTACAATATGGCAAAGCAAATAACAGAAATAAATTTGTTAGAAAAAAATCCAGTGAAAAACTTCCAGTAAAAACAAGACAATTGCCTGCAATAAACTATAACTCACCAAGAGAGGAGAAAACTTGATACTCGAGGAAAACTGATAAGGGAGCAGGACAAACCGCAGTAAATGTTTGTCACTGGTTGTAGAAAGGGCTGATGTGGATGAATGAGTTGATAACAGATTATTTCAAGTAAACTATCCAACTCAGAAACTGGCAGAAATTCCCTATCATTTGGCACTGCTGAAGAGATTCCTGAACGAGAAAGACATGAGAAATTTTCAAAGGAGGTGACCAACATCTACAGATGCAAAACTTTGTAAAACGGAGCTTTGTTTAAATTCCTGCAATTTAGATTTGTTTTCTCTGTTCTCCATACTTTCCTTGGATGCTTTCTTAGATTGTGTGTGTGTGTGTGTGTGTGTGTGTGTGTGTAACTCCTTCATTACTAGTCAAAAATGAGGGCTAATATGAAGGGCCCTTTGGAAATTTGCTCGGGACAAGCGCACAATGGCAAAGGATGGTTCCCATTGAGTATAACGCGATAGTGCTCCGGGCCAACAACCCCACTGTTGGAACGCTACATGCTTTTCAAAAACTCTTCATGTGATTCTGATGATGTATCCATTGTATTTGGAATGTAACCTGATACCTTTCCAGCACATCATTTTGTTAAAAATGCATTGAGTATTTGGAATGTAATTAGACACTGCTCCTATATAACTACTTGCTGATAAAAAATGTATTCAGAGATAATATGTAAGTTCAATGATACGTGGTTATTAAAAAGTGAGAGATATTCTACTGGAAAGATATTAGCTGCAGGAAATTCTTTAATATATGCCTGTATTTTAATTTACTTTTACAATCTTATTCTTCTTCCAATTGTTACCCTATGCTTTGTTCCCCTCCCTCCCTACTTCTTTCTTGCCTTCGAGCCCAAATACGGGCTGGCTTGTGGTTATGAATTATCAAGGGAGATATTAGACATGGTTTTTCTCATTCCTGACATCAAATTCAAGTCAGGCAGATTGCCTTGCTGCCCTCTTCTACAAGGGGGGCTTCATTTCTCATTTTCCATTGCGCCAAGGGTGTATGGAGATCACCTCTCAAGACTGCCCTCGCTTAAGCTCTTGCTCCCTGCAGCCATGCCTCCGCCAAAACAGGAGCCCGGGGTCTCGGCACAGAAGCCACCCCGGGTGCTCCCTGCGCCCCAGGTTTCACATTTACTTCCATCCTCACCTCTGAGAAATCCATCCTTTCATGCTAGCTCAGATTTTTAAAAATTATTTAGTATTTAACTTGTTTCCATCAAGAGGGCTGTCCAGGGCATCTAATCTGCGTGCTCTGCTGGAAACGAAAGTCGCCCTGCGTTTTTTTAACATCTTTATTATTGTCCAAACCCGGGGAGTCAGAAGGCTGTCGATAAACTTCTCAATTCAGGCTAAATGAATCCAGGAAACAAAAGAAACACGTCAAAAAGTGCCATAATGTTTGAATGCGGCAAAATGTGACTTAAATCATGGAATAAAATTAAGGTAGATCATGTCTCCTATGGTCACGGAAGGCTTGTGTGCTTGGAGGGGCAGGCTGCCCACCAAATTCAGAGGTTTACTGCTCCTGGGAGTGTGAACAGGGCTATCGGTATCTGGGGATGGCTGCAGAGAAATGTCATACTGTTTTTGTTTAAAATAATCTTGTGGGCACAGGAAAAAAGCTGGGAAAAAACTTAGTGGTTGTCTCTGGGTGATGGGAACTATGACTCATTAGTTGTTTTATTTCTGCTTATCTTTTTTTCTCTAAAGTTTCTACAAAAGACATTTTCTTTTGTAAAAAAGAAAAATAGCAATAAGTTGTTTTTAAGGCAAAGGTACACAAAATATAGCATTTGGGGACTGAGAGCCTACACAGGGGCTTCAGAAGGTCGGTGCCTTGCTGTAGACACCACAGTGTAGACAGGTGCCTTTGATCAGAAGGAAGACAGAAAAAGCGATACAATGATTTATGAGAGTAACTGGTGTGGAAAGGCTTCAGTTGGCGAACACGACAGAGAATGGTTCCGAAATGTTACAGGTCTCAGCTCTTAAGATGACGTATTCCTTTAACTTCCAATAACATGCTGCACCTAGAAGATGTAAAAGGCAAGCAGGTCTTTTGAAGGCTGACAATGAAAGGAAAACACTTCCTGAAATTGCCTAAGATTAGAAAATGCATTTAAATTTTAATTAGGATGATTAATCAGCTCAATATTCTCCACACACACAGGAAGGTATAAAAAGAAAAGCAATCTTCCTCTTGAAGATGCCCATGCTGACGTAGGCAAAGAAGTTTCCTTATACAATCCATCCACTCATTCAATTAGCAAACATTATTGTGTCTCCTATGTGCCAAGTACAATGATGGATCCTGGAACCCACAGACAACTAGTGTGTCATTTATGCCCTCAAGGACCTTAAGCTCTTTTTAGGAAGACAGATTTGTACATGGGCTCCAGTGTTGCAGGATAGAAGCGTGCTCATTAGGCACTAAATCTTTTCACGAGTTTGCCCTAGCACAATGACCTCTCCCGTCTCTTTACTAGGCTATTAGGGAGCCAGTTTCTGGTCTTAGTATCTGACCTATCTTCTCCCATCCAGACCCACAGGTTCAATTTTCCTTGGTTTGCATTTGCTGAAAGCAGAAGAAACGATCCCAGTCACTTATCACTTGAACAAGAGGCTTTAACTAAATTTACATCAGGAGAGCTAGAGTCCCGGTTTGTGGTGGATTTGCCAGGTGCAAGCCCTGCCCTCTTGGCTATACCGCATAGTTGTTGACTGCTAAAACATTTGGCCCCCAAATGTAACCAAGAAACGGAACTCAGACACTGGTGTTTTGAAGTAGAGAACATACAAATTGATAGCCTCTGACCTAGAAACTTCCAGAAACTGCTTCAATTTTATAGTTTCTGCAGAACTCAAAAACGGTAACCCAAATGGCAGCTGGGTGTTTACTCAAGAGTAGAGGCATGTGATATCATTGCTCCTGTTTCCAAAGAAGCTTGAAGAAGTCATTACAAGACAATAGAGTGAAGTCAGAGCACGATGCGAAGCTCAGGACTTGTCAGGTTTCAGGCTTCTGCTTCTTAGGACCCCTCCTAGAGAACCTGCTCTATCCATGGGCCTTGGAAACAGCATCCCAAAGGTGACGTCTCGCTGGAGAAGGTAGGTCAATCAGATGCTCAACGGAAGAGTTTGAATTTAGCAATAGAGACTGTAAGGGGGCAGAGGTCATAATATAGAGTTGGAGCTGTGACCTTATTGGGTCCTGGGCAAGATAAATAAGAGAAGAATCTGACGAAAAGAGCAAGAAGAGACAGATGAGAGAAAAGCAGAGAAAGACAGACATAAGAGAGACTGAATGGCCCCGAGACAATGGAGAAACATTGGTTCTTCGCTTCAGTCCTGAATCCATACACAGCCTTGAAATGACCTGACATTGCTATATAAGAGCTCCCTCTTTGCTTGGGCTAGCTTGAGCGGGTTTATTTTCTTTAGATTCTAAAGAGCCTTGACTAAGACAAATCAGAGCACGGTTGAGCAGAACCATTTTATTACTTGGCATAAGTAACACTCAAATGCTTCAGTGGGTAAACAAGCTCTATTAGTGAAAATCAACAGAATACTGCAAAGCAAATGGTGAAAAATGCACGGCTGGCTACAATAATACCTAAACATGAGAAGGCGAAATGGATTGCATCTTCCACTTGAGATTCAGTGGGAAACCAAGATACCTGCCCCGGGGGATGTTTTAAGCCCTCATCTCTGATGGAAATAAGAACTTGAGTACCTTGATCGACTACTGGGCTTAAAAATGTTATGAAATCAGGTGTTCCCAATAGCAGCAGTAGCGATATTAACTTAAGAGTAATTCATAACTCAAGACAGCAAGGCTGAGGCTTCATGACAGGCCTCTGGATTTTCCGAATCGTGGGATGGTCTGATGGACTGAATGCATCAGCTTTTGTTTTCCATGTAGAAATATCAGAACAGTGTTTATGTGCCGGAGTCACAAATACATTTACACAATCTTTTTTGATACTTACAATTCATTTTTTAAATGGTAATGGTCCAGTCCTCCAATAAAGACAAATTAGTCTTTCTCTTAGGAGATAAACCTATAAATTGGTTCCTTGTCTACAGCACTCATCCATACAGATCTTGCGTCTTCTGAAAGATGAGTAATTATAGCGCCTGAGGAGATTTGCTGTATATATTGCTGTGATAGTCATCAAATTGGAGGGAGGGTTGATAGGTATGGGCCACAATGATAAAATGAACAGGCCTCTTGTCTGTCAGGCAGCAAAGTAAATCGATGTGAACAACCCTCATTACCACAGGTTGAGTGGGTATCTGTGGAGTCCAATTTCTGGGCATGTACTCTTTCTCTCTGTGATAAAATAAATACTATACCATAAAAACTTACTTATCATAAAGAAATTCACCTAATGAGTAAGTAAAGGAAAGATTATATATGACTTATGGATGAGTTCATTTGGGGCCTTATTGTCTATAAATAGCCTGCCCTTCAAAATAAAATCGCCGTATTATTTTTTGCCACACTGGAAGCCTATATTCCTTGGGGAAAAATGGCAGATCAGAAATCAGAAACTAACAAGCTGTGCATAATAAATGTGTGGCATATGTTACGGTTGAATTCATCCTTTCTGTTTGCGGCATATACATTCTACCTAGAATTGCAGAAGTGCTTGTTATCTTGATGGCACTGAGGCAAGGAGAGAAGATGACAAGAAGAATGCCATACATAGCTCGAGATGTTGTCTCCTGGGACCATGTCAGGATTCCTAGCAATAAATCCATGGGAATAAATTCAAGAATCACTGGAGTTTAAAATTGCCATATCCTAATTATAGACTGCTTTTAGCAGTCCCATAGGTCCTGTGGATTAATTTTATAAATTACGTTGATATCATTGTAACATATATTCTTTACAAAATGCAGGTAATAAATGACTTAGGATCCTGTTAATTCAATACATTCTCTGGATGATTCTGTCCTATCAATTCTTACTGGTAAAGCAAATCCTTCTCTCTCCAACTTCAATATCATCAGTTTCTTCTCTTTAAAATGTCTATATGATTTATCATCTTATCCTTCACTCAGCAAATATTTATTGACTGCCAACCATGTGTATATCATCATGCTAGACACTAGGAAAGATGTAAAGATGTATGTATAATGCATAATCCTAGCCCTTTAGAAAATTCATCTTTTTCAGGACAATAAGAAATGCACACAGGAAAAGTGAAATTTCAATACAAAAGTGAGAATAATGCAAAACAATAAAAGAGATATCTCAAAACAGTACATTTTGAGACGCCAAATAACTGGTAGAGACAAAAAAATAAAAGAAGAGAGTAGCGGAAGCAATAATTTTTCAGTGCTTGGTGATCAGAAAAGTCTTCCTAGAAAAGGAGCAGAGAAGATCTGAACCATTTTAAAAGAGACAGTTTTGGCATGGACAAGGGCATGGGTCAAGGTGCGAGCGAGGCGAGGTGTGTTAGGAGAAAATGGAGCACTCCTCAGAGTGGGGTAGGTTTCACTGGAGCGCAGGAGGACGAGCAGCAGAGTCATCTGTGGACAGTTCATAGAGCATCTTGACTAGCAGTCATCTTAAAGTTAACGAGGATCCATAAAAGGCTTTATTATTAAAACAACTTTATTGAGGTATAACTTACATACAATCAAGTGCACAAATTTTGAATGCACTGTTAGGTGAGTTTTAACAGATGTATACCATCTTGTAACCACCGTGGCAAACAAGATACAGAATATCTCCATCACTCCAGACAGTTCTCTTGAGACCCCTTCCAGTCAACTCCTCCCAAATCCCTTCCTTTTCAATAACACACCACAGTCCACTACTTACCCATCACAGGACATTTTGAATAGTTCTGGTTTTAAGCTATAATATTTTCAAGCTGATCTATCATAGTTCATACAGGGTTTTAAAAAGTTTTGTGAATTATTTTCTTAAGCTGGACCTCTGAAGTGGCATTACTGGGTTAAACCACACGATCTCCCATTCACCTACCAGATTTTAAGTATGCTGTGGCATCTGACGCCATATTTCTATCTTGCTTTGACTCCTGGCTTCCCAGGGGGCATGCTAGGTTCCTTCATTGGTTTTACTATTAGCATCAATAAGCCCATTTAAGACTTCAAGTTAAACATGGCAGATTGATCATACACATATGCCTCCTTTCACTCTCAAGACCCTGATAAAATTAAAATAAAAGGATAAAAATATATGTAATGCATTTACCCACTAGAATAAAGAGAGTGGAGGATCAGATAACAGCACAGAAGAAGTTTCAACACATCTTGGGAAGACAGAAGGCAGATAGAGCTGCAGTAACTGATTTAGCAGAGGAAGCCATATTTGAAAGAGCCTTAGAGATGAGAAATTGCTTTATCCACAGAGTCGCTGAGATTCTCAGACTATCAGTTAGATACTGCAGAAAGAAGGAGTGAGGCATGAGGTTGAAAGAAGGGATTGGTTGAAAGTCTGCATGTATGGAGCAGCTAGACCCCAAGGCTCCTTCTCCCACATTATTTTGTCAGGCAATTAGGCATCATCTCTCCACCTCAACTTCTGCCCCAAGCAGGAGAAGGGACATTTAATTTCTTTACATTTCTTTAATTAAATTAAGTTTCTTTAATTTAATTTCTTGACCACTCAAGGAAGAAGCACTGAACTCAGAAATCACAGCCCTAGTGGAGGACGTAAAGCAAAGAAATTAACGGAAAGAGAGAATACGGAATGGTGGGTGGCCCTGACTCAGCTCACGCCCATGACACTCGCGGCTGGGCACAGGGCTCGCAGCCAGGAAACTGGAGGACTCTTCTCAGGAAAACTGAAGCCCTCAGAGAACAAAACTCCAGAGAGTGACTTTTAGGCTCCACTTCAAAATCGAATGGCCACTTCACTGCCTGATCACCCTGCGAAAAAGTCTCCTGGCTGACCAATCTCAACTGTGCAGACAGAGGTTCCAAGAACCTCTTTGCTGCTTCCTTTTTTTTTGTCTTAAAAATGGACAGCCAAGGGTTATTGCCATTTTAGGAGAACTTCCAACATGAAAGGGAGAGATGAAAACAAAGAGTAAAAGGGAACACAAAGGAAGGAAAAGAGAGTATAGAAAACACAAGAAATTTTTCCCCAAAAAAGGTAAATATTCAGGGCCACCCCAGAGGCATAGTGGATAAGTTCATGTGCTCCGCTTCGGCAGCCTGAGGTTTGCAGGTTCAGATCCCCAGTGCAGACCTACACACTGCTCATCAAGCCACGGGGTGGCAGAATCCTATATACAAAGGAGAGGCAGATTGGCACAAATGTTAGCTCAGGAACCATCTTCCTCACACACACACAAAAAAGTAAATACTCAGAGAGAGATAAGAGGATATGTTGCACTCATCTCATAAAACAGGAATAGAAAGTTTGCAAAATGGAATAGTTAAGAATCAGAAAGTGCTCTTGAAAATTAAAAATTAGATAGAGTCAAGGAACTCTCCTAGAAAATAAGGCAAAGTGGCAAAGAGGTGGGAAACAGGAGAAAAAAAGATATTAAAGTGTCAATCCAGGAAATACATCTGCGTTCCAGAAAGAGACAACACAAAAATAGGAAGAAGAAAGTCAACAAAGAATTAATATTTAAAAATTGTTTGAATATCTAGATGGAAAGGGCCACTCAAAAAAAAATGCAAACAGATTCATATTAGGATGCATTATTATAAAATTCCAGAATACAAGAGATAAAGAGGAGACTAATGATTTTTTTTAATACTTTCAGAGAGAAAAACAGTGCCACACTGAAAAGAACACGAATCAAAATGGCATTGGATTTTTCAATAGCTACACTAGATATCAGAAAACAATAGAGCAATTCCTAAAAAATCTGAGGAAAAATTTCTTAGAACCTTGAAATGTATACCCAGCCGAACGATCAGTCAAGGACAGAGTGAAAGAAAGACATTTTCAGACAGGTGAGTTCTCAAAAACTGACCTCCCATGCATCCTTTCTTAAGAAACAACTGAAGGATGTTTTCCATAGAATTAAGGAAAATTATAAAGATAGTGGAAGACACAGAATTCAGAAAATGTGGGAATTCAACAGGAAAGTACTGAATGAAATTCCCAAGATGATGTTGAAAGGAAATGCCCTTTGACAGCTGTGTAGGAAGAGTGAAGACCAGCCAGTCCAGGGTGGGGCAAGAGCACCGGTGGGTCTGGGAGGAGGTCTCCAGGGGAAAAAAAGAAATGGAACTGATAGACTATCTGAAATGTTGAAATGTCTTATAGAAAATTATATGAGAAAAAAAGGGAAGCAATTAATAAATTCAGGTTGGGGGCATACCACATGCAAATTAGAAATGGAAGTGAAATTACCAGGTGAAGGAGGCTTTAAATAAATAGGCGTGAAATGAACAGGGAGTGGTAGTAACATGGGATGGTGATGTGGGAATGCATATATGTGCATTACACATGAAGATGTATAAATGCACAGATACAAATACATAGGCGAGTGTGTGTGTGTCTGCACACACGTGTGTATCACAGGAGAGAGAAGTGAGGAAAGAGGAAGAAAGAAGAGATTATACTGTACATATTTAGAAGTTCTATTGCTGACTTAAATCTCAGGCTCCTTTCTGGAAACGTCCTTCTGGTGATCTGTTTTTCAGTCTGCTGTAAGGTGAGAGGTCACTGCTAAATTCCACAGAGTGGCCTGTGGTGTGTTGCATCTTCCTGCGAGTCAGAATTTCCCAAGTGTGGCCACCCACATAGCGCGGCCCTTGACTGAGGGCTGGAGGATTTTGGTGGTGTTCTGAAGTCGATCGATCTGAAAGGGTTTCCAGGGGGTTCATGTTATAACCCTTGTGCAGAAGGCTGTTGTCACGTCCTGGAGCTGAGTTGTGTAGAGTAGACTAAGTCAAATCCGTCTTCACACGCTACCTTGTGAAGCCTCCACGTGGTGCTTGCACCAGTTAAAAGGGTCTCAGCAAAGAGCACAGAGATGGCAGGCTTCCTGCTGGTTTTGAGAAAACAGACGACTGCCTTTTAAAGTCTGGGTGGAAGCCACAGAAGGAAGGCTCTTGTGCAAAAATGTTTGCTATTTTTTTTTTCTTACTCCCTTGACTACTATTACTAACTGTGGTTATTTGTCATTAAGGTCACACAAAAAATCTTTCAAATATTCTTTATTTCACACAGCATAATTTTATAGGAATGACAGAGATGACACCGGGATGGAGGTGGAAGAGCAGCCTCAACAAAAAGAACAGGAGGCATGTCAAGGGCATTGGTGGGGGCTGGCACCAGACCACTGAGGAGGGTCCTAACAGGGTGTGACAATTGGGCAGCCAGCCCTGGAACCTGCGATCGGAGACCTGGTTCAGGTCCCGGCTGTGAACGCAGGCAAACTACTTGACATGCCTGCACCTCAGTCTTATTGTCTGTAAAACAGAAGTAACCATTCATATTGTAGGATTGTTTCTAAGATAGCATACGTGAAAGATCTTTAAATGTAAAAAATTATAAAAGTATAATGTATTATCATCACAATTCACATAACAACATATTATACAATAGGTAATTAGTATAAGTGATATATAATTATGATGATACATTTTATAACATAGCATATGTTGAATATATACCAAATATCTTTCCATTTTTCAGAATTACTTTGATGCATTGCTCCCAGCTTGTAGACAAACTGTGGCTGATATTGTAACTGGGATCTCTGAGGTGACTGTTCTTGAATTACGCCTCCGGTGCAAAGACCAATTTCTCAGCTGAGGCAGCTGCTGAGCAGTGAGCAGAGCACTGGGTGTCCTTAGGATCCAGGACCAGTCACCTTGATTCCATCGCTCCTTGATGTGCACCCTGGTCAGGTCACACGCGCTACCTGAGCCTGAGTCTTCGCCTTTGTACAATAAAGGAGTTGGATGGTCTCCAAGGTTCTCTACCTGTTCAGAAATTCTGTTCCTCATGTGAGGCGTCTGGGTTAGCATACGGGGAGTCAGCAATTGTGTTAGTTATCTATTACTGCATAACAAATTATCCCCAAACTTAGCAGCTTCAGCAGCATTTATATCTCACAGTTCTGTGGGTCAGGAATCCAGGATCCGCTTAGCTGGAGGCCGCTGACTCAGGGTCGCTCACAGCCTTCAGTCAAGCCCATGGCCAGAGCTGCAGCCATCTCAGGGTTCAGCGTCAGGAGGATCCTCTGCCAAGCTCATCACATGACTGTTGGCAGAATTCAGCTGCTCGGGGTTGTTGGGCTGAGGGCCACAGGTCCTTGCCGGCTGCTGGCCAGAGACACCCACTCCTCACCACCTGGGCTTCTCCATACGGCTACTCACTACAAGGCAGCTGGCTTTCTCCAGAGAGAGACGGAGGGAGAGAGAAAGGGAGAGAGAGAAGAAGGTGCTGCCCAAAATAGAAGCCACAGTCTTTTTGTAACCAAATCTCAGAAGTGGCATCCCATTGCTTCTGCGAAGTTGTATGCATTAGAGGCAAGTCCGTAAGTCCAGCTCACACTCAAGCAGAGAGGTTTACCCAGGGGCATGTATTGTGGGAGGCAGGGATCTGTAAAACATTTAAAAGTTGGCCAACCACAGCAACTCAGGGAGAATCATCAGGAAGTCACCTCATAGTTGGAATCATGTGATACTATTTATCCATTTGTTCATTCCCGCAAGAAACGTTATTCGTTGCCTTGCATGACAATGCCTTGTGTTATATACTCTGAGACAGTGAACACAACTGAGGAAGTCCTTGTCCCCATCTACTTACATTTATTCTCAGTGAAGTGGGGGTGGAAGGCTGTTGGAATCACCTGCAGCTGCTCTACCCACACCAATTCTAATATGCTTTCCCATTAAGAATGACTAATAAGAGAAAGGCTAAGACTGCTACTCAAAGGACTGCAAGATAAAGTGGAAACAGGAAGGACCGTAAGAGTGTCCTCCTGCCACCAGACCCAGAAGGGCGCCCCCCAGTGGCTGTCCCTGAGAGATGTTATTGCACGAAGCACCTGCTGTATAATGCCAAGTTCCAATAAGGAACCAGAAGATGGCTGCTTCCATACCAAACACTTCCAGCACCTTCCCTATTTCATTTTTTTCTTTTATTATGTTTTATGCCCATTTTCCCCATGAGACGGCAAAATCCATTGAGGGCGGTGGCTCTATCGTATTTGTATCCCCACCCCCAGCCCCCCAGCCCTGGCCCAACAAGTCTCTTTCTGGTCAATACCCCTATTTAGTTTATTTAGTTTAATGTTTTGCATGTGGTACATGTTTAATAAATTGATGTTAACTTTAAAAGTAAAATAAAATGAGATGCAAAGTACTGCAGGAGTTTAGAGGAGGTAATATACTTATATGAGAACGTTATTTGATGTCTTTCCAAGAAAGAGAGAGAATTTATATTTGGTTTCCTTTGAAATTCCTTTTTGCCAGTGAAGTTTTGTCACAAATCCCTGTTGGGACGTGAACTCCTCGTGTGACTGGCAGTGGGGTCAGAGGGGGCAAGGGCTGCTTACTCCTTCCTTTTGAAGCATCAGTGGCCTTTGGAGTTTCCTGCCTCCCTTTTTCTCTCTAGACACCAAGACCCAAGGGGAAAATGGTGTCTTCACTGAACGCTGATATTGTGTCTTGGGGGCATGTGTTAGCAGCCACATGAGAGGACTCTGCCTGGCACGTGTCCCTGAGTGGGTTAAATAGTAACCCCCCCAAAATGTATGCCCACCAAGCACCTCAGAAGGTGACCTTATTTGGACATAGGGCCTTTGCAGATGTAACTAGTTAAGAATCTAGAGATGAAATCACCCTGTTTTTAGAGTGATCCAATGACTGGTGTCCAATTGAAAGACTGGTATCCTTGTAAGACGAGAAGAGGACACACAGAGACATAAAGACGGCCACGTGAAGACACAGGCAGAGACTGGAGGTGTGCTGCCACAAGCCAAGGAATGCCTGGAGCCACCAGAAACCGGAAGCAAGGAGGGATTCTCCCCCAGAGCCTTTGGAGGGAGTGCAGCCCTGCCCACACCTTGATCTCAGTCTTCTGGCCTCAGATCTGTGAGAGAAGAAATTTCTATTGTTTGAAGGCACCAAGTTGTGGCAATTTGTTACAGCAGCCTCAGGAAACTCATACAGTCCCCAAACACCCACAGAGCTGTGCATAACTCGGAAACAAAATGCACAAATAATTATTTCCCTAAAATGAGTGTTAAGTTTTCAAGTCCTCCCGTATCCCCCAGTGGGTTGTTTTCTCTGCTTTGGAGAAATTGTCCAAGAGAGGAAGAGCAGCAAAGAAATGTGTAGTGTTTGAAGTACATGGGTTTTCTGGCCAAGGCTGTGCCCTGGTTGCACACTGTCGGCTGCTCCTCAGAAGGCATCATGGTGGACATAGAGGGCGTCCTTTAGGGTTGGCAGGGAAGTGAGACCACGGGGCCAGCACGTCCCCATTAGACCTAGAGCGCTGTAAGAATTGAGAGAGTCGTTCTTTCTCAGAAATTGAAAAATTAGCAACCTCTAGAAGGCACTGGCCATGGATGTGATCACAGAGGTTGGAAGGCACTGGCCATGGATGTGATCACAGAGGTTGGGAGAAGGAGGTTAATTGACGAAACTTCGGGGAGGAGTTAAGGATGCAGCTAGACGGGCAGCCAAGGGGAGGGAGGAAAGGCAGGGTCTGTGCTGGGTGGGTACACAGACCTTAGTGCTAGATCAGCTCCGCCTTTGAATCCCTGCTTTGTTTCTTACTAAGTGTGTAATCTAAGGTGACTCTAGAATTTTCTAATCTCCAAAATTGGGAGAGTAATAGTACCTATCTTATGATATTATTGTGAGAGCTGATACAATAATGTTCAGAGAACATAAGATTATGTGCTTAATACATAGCTTGATAAATGTGAATTATCATCATTATTATTCTGAGCTGGGACACGGTATCAGCAGAAGCAAAGTAAATTGGAGCTATCCTGATTTACGGGGCACTCGATAGATGAGACTTCATTGATTGGATTGGAGGATTCTGCAGGTTCGGGAATGAGACTTTCTTTCTTTGGACCCTAAACCATTCCCCTGAAATTCAATCAGTTGAAGTACAAATGTATATTTATTTTTGTAAGACTGAAATTCTGCAACAATTGATGATTCAGAAAACTATTCTTTATATGAATAAAAAATTTTAAGAACTTTCAAATAGCTAAATAGGGAAAAAGAGACAGTCGTTTTATTTAATGAGAGAATGAGCTCACTTATTTTAGAAAGAACATAATTTTACTTTTAAGCCAACATGTTACAAAAATTAAAATGTCAATATAAACAGACCCTAGAGCTGCCTCCTCCACTACACTAGCCATTAGCCACACGTGGCTATTGAAAACTTGAAATGTGGCTAGTCTGAATTGAAATGTGACATAATTGTAAAATTCACTCTGGACTTTAAAGACAAGGTATAAAAAAAGGAATTTAAACTATCTCATTAATAACTTTTGTATTGATTACATGTTGCAATGATAATGTTTTGGATCTATTGGGTTAAATAAAATGTATTACTAAAATTAATTTCACTTGTTTCTTTTTGAATGTGGCTATTAGAAATTTAAAATTACATACATGTCTTGCGTTTGCATTTCCCATTATATTTTTATTGGCTATCCTTGCACTAGACAATGAGAGGCGGCAGCTCCTCGCATTTATTCATTCGTACATTTATTCTACCATTATCAGCCCTTAGTACTGGGAACGCTACGATAAACATGGCAGTCTTGATCCACACTACAGGGTCTAGAGTTTATTGAATTAAGGTAGGATGTGTGGAGCCAGCAGGCGTCGACCCCTGTGTGCAGGCCCCTTGTAATATCCCTGTGCTATGCCTCACCCTACCTCACTCTTTGCTTCTAATTTGGCCCTTTATCTTCATCACAGCCATCCCTTTCTTTACAGCCGATCCTCTCCCACTGCCCCTCCAGCTCCAGCAGGAATTAACTCTCAGATCTGCCCTCACAGGACCACACAAAAGAACTCACCTTCACATCCTTCTCTGCACCACTGCCAAAGAGCCGGCTTCCTAAGAGGCTCGTCCTGGGTGTCTGGATTCTTCACGAAAAAGTAGCAGAGTCCTTTGTGTGAGGGACTGGTTTTTTAGAAGAAACTGCCGCAGACAATTATGGACATCAATAATTCTCTGCCTCTTCTCTCTTCCCCTCTCCCTGTTCACACCTCTCCCACAACCGTTTCGAAAGTCCCATAATCTCCCTCTGTTAACCATGTCAGTATCTAGTAACACAACGTCGCACGAGGAAGTGGGGTTTTTGCACCTGGATCTGCCCTGATACAATGTTGTCCCCATCCTGTAGTTCTTCCCACAGGGGAGGAAAACAGCCTCCTCACTGAGCCAAAGGCACTCACGTGTGTCTGCAACTAGTTAGAGTGAGCCTTTCTACTTTTTTCATATGAAATAAATACAATTTTGTTAATGTTCCTTTGGTTTTTTGTTTGTTTGATTTTGCTTTCTTACACCCTCACCTTATTCTACTTAGGTTTTGAGACAGCAAATTATTTCATGTACTTTTAAGGTTCTTACTTTCTAAAAACTTGTTTACGTTGGTCTTTTTAGAGCCCCCACTCTTATCTTGCAAAGGTCTTGGTATTTCATTAAATAAACAAAAATAGTGCTTTAAGGTATGGCACATATAGTGAAAAAAGCACCCTTGGTTTCTACTTTTTATACTGTCCTTTCTCCTCACCCAGTGTTACCCATCATGGTAACAGAGCTCCACTAGTGATGCACGTTTAACTCCAGGCCACCGCCATCCCTGTCCGTCATTCTTGTGTTCTCTGCAATTCCCAACAGAGTATTTGTTTTGCTGTCTTTCCTGTTATCCTGCAATTTTTCATCTTGGATTCCATTCTCCTTGCTTTAAAATTGGCAAAGAAAAAACATTAAGAATGGTTGTTTTTAGGTTGTAATTAAAATTGTATAAAGTGGGAGCTCTAGTCTTTTTAAATTTTTTTAGCTTATCTTATTCCCCAAAGCGAAAAATGTACCTGCTACTTAAACCATAATTCTTTTGGCAGTGATTTCTCGGTCAGAATCAAGTTCCTTCCTTTGCCTTCAAAAATAGCAAATGCATAAAGAGTGTTGTTTCATTCTATATATTGAATTATGGAATGCCCATAATATTTCCTGGCCCTGAAGATTTCTTAATGTTTGCAGGATGTACTTCCAGAACACTATTGTTTCTAGACAACTCAGCTAAAGATACTTAAAGGGGAGGTGAATTTGCAGTCAGAAAAAGACTTTTTATACGTTTGCTTTTATATACATGTTCTTATTTTTATCATATTAATATTTAAGGTCAATTTTTGGATTGTAGCTTACTGTGTTGTATTGTGACTTAAAATGAAATTAGTAATTAAAATAACTTTGGCTAATTGATAAGAGTTTTCTGATCAAAAGCTAAATTACAGAAATATTAAAACCATACGTAAAACAAAAATAAATTTAAGAAAATAAAACAGAAAAGAAATGAAACCCCAGGATTTAAATCTTTTAATAATCTTTATTGGAATGCTCTAACTCTAAAAAAGAATTCATTTCCATTTTAGAAAATATGACCATTCAGGTAAAGGCACAAAGAAAAAAAAGATCATTTTGAATTTTCATTTTTTCTATTTTTAATTCCTGAAATGTTTTTAATGTCTAAGGATCTTCCTTGCTTATATTTCTTTTTTTGCATGGTAACCTGCTCTTTCTTATGGATGCCGTATATTCTCAATACTCAAAGAAGATGCTACTTGGATTTCTTCTCATTGTCCTCAGGTCCCCCATTAGTTCTCTTTCCCTGGAGCAATTGCTCTGATTCTCCAGCCAGATCTCCTTCTGTACCCTCCTAACTCTCCTCAAATGCCTAGTGATTTTTCTCATGATTATGCATATTTATAGGTTCCAATATTAGTAGCTGGTATGGAGCAAATCCCTCTGCAGACTGTGGGAGTCATACTGGTTAACATCCCCTGGCTGGTCTATGCCAAGTTTGTTTTCACAGGAACACAGGTCCTCCCTGATGTCTCTCACTGCTCCTCAAAGCAGACAAGATCTGGGATCAGATCACACATCCCAAATGGCATCATCGCTCTGCTCCTGCCAACTTCCATGTAACTGTGATATGAAATCAAGGAATCTGTAACTCGCTGCCCAAGGTGGGAGCAGACTCAGCCAGTCTAACAAGCTATTAATTCACCCTTCCCATGCAGTGAATTTGTGAGGGTCCCAGAAAAGCTGAGATTTGCCCGAAATGCACATATATCAGTCAGCTATACTTTTAAAGAGAAACTAGCAACTCAACTACCAAGTAGACATACTGGAACACGTGAACTCTACCTCATTTCTCCAGGCACGAGACCCGCCTGTGCAGCACAATGAATCGGCACCAGACGCAGAAGAAAAACGTACACTTGTCAGGAAGTCCCTCACACCTTGGCCTCCAGTGAGGCTATACCAAGGACACAGATAGAGCCAGGTACTGCCAAGGGTAAATTTAAGATAATGTCAACATGAAGCTCTGTATCACAGGGGGAAGAGAAATAGAAATTTTAGTTACATGGAAAAATAATTTTATCAAAATGGCAGCTAACACCCAGGACACTATATTATTCACTTTTCAACGGTATTTTTGTCAAATGTACGAAGACCTTATGTTCCAAACCTTTGTTTTTTCCCGCATAGTTGCCGTCTTTCTGAAGATATCCTGCACTATCTTTCATTATACTGTTAGCCTAACTGTACTTCCCCTCTTCCCCATGATCTCTGTTCCCATTCTGATCCTAGCTTTTGAAGAAACATAAAGCAAAGCTTGCTTTGGCCTAGTAGACACCGAGCAAGAGTTAGGAACGTCGCACTGGGTTTCCACAGCGGCTCGTCCTTTACAAACTGCATGACCTCAGGAAATTGCCTGACCTCTCTCGGCCTCAGTTTCCTCATCTGTAAAAGACTAATGACAATGCCCAAGGTATAGACAATACATCACCAAAGTACCAAGAATAGGAGCCCAATTAGAGATGAGATGAGTATGAATCGTCTAGTTTTTACCTGGAGCCTTTAGAAATTGGAGAATTCCAGAAGCTCCTTTCATGTACAATACCCTGCATGGGTGCGCGGAGGAACACTAAACGGCCAACGTTCCCACATCCCTGCTCTGAAGGCGGCCCCAGAAGCCCGGCCTGATCAAAATGGAGTTCTGAATAGAAGTAGAATAAAATTCCTTTTGCAGAGATAGCTCTCCTGGAGACAATGCTGAAGCTTAATTCCAAACCTTTTCTGTATTCCTCTGCTGGGGGCAAGGGCAGGTGGCAATTTCGCTGAGCTCTGAAAGCCATTTAATCCCCTTCTGGAAAACATTTCAGGTCGCCTCACTCCGTTGCCCAGGCTCGTCTCTCGGGGACAGGAGCATTCAAGGATATCTTCTTCTAGTTCTGAAAACTCCCGGCTCTGGAACACACCAGGGCCTCCTTTGCCACAGGGGAAAATTCAGCGATGTTTTCTTAAAATTAGAATCCAATTCGCCAAGCCTGGATTTCTTTCCGTTACTAATAAGGAAGTTTCCGTGCAGAAGTTGTTCAAGTCCGGTACAGGGCAGGAGTTAGGAGGGGACAGGGTTCCTTCTTATTTTTACTGTACTTCTTCTGATTTTTAATTTAATGTTGATTGTGCTAAAATGAAACTCAAATGCATGCACCAGAATGAGAGAGAAATAAAACCCAAATATAAGGTAAAGACGAACGTTGACTTTTACTAATTACCTTCTTCCTACTTCTTTGACTCCAGGAAAGATTTTTATTCAGCATCCTTTGCGATTAAATCGGAACCTTCCCTCTAGGTTAAACCTGAACCTAACAAATAGGTTCCAAATTCTCCCATTGCCGGTATTTGGGAGAGTTTTGCCCCGGCCCACATTTTGTGGGAGGACAGGTGATTTCAGGGAGGTGGATGTCTCCTCTTACCTGGTTGGCCTGATGGAGTTACCAGGGAAAGTATGAGATGCCCTGAGACGGCCACTGTGCTTCCAGCTTCCTCGGGTCATGATGGCTCTTTGTGTCCATTAAAGTTCAGTCCACATATACTTCACTCTCTGTGGCAAAGTCAGTAATGCTCTATTCTAATAGAGCAAATGTTTTAAGCACTCCTTTACACTCCCAGCCATTTCCAGTTAGGCGGGGCCTTGTGACCAGTTGTGCCAAAGGGCCATGAGGAGATGACAATGTGTGTCACTTCTGGGCAGAGAGAATGAAAAGCCCACAAGTAGGGCTCTTTCTCTCTTCCCTTGCTTCAGTGGCCAATGGCATTTCAACCTTACAGGTGGTAGCACCTTGTCAGCCAAGGACTCTAAGTGACAACAACCAGCAGTGTCCCCCCAACCACACCACCACTTCAGTTAACAAAAGATTTATCATGTGTGCAAGCAATAAACCTTTGGATTTCAGGTTATTTGATTATCACAGAATAACCAAGACTATCCTACCTAAAACATCCTAAAACCCAAACCCTTGTTTTTCTCCAAGACTAGGAGAATTTCTATTCCTTATACCCAGAAGTCTAAGCCACCCAACCCACAAATGTGAGATGACAGTCACAACAATGCAGAAATAACATCTGACTAAAATGTGTACTCTGTGTGTGTACACTAATAGTTAGAAATGTTCACAAGGATTATCTCTGGATAGTAGGATTATGAGAAAACTTTATTTCCATTCTTTATATATTTCTAGTTTTTCTCAATGTATATGTATTCTTTTTATAGTCATAAAATAATATAAACATTATTATTAACAAAGAAATTCACTGCATTGACATCAGCAAAACATATTAAGACAGATAGACGTTCAAAAGAATGGTCCTCCATTGCTACAGGCACAACTTGCTTACCCCCATCCTGCCCCTGGCTTCTGCCTCCCCCATCCCTGGGTGTGCTCACCAAGGTCACCCTCCGTGTGGCAGTGGGCTCTCATCACTCCAACTGTATGCCACGTATTTGACTCTCCCTGCACAAGACCACAGGATCTTTAAGGGAGGGTCAGGATCATGTTGAAACAAAGTGTCACCAGGGCCATGCCCCGTCCCAAGACTCTGGGGGAGAATCTGTGCCATGTCTCTCTCCTCATTTCTGATGACAACCAGCATCCCTTTGCTTGTAGTCACATCCTCCGATCTCTGCCTCTGTCTTCCCATTGCCTTCTCCTTTCTTATAAGGACACGTGATTATATTGAGGGCCTGCTCAGATAACCCAGGATAAACCCCTTCTCAAGATCCTTAACTTAATCACACCTTTTGCCACATAAGGTAACATTCACTATTTCCGGGGATGAGGACATGGACATATATTTTGCGGGGGCCACGATTCAGCCCACTACACCAAGTGTAAGATGAAATTAGCACTCCATAGTATTTGTTGAATGGATCAATAAACTATTAATAAGTGAATGACTCCTCCAGGCTCAACTCCCTCCGTGAAGTCTGAC
Organism: Equus asinus; assembly: GCF_041296235.1. Classification (NCBI taxonomy): domain Eukaryota; kingdom Metazoa; phylum Chordata; class Mammalia; order Perissodactyla; family Equidae; genus Equus; species Equus asinus. The sequence continues at coordinate 27,018,475 of NC_091813.1, forward strand.
TTATTCTTTCCCAGGCTGGACTAGGGGCATCTTGTTTACACCAAACTCCCTATGCCCAATCTCCTTGTCACACGCTAGAACATCGTGTCCAGAAAAAAAGTGCATTTGGACCTGAACCTGAGGCCCTTGACCAGCTAATGCATTTTTGGTACAGTGCTCTTTTGGAAGAGGAAAAGCTGTGTTTCCCTTTGTCCAGTCAGTTTTTTCATAAAGTCGGCAGCATGCTGAGCAAATCCACACGGGGTATGCGGCCCTTTCTCTCAAGGCCGAAGGGAGGATTAATCTCCATTGGTGATATCTCTTTCTTTTGGAGCTGAGTCAGCAGGAGCCCTCAGCCCTGAGTGAATCTCACCAGATGGAAGGCTGGAGGTCCAGGCACTGCCTAACACAGAATCAACACTATAATTATCAGTCACATTAAAGAATCGAAGTCATTGAGTGGAGAGGCTGCTATGGAAATCACTAAAAGGATAACTAATGGAGGGAAAGAACGCATGTCTCTTAGTTAACATTAAAACCATTCTCCTCCTGGGTGAATCAGATGATCCAGTACAGTGATCTCTTTACTTCTTCAGGGACCTTGATCCCCTTAGGCATTGTCCAAGATCTGCATTTCTTCTCAAGCTGATTCCCTGTATAATGTTTATGATATAAACTCAAACCATAGATTGAATTTAAGACGTATCTCTTCTTATATCAAATCTCAGATTTTACATTAGTGTGAATTTTCATCATCTTTGAAACATAGGAAGGCCGTAAATTATGAAAGAATGTTATTGCAAGTGCACAGAATTGGGAACCCACTCCTCCCCTATAACTTCCTGTTGAGAACAGAATTGCCAAATTTAAAGTGCTGACACTTGACAGTCCTACGTGCACCCTCCTTGTCCAGGCAGACAAGGCACAAATACACATTTGCTACTGACACAAGTGTTCCCTGAGGAGCTCTCCGTGTTTAGAGATCAAAGCAAAAGTCAGCACGCCTACTGTCAGAGAAGCCAGGACCACCAAGAGGAAAACAGGAGCAAAGTGACCTTTTAGCAATGAGGCAGCTGGAAAGAGCTGCAGTTGTCCTTGCATGATGTGAGGGCCAGGGCTCAGCGGAGATCCTGGGGACACCCGGCAGTGAGGAAAGGACCCAGGGGAGCAAAGGCGTGCACCCCAGTGAATGTGCCTGTCGCTGCTGACTCCAGGCTGGCCCCAGGTCCTACCCTCTGCTGAGAGGGTTGTGCCGTGAAAGCACCCCACACCATTAAGTGACAGAGTGGCACATGTTTCCCTGAGTCACTTTCGTTGCCATTTTATTGCTTCAGCTCTGGCCTTCCTGCACATACTCACTCTTTCAGAAAGCTCTGGTAGCTTCTTTTTGGCTTCCTGTCTCTTGTTTTGCCCATCAGAGCAGTAAAGCCTTGAGCTGCCAAGAGGAAAGAAAGTAATCTGCAGTAATCCATTTCTTCAAAACTACTAGTCAATTATGTTAGCCAGTCACCTGAGTTTTTAAAAATGAAAATGTATATTCTTTTGCATATAAATAGAAAAAAACTGAAGGATGTACACAAAAATGTAAACAGTGGTGCTATGATTGGGGATGGGGAAGAGAAAGAGAACAGAATTTTACTGCCTTTTTGTTTGGTTTAATTTCTTTATAATGATTCTCTATTACTTTTGTAGTTAAAAGAAATCAATAAAGACCTGTTCTGCTTTTTAAAAAAAGAGAGCAAGTTCATTTTTGCTCCTTACTTTGCTGAGGGAAAATGACAAGATCATTCTGAAATTGCAATTTGTGGAAAGACGAGTGTGTTTGGGTGTGTGTGCACGCACTCGCGCTTCTCATAATGATAAAGTATGCGCGCACATGAAGAGCTCGGGGACAGCAGAGCCACTGAGGCCTCTGCCTTCTGTCTGTAAGATTGTGAAGTGTGAATGCTTCATCTGCGCTCCCTGGTTGTGCAGAAGAAACAGTCAACCCCTCCGCTCCCCTCACAGCCTGCAGCAGGGACCTCCGTCCCCCAGCAGGTAGGGCTTCTTTCGGTGTTTGCCGGGGACTTCATGGAGAAGGTGGTGCTTTGTGCCTGACTCCCAGCAACACACAACTAGCAAAAATAAACACACAACAAAAATGACTGATGGGGCGTGTGCACACACATTCAACCAACCCAGCCAACAAAAAGCATACATGCCAATAAACACTAAAACCAGGAAACGGGAAAAAATCAACGAAATAGTGGGTGTTACTAAAGTGACTGGAAATACAAGGAGCTGACCTCAAAATTCCCTTGTGTCGAGGGGGATGAGAAACGAGGAGAGAAAAGGCAGGCAGAATTTCCTCTTATTTCTTGTCTTAAAAATCCTGCCTTGGAAATATAACAACTCTCAAAAAGCAGTTGGTATCTCCAGTTTCACCTTGGAAACGTAGAGAGCTGGGAAGAGTGTCGCAGCCGCACTTATAAGGAAAACTGGGACAAAAAAACGACCTGACAACTTTTTCTGAACCCTTGAGAGAACCGAGGTCACAGGGCAAACATCCAGCCTAAAATCTGGGGAGAGACAGGCACCTGCAGGGGGAAACGAAGCCAAGAGTTTGTTTACCTGGGCCAAGCACGGCCAACTTCCAAATCAGCTGCGAAGAAGATTTCGTTAAATTTTAAAGACTTGCTGACGCCTGAGTGTGGGCTTGCGAGAGTATGAAGCCCGTTGGAGTCACAGACTAGCGGAGTTCATAGCCTCTTGCAGGTTTTACTCCACAAACCCCACCAGACACTTACACGGAAAGCTGGGTGAGAATCCTGAGAAAGCTTTTGTCCACAGGGCTGGCTGGGATGGGGGGACAGCAACTGTTGCTGAAACTCCACCTAGCCCCATTTTTCCCATCTCTCCTATGGAATGAAAGCTTTAATCTGCAGGAAGAGCGACCAAAATTGACACTTAGATCACTGGTAGGAATCTATTGCAGCTGTGAGAAGGGAACAGATTTTTTAAAATCTCCTCCCCTGGGGGAATGGCAGGATCATGTGCTAGGACCACCACTACTGCTGGAAGGACAGGGATACTCGTGAGGACCGCACTCCTGAGATGCAGGTTCCCAGTGCCTGCCTAGGCTGAGACTAAATCAGAACATTCAAGAACAGTGCCCCCCTGAGACACACACCTTTCCTCCATACCACAGTAACAAGCATTGAGAAAATAACAGTAGAACACAGCTGGAAGAAGCACGCGTGACTGATTATCTCTGGGGAGTAGACACCAAGAAAAATCCTCTGGCAAAATAGCCCACATCCTAAAAACAAGATAATACTAGAGAAATTTAAAGTCTTGTGTTACACTAAGGATAACCCAGCATAAAAAGAAACTTTAAACTCCGGCCAGCTCCTGACTAGATTAACACAAACCTCCACACTAAAGACACAGGAGAAAAAAAGACACATTCCCCTCCAAGCATAAAAAATAATTACTTCAGTACCTTCTATCCTGTAAAAGATGTACAGCTTTCTACAAAAAAAAGGGGAGGATACAAAAAGTTAAAGAAAGACCCATCAGAAGAGACGAACAAACAACAGACACAGACTCACATATATCATAGATGTTGGAAATCAGTCAGGGAATTTATAACAATAATGACTAATATGTTAAAGGTTCTAATGCACAAGATAAACAACATGCAAGATTAGACAGGTAATTTCAGCAGACAGAAAGAGAAACTATAAGGAGGAATCAAAAGAATAAAATCAAGACCAAAGTGGCAGAGATAAAGAATGCCTTCAACAGAGCATCGTGGAGCTATGAGACAACATCAACTGGTCTAACAGATGTAAAATTGGAATCCCAGAAGTAGAAAATAGAAAGAACAGGGCATAAGAAATACTTGAATAAATAATGGCTGAGAATTTTCTAAAAGTAATGACATACACCATCCACAGATCAAAAAAACTCAGAAAACACCCCTGGAATAAATATACACACACACAGCTAGGCTTATCATCTCAAAACTTCTGGAAACCAAAAACAAAAAAAAATATTATAGGCAGCCAGAGGGAAAAAACACATTACTGACAGAGGAACAAATTAAAACCATATGAGATGCCACTATCTACCTGTTAGAACAACTGAAAAATAAACTGACATTATCGAATGCTGGAGAGGATGAAAAGAAGCTAGAATTTATTCAGTAGTTCCTCTTTATCCATGGTTTCACTTTCCATGGTTTCAGTTACTCACAGTCAACCATGGTCTGAAAATATTAAGTGGAAAATTCCAGAAATAAAGAATTCATAAGTTTTAAATTGTGCATCATTCTGAAATCTCACTCTGTCCCACTCCATCCCACCTGGGATGTGAATCATCCGTTTGTTCAGCGTATCCACCCTATATACACTACCTGCCTGTGAGTCACTTAGTAGCCATCTTGGGTATCAGATCTACTGTCGAAGTATTGGGTTCACTATGGGGATTGGTACTATCCACAATTTCAGGCGTCCACTGAGAATCTTGGAACACACCCTCATGAACAAGGGAGAGCTACTCTATCGCTAGTAGAATACAAAATGATATAGCTACTCTGGAAAGCAGTTTTCCAGTTACTTATACACTTACCCTATGATCCAGAAATCCAACACCTAGATATTTATCCTGGAGAAATAAAAATGTATGTCACAAAAATGTTTGTACACGACTGTTTATAGTAGCTCTATTTATAATCACCAAAAAACTGGAAACAACTCAAATGTCCTTCAATGGGTAAATGAATTTTAAAAATGTGTTACATGTGTGCAATAGAATTGTTTAGCAATTAAAAGGAGTGAAGTATTGATACACACAACAACATGGATCAATCTCATAGACATTGTGCTGAATGAAAGTAATCAGTCTCAAAAGTTGACATACCATATGATTCCATTTATATTAAATTCCTGGAAAAGGCAGAGCTACAGTGATGGAGCATATCATCAGTGATCACTAGGATTTAGTGGCTCAGGGAGGGTGTAACTACAAAAGGGCAGCATGAGGGACTGTTTGGAGATGATGAAACTATTTTGTGTCCAAATTGCTGTTTTTCCATGAATGCATAAGTGTTTAAACTTATAGAAGTGTTTCCTGTTTAAAAAGTCAATTTTACTGTATATTAATTTTTTGAATATAGTAACAAAAAAAAGAAATGAAGAACTAGATTGAGACAAAGAGATGTGAAATTGTATAACACAGAAATTCATGCTCTAGTGAGTATGATTTATTCCTCAATGTCCTTTGATTAATTGATCCAGGTCCTGATTTTTTAATAGCACAAGGTTACCTTGATTGCTGGTAAGATTCTATTTGTGTGCTGGGACAGCCCCCTTTTTTTTGCTACCAGGTATCATGCAATTCTGCATTAGGTCAGAGAAAGTTCCCTCAGCAGAAGAGTGACATCCTAGTGGTACATCAGAGAGCCACCAATACCATGATAAAAATATATTAAAAAGCTTAGGGGCTGGCCCTGTGACGTTTGGGGTAAGTGTGGCATGCTCCACTTTGGTGGCTCAGGTTCACGGGTTTGGAACCTGGCCTATCACTCGTCGGCCATGCTGTGGCAGCAACCCACATATAAAGTGCAAGAAGCTTGGCAAAAGATGTTAGCTCAGGCAGACCTTTCTCAGAAAAAAAAAAAAAAAAAAAAAAAGCTGAAATTTTCTGGCTCATTCTGATTTAATTGTGGCCGAATAATGTTGAATTATTAATTTATGTTTTGTTCTTCCCATATTTTTCCCTCCTGCGTCCAATCAGAGCAGAGGGACAGACTTTCGTTAGCCCTTGCCTCAAAGGCGATTGGAGCAGGAGACTGCAGAGGGAGCCCGCAGTCAGCCAGTCTTCCTGACTTTGGTTTGTCACAGCCTGAGCCAGACAAGGGTACACTGCTCAGGATCAAGGGTGACAGGGTGCTGTCAGACGTCCTTTCAAGGGGAGCAGCAGCAGCCAGAAGGAGAGGAGAAGATACAAGCTTTCAGGTTCCAACCAATGAAGATCCATACTTGACTGCCTTCCAGTGCCCTGCGGTGAACTTGGGGTCAAAAGAAAAGCAAAATTTGCCTGAGGAGGTAAATCCTTAGCCCTGGAGCTCCTAATCACAGCACAGCTTTCCAGACCAACCCAAGAAAGCAACGAAGCTTCCAGAAGCATAGGAATTGTTCTGACCTAAACAACAGTGGAGTGAAGACCAGGGCCCCCTACATAGTTCGCTTTGCATGAGTTTCCTGGAAACTTTGCCCAACATGCAAAGGGTAAGAAAGAACTCTGTTAATGGCTGATGTTCTATTTTCTGACAGGCTAGCTAGATGAGGGCTTGGAATTAGGTTAAATCTCATATAAAGAAAATGAAATATTTCTTGAATATCATCAGTGTTATCAGGTCCCCATCTGTACACCCTTAGCAACAACCATTTCCATGCTTGCTGGCCCAGTTTCCAACCGCCAAAATCTCCAAGCCCATGCCTAAGAGCTCTCTATGGCTGCTGGAGTCAGCTTTACCTGCATGAGGCACAGGCTTGAAGTTCTAAAAATTTAATGCCCCACACCAAGAGCAACCTTCAACCAGTGACTAACGGATAAATAACTCAACTCCCTTGCCACTCAGGCAGGATAACTCTAAGACATGTATTTTATGTAGTTTCTCAAAGTTCTCTAGTGGAACTAAATGCCAGTTGCCCACAATGGTAAATTTCTTGATAAAATATTCACATTGCCTTCCTTCCTTTCTCTGTATCACTTCCCCAGTGACTTACTAATATTTGCTAAGATCACTTCCTATATGCTATACCTACTAATGTTAATATGCTATATGCTAAAAGTTGTATCCCCCCGCGAAAATTCATATGTTGAAACTTAATCACCAATGTGATGGTATTTGGAGGTGGGGCCTTTGGAGGTGATTATATCATGAGAGCAGAGCCCTCATGAATGGGATTACTGCCCTTATAAAAGAGATCCCAGACAGCTCCCTTGCCCCTTTTCCCATTTGAAGATATAGCAAAAAGATGGCGGTCTGTGAACAAGAAACTGATCCTCCCCAAACACTGAATCTGCCAGCACACTGATCTTAGATTTCTCAGCCTGTGAGAAATAAATTTCTATTGTTTATAAGCACCCAGTCTATAGTAGTTTGTTATAGCAGCCTGAGTCATCACTTAAACACTTACTTACCGTCTGCTTCTGGGCAGCCCAAAATGAAGACTTCCAAGGTCTTGGCTGCAAATTAATACCTACTACATTGTTTTTAAAAAATCTTTTTCCTGATTATCGTTGAGGAGAACAGTGATTCCCCCACTACTCCTGTTTCCATAAGGGGAAGGATGGTCAAAACACTGCAGGTTCTTACTGTCTGCTCGCTCGCACTTCTACAAGGGAGAAGCCAGATATCTGGTTGGTGAGTTCAGAAAAAGGAAATGAGCATGTTTAGCTCATCTGTGCCCATCTGGGCTTCTTCATCTTTTCAGATCTGCCTGGCCTCGGAGAGGGTGCCTTCCGGTCTATCCAGCTCTGTAGTAGTTTTCAGGGCAAGATCTGCCCGTCACTGCAGGTAAAATGTGTTGTTCAGAGGTTAAGGGCTAGTACTTAACCCAGTATGGTCATTGATCCAAGCCATTCTCTAATCAACCTTATCAGTAATAAAGCTCAATATTGATCTCTATCTATCAGTCTCCTGTGTTTTGTTTCTCAATTGAGTCCAAATTTAGGAGAGGAAGAGGGCAAAAAATGATATTTAATTGTTGTTTTAAATGTTGTCCCAGCTATTCTTGAAATTCAGCATATATTTCATTTGTTTATTGATTATTTGTATTAGTATAGAATTCTAGGTTGATCGAATTTTTTCTTGGAGTTTTTTAAAGATGTTGCTCCACTGTTTTGTTTCTGGTAAGAAAACTGCTGTCATCCTTTACTTTTTGTTACTTTGTATACGACACGTCTCCTTTTCTGGCTGCTTTTAATATTTTCTTTCTATCACTGGTTTTGAGCAATTAGAATATTATGTGCTTTGGTTAGATTTTTTTCATGTTTCTTCTGCTTGGAGCTTATTGACCTTCTTGGATCTATGGGTTTATAGCTTTCATCAAATTTGGAAATTTTTCAGCCATTATTATTTTTTTCAAAATTTTTTTTTGGTCTCCTCCATCCTTTAAGACTCTAATTATACATACCACTCTCCCTCCACCAAAATTATAAATTCTTGTTGAGATTCTGACTAAAATTATAATAAATCCACATGTTAATTTTCAGTGCAACAGTTAGCCAAGAGTGAGTTTCCATTAGGAGAAAGAGACCCTGAGATTCTGGGCCTGGAGAGAACCACAAGAGACTGTATCTCATCCTGAAGCAGTGGCAGCTCATGAGAGTCACTCAGGAAATGCTTTCTGGAATACTGACTGGGCAGGGGACATGGCTGAGGGAGGAGCATCCAGTCAGCCAAGGGAGCTGGGAGAGAGGAGTGTGTGCATGTGATGGTCATTCTGATTTACCCATCTCAGTGGCCTCTCTTGGAAACGTGGTCAGCTTTCCTTTGAAGGGTAAGTTTATTGCTGAAAGACTCATCTAAGGAGCAAATGGGAAGGGAGGTTGCCATCCATATATTAGATTCACATATAGAGCCAACTGGAGAGAATGGCTTCAATCCTTAGTAATGAACTCGCCCATGGCCCTATCAGTCATGCTTGTATGTGCTACTTGGCATTCTCAAGTAACAGTCAAAGAGGCCATGAAACCACGATTTTTAAAAAGAGGTGGAAAAACATACTATACAAATATGAAAGAATTTTTTAAAAAACAAACAGCTAAAGGATGACGTATTCCAAGCGTTTAAATTTCCCCAGTGCGCATGGAGGGCTCTTTCAATGGAGGCAGCTGCAACATTCTCCACGGGTACATGGCACCAGCCATCTATCTGCCCACAGGTAACCTGGAGCTCCCTGCCACAATGAGAAGGGTGAGCACCGGGCTACCTGAGCTTCCAGGCAGGTGAAGGCACGCTCACTACTTTAGTGAGAGGAGAGCCACCAAAAGTCAACCCTGCCTTCTTCTTAGCTGTGCTGGGAGCTGACAGTTCTCCATCCCTGAGGTGATTTTATTTCCCAGCTTAAACTCTAAGCTGTGAAGGCTTGGAGATAAAAGCTTATAACACTCACATATAAATGTGCTCATATTTTGCCTAAATCCTTTCATACAAGAATTTCAGAGCACTGTAAAAACTATGTGGAGTCAGGGTTCATGTATCCCCATCTTTCATGTGAAGGAACAGAGAGGAGAGGGGAGCGTTGAAGTTGCTTTGAGCTGGAGGATGACTCGAAGGTAAAGCGGAGAGGAGAACTTACACTTGGAATCATCCACTCTGACTATAGCTTTCTCCCAGCTTGAGTGGCAGGTCAAAAATATTCAGTTTGGTTCACAGCTCTGCCGGGGAAGTGGCCTGGTAACTACAAACACCAACTCTTCCTTAAGCGGAGTCCTCGGCCCTACGTTAGTTACTGGGCAGGTTCAAAAGAAGGGAAAGATGGAATCCCTGCCATAAAGGGGCTGACGATCTGCTCAGGGGAGAAAAGACATAGAAACACAGGAGGGGTATTTCGTACCATGAGCTCCTTGAGGGTGGAAACTACTTTATTCAACTTTATACCCCCAGGACCTGGCTCAAGAAAAAACAAAAGGCTAGCTAAGCTGAACATTTGCTTAGTACCCAAATGAACAAGAATGGAGTGATCAGCGCCGAATGGCTTCCAAGAATGGAGGGTTCCCCACAGGCTCAGTGGAGAGGGAGGGCTGCATGTCAGAGGAAGGATGTGGCCCGGACCCTGAAATTCTTTGAGAACAAACTCCTATGTGCCCGTCGATCTTAAGTCCTTCCTTCTTACTCTGTACCACAGAATACAAGAGGGAAATTGGCGTCCCAATTAACTCCTCTCTTTATCCAATGAGAACCAGCTCATTCATTCATTCTACAAATGATTTATAGCACATACTCTGTGCCTGGCATTGCCCCAGGGCCTAGAGCTGTGAAAGTGAAGTCAGGCAGGCCCTGCTCCTGAAACTCCACAAAACCATCTTCAAACCACAGGCTAATATATCTTTTTTCTCCTTCTACCCAAACCAGAGGCGAAAGCCCATTAGGATCCCTCACTGTAGTGAAAAGGTTAGCAGTGACTGTAAACAGCAGATTATTCCCAGGCCCTTGGGAATCTCTAATGAGAAGAAACTGTCACGCTCAAATCCTCTGGTGACAGTTTCTTTGGGGAGCTTCCCTTGGGAGACATTGACTGGACAAAATGCACTTTTTTGTACTATGCATAATCCATTACTCCCAGGAAAAGGTAGGGTTGCAAATAGTTCCAGGACACTATAATTAGCAGCATGATTCTCATAGCAATGAGAAAATCAGACAGGGAACCCAACCCCGCCTTGTGCCTTTCTGCTCTTAGATTTTAGTTCCATTTTCACAGCCAAGCTCTCCGAGGTAAAGTGTGGCCTGTCTCCTACAGACACCTACTGCATGGGTCCTGATGTGCCCCCAGATCCATTCTCTGACTTCGCTGACTGGCTACCTGTTCTCTGACCCCGTCCACTTAAGTCTGACATGTCTTCAAGAGTTCCACTGAAAGATGTTACTATAAAGGAGGGGTTGGAAAACTATGGCACACAGGCCAATCTGGCCCACTGCCTGTTTTTGTAAATATGATTTTATTGGAACACGACCCTACTCATTCATTTATGTATTGTCTATGTTGCACTACGCAACAGAGTCAAATAGTGATTGAAGAGACTGTATGGCCCACAAAACCTAAAATATTTACTAACTGGCCCTTTACAGAAAAAGTTTGCTGACTCCTGCTATAGAGTGAGAGAGATTGAGGACATACGTTGTGTGCTTTTCATTGTATAAAAGATTGCAGTTGTTTGTAGAAAGAAAATTGTACTTATATTTAATCTTTTCAATAATATGAATTTTATATGTAGTTTTGCATAATTTATCTTTAATCATAAGAATCCAATGAGATTTTTATCTGTATTGCTGGTTTGTTGATTCCCAGGGTGGCTAAGGCTAATGATTCATTTCAGTGGGTTCAAAGCAAGGCTGGTTCTATTTGCCAGCAAAACATTTTGTGATGGTCTCAAATGAAGTTTCCCAAGACAGTATTAGAGAAATGGAACTTGGAGGGACATCTTGTCTTGACATGTACCCTTCCTCCTCAGGTCAAACTATCAAATGGACCACAGGAAATAGAAAAACAATCATAGACTTCAAAACGTTAGTATCATTTTCAGTTTGGATGGAAGGAGATAATCACAAATATTCAAAAGAAAAATCTAGAGATGATCCAAAATTAAGCCCTGCCTAGGAAGCAGGAATTCCTGAGACATAGAGATCTTGCCTGTTGTAAGTGATCCTTCAAGTTGTTAGACTTGCTGAAACACCCTAAGAGCAGGAAGGTCTCTTATTGAGCAAGACGTTGTTTTGGTTACTTTGATATAAGATGATCTGTAGTTACATCTTCACAGCTAGGTGATAGTTGATTGTCTTAAAGAGAGGTCTATATCTTGAATTTGCTAGAAATAACTTTTTTCTATTGGTAGGAAAGTTTTCTCAGCTAATATCTCTGACAGATGTATGAACCAACAGAGTAGCACAGACATGCTAAGTTGCCGCCGTCCAGTGGCTGAACAGAGTAACTGCTATAACCCTGAGGGGAGACTCAGTTTAGGGGCTGAAGGAAGTTGCAGAAATGGGTCTCAGACAGAGACTTCATTGGCTTTGATCACACTGAAAGTGTGAAACATTTGCAGATGGTATACTGTGTAACTGAAAAACTAAAAACTCCGTTAAAACTATCAGAATGAGGGGGGTGGGTGGCGGGCACTAGGGGTGAAGTGGTGTACCTACAACATGACTAATAATGATGTACAACTGTAATTTCACAAGGATGTTAACTTTCATAACCTTAATAAAAAAAAAATTTAAAGCCCATTTGATTTAGCCTCTAATAGTCATCTTATTCCACCTGAACTCTTTGCAAGGATAAAGGCCAATTCTTTGGACATATCCATTGCCATGTTTCAGTTTCAATACCTCCACAGGGATAAATTCATTATTTAACACTTAATAAATCACACCTTCTAAATCTGAAAAAAAAAAAAACTTTTTTTGGCAACTTCATAAATAAAATGATATTTGTTCTTCATTGTATTTATATAATATGTGTGTTGGTAATCTGTTTTGATTTCTTTTCTGTCTTGCCAATTAAAAACCATTGTCTATTTTCAGTTAAGATGTTTATTTAGTTTTATTAATTTGTAAGAGCTAGTCATATAGCATGGCTATTAAACCCTTTTCTGCCATTTTTCTTGAGTATTCTTTCCAAGTTTATTTGACTGTATAATTTATTTTGATATTTTCTGAACTAATGAAAATGTACACTTTTGTATCAAATTTATCAGTCTTTTCATTTCCTTTTTTTCAGTAAACAGTTCTTATGCTGATATTAGACATTGTTCTATACTTTCCTCTTAATTTTTTTTAATTTGACTTTTGCTATAAATGGTTATAGTTAATTTTGGTGTAAAGTGTAAGATTTAGATCTTTGCTAATAAAGAAATTAACCAAAAAAAAAAAAAACTATCAGAATGATCAAGGGAATTTGGTAAAGAGGCTGAAGATAAAATAAATATACAAAAAGTGAAGCTTTTCTTTATGGTAGCAGTAACTCATTCAAAATGAAAAGGGAAAAAATAATCCCATTCGCATTAGCTATGAAGCTTGGGAGGGCTGGTCTACTTTCACCCAGGAAGATTCAAGGGAAGTATTCAGGCTGGTGGCACTGACCTGACAGTGCCCCAGTCTTCCATGAGGCTCTCAGGACGAGTCCCAGCCTGTGTCACATTCCTGTTTTGTATCAGTCCCCCTTGTTAGCACAAGCCTTCCCATTAACAATTTTTTTGGGGTCTCTCAACTCTCTACTACACTGAACAAGCCTTAATCCCATCCAACACCCTGCTCCTCCCCCTCCTCCTAAATTCTTTCACTAAACTCTCTAAAACTCTTAATCTACAATCAGAAACCTAATTTCTGAATTGTTGTCCTCAAAGAACATTACCTCTCCTGCAGCCCTCTGGCAAAGAGGCTATTTTTCTCCTATACTTCATATTCCTCAGGGCCAGGAAGAAGGGAAGCCTATTCCTTATTCACCATTGTCTCTTTCCACTCTGAGACTACCACTCACGCCTTCTCTTTCTTCAAACCATTACTCATTCTTCCCAAACTCTCAGCTGATGACCTTATCTTACACCTGACTGAGAGAATAAGAGCTGTCATTAAAGAGGGTTCTTCCCAGTGTAAATGTATAGACCAGTGGTTCTTGACCAAGGGCAATTTTACCCCTAGAGGACATCTGGCAGTGTCTAGAGACATTTTGAATGTTACAACTGTGGAGAGGATACTACTGGCATCTAGTAGGCAGAGGCCAGTGATGCTACTAAATATCATACAATGAACAGGACAGCCCCCAACTACAAAGAACCACCCAGCCCAGAATGTCAATAGAGCCAAGGTTGAGAAACCCTGGTATAGACCATCCTGCACAGACACCCTTTCTTCTCTTACTCCAATGGAAGAGTATCTGTGCCCCCTTCAAAACCAGTTCTCTCTCATTCTCAAAGACTTTCCTCTTGAAATTATTCACCTCTTTCTGTATCTTCATCTCTCCCTCTGCATTGTATGTATTCAATCATTCAACAAAAATGCTGTGAATCCTTACATATGCCAGAATTTTTTCTAAGTGCTGAGGATACGAAACAGATGAAAAGTCCTGCCCCTGTGGAACGTACATTCTAAAGGAAGAAAACAATCAACATTATAAGTAAAACACATGTATTAGTGGTAAGTGCAAAGGGAAAAAAAGAGAAAAGAGGAATAGAAACTATGTGTGAGGACAGGGGTTAAATTTTAAATAGGGTGAAGGACGTGAGTAAGAGACCCATGCAAATATGTGGGGGAAGAACATTCTAAGTGGAGGGAAAACAAATGCAAAGAGGGAGTCAGCCTGGGGTGGGGTTTGTCTGGTGGGTCCCAGAAACAGAGAGGAGGCTGGTGCAACTGGAGCAGATTGAACCAACGAGAGAGCAGAAGATGAAATCAGAGACGTCATGAGGGCCAGATAATTGTATAACTTTGGCTTTTACTCATCTAAGGGACATAGGGAGTTTTTGGAGAATTTGAGCAAAGGATTTCATCATCTCACCTATGCTTTAACACAGGAGTCAACAAACTATAGCCAGCAGGCCACCACCTGCTTTTGTAAATAAAGTTTTATTGGAACACAGCCATGCCCACTTCTTCATGTATTGTCTAGGGTTGCTTTCAAGCTACAGCGGTAGAAATGGGTAGTTGCAGCAGAGACCACACAGTCCACAAAGCCTAACATATTTGCTGTTTGGCCCTTTACAAAAAAATTTAGAGTAGAGAGACTTTAATAAAGTCAAGAAGCTCAGAAGCCATAAATGAAAAGATATATGACAGCATAAAATTTTGTTATTTTAAGTTATTAAGTAAAAGTTTTTATAAACAAACTACAGAAACAAGAGATTAGAAAAAATATTTATGACAAATAAAGAGTTAATATTACAAATACACACACAGTCCCTGAAAATTGATGGAAAAGAGACCAAAAGTCTAGGAGGAAAATAGGCAAAGGATATGAACAGCAATTTATAGCAGAGAAAAATGCAAATAGTCAATAAATATATTAAAAGATGTTCAACATCACAGCGGTCAGATAAATACGAATTAAAACCGCAAGAAGATGCCATCTGTCACTTCAAAATGTAACAGAGTAATAACAACCAGTACTAACGGGGATACAGGGGAACAGGCACTTCCATCCATTGCTGGTGGGAGTGTGAACTGCTTCAGACTTTTGAAAAAGCATCTGACAGTAGCTATTAAAATTAAAACATGTAGATTTCTTGAGCAAGCCATCTCACTTTGGGAAATCTATCTTACAGAAATAAAAGCATCACTTCATATATATACACACATATGCCAGGATATTCTTGCAACATTATTTGTCCAGGCAAATAAGCACCAAAAAAGGGGGTAATATCTAACAATAAACATCAATACTACATAATATTGAGTGGCTATTAAAAAGATTGTATTCAAGGCAAAAGACTAATCTGCTTAAACTTCCTTGATATACAAAGAGGCTTCATGAATCAATATTGAAAAGAACAAATAATCCAATTTTTCAAATGAGCATAGAATACAGACAGTTCACAGAAAAAAATCTAAATGCTCTTAAAGACAGGAAATGATACTCAGTCTCATTCATAATAAGAAAAATACAGTTTAAAGCTACCTTTAGATACCAGTTTTGCCTATCATATCCACAAGGGACAAAAAGTTTGACAACGTGCTGTATTGTAAGAGCGTGGAGGTTTGGGTCTTGCCTTACTGGTAGAACTGTAAGTGATACAGCCTCCCTGGAGGGCAACTGGGCTACAGGTGTCCAGATTAAAATCACACATTTGACCCAGCAATTCCATTTCTAGAAATGCATCCTACAGAGAAATTTACATGTATGCACAGTGATATAGTTGGAAGATTATTCACTGCAACACTGTTTGTAAAAGCGAGGGGTAGGGGGAAATGGACTAAATTTTGGCTGGTAGGGAGTGCATTAAATATATTTTGGTATATGTACATAATGGAAAGCTAGGCAGCCATTGAAAAGAATGAAAAATAATAATAGCAAAAGAACAAGGCAATTTTACATGTACTAATGTGGAATACTTTCCAAAATACATTAAGCAAAAAAAAGCAGGTGAAGACAGTGCGGGATGACTTCTGCCCAGAACAGAAAGCATGTGTGGTCATATACAGAACAACTCTGTAGGGCCTCAAAACATAACTGGGAACAACGACAGCCTTGCGGAGGGCAAGTGAGCGGCTATGAGACAGGAGTAAAAGGAACTTTTAATTTTCATTGAATAACATTTATTCCTTTCTTAATTTTTTACCATGTGTGTATTACCTTTACAAAAATGAGTAAAATTTAATTTTTTTAAAAAATCTATAGATATGGACCTGGAGAGATGTCCACAATGTATTATTAAGCAAGAATAAAAAATGGCAGAGTAACATGTGTAACATGATCCTATTTTTGTTAAAGCACTAAATAAACCAAGCTATATGTATATGCACATAGGAACAGAAAGAAATGTGTGGCAGGAACTATGAACATAGATTATCTTCGTGCGAATGGATTTGGGGTAGAGTAGGGAAGAGATGATGAGCTTTTCCTTATATGTTTCTTTTTTATTTGACTTGTCTTAAGAAAATAACATGATTTTTACAATTTAATAATCTAGAACAGTAAAGAAAAATGCCTGGGTGGAATTGAGAGTGATGTTCATTTTCTTCATTACACTTGTGTTTTACGATATGTATGGCAATGAGCTCAAAACCACAAACTAAGTGTTATACAGTCAGCATCATTCTTCTCCTGTAGTGTCCTTCTGAGATTACCGCATCCCTTCTCCCTGTGCACTCCAGCCTACATGCTCTCTAGTCCAGAGGCACAACATATATCTGTTCAATACACAATCCCACTAATTCCAGTCTATATATGAAAATACTTAAGAGGTCGCACTTCCCTTGAATACACACTAGCCAGGCGCCTACTGTCTTACTTCTCATTTGACCATTGGTATACGCTCCTGCATAAACAGGAACAGTACCATAGCAAGCCATAATGCAGCTTGAGGAAAAAGGAATAATCAGAACACTATTTTTATTTAAAATGGTGATATCTTGTTCATCATGGATTTTTGCATTAATTTTGATCTTTTAAATATCGCATTACTATCTTAATGAGTTTTTACTCCTGAGGCGATTGCCTCACTAGCCTCACCCTAGCCTTGCCCTGCTAAGGCCAAGACCAAAGGAAAAGACAAGGATGGGCTTATCTCAGGAGCCCAGAAATTATGCCAGAGGTTTATGCACGGCCAAGGGCCACTGGGTGACTTCAGACACTCCTGCCTCCCAACTAGAGCACGGGCTCCGCTTGCTTCTGCCTCTTCTGCTACAGCTACTCTGTCCAATACAACAGATTGTAGCCACCTGTGGCTATTTAATGTAAATTAATTAACGTTACAAATAGAGAAGGAAGAGGAGGAGGCCCCTGATGCGCATCTGAGGCAGCTCTCCGAGGACCAGCCGATAAGGCGCTCCATGGGAAAAGCATAGGACATAACGGAAAGCCCGGCTCAGAGTAGGCACAGGCATTTGCTCCTTCATTCATCCATTTGACAAATATCCACTGTGCACCTACCGTATGCTCTTCTAGGTATCAGGGATGCAGCAGTGAACAGAGCAAGAAGTCTCTGCCCACGTGGAGCTTACATTACAGTCAAGGCGATACAGCAATAAACAAAATAATGAGCAATAGGTGTAGTGCACTTGGTGGAGATAAGCGCTAAGGAGAGAAATGGGGCAGGGAAGCTGGGGAGGCATGTGTCGGTGCAAGGCAGGGTGGGCTGCAGAAGGAGCACTGGAAGAATGACCTGATGAGGGTAAAGCAGGGAGCCATGCAGGGACCTGGGGCAGGGCCAGGCGGAGGGGGCAGCGAAGACCCTGAGGCAGGAGGGGTTTGGTGCCTTTGAGGAATGGTGAGGAGACTGCTGCGGCTGGAGGGGGAGTCAGGAATGAACAATGGCGGGGTGGCCACCCTTGGACTGGTGAGCTTCAGCCTCTTTTGCCCAGGCATAGATCTTGCTCTTCCATCAAAACATCCTTAGTATTTTCTCCTTCTTTCTGTCCCTCTCCTGTTTTAGGCTGCTACAGGAGGCTCTGTTTTCATCCCACTATGTACTTCCTAGCCGCCATCGGGGACCCCCTTTCAGACTGCTCCCCTCCCCCACTGCAGCTCCCTTTGGGGCTCTGAGTCCTCATCGACTTTCCTGCCTTCGGGACCATCTTCACTTTTCAAAGTTCCATTCCTCAGGTGTCAGCCACCAACGCAGTGCAGGCAGGGTGTCCCTGGAGTCTGACCAATAGCCAGGGCTCTGCTATTTGAGTTACAATTCTCGTTACCTTCTCCTTATGAATCAGAAATACTTAAGACCAGGGGTGATGTTCCAAATGGTAGACAGGGCCTGACTAAGCAGGTTAGAGTGGGGCAGGGTCAGGGGCCCCTCCGTGCTGCTAGCTGGCATGAGGTCTGGGAAGTGACAGGAGGGGCAGGGGGCATTCAGGACTCAGGACAGTGGCTGCTTTCTAGCCAGCACGGAAACATCGACTGTTGAGTAACTGGTACCCGTGTCTGTCAGCTGAATATGCGCCCTGCTTAAGACCACATTTACAACTTAACACGAACCACTCTAGTCTCCTGTCGGAGGGCTTGACTTTGAATTTGCAATCAAGGGCTCCTCCAGCAACGACTGCCAGAAGAAGCTGACTTTTTCTCATTTGTCAGTGAATCAACTACAGTCATCAGCACAAACCTCACAGAGGGGCAGGAGGCCTCTTCCTAGAGTCACCTTTGCCATGGAGAAAGATGTGTGACTGGATGAAATTCATCCTCTTTCAATTGTTCAGAGATGACCTGCCCGAGCGCACCGCCACCGACTGCTCCTTTTTGTATCAGACATTCAGATCGTGTTTGTAGCCACGGAAACAACACCACGCAGGCCTGCTGAGAGATCAGACAACCAGCATAATCTCTGAAGCTAACAGAAGTTTATTGTGACCCTGACAAGTGGAACCTGTGTGAAAGACAGAGACCGCCTCCACGTTCGTCCGCCTTCATGTTTCTCGTTAAATCTGAAACCCCAGTCACTCCCTGAGAAACGCCTTAGCCCAGGCAGCTCTGTCTCAAACTCTGGGCGTTGCTGAAGATTGGGCACTTTGCCAGCGACTAGCACAGGCGTGGAACAAAGCGCGGCGTGGGGCGTGGCCTATGGCGAAAGGGGCGGGGTTTAGTCTCTCCTCCTACTGCCACTCAAACCTCCTGCGCCCCTGAAGTTCTCCCGTCAGAGAATTCATTCGACTGACGCTGCCAGGGAGCACAAAAGCAAAGGAGGTCACCCTGCACGGATATGGGTCTGTTTGTCGTGCTACGAGGTCAGCTAAAAAATGTTGGAAGGGACTTCTGGTTCACCATGGCAGACTAGACACATACATTTGCCTGCCATCCCTCCTGGGAGAACCCCCGCCACCACCCCACCCCCAGCAAAATATAAATGCGCCAATGCCCCCCTCCCAGAGACCGCTAGTATTAAACTGGCAGAGCAAGGGAGGGGCCCTCTTGACAGAGGGTACTTACACAGTTCTGTTAGGGACGGACGTTATGGTAGAAGTTAGAAAGCTTGGTCAAGGAGGGACTGGTCAGAATTTGGAAATTCGGCAATTGCTGGGACAGCCAGTGTTCTTAGGAATTCATGAGTCCCCTGGGGTATATTAATGGAGTAATCGGTGTTAAATAGTTTGAGGTTAGTTTACCATACTCGTTAAGAGTTTGGTACAGTGTATGTGTCTCGCAAGTCGTAGCACTGCTGTTCACTGCAAACAGCGCTTCTGTTTTTCAAATACAAAAATTGAAAAAAATCCATAACAAAGAACAGAACAGAAATGGGAAGTCACCAGTAAATGAGAATTGAAGCAAATTTCTGGAAAACAAGTACAAATGAGAGCATGGTTTGACAGACAAAACAGGAGAAGAGGCAGCCGTCTTATGGCAATAGTTACTGTCTGTAGCGTGTTTGCTGGGCCGTGGACTTTCCATACATTATCTCATTTAATCCTTGAAATGACCTGATGCAGCAGGAATTACTGTCTGTACTTTACAGATTAAGAATATGAGACTCGGAAAAAGTAAATAATTGCCTAATTTTTCACAGTTAGCAAGTGACAGAACTTGGACTCAAACTCATAGAATTTGACTTCAAGCTCCACAAAGCAAGGATTGGATCTCTGGTTCACTACCATATCCCCAACACCTAGTTTAGTATCTGGAACATGCAGACTCTCCATTCTCTATCTATATATATAGTGGGTGGGGGGGTGGATGATGGATGATGGAGAGATGATTGGACCAACTCGAATCCAAATGACTGCAAAACCAGCACACCACATTGCCTCCCGAGGGTTCTAAAGTACCATGTAAATCCATCTAGAGGCTATAACCAGAGATGTTAGTTAAAGCTGGAGAGCGGCCAAGACTATGGACCTTAGAAAGCAAAGTCAAGGCTCGGGGTGAGGAGGAGGTGAGCAGCCGAAAGCAGGATACAGGAGGTTGCAGTTAGACAACGAGGGCTAGGATTCGCAACCAAAGTATCCAAACAAGAAGCAGCCAAGAATCGAGAACGCCTTGTGTGGCAGGCCTGGGGCACCATCTCAGCACAGGAAAGGAGCCCATTATCTTGTGCTTAGATTGAGCCAAAAGGCCAAGAAGCAGCGAAGCGTGAGATGGAGCCAGAGGCTCTGGGAGCCAGGTGCTTGCTATATTTATTCATGTATTTCTACCCTGCCTGGTTCCAGGAAGAACATAAGGCATCTTACAAGGACACGGAAAGTACAAGGTAACATAAATAAGAGCTAAGTGAGAAAGGAAAAGGCAAATAAGGATTGGGGCATAAGAGGAAGCCAGGAATGATGCAAACTTGCAGATCTTAACATCCTGTGCACTGCTGTGAGACAACCACACACTGCCTCTAAGCCTTCTGGAGGAAAGGACTCAAGAGGAGACCCAGCAGTCCCTCTCTTCCCTGCTCAAGTTTGGAATTACTTAAGATAGAGACATGGAAATCAGACAGATGGAAATGGAAATGGTAGCAGCAAGTTTGGCATGCACGGCTAAGGTAGGAAACTGAATCTGCTTGCCAGTGCTGTCCGTGGCACACCTCCTCGCAAGTCCAGCCCGTGGTTCTGCCTTCCCGTGGGGAAGTCTGCATCTGCAGGCAGGTACACTCCACCAAGAGGCCTGCGGCAGGGAGGGGCGGAAAGAACCCAGATCCTCGATGCTCACAGCACTTTCCAAGGTAAGCTCTATCCAGTCAAGAAACATTAACTTTTGGCTGTCACCCACCAGCCAGGGACTCCTACGCTGGGAGAGAATTCACCTTGTCTGTGAGAGAGAAACAAACCAATTGCCCAGGAGAAGCACAATTCTTCTGGTACTAAAACCAGACAGAAATGTAACCCTTGGATCTGCATTATAAAGATGCTCTGAACGTCCTCTGAAACATCCCTGTGAAAGTGCTCATGACAAGCTCCCCATCACCCCAGGCCTGGCTCAGGTCTCAGACACACAGTTCTTTCCTGATTGGAGGAGCAGAACGACAAGGCAAGATTCCAGGCCTTTCTATCACATGGTGCTGAGGAGAGCCAAGGTGGCATTCCCCTGTGTAGCCAAGTCTCTCTGGTCCAGACTAGACCAAACCGGTTTTTCCCAACTTCCCCTCATGCATATTTACAGCCAACAGTCAGAAGGAGAGGAGGTAAGAAGAAATAAAAAGAAGAAAATCACAAAAAAAGATGAGAACGTGAGCAAGCCCTTTCATTTATGGTCCTGTGGGGCACATTGGCGGCAAGCAGGTAGCTCCACTCCTTGTGTCTGCACGTGGAGAACCTCCACTGGAAGGATGCTCCCAGCCTCTCCCCTGACTCCTCTCTCTCACCCTCTCCCAGCGCAGGAGGAGTCCCTGGCTGGTGGGTGGCAGCCAACCTTAATGTTTCTTGACTGGATAAAGCGTATCTTGGAAAGGGCTGTGAGTATCAAGGGTCTGGGCTTTTTCCACCCCTCCCTGTCCCAGACCTCTTGGCTGAATGCACCTGCCTGCAAGTGCAGACTTCCCCATAGGAAGGCAGAACCACGGGTTGGACTTGAGACGAGGTGTGCCAGGGAGAGCATTGGCAAGCCGATTGGACTTCCCACCTTAGATGTGCCTTCCAAACTTGCTGTTACCATTTTCATTTCCACCTGTCTGACTTCCATGTCTATATCTTAAGTAATTCCAAACTCGGGCAGGGACAACAAGGACTGCTGGGTCTCCTCAAACTCCTACAAAAAGACGTACAGGATTTCTCTATCTGAAAGATGTTCAAAACTAGAAGGAGCTACTCAAGGATGAGTGTCATGCTTTATCTTTGTATCATCATTGATTATCAAAATGCCTTGCACCTACTGGCATTCGATTATTAATTATTCATTTCAACCCCCCTGTGATTTTCAATGGTCTGTTATACTATGGTTCAAGAAATCTGACATCTGAGAATTGTCCAGTTTTCATCATCAAAATCTAAATTCTTGTAAATCTCATCCCTGGCTATCTACAGCGAGGGTGGTGGGGATAATGCAGTGGGTGAAAGGAAGCTAGTTCTGAGGTGATGGTCAGAGCCTAAACTGTGTGGCTCTTAGTGTCATGGATACTTTTCCATAAAGTCTGACTCAGAACATTAAGGAACATTTCCTAGAGTAAATGCAGGAGCTGTACTTAAAATCTGTGGGGGAAAAACGGAAACTGTTGCTCTTAAGCATGAGGCACATTTTTCTCTCCCACTACTTTTCTTGAGAAAACTCAGAGATCCTCATTTGACCTGAGTTTTAATCTATTTCTGGATCCATGTGGAACACCAAATCTGCTCATAAGAAGCATTGTCATTGTGTTATTTTTAATGTTTTGGCACAAAAACTTCCCTGACTAATCAATTATTCCCAGCTCAGCTAAGACTTCCACCTAAGACTCTCCAGCTCAATGTTGTGTCAGCTCCTCTTTGCTGCGTCCCACGTCAGAGCTCTTAGAGCACACAGGAAGCTGTAGGGTCCTGCCTTTGTAGGGTTCTCAGAAAGACACCGTAAGGCCTGAGCGCTGAGCTGGACTTCTGGGGGACATGGAGTAACTTCCCACTCTATTCCTAGCTTTCTTCAAAATCTTCTCTGAATTATCCCGTCTCTCAAGGTGTTATTACCATTAAGCTAATTTAATGAACTGGTATAACTATTATAGGGGGAAAATTAGAAAATACTAAAGCTAGTCACTTCCATCACTACAATAGAATTGAAAAATCAAATGAATATCCATATTCCACACAATAAATAATTGCACAAATTCACACATAGGGAAATACAGGCAGTATATTATCAAGGATAGAAATGCTTGCCTCAATAGTAATGAAACAAATGCTAGTTTAAATAACTTCAGGTTATCATTACTCAACTATTTAAACAATTGTTAAGCATGGTGGATCTGTTTAAAAATAGATATTCTTACATATTTTGGGAGAACAATTTACCAACACTGACCAAAAGTTAGGAAGCTTTGATGCAATTTGGTTCCATTTTATGAAATTTACCGCAAGAAAAAACTAACAAAAACAAGAATAATGTATAAAAATGTTCACAGTGGTGTTATTTATGATAGTAGAGAACTGTAGATAACCTGATTCCTAGCAATAGCAGAATGGCTGAGCAAACTGTAACATATTAGCACAATTATTGCTCTCCTACTTTATAGTTCTTTAAAAACATGAATGTTTAGTCAGTTCACATTTAACATAATTACTGATATGCAATTTCTTTCTATGTTTCGTGTCCTTTATCATTTCTCTGTTCCTCTTTTGCTGCTTTCTCTTGTGTTAAACAAACATGTTTTAGTGTTCCATTCTAATTCCTCTGTTGATTTTTGAAGTTGTTTTCTTAGAGGTTCCTCTTGGGATTACAATGTGCATATTTAATTTGTCACAGTTGACTACAGATTGATACTGACTTAATTTTGGTAAAATATAGCAACTCTACTCCAATAAAGCTCCATTATCTTCCTTCTTCATGTTATTATCGTTATACATACTATATGTCATTATAGGTATCGTATGTACTCACATGTTTATATAACCATATGTAGATACATGATCTCACATAAGTAATCACATATATGTAATACATCACATTATATATTGTATATCATATATATTATAAACTGAATATAATATATAATTATTGCTTTAAGCAGTGTTTGTTTTTTAAGGATTGGCCCTAGGCTAACATCTGTTGCCAATCTTCTTTTTTTCTTCTTTTTCTTCTGGTGACACATTCTTTCATTTTTTGTTTATCTGGGAATGTATTTATGTCACCTTTATCTCTGAAGGATGGTTTTCCTTGATGGAGAATTCTCAGTTTATGATCTTTTTCTTTCAGCACCTTGACTGTGTCATGCCTTCTACCCTCCGCTGTTTCTAATGAGAAATCAATTCTGAATTCTTCTGCTCTTCTTGATTTTAATGTTCCCATATTCAGATCCCTTCATCTTGTTTTCCGTGATATTCTCATCTCTTTGATAGGAAGAAGTTTATTTCATCCCCATCGAGGGTAAATTTAGCATTGTTTATTTTCCGATTTTGCAAAGATTTGTGGTATTGTTGCCGCTCATTGAACTGTCAATGTGTTTGTGTTGCTTTGCACGGACGGTGAGTGAGTCCCTGTTCATTCTCTTCCAAAGTCATAACTTCTTGTCCTGGTGCTGCTTCCATTCCACGAAACATCCAGTTATGGGAGGTTTAACTAAAGCGGGAAGGAGGCAGAGCTAAGCACTGAGAACCTGTGGGACTCAGACAAGGAGATGGCATTAGCAAGGTCCAGCAAGAGGTAACAGGATAAATGACAAACAGATGGACAGGCCTGTCAACAGAGATCTGGCAACATTCAGCAGCATAAGCAGGAAGATCACCAGCAGCATGGAAGTCTATGATCAGGTTAGCAGAACCCAGCCAGGTACTGGGATCAAAGCAAGATTCCAGTGTGACTCTGTGGAAAGGACCTGGGCTTTGGCATTAGAGAGGCACATCTTCCTCCTGCTTATGTGATCTTGAGCAAGTTCTTACCCTCTCTGAGCCTCATTTTCCTATCTATAAAATAGGGCTAATAATACCTATTATAGCAGAGTTGTCGTAAGGACTAAAATATGTAGTGCACTATGTGGGACATAGTAGGTGTCTAATAAATGCATCAAATCATATAAACTCATAATGCAAGCAGGGCCTCACTCCCAGAGGACCTGTCAAAGCATAGATGCAGGCACTAGGAGAACAAGGCAAAGATTCAGTTCTTAGAACTCAGAACCGAGATAAGATTCATTTACCTGCATGGAGGCAAAGATCGGAGCTGAATTGTGTTCAGAAGTCACTTAAACATTGTACCAGAACTCCTCATGTTCCTATTTGAAGCATCTGATGACATGGATACAAAACGAGCATCATTTGACAGTTTGTGAAGTTATTTTTCTACAATGGAGCCAATACATTAACACCCTGTTCCAGTTCCCATGACTCTGTAAAAAATCAATCCAAAATTTAGAAGCTTAAACCAATGACAACATTCACTTTGCTTTGGAATCTTCAATTTGGGCAGGACTTGGGGGGGGGGGGTGGCTGTCCTTTGCGCCGCTCATCATCAGCTAAGGAGACTGGAGGCCGAGGATGCAGTCGTCTGAAGACTCCCTCATTCACATGTTCCTGGCTGTCAGCTGAGGCCTTCACAGGGGCTGGTGGCTGGAACACCTGCTTGTGGCCGCTCCAGATGACTTGGACTTGGACCTGGACTTCCTCATAATATGATGGCTAAGAGTGAATGATGAGAGAGAGAGGAGATTCAATGGGAAGAAACATAAAATCTTATCATTGATGGAGGAGTGTCAACATCACAGTTTAAAAAGAGCATGTTGAAGACATATGGAGAACAGATTGGTGGTTACTAGAGGGGAGGGGGTAGTGGGAGAGCAAAAGGGGTAAAGGGGCACATGTGTATGGTGACGGACAGAAACTGGAAAGAGATAGCCATCTATAGAAGTGGGTGCACCTTGTTTTATTGATGAGAATGTCCTCATCCTGCACGCTGCACTTAAAAGGGAGATGTTGGTTATGTTGCATCAAGCAAGGGTTGGGAAAAAGGAAAAGTGTTACCACTGTTCATCTTTCAGATTTAACACGTTAAAGTGAGAATTCTGTTCCCTACACGTGCTCTTTACCCTCTCCAGGCGTATCTCCATTTTATTGCGCTTTGCAGATACTGAGTTTTTTTACAAGACCCTCCACCAGCAAAAAGATTACTATTCGATGAAGGTTCAGATGATAATTAGCATTTTTAGCAATAAAGTATTGTAATTAAGGTATGCACATTGTTTTTTTTAGACATAATGCTATCGTACACTTAGACTACAGTATAGCGTAAACATAACTTTTATAGGCACTGGGAAGCCACAACATTCATGTGACTCGCTTTATTGCAATATTCGCTTTATTGCAATGTTCCCTTTATTGCAGTGCACTGGAATCAGACCCACAGTCTGATGTATGCCCGTACTAGACAAGACCATGACAGAGGCTAAAAGTACTCCATGGAGGTGGCAACAAACCTATCCCAGGTTATTTTAATGCAACTATTAATAATAATGCTGTCTTTACAAATGAAAACATATAGGAAAAATATTAAATGGAAGAGGGGCATTTGGACAATTGCATAAAACAAGACTGCCCCAGGTATACTGGGACATATGGTCACCCTAAAATGGAGATAATAATTAAACACAACTCATTACAAGAGTCATTGTAAGAATTAAATGAGATAATGTTGGGAAAGCATTTTGTATAATCTAAAGTGTTACATAAATATCTTCCTATATGTTGATCCATATATGCATTCTTGCCCACTGATTATTTCAAAAAGAAAGTTACCATCATTTTGTAAATTTCCGTAAAGTATCTTGCTGTGATTTTAATAGGCAGTGCATTAAATCCATATATTAACCTAGGGAATATTGTCATCTTCACTATTTTTAGTCTTTTAAATAAATAGTATGGTATAGCTCTCTACTTACTCAGGTCTGCCTTTATTGTCCTCAGTAAAGTTTTATAGATTCTTCAAATAAATCTCTTTGTCCTGAATCATATTAATAGCCAAGGATTTAATGTCCTGTTGCTATTTTAAGAGAATCTACATTTTTATTGCCTTTTCCAGCCTTGCATCATTACTGTATAGGAAGACATTTTTGTCTGTGTGGTGAAATAATCTTTCATCCTTTTCTCACACGTTCACCCCATTTGATCTCTTTTACCTCCTGTGGTTCCAACTCCAAAGTCTCTACCCCAAGGCCTGCTCCCTGAGCACCAAACACATCTATACAACTCTCTGCTGCCCAGACATCCCACGGGCACCTCAAACTTAACACAACCAGAAAGAAATTCATCTTCCTCCCAGAACCTCCCCTTCTGATGTTCCTAATTTCAGTGAAGCACATATCCTGTTGTACAAAATAGAAACTCACTCATCAGCCTTGACCTGGTCTTCTCTTTCACCCTCCCATCTCATCACACACGAAGTCATGTACACTTCACATCTCTCATATCTCTTGACTCTAATATCTTCTCTCAAGTTCAGGCCTGCAAATAGAGATAGTTTTTGTTTGTTTGTTTGTTTGTTTGTTAGTACCTGTTCTCCCTCCTTCATTTTTGTCTGACTCTCCCCTTCCCCTCAAATTGTTCTTCGTACTACAGCCAAAGGGATCTTTCTGAAACCACGCTGCTTCTATGCTTAGACTCCTTCAAAAGTTACCCATAACTTTCAGGAGAAAATACAAACTTCATCCTCCTCTTAGGAGGATGCACAAGACCGGTGGCCTGGTGCCTGCGTATATCTACGTCTTCATCTCTCAACACTGACCCACCTGCCCACTCCTCAACCCCTTTTATTATAGTCGCATTGATTTACTTCTGCTACCCAAAGCAGCCATTCTGTTCTCTGGACTTTGTTTCCCATTTCCTCCATTTGGGAACATTTTCAAGTCCTTCAGTTCTCCTTTAAGAGACCACCCATCTCCAGAAAGCTTCCTCTCACCCTCTTCTGGGTTAGACTCCATAGTCTGTTTACTTGTCTGTCTCCAGAAGCAAAATTTTTGTGTGCGGGAGGTGGTAGCCCTGAAGTGGGCTTACCAGGGCCAACACAATATGCTCTCTGCTCTTGAAGTCTTGACACCCTAGAGGAAAAGCAGATCGCAGCTGAAACAGATCAGAGCTCGAGACTTGGTAGTACACGAAACTGGCTACCTAAAACGGGAAGTGCAGCTTACTCTTATACTTGTTTGGCATGCATGGTAAGTATAGCAAAATATTTGTCACAATGGACTGAAATCAAAGATCAACCCTGGAGACAACTCCCAGCTCTGTGTCTAATCAAGGCTCCTCCGACTTCTGCCAGGGTCGCTGATCAGGGAAACAGCTGGTCAGTATAACAGAGTGTGAAGTAAGGATCAGAGGGTCCAGGACATACCCTCCATATGTGGGAAACTCATTGTTCATTGTCTGTTTGTTTGTTTCTAATTACCAGCTTGAAGAACAGGGTGTATCATTCTGGGGTTATCATTTCCAGAAGTACAACGATTAGGAATGGTTCAGAGGGAGTTTTATGGGCCCAAGTGGCAGTCTACTGGATTCCATGGACGTCCTCATGGAGGGTGGGAGTAGCAAAGATGCCAGTGGAAGGTGTTTTTAATTTGATTTTTGCAGTGAGTTTCTATCTTTAAAAGTGTTAAAAGTGGAATGCACAAACCACTAGTTTCACTAGTTATTTATCAGTTTTCCAGCAAATTCTAGCATGGCGCAGGGGGAAGCAGCACTAACATGTTAGATTCCTGGTGGAACATTTACCCTTTCTTCGCCGCTGACATCTGCCGGGACAAAACAAGGTTAGTCAGGGAGCGCAGCACATTTTATTCGCGCCCGCATATGTGCTCGCTTCAGATCACATTCTAACTTTCAGTCAATGTTAATTTCAAGAGTATTTCTTGTTATGCAACCACATGTTTGAATCTGATTTGTCATTGTTGCTATTGTTTAAATTAGGATTTGACCCTTCTTTTTCTATGATGGATCTATCCCATTAAGCTTCTCTTAACAAATAATATTCTCTATATTGCCCTGTAAACTTCACCATTTTTCTTTGTTTTCTCTTTTTATTTTACATGGATAGAATGTAAAAATATGTTAAACTCTTTGTTTTGCTTTAAAAACCGAGTTGGAATATAATCTCTTTTTCTCACCTGATCTTATTAGTTTTACTCTTATTAACTGAGTAAACATCTAGCAGAGAATAGACATGTGGCTGTTTGGGTTTCTACTACTTTTCATTTTCCCTAATTGCCTCTTTTGATTATACCTTTTTAGAAATTCTATCATAACACCTGGTAGTTTTCAGAGCATATATTCTAATTCAGTGATTTACAGACTCAATCAAGCAGCAGACCTTTTATAAGTAGTTGTGATATTCTTATATTCATTATAACATATAAACATTAATTCAACAAATATTTATTGAGTATCTATTGTGTGCTGGATTTGGGGGTGCAAATGGTGTATCAGTTCACTTTTACTAAATCACCCCAAAACTTTATGGCTTCGAGCAACAACTGTATATGTTTCTCACAATTCTGTGTGAAGGCAGGGCAGTTCTTCTGTCTGAGCCAGCTGGGAAGACCTCTCCTGGGCTTGTTCATGTGTCTGTGATCAGCTAGCAGGTCGACTGGTGACTGGTTAATCTAGGATGACTTCATTCACATGTCCAGCGGCTGGCAGGTGTTGGCTGAGGTGTCTAAGTTCCTCTCCCTGTGGCCTCTCATCCTCCACAGGCTAGCTAAGGCTTGTTCACATGGCGGTCCCGGGGTTCCAAGTGCAGCAAGAGAACACAAGCCCCAAGGCACAGGTGCCTTTTACACCTCTGCCTACATCATGTTTGGTTGCTAATGTCCTGTTAGCCAAAGCAAATCACCTGAGCAACCTAGATTCAAAGGGTGGAGAAACAGACGCTACCTCTGATGGGAGGAGCTGCAGAGTCACGTTATCAGAGAGAGGATGCAAGGAAAGAAGACCATAGGGCTATTCTTGCAGTCTACCACAGTCCACCCCTGGCCACAAATTATTCCCATTCTTCTCACATGCAAAGTACAGCCACTCCCATCCCAGGACATCCAAAATTCCTATCCAATTATGGTAGTAGATTTGAAGTCCAGGATCTCATGACCTAAATCATGTCCACATTGTAGCTCCTTTTGGCCCAGAGGCTGATGAGCTTAAACGACAAATTACCTGTCCTCACATACCCAATATACAATAGTAAGACAAGGACAGAATAACTAGAGTAGGCACTCCCATTCCAAAATGGAAAGGTTGGTACCTAGCAGTCACCAGTCCATAGCAATTTTAAAATATAGCTGGGCGTCTGCTGCCAGGATCCCCTGCTTCAGAAGCAGAGAATTTTTCTTGCTAAGGGCTCAGGTTTCTTACGGGAAATAGCTTCGTAAACTGTTTTTCTCTGACTCTCCATAAGAGCGGCTCTCTAGTCCCTTGTCCTTCAAGGCTGTGGCTTCACCCTCTGGGCTCCTGGCAATGCCTTCTGAGACATACTTCTTTTTCCATTGTGATGGTCCATGTATGCAGCTGCTTACTGGTGGGAGAATGATTCTCTGTGGAAGAGAGAATTTTTCGCATCCTGTACGTCCTACAGGTAGAGACACTGACTCCTTTACTCTGGACTGTCTTTTTTTCAAAGACATTTATGTAGTGAACAGCCTTGGAACATAGAGATAGTGTCTCCTTCTAGAATAAGGGCAGATTTGTTGATAGCCTTTCAAGATAGAGATAATGTCTCCCGCTGGAACAAATAGGCAGCCATACTAAATGTCCAATAGAAAAGATTCAGGTTTTCAAACTTCAGAGTTCCTCTCCTGTAAGGTAACCCATTGCATTTGCAGTTGTCATCTGGCTCTCTTCATATCACCCTATGGGAATTGGGACTCAGAGAACTAACATAAATGTGCTCATACTCGTGCTACTTGTTATGCCATGAGTAATAAACTGTTCTCTGTTTCTGACCCTGGAAGTTCACGTCCTTTGCCAGCACCCACAAAACTGTGACAGGCTAATGTGGTAGCTTGCAAGTAGGCTAACATCTCAGACCTTTCACAGTTCTTGACACCTGCTTTCTACATATGGGAAGTTGGGGGACCAGAAACCTCTTTGCAGTTTGTGCAATTTTAGTCTCCTTTTAGTACAAACTGGTGATTCTTTTGTCAGTACAACTCTTTTAAAATATTTGTGGGCTTTCTATGTGTTCGATTATGGTCCACTCTGATTGACAAAAGCTACATCCACAATTCTTTTCAAGATAGGCCTCTTTCTACTTTGGGCAGCAAGTTAAGTTACTGTAGCACAATGCCTAAAGATTCTTAGAAGCCCTGTTGTCTAACTGAGATGGGGTAATAGATATTATCTTAAATCTTGAGAAGTATAAACCAACAATCTGACAGCCACACCCCTGATTTGATCATTAGCCCTAAGACTCCATCCACTTTCAGAATCTTTTACTGACTGGAATCTGTGGGTGAGATACTATCCTGGGCCCCCTATTTTCCTCTAACTTCTGCTTGCAAAGTAAAGAGTTCCTTCTTCAGCTCATCTCTGTCTTGCAACATTTTATTACGTACATCCAGAAGCGCACTGACACCTTCAGCATTCAGTCTGAAAATCTACTGAACCAGATCTACAGTTTTATTAGGTACATTTTCTATCTTCCAAGTTACCACAGGCAGTATTTTTGCCAATTATTTGCTACTATGTCACAAGTGTTGCCATTTTTCCAGCCTCCGAAAACAGGTTTCATCATTTTTCCAAACTTCACCAATGATGTCTTTGCCGCTTTTTCAGATCCACGCACTGCCCAGCCCTAGAGCTCATGGCACATATCTTGAGTTTTTGTTTCAGCAACCACTTTACTTCTAAGCATCAATTTTTCTGTCAGTTAGACTTCCCTGCTTTATCAGTTATCTTTTGTTAAATGACAAACCACCCAAAGCTAGTAATTTTATTTTCTCATGATTCTGGAGAGCATCAGTTTGGTCTGGACTCAGCCGATCAAGTGTTCCAGTCTCTCCCAGGATCCCTCAGGCAGCTGGAGCCCCGGCAGTTTGTCTGGGCCTGGGCGGTTTAGGATAGGTTCACACATGTTTGGTGGTTAGTGCTGCCCATGGGCTCACATGCTCTCTCATCCTAAAGGCTGGCCCAGGCTTCTTTACAAGATAGAATCTGAGCTCCAAAAGGGCAGAAGCCAAAGTTGCAAAGCTTCCTACAGCCTAGGCTCCACAATGTCACCTCCACCACATTCTATTGATAAAAGTGAGTCAGAAGGCCAGCCCAGAAATAAACTCCACTTTTTGACAGGAAGAGTAGCTATAGTGGATGCTCTGATCTACTGCCATGATCCTTGTTCCAGGACCGAGGCACCCATGCCCACATCCTCTGGTAGCATTGGCTACTGATGGCTCACAGCTGAGTCCCTCCCCAGGAATTGCCCACCGCCAAGGGAGCTTCCTAACCCCAGGTTACATCCCCTCCCCAGGGGCCACTCCAATCCAGTGGCTCCGACACCTTACCTCAGTGAAGGACACCTTAAGGTTCGTTCCATATTCAGAACTGCTGTGAGATTGACTAAGGCCACTCTTGGGACTACATTGAAGTTCAAATTCTCCCTCTTCCCAATCCTGTTTCCCCCATGCCTCATAGACAGTCCCTAATAATGTGCATTCATGCAAATCTTCATCTCAGGCTGTTTCCCAGAAAACCCAACCTAAGGAAGCAGCCAAGTTACATTGCAACGTACCATAGTAGCATAGTAAACCGCCCCAAAACTTAATGGCTTAAAATAGCAACCACTTATTACTTCTCATGAGTCTGTGAACTAACTGGGCAGCTGGACTATCTAGGACGGCCTCATTTACACGCTACACAGTTTGTAACCTGCATGTTGAGTTGCCTCAGTTCTTCACTTGCTTCTCATTCTGCAGCAGGCTAGCTCAGGTCTGTTCATATTGCAGATTGGCATAGATTGGAAAGATGGCCACAAATTCTTTCTCTCTCTGTACCCAAGCCTTTGCAGTGGGGCGTTGCAGGTCCTGTTCATCACAGAGGCATGAACCAGCTCAGTGGAGATCAGCTGAGGCAACCAAGATCAGGAGAACTGACTCGGCAATCTCAAGAAATGATAAATGTTTATTGCTTTAAGTCTCTAAGTTTTGAGGTGGTTGGAGTAACAGCAAAAGCTGTGTATGTTAACATAATATGCAATGGTAAACAAAACAGACTCTCCGTCACACCAACCAAGAATAATTTTATTAACCAAAAATGTAGACAATATAAAGTCATAAAAAATATATCCATAAAAATCAAACTGTTCAATAAATAATGACTGTATTTTTCTGATATTTTCCAACAATATTTAATTCCTATCTATTCTCTCATATAGCAGGAATAGAAGTCTTAAGAAAGAATTTGGTGAGAGAGGGGAAGTGAGTGTTAAATTGAGGAAGTTATGTTCTTCAACTTTTTTTTCTGAACTTTAGGAAAATATTGCAATCATTTTATTAGTGGGACGCCTATCTTTTACAGAAGGACATTTGAGAATGACATGTTTAGTTTACCTATTGATTTTACTTTATATCATTCATCTCGCCCTTTGGGGATGTTCTAGTCTACTTATCTCTTATTAGTGTCTTTCCTCTCCTTTCAAATCCATAAAATCCCTTGTAACGATCTTGCAGACTGTGAAACTCTGTTGATAACCCATGTGGGTTACCCCAGTCTTTGAAATCACCTATTCCCACTCTAAGGGAGTGAAGTCGACTTAACAAGGCATTAGAATTGTAGTGATAACTCTATTTCTCTTCATTTACAGAGGTTATTCTCCCCTCAAGGCTCTCTTCTCTATGAAGCTGAGGGTCAATAAAATCATTTTTATTTTAACATGTTTAGAAATTATTTCCATTTACTTCTTAATAACGTGTAAGTGCCCTTTCAAGTTGTTAATCTTGTGACAAGGGCGTATCTGCTGAGTGAAATGCCTCCTAAGAGATTAGAAGGTTTTCCTCCATGCATTTAATCAACAAGTGTTTACTGAGCATCTATGATGAGAGGCATTCTGCTGGATGTTGTAGGAGTTACCTAGATGCCTCCCAGAGCCCTGACCTCATACAACCACGCGTGTATTCTCCTGACTCTCCCATGTCTTCTCATCTCTGCTTATTCACAAATTCTATCTCTTGTGTATATTTTCTCTGTATTCGTGCTCTCTTGGAAACTTAGCTCTGATTGAGCTTTGCTGAATTGTGACCTTGGACATGGTCATTTCTTCCTGGGGCAGTGCCTCTCTGCCACTGTCATAAATTTTTTCTATTATCATTAAGCATAATTTGAATTGCAGATGTCAGTGATGTTGTAACAGGATGGTCAAGTGTTGACGATTCACTGGAATAGCTGATCATGGAGGTTTGGAAAGGCTCTCTATGATTAATTAAGTCCCAGGGAGAGTATAGAGTGTGTCATTCTACCCAGAGGCAGGAGCATGACTACAATTCTTTCCAGGAAAGAAAATGCTTTGTCTTATATTATAAATTGTATTCCTGCTTACGCTACGATTTGCAAAGCTGAGTGACATTATAGCATTGTGGTTAAGCCCTGAGGCTCTGGAGTTCAAATTTTAGTTCCACCCCCTGCCTGTTATATGACAGTCACTTTCTAAGTCTCATTCCCTCATCTGTATAATAGGGGTCATAATGGAATCCAACTTCGAGGGCTGTTGTGGGGAGTAAATGAGACCATCCACATAAAGCATTTAATATGGTGCCTCTGATGGACAAGCATTTAATAAACAGTAGTTATTATTACTATGTCTGCCTCCAGGACTGGCCTTTAACAAATGAAAGTTACTTGATTTTTTACAAGTTTTCCTTTATAGGTTACGAATTTGGTCTCATCAACTGTTCTTATGATATATTCATCCTTCTGATCAAGAGGAAATTATGAATTGCTAAGCTTTGAGAGTATAAATGTGAAAAGTCAAGTAAATTTATTCCACCCGTATTGTGAACATTGGCCAACGTTTGGTCCCTGGTCACGTATGTCTTTAACTTAATTTGAATAGCACTCTAAACAAAAACGTAAATATTCATTACCTGATAAATGCTATTTTATAAATCGTTAGAAAAGTAACCTCCCAAGAGTCATATAATGAGAAGGGAGGAAATTCTAGCTTTTCTGATTTACCTACACCTCTTTAGATACCAATGTGAAAAGAGCGTGACTTTCAAAATTTACGTGGCAAACAAAATGATTATCATATTTAGCTTTTAGAAGTTTAGATTCAAAAGCTTTAATACAATTTACAATTCTTTTTAAAAAACAACATTATTGTACACAGGGATAATATCCTTGTAAAACCATAACAGTAAAATTAAATGGCCAATATAAATTCCCAGAACAGCTAAAGAGAAAATGAAATGAAAATAAAATTTATGTTATTGGGTTTGCTCCTTCAGAGCAAAGCTGTCTAGTTCCTATACATTTGGAAGCTATAAGAAAGTTTTCCACACAAATGTTTTATCATTTAAATATGCAAAATGTATCTGACAAATCCTGAGGAGACGGAGAAAAGTGAGTTTACTGAGCCATAACCACCCTCCGCCCCAACCGAGTCACTAGTCCTGTGGTTTTACAGAGGTTTTTGTGCCTGCGGAGAGTTTAACACTGGTTTCTCTGAAATCCCTAAGGCAGGACGGAGGGAAGACATCAAGGGCTTCTGTGCACGATTCCAGGGACATAGACTCTCAGAGAGCAGCAACACAGATGCAGATAAAGAACTTTATCCCCCAGCTGAGTTTGAAAAAGACGACCTGATGTCTGAAGACACTAAGAAGATTAAAGCATCAGATTTTTTCCTAAGCTTCAAAACACTATCTTCCAGATGGTCCTTATTGAGAGTAGAGAGTTGTTTGGTTTTAAATGTATGAGAAAAGAAATTGTGAGGCTCCCAGAATGTGACCCTCACAGAACATGACTTCCATTTTCACTTCCCTCGCAAAGCTTTTGTCTGTGGCCCCCAGTGTGGAGTGAAGACACAGAGAAGTTCTCCGCCTCAGAGAAATTCCACACCAAGTTCCACGGGGGCAGCTGGAGGGATGCCAAAATGCCAAGCTATCATCAGCGATGATCAGTGGGCTTCAAGCAGCAGCTACAAGCAACCAAGTACAAGATGTGAAAAATAAACCCCTCAACAGTCCCACCAATTCACTCATTGGTCTCTTTGCTGGTTATGTAACAGGCCAGCAGGGAGGGGAAAGTCTGGTTTTATTGATATCTACGTAGGTCCAATGGCCAAGCTCTCCAAGCATTTGAGGTGGGACTTCTACCTAAGGAGGCGAGGAGGAAGGCAGGCGGCCTCAGGGAGAGCAAGAACGAAAGGAAGGCTGGAGGAGGAAGGGACTTTCATCAAAACTTCCTTCCGTGAGAGTCTACTGTAAGACGTGGTGACTGTATTGTGTAATTCCAAAAAAAGACTTCATTCGGGTCTCTGCTGAAAGGTCCCC
This sequence comes from Equus asinus, assembly GCF_041296235.1. NCBI lineage: Eukaryota > Metazoa > Chordata > Mammalia > Perissodactyla > Equidae > Equus > Equus asinus. The sequence continues at coordinate 27,054,931 of NC_091813.1, forward strand.
TCCTCAGAGCAGACCACCCATCGCTCTCTGCTCTTCGGCCCTGCTTCATTTGTCTCTGTAGCACTTATGGCTCCTGAAAGTTGTATTGTGTAGTTATTTGTCTATTGATTTGTTTGTCCTTTCATCAGCTTTTTATTGATGAGCTACTCTGGCAGGCCTATTCCAGGCACTGAGATTACAGCCCTGAGGACAACAGACCGAGAGCCTGCTCTGATGGAACTTACATCCTGGTTAGGAGGGAGGACAAAGACTGACAATGGCAAATAAGTAAATAGAAAGTCTGTCAGATAATGATAAGTGCTCCAGAGAAAAAATAGTGGAGGAAAGGGTAGGGGATGAGAGCACACAGAGTGGCAACTTAGACAGAATCGTCAGGGCAGGCCTCACTGAAAAAATGACACCTGAGCAGAGCTGGAGGAAGTGAGGGAGAGACACGTCTCCCTGGGAGGGAAGAGTGTTCCAGGCAGAGGAAACAACATGTGCAAAGGCCCTGAGGCAGGAATGTGCTTTGTGTGTTCAAGGAGCACAAGGGACCAATGGGCAAGGAAGAGGAGGCAGTGAGAGAGTAACCGGTGACGAGATCAGAGTGATACAGGCACCAGATCACACAGAGCTGTTGTAAGGACTTTGCCTTTAACTTTGACTGAGGTGGGAAATCACTGGCATAGGGTGGCAAGATAAAACACAGGACACCCAGTAAATTTGAACTTCAGATGGATAATGATACTTTTTTTAGTATAAGTATATCCCAAATATTGCATGCAACATACTTATATTTTAAAAATTATATATTGTTTATCTGAAATTCTAATTTAATTGGGCATTCTGTATTTTTATTGGCTAAATCTGACAACCCTACAGTGGACAGTTTTGAGCAGAGGACTGACTTAGTCTGACTTTAGTTTTAAACAGGATTGCTCTGGTGCTGAGGTGAGAATAGACAATGGGCAAAAGTGGAAGCAGGGGGACCTCTTGGGAGCTACTGGGTAATCCAGGACGAGGAGGCTTTTCCCAGTGTGAAAAGAATGAAACAATGGATGGATGGAAGACAGGTGGTACTTTAGCTTGCCTAGAGTGTGGGGTGAATTAAAGCGGGCAATGGGGAAAATAATGCTGGCAATGTTTAACGGGGCCAGGTCAGAGGGGGCTTTTAGCGTCAGGCAAGAGATCTGCCCTTCAAGTTTCAGGAAATGGGAAGCTCTCAGAGGCTTTGGAGCAGATGAATGATACCAGAGCTGGGTTTTAGAAGGATGCTGTGCTACCATTGACTGAAGAGAGGAGATATTGGAGAGGGACCAGTTCCGGGACTGTTCCGTCTCTGGTTTAGCGATGCCAAGGGCCTGAACTAGGGTGGGGCCTGCAGGATTGTTATCATTAACTCTAGAAAGACGTTCTTCCTTATACATATGCCCTCAGATAAGTAATCAGACAGGGAGAAATAGGAGATCATTTACATGAAACCATTTGGTGATTTGACGCTAAGGTCGGTTTCAAAACCTGCATTTGAGAAGGCAGTTCTGAAGGGAATGAGCAATCAAATGCTCCCAGGGCTGCCTGTGGTCATGGATGTGCCCACTTCCAACAGCACCCTGCGTGCTCAGGCCTCAGAACTTCAGGAAGAACCACCTTCATTTCTGATTCTGGACCAGGTAGGGTCTGGATGTGATGAGGCCAGGTCAGCAGAGGGTGGAATGGAGAGAAGGAAAGAACCTGGTCCTCGACGACATGGCTGAGCCACTGAGCCAACAGCCTGGAAGCCCTGCCTCTCTTCTCCCTGCCGGGTGAGATACTAAATGCCCTTGCAGCTTATGCCACTGGGTCAGAAGTTCTAGACTTGCTGCTAAACATGTCTTCATTGCTAGACCCAGCACAGGTTGCCAGGCTCAGAGCCCCACAGGTCTCAGATGATAACGGTGACCGCAGACACACCAGGATGAGACCATGCTGACTCATTCCAACACCTGTGCCTCTGGGGGCCATTTGCCAGGAATGAGAGGGGTACCCTATTGTCCACCTCGGGGCGGGGGCCTCCACGATGGCAACCCTCCTCGCCACTGCCTACCTCCCTCTCTTACTCTGCCCCTGAAGATGGGGAATGATCTGTCTGATTGGTAAGTTTGAGAGAGAAAAAGAGTCTTCTTAGCCCAGCGTCTTCTCCGCCTCCTGGAGACACCATCTGTCCCCTCTGCTGTGCGAGGTGGGCGAGTGGAAGTCAGAAGTGAAGTATTAGCAAGGCCCCTTGGCCACAGCTTTGAAGCCACTTCTCCAGCCCAGATGCGTTAGTAACAGACGCAACATCTTGACCCTTGCCTGTCTTGGCCCAGCATCCCTCTCCTCATTGTTTCCAAACCCAGGAAAGGAAGAAAGGGAGGTTTATTCATCCTTTTGCCTTAGTCAGGGTGAAGGCTAAATTGCCGTGACAAAGCATCTTCAGTGAGCCAGAGGCGATTTCTTTCACACATAGGAGAGGTGAGTGCTCTGGACTGGCAACAGGTTGCACTTCACACACTCATTTGAGGACCCAGCTTCCTCCACCTTATGGCTCTGCCGTGCCTGGTGTTCATCTCGCATGCATAGTGGAAGCTGAATCATTGCCGCTTCCATATTCCAGTCTACCGGGAGGGAGAAGAGGCGATGAACCAACAAATGCCCAATGTCATAGGGCCATGACTCAGAGGTGGCTCATATCAATTCCACTTAACTCCAAACCCAGTCCCATGTGGCCACCGCTGACTACAAGGATAAAGTGTACCTCTAGCTTGGTGGCTCTACTCCTTAGACCTCTCATTTCTTTGGCTGTTTGAGTGACTCTAGGATTTACTGTCTCCTTCCACAAGATAGAATAATAAAATCCACTTAGCGACACAATGCTGCACTGTCAGTGAACATCAGTCACATCCTTCCTATTGCTGCTTCTCAGTCATGCTTCATGGGGCTTTTCCTGCCCATTCTAAGAGGTGAAGGCGCACAGCTTTCTCCACCCTGCAGCTGTGATTGGCAGCGAGGTCTTAGCCCTGCCTGGTGCACAGAAGGCACTTAATAGTTTGAGCAAGAGTTTATTGCCATCTGTGATGCATAGTTGGTTTTAACAGATTTTGAAAACTTTCCCCCCAAGGCTTTGTTTTGCCACATCCAACCTGGTGAGAGGCAGGGGGATGGCCCACCCCTCAACAGCAGCAGCATTCTCCTTCTGATGCTGGCTCTGCACCCTGCCTGTGTCTTGCCTTCATCAATACCTGCCCGCGGGCCCCCCAAGCTCTTGGCTCCGCAGCTGTCAGTGTTTGAGGGCCGTGGCAGGGGCCACTGTGAGACTGGACTAGACAGGACTCCCTGCCTTTGGCCAGGTGCTCCAGAGAGAGAGACAGACAGACAGAGAGACAAGGAGAATCTCCCAAGCAGAGGAACAGAAAGGCTCCACTCCAGCCAAAATCCAGGCCTATCAGAAATGATTTCTCTGTCAGCTTGATGTAAACTAGTCATTCATTTAATTGGTTTTCAATGAACTGACAAGAACCTTCTAATTCAAACCCGCGTGCACCACTCTGGGATCCTGCCCCACCTACAGCCAGGCACTGACCATGCTGCGTTACAAATGGCTCTTCACTTCCCTCCTGCAGCTGACGGTGAGCCCTTCAAGGACAGGGACCGCCTTCACGTTTGTACCTCCAGCACCAACACAACAGCTCTCTTATTGTTAGAGTGATGATAAAATTTGTCATTCAAACCAGGAAACTTTGGGGGTAGGAAGGGGTGCTAACTCGATGGGATACTAAGACAACCTGCGTAAACCAGGACTGTCCTGAGTACCATGGGTCATTGTCGCTCTACTTGGAGTAGACTCTCAAACATTGGCTGGATTAACAAAATCACTCAAGCTAAAGACGTTCACGGGATTGGCCCACTTCCTGTTAATTGAACAGTTTGGTGCCTTTCAACTGAGACAGGGTTTTCAGTAAGAAACCTTGGATGACATGAACCACCCCACAGAGTGCCAAACGTGCTTGTGCCACATCTGCTCTTGGTGCCCTGATTCCACTGAAAGGCTATTGACACAGAGCCAGCACTCCATAAATGTCTGTTGAACTGAATCCACACACTGTTAAAATACTGAGGTGGTCAAGATCAAGGACAGTGTTGTGGGTTGAATTGTGTCCTCTCAAAAGATGCGTTCAAGTCCTAACTCCTGGTAAGTGTGAATGTGGCCTTATTTGGAAATAGGATAATAGGGTCTTTGAGGATGTAATCAAGTTAAAATGAGGTTATACTGGATTAGGATGGGCCCTCATCCAATGACTGGTGTCCACATAAGAAGATGGAAATTTGGACACAGACACATAGGGGAAAATGCTATGTGAAGACAGAGGCAGAGATTAGAATGATATGTCCGCAAGCCAAAGAACACCAAGGATTGCCAGCAACCACTAGAAGCTAGGAGAGAGGCATGGAAGAGATTCCCTCAGAGCCTGCAGTAGGAACCAAGCTGCTGACATCCTGATTTTCGACTTCTAGCCTCCAGAACTGTGAAAGAATAAATTTCTGTTGTTTTAGCCACCCAGTTTGTGGCAATTTTTTACGGCAGCCCTAGAAAACTAATACAGATGGTACACATTCATTGTGAATGAGAATAAAAATGGCAGTACAAATATAACCTGGCGTACTCAGTTCTTCACACTCTTACCCCCACCCACCTCTCTAGCCTCCTTCCTGATACACTCCTCTGGGCATCCTCTACTCCAGCCATCTGGACTTGGTCATTGTTCCAAGACATCCTTTGCCATTTCATAATTCTATGCCTTTGCATATGCTGTTCCCTCTGAACTTGTCTTTCAAATCCTACTTTAACAGCTAACTCCTCTAGAAGCCTTCTCTAGGCCTCTCGGGAAGAATTAAAGGCTCCCTTCTTTGAAGTCCTACAGAACGCTCTTACCTCTCTCCTGGTGTTCATTGTTATGATCTCTATTCTTGTCTATTCTTGTCTTGAGCGCTTCCGAGAGCTGTGCCCTACTCCTCTCTGAATCCATGAGGCCCAGCACAGCGCTTGGCACAGAGTAAGGACATCATAAGAATTCAAAGGATAGATTGAAGAAACTTGACCCTGGGGAGCAGCAAGAGTTTAGTAAGTAGAGTGGAGAATGCCACTTTTTGAGGGAAGATAAGGCTAGCAAGTTAGGTTGGAAGAGTCTGAAATTGCGAAGGGTCTGAGAAGCCATGAAGAGAAGTTTGGACCTTATCCTGCAGACTTCTAAGAGCCTATAGAAGTGTTTCGTCTGTGGCCTGAGAGAATATGCGCTACAGAACGATGGTTCCTACAGGAGCGTGGAAGGGCCAGAGTGGAAGCTTTGTAGGCATCCAAAGCTCAGCTGAGAGGCATTTGCCCATCCGGGCAAGAGATGGCAAGTTCACAAACTAGGACAGAGGTGGTTCTGATGGACTAAGATGTGTCTGAGATATAGTCAGGAGTCTTCACAGCCAAATCTTTGGGCAAAACAGTGGAGAAAAGGAACCAAGGCAGTCCCTGAGGTTTCCAGCCCATGAATATGGCAGGCAACAGCGCCGTCCATCGTGAGCAGATCGCTTAGCAGAGCATGTTTGGGGGCAAGACTGGGAGTGTCCTGAGAGTGAGTTCGGTTCTGGACATACCTGGAGATTCCCAGGAGACCATCGTATAAGTGGTTCTGGAGTTCGGGGGAGATAGCTGGTTGGAGACACAGCTGTGGGAAGTGTGGAGGTAGAGATAGGGGATGGTCGAAGGAGTGGATGAGGTCCTCCAAGGAGAGCGTACACTGCAAAGGAAAGTGGGCTGTCGACAGACCCCCAAAGAACACCAACAGCAAGTAAGCGCCTCTCTGTAAGATGCTCCCTGGATGTCCTTCCTCTGAACGGGCAGTGGGGCTGCCCCACAGCTCCTTGGCTGCCTGTCCTCAGAGTCCTCACGGCCGCCTCAGGAACAGCTCTCCTATGAGGAATTATTCTTTCAGCCTGCCATCTCTCAAAATTTCTGTTTGCTAATAATATTTAGGCACAAAAACTGTGACTCACCAGCTAGGGTTTAATGTGATGAAAATCCATATTCACCTTGAACTGCTGGTTCAGATAACAGATAGTTATTTGATCAGGCTCCATTATGCCCTCAGCTAAATCCCCACCGACAAGAAAAAAGGGTCTGCCCAAGGGTTTGGACACCACTGTTCGGGCTCCTCCAGCCCCTGGAACAGAGTAACCACAAGAAGAGACAAATTAAAAATTAATGTATGTGCTGATGAGATGTCTTGCAGTCAAGACTATTTATGTAGATAAAAGAGCAAGGGAGGAGGGGAAGGTTTCATCCTAATGTTTTTCATTATAATTATTAGGTGGGGAAAATTGGCGAAGAAAGTGAGAGAAGGGACAAGGCAACGGAGACAATTAAAGGGCTGCATGAAGGAGCAAGGTGAGCAGAGTTGAGGGTGACAATGCAGGCAAGTGGTCTTTTTAGGTTTGTATCATATTGCATGGGGAGCAGGACACAACCAAGGGTGGGGTACTTCAGGGGAAGGAGCAAAAATGCTTCCACGGGGCAGCTTCAACAAAGCCCAGCCAGCCCTGACTTGAAAGATGAGGCTGTTTGGACTAGCCTGAGGCCAGTAGCAGAGAATTATGTAGCAAAACAAAAAAGTCTTTGGCTTATCTACCTTCCTCAAAGAAAATACCAGGCTCCCTAGGCATTGGCATTTTTTGCAGCCATGGAGTATTTGTGTGCAGCCGCTGGGTTGTGGTTACCAACAAAGGAAATGTGTGTTTCCTAAGAAGTGAATTAAAATGCCAAATATCAAATAAAACCGTCTCCCCACTCCAAACACACACACCCATTAACTGAACCCTGCAAGGAAACAAACCAATACTTTTTTTTTTAATGAACTACAAGATCAACAGATTTTTCCCAAAAAAGAGTACCTAGTGAATTAGAAGCAAATCTACATATTTTCTAAAACTACTGAAGTCTCACAACCACAGAATATGAAGCAGCTTTGCAAATCAAGCCTGAAGCAAGCAAAGATTGCATTTGGTTCAAGTCGTGCTTCATAAAATATACTACTATGCTATTTTAAGGAGATAGCTAAAATTTTGTGGATTAAATCCCTACAGAAAGGAGAATATACATATCTAGGATGAGGAGCTGGTTCAGTGTTAAAACGTCTATTATCTGTGAAACAGACTGGCTTTTGGTGAGTTAGATAGAGTGCACACGCAGAGCAGCAGAGCCTAGATCAGGGCTGTGATGGCCTCGTGGGCCAACTGGTCAGTTTTGTTTGGAACCCTGAGCCAAAGGACCACCAGAAAGATCAGTATGGTGCTTCCCCTGAGGTGGAGCTGATATGAGTGCCCTTTTTCAAAGCACATAATCCCTCCCAGAGCACAGAGCCTGCTGGGTTCCCCAGCGCAGTGGGTTGTGACGCTCACTGTTCATCAGAATCACCCAGGGGAGCTTTTTAAATCTACAGACACTCAGGCCTCACCCAGAGATTCCGAGCCAATGGCAGGAGGGGGTCGGGCAGCCCTGGCATCTACGGGTTATAGAAGCTCTCCAGGTGGTTCCAATGTGCTGTCACCACGAGAGCCCCGCCTTCGCCCATCTTAGCTCACCGTTGAGTCTGCTTCCCCTCCATTCACATTTCTCCCTGGTCAGGGGACGCCATTAATAGCCTCCCGCCCGCAAGAGTCTGCAGATGGTGCAGAGCCTAGCCACGCTGAAAGCTGAGAGTCGGTGATCGTCTCCAAGCAAGCAGTGATGTAATCCGATATCTATTTTAGGAAAATAAGCATGTAGGCAAGACTGCGGAGAGCTAATGAGGGAGAGCCTGAGGGCAAGGAGACCAGTTGGGTACCTGACCCAAGGCAGCTATCAAGGCCACGGGTGAAGGGGGCCAGGGATTGGAGGCTATGGGAGAGAGTCTGGAAGCGTGTCTGAGACTGAACCAACCAATTTGTTGACTGTGTCAGGGAGGGTGAGGGCAAGGAAGGAACTGAGGGTAAAAATACAAGATGGAGGAATAAGTGACAAAATTAACTAGAAAGAAGACCAACTGATTCGAGGAAGGACTGCTTGCCCTCGTTTCCCATCCATGGCCACGGCAGGGCTGGAGCAGATGGCACAGAGCTGACACCAGACCTGACGCTGTGGATTTGTGCTGCAAGAATTTGTATTTGTGTCCAGACTCCGAGCCTCTGAAGGGCAGGGACTGGTATGGTTTATCTTTTTCAGTCTCAGCACCAAACACAAAATAGGCGCATAACACGTTTTTGCTAAAAGGATGAGTGACATAATGGAGTTAGGAAGAGCCTCTCTGGGAAATCTCACTGTTATCAAGCCAGCTTTATGACAAAGACTATTTCACATAAAAAGGAGCCAAAATGCCTCATTCACCTGAGCTGCAAATGGCTTACATGACACGATGATTCCAGCAGCGTCCTTGGGGACGAAGTGTTAATGAGGAAAGGGTTTCAGGCTTGAGTCATCAAGTCTTGGTGTGACCTATGCTTTCCAGTGTGGGCAGCCTGTGACAAAAGCCGTTGTCCACGTTAGGTGTCATCTTTCTGGATGTGGGAGAGGAGGCTGCAGATGGGAGACTGAGACCGGAGCCTGGGTCTGTCCCTGCCCTGGACACCCTGGGGGTGGAGGTGGGGGGGACACAGAGGGGGAAAAGTGAACATGACCAGCAGAACCTGGGAAAATGGATATGCCTCTCGGCTCATCAACAGAGAAAACTCCCTTTGCATGGGATGCACAATGGCGGCAGGAACTACAGAAGGCAAGCGACAATTTCCAAGAGCCCAGGGAAAACAGATTCGATGGCTCTTTTTCAGAACTGCCATTCTTCGCTTTCACATCTCCCTGCAACATCCCTTTCTTTTCCTGAGTTCCCTGAAATGACACACTGAATACGGTTAATTAATCAATCAATAGCCAGTGATTATCAGACAGCTGCTATGTGCCGACCAGAGAGGAAACCACCAGCATACAAACTGGGGGGTAACCCAGACCAGGGCGTGTCTATCCTCAAATGGGCCTCGGGCAGCGTTTGACCAGATGCTCCATCCCCACCTCTCCTTACAGATGCTTCCTAAGTAGTTTGATCCCTCCCGTACCAAGAAATTGATCATGTCAGCTACAGTTAAATTTTTCACATAAAATCTCCCCGTGTGACTTTTTATTGTGAGCCATCTCCGTCTCCCCACCACCACCAACCCACTCCAGTCCCCGAGGGGGACAGTCTGGCATGGCCAATTAGAAGTCTGATATGCAGACTTCTTTGTCTGCAGCGCTGTGAAGGCTTCATTTTCACATTTCTCTTTGGCTGGAAGTGCTAACTCTCGGCCTCAGTTCAGGGTGGGTTCCTTTTCTTTTCTTTTCAGTATAAATTTGTACTCACTTCCCCTGCCCTGCAGGTTCCCCTCCCCCATTTCTTATTTCCTTCCTCCCAGAAGTCAGCAAACTTCTGTGCTGGGCAGGATCCACGGGCGCTGTGGTGGACAGCTTGGGAGGACAGAGCAGAAAGAAAAGAGGAAAAAGAGAAATAAAGAAGAGACAGATAGGAAAAAGGACTTTTGAGGCAAAAGGGAATTGTCAACACTGTTTTGGAAACGACTCGGTGCCTCCTGTGGTCTGCCATGGGCTGTTTTCGGTGTCTTGAACTCAGTCGCCACCTTATTTATTCAGTTCTGTGAGCCTGATTCAGCTTTAAAACGGCCTAATGGCTGGCTCAGCATACTTCCTGCGAAGGCATCCGCCATGGAAATGAAGCCGTTTTACAAGAAAGCATAGCTAAAAAGGAAGGGATGAATTTCAGCTACAAGACACGGGAAAATATTCACATATAAGTATTCAGAGCCTTACCCTCTACCCCGCCCGAAAGCATTCTGGGCTTTTTCGATGTGCATAAGAGAGGCTGTCGGGAGAGAACCTCGAAGCCTGGCTAGGCTTGCTTTCGACAGAGCAGAGGACAGATCTGTAAAGGAGCAAGGAGTGAGGGACTCTGCTCCCAGCCACTGGTTAGGAGAGATGCTGGGAGAAGGAGAGAGACTGGGGAGAAGCTGCTGTATTGGGGGCAGAGAGAAAGAGAATTTTTAGAAATTTTCTGTGCATTGCAACTGCAATCTCTCTTCAGCATTTTCTCAATAATCTGTAGGGAAGACTCAAGTGACTGTTAAGCATTTTGGGGTAATAAATAGATTTTACTTTGAAAGTGACTCCACGCTGAGAAAGGGCCATGAGGCAGCTCATCTTTGTATGGGTTACAGATATGTCTATGGACATGGTAGAAACTAAGTCTGAGTAAGAGCTGACAAGGAAAGTGGTATTAGTCAGGGAGGGTGTTCAGGAAAAACAAGCGGGGGAAATAAGACTCTCATAACGGTAGGAAGAAGTCAGCCTCAATTTTTGCACCAGATTGTCCTCGAATACTAAAATGTCACTTATGGAGTAATGACAACCATGAAAGAGCCCCAGGGCCCCAGATCTCCTCTTGGTAAAACAACCTCCTCGCTGCTAAATGCCAGTTCATGGTTTCCTCTGTGGCCAAAGCGGCAATACTCACTCCCCAGTCACAGGCTAATTGGAGACGACGGCAATGAGAAGGGGCTAACCATACCTCCCAGGGGATTAGGCACCTCCTCTTCACTCTCTTTCTTGGCAGTTTGTCTGGATGTGTCCGCCATCTTGGGGCTAAAGGGAACTTATGAGAGAACAACCCCCCTTCCTTAGCGTTTATTAAAATTATTAACAAATTACCATAGGCGAAAAGCCACTTTATACCCAAAAGAAGTCATCAGTTCCCCATAATCACAGTTCAGGATATTTGGGGGAAGAACTGTTTGAGAGTTCCTGGGGAGGTAGGTGGGACTGCTCCCCAGCCTTGAGTCCACAGCCCTAGCTTCCTTGCTTTGAAAGCAGCACAGCTGGGGCTGTATCTGGGCCCAGTGGGACAAGAGCCTGCCCCCAGGCAGGGAGTCATGGAAGCGCCAGGCTAGGCAGAGGGCTTGCTCAGAACACTCAGGCTCCGACTCTCACCCCTGTCCCCCAGGCCTCTTCAAGAAGGAAGTGGGAACTCTTCCATTCTATGGGATGTCATTTCTTCAAAACAGCCACCACCATCCTTACCCCCTACTAACCTTAGCCCCAAGAGTGGCCCAGGGAGCCTTGAATTTTCCCTGGGGCCCAGGGTCAAATCTTGGTACCCAGTATTTAAAATTGTATAATCACCGTGATCTCTGTTAAACTCTGTGAAATACAGACATAGATAAAAGATTAGAAACATAACCTGTGTCTACTTCAGAGCTATTCTTATTTTCTCCATCAAATAAAACTTTTCTATTTTCAGCCACAATCGTTTGTAACTTTTACGATCACAAAATCTCTCTTCTAATTGTGAAAATAATTACAAGTTACAAGTCTTTGCTCTGCCCCTGATCACCTGAGAGTAATAACATCTCCACGCCTTGGTTTTCTCATCTAGGAAATGAGAAGGCCGTGTGTGACTTCTCACTAAGGTCCCATTCAACACGAATATTCTGGAAATCTGTGAGAAATTTGACTGTGAGTTGTACTAATTTAGCCACAAGAGAGTACAGTCCTTACAAACCTGTTAGAAGTCCCAAGTATTTGTATCTAACTTGACAGAAAAAAGTTAAAGTTCACTTGACATAAGGGAAAATCATTATGTATACTAATTCTATTTTCTCTTTTGGAGAAATTAATGGTCCATTCGTTTATCAGACTTTGTTAAAGGTCTTTCATGTGCAAGGAATTCTGCCAACCATTGTTATAATCTTCCCAACAGGGCACACTTCTATGGGATTGGTGTATGAGTGAAGGTAATGCTAGCTGCTGTAACAGATAAACCCCCAGCTATCCTTGGCTTACTACAAGAGACATTCGTTTCTCACTCACTTGAATCCCAAAATGGGTGTTCCTAACTGGAGTGGAGGGATGTGCTTTTCCAAGTAATGATTCAGGGGCTAAGGCTTCCCCATCTTGTGTCTCTGCAGCCTTCAATACACAGCGTATTAGATCACATTTCTCAGCTACCTTAATCTGGCAGAGGGGAAGAGCATGGAGGTTTTCTGAAGGGCCAGTACTGTAAGTGGTCCTCATAACTCCTGCTTATATTTCATTGGCTCTCCTCAGTCACATGACCATGCATCACTGTAGAGGAGGCTGGGAAACACCATCTTGCTGTGTGCCCAGGAGGAAGAGGAACAATTTGGTGATTAGCTGTCAGTCTTTGCCTCAATAGACATTATCTCCATTTTGAAAATGAGGAAACTGAAGCTCAGCAAGCAAGTGGCAGCTCCAGAATTTGAACCCAAGACCCTTGACTGCAACACAAATGCCACATTCCCCAAAACAGCAAATGGGCTATAATTGTGAACACTGTGATAGTGACAATGGAAGAGAAGATGACAAAGAGACCTGTAGGGGGGCAAGATGAGCCTTGCCTATTGGAGGCTGTGGCAGACAGAAGGTCAGAGAAATTAGGTAAACTGCTCAAGACCAGAGAACCAGTCAATGGCTAAGCTGGGACTCCGAGCCCAAAGGCCCCTTTCTATGAGGCTAGTAGATTGTCTTAAATTCCATCTTGAAGGATGAATATGTGTTTGCCGGCCGACAGGAGTAGGCAGGGTACTGCAGGCAGGAGGAACAGCATGTATATACGTCTGCAGGCAGGGGGAAGCCTCAGAGAAAGCCCGTGGCTCCATGTGGTCAGTTATCTGTTACTAAAGCAATCGAACTGTCTAGAGCCAGCCCAAAAGGAGATTATTTCTGTGGAATATTATTTCTTCGATAGCCCAATTGTTATATTGCCTGTCATTTTTATTTTTGCATAAAATTGAATTTTATGATTCTATGGTAATAAAATCCTTTCATTTATATCATGCTCCTGCCCACTAAGCTTTCACTAAGATAGACTCTTTTACGTTACAGCGATATACTTTGATTAAAGCAGTTACAGATCCATCTAATTCCACATTCAAATAACTGCCCTGATCAATTTTTATTTTCCATGCTTTCCCTTTTAATCCATTATCCAATTTCTCCAGAACGACTCTACGATAATTTGCAATCTCTGGCATTTTGCTCTGTGAATAGGTGCTGACCCATACGTTTAATAGTTGTGCAAATCAGCCTGGCTTGATCTGTGTTATTCTTCGTTATTTGCAGCCTGATTAAAATCATGAATCTCTGAAGTATAACTATGTTTTCAAGATTGTCATCTAAATTATGTAAATAACTAACCTCATAATTAGCTCTCTCCTTTGATGAGCTTCCGTTCAGCTTCGAATTGTGTTCAGCTATATTTATCAGGTTCGAGGTGTGCTTATCTCCCAGACAGGCATGCCTAGGCAGGAGATGAGCCTCCCCAGGGAAGTGCCACATCAGTATCCTGCCCAAGATGACCTGGCCACCAGCCCTCCTCTCCGTGCTCACCTCACACGATTGCCAGTCCTCAAGTCTGGAAGATTCTCTCAAGGAGTACAAACGGTTGAATCTTTATCTCTCCTAACCACTTTTCAGGATCCTAAGGTTGAACACCATGTTTCTTTTTCCATATTCTTTCTATCTCTGCCAGGGATAAATTTTCAGATTCTTCTGGAGGAATCCTTCGTATTAATCACCTTCACTTGGAGATAAGAAAAGAACTAAGCCATTCCCTCTTCATCATCAGGGGCTCTTCTTCCCAGCAAGATAAGAGTTAAGGCTTCCAGGCTGACCTTTGGAAGGACCCAGTCGTTGGTACTGTCCTTGGCAGCACCCCTGTGGGGTGAGTATGTTTATCCTGAGTTTGAAGCCTGGCTCTGCCACCTGTGAGCTACATGACAGTTAATCTCTCTGAGCATCAGGTTCCTCATCGGGAAAATGGGGTGATAGTCTTCACCTTGCAGAGTTGTCATGAGAGCTGAGGGAGGTTAATGTGTGTCAGATCCCCTGGCAGTGTTCCTCAGGGAAGTGGTGTTACGCAATGGTTACGTACCCAGATTCTGGACCAGAATCTCACTCCACCATTTTTCAGCAACCTTGAGCAACTTACTTAACTCCTCTGGGTCCTATCACCTCTAAAATAGTGATGGTGCCTCTCTCACCGGGTTGTTTTGAGAATTAAACGTGAGCACTTAGAGCTGAGCTGGGGACCCAGTGGATGCTATGTTCTTAGCTATTATCATTCTGGCCCAGTGCTGACAGATGGTGAACGCTGGGGAAAGTGAGTTTCCTTCCCTTCCCACGTCCTTCCCACAGAGCCCCAGTGTTGAGTGGGTGCCTCGTGCCACCTCACCAAAGTGGTAGGGTGGTGGGTTGGAAGTAGCTGTTAGACCAGCCCAGCTTCTTGCTCTGGCCCTCCACAAACAAAACCATAACAGTTGAGAACTAACACTTCCCGCTCGTTCTTTCCTGTTGTAATTGAGTGTGCCCCTGGAGGCTTTGTGGATTTTCATCTTGACTTCTCCACCTCTGCCCATCACTCTGGTGTCCCAATCCCAAAAGGCCTCAGCCACGGGTGTGACTGTCCGGGAATCTGACTGACTGCAGACCTAGCTGGTCTATCTCCTCACTCAACAGCCTCCATGGTTTCTTTTGTTTGTTTTTTCATCCCCACAAGCACCCTTTGAGGCCTAGGACAGATCAGCCAGCAGACCATGTTGACTCCACGACCCCGTTCACTAAGCGCTGGCCTGAGCACATGATGGGAGCGTGTGATGGGTGAGTGCATGAGTGTCTGCCCCCACAAAGTTCTTCTGCCAAGGTGAGCTGCGATTGGCTCCACAGCCCAGAGGAGAGGAGCCTGGGGATGACAATTAGACAGTCAGACGAGATAGGAAACCATAGAATGCTTCCTGGAAGAAGAGAATCTTGAGCTGGATTTTAACGTAAGATTAAAAACACCTACAGGGGAAGAGAAGCTATTGGGTCAGAGGAAGGGAAGGCTATCCACGTTCTGTTAGGTTTTCAAGCCAAATATCTCACATTTAAGGACGGAGCTCTACAAATCCATAAAGACGAAGCAAATTAGTGGCTGCCAAGGCCTGGGAATGGAGCATGACTGCTTATGTGCATGGAGTTTCTTTGGGGAGTAATAAAAATGTTCTAAATCTAAATAGTGGTAGTGGCTGCACAGCTCTGTGAATATACTAAAACCACTGAATTGTACACTTTAAAAGGGTAAATGTTATGGTACGTGAACTATATTTCAAAAAAGCTGTTACTTAAAAAATAGAAGACCCTATAGTGGAAAGGTCTCTGCATTCTGACAGTCCCCCCTCAGGGCTTGGGAACTGCCAGGAAGCAGATGTGTTCTTGATGCAATGTCACAAACCATGAGGAGAAGCATAAATATTAACTGATGATAACATTTTTCGTCTAGCTCAGTAGTTCTCAGCCGCGTGCAATTTTGTCCCAAGGGACATTTGGCAATGTCTGGAGACATCTTTGGTTGTCACGACTTGGGGAGTGCTACTGGCATCTTGTGCGTAGAGGCCACGGATGCTGCTAAACATCCTGCAATATACTAGACAGCCCCCCACAAAGATGGAGCTAGCCCAAAATGTCAGTAGTGCCGAGGTTGAGAAAGCGGATTGAGCCGAAATTCTACAGGTTCCTCTTCCCTTCTTTCTTGTAATGCAAGTTGTTTTTTTAAGACACAGAAATGAATATCTAAAACAATTCAAAAGTTTTCTCTCCAAAGTATTTTTCCCTATATATAATTGTAGCAATAAAATCCTAGTTTCAATTTGTTCCAGATTCACAAGGAAAACAGGCTTTTCCTGTAATTTCCTGGTTTATTCCTCTTTTGAAAGCAAAACTAGCTAAAATCTTTATAGGAATATGGTATTTTCACTAAATTAAAAAGTTTATATGTTCAATTCAATTATTCTCTAAGTTTCCTAGGTATTTCTCTGGGCACAAAAACACTTTTACTTAACTGAATACACACTCACAAGTTTGCTTTTCCCTTTAAAATGAAATTTAGAAGAAAGATATCTTATTGGAAAAACAGAAGTGTGTGTTCATTGTTGAGGGAACGTCAGAACCAAAAGGCCGTTGGGTGGAGGGAGAGGAGCCGGGCTAAGGGAGCTCTGGTTCTCAGCGGGTCCGCAGCTCTGCGTTTATCGGCAGTGTGACCTTGGGCAGGTCACTCTTCTCTCTAAGCCTCAGTTTCCTCTCCTATAAAAACAGAGGTTTAATGCCCACTCTTCCAGGTGATTGTCAGAGTCTGCATGTGTAACACTAAGCCTATATTTGGTGATGTCCCCCACACCCCAGAGTGACCCTTGGTCTTGGGGGCCAATCTAGACCACCCACCCACACAGGAGTAAATAGAGGACCCCTTGCTCCTCAGCAGGCACTTTTTTCTAGAAATGGCACTAAGGAAATGAGTCTATTGCTAGGGGTGGTCTGTCCATTGCCAGGCCTGAAGCAGGGGTGGTTGGTGATGGTGTCTGTCACCTCCAAGGCCTGGCATCTGTGGGTACTGTAACAGCCATCCCTTCTGTGTGGTGAGACAAGTGTCCCCTGGTATCTGCACCACACCTGCTCTCAACTCACACGCACTGTGTCTCTTGAGTCCTTACTTCAGCTGGGGAGCACCTTGGGGAGCACCTTTAGGAAAGGGGCATTAATGCTTGCTGTGCACCTACCAAGTGCTAGCTCCCATTACACTAGGCGCTTCACACAGTCGTCTCATTTAACTCTTTGCTGTAAGTAATCATGGTCATGATCATGACCTTTAATGATTGCTTGACTATGTGCCAGGCACAGAGCTCAGCATGTTGCATGTATTGACTCATTTTAATTTTGTAGCAAACACGGATAAGCTGCTAGTATTATCCCCATTTTACAGGTGAGAACACTGAGGCACAAATGGGGTAAGTAAGTTGCTCAGTGACACAGGAGAGCTGAGTCAGGATTTGCTCCTTGTGTACCCAGGGGCTTTACACCACCTAGAAGCATCTGCTTCCCTCACACTCGCCCACTTTACACTAAGCTGGCTTCTTTACGTTTAACAGTGACTTACCTCCAAAGTAGAAGCCATAATTCACTTCCTTTGGCTTAAGTCAGCTTATTTGGAGTACCGCCCACAGTCTAATGTTTCAGGACGAAGTCTGCCTGCCCCTAGTTGGAACATGGAATGCTGAGAGTCAAGTGCAGATTCTTCCACTCGGATAACAAATCTGACCTAAGTCAAAAGCGTATATTTCAAAATTGGCTAATGCCAAAGTCTCAGCCTTCAAAGTACTTTTACTTTTAAAATGGGGCATTCATACTAGCTTTCCATTCCCCTTGGAGTGGAGAAACTTTTATAGAGTTCATCACGGGCCAGTTCACCTCTAGGTTAGAAGAATCCACGGGGCCTTCCTCCACATTTGACTACAGCGTTGGAATACCGTGATCTGTAGCCCACGATCCCAGGAGAGATCGGAATCTAAATCTGTAATCAGGTGGGCCCAGGGGCTCTGTTCTACTGTGAACCAATTCTCTTCCCTTCCAATAAGTCATGTGTTTGTGAGCAGTCCAGACTCCGAACCCAGAAATGATCTCTGGGAAAACGGAATGCAGGCAATGGAAAGTACCAAACAGCCCAGGACCTCATCACATGTCACAGGAGCAGAAAGAAGCACAAGAAAACAATACATCACTGATGAATCATCCATCAGAGATCCACCCAAATGACATTTTCCCTCCGCTTAGAGTGCCTGTTTCCACTTTCCTCCCATCTTCATCTCACTTCATCCTTCAAGAGATGCAGCTCAAATGCTCCCACCTCTGGGAGAACTTTCCCATACGCCCACTGAATTAATTGTTCCCTCTTCTGGATTCCCATAGCACTTTACACCTACAGCAACTCCAGCACCTACTGTGCCCCAAAATGACCCGTTTAGGTCTCTCTCCTCCACAAGCTGAGCTGTGGGCAGACACCATGTTTACTTGTCTTGAAGATCCACTGCCCACCAGCACCTGGAGCAAAGTAGTTAGTGAGGACCTTTGTGAGAGGAGGGGAAAATAGGGAAAGGGAGACAGAAGGAAGGATATATTAGCAAAAGCAAAGGACGGAGTCTGTTGAGTGCAGTACATACGTGTTGAAGTTTTCCACAAAGAACCGATGGCAAGATGGAGACTGTGCTAGCATCCTAGGGCTGCCACTACAAATTACCGCACTCTTGGCAGCTTAAGAGAAAGGAAATTTATTCTCTCTTGGTTCTGGAAGTCAGAACCTCAAAATCAAGCTGATGGCAAGGTCACGCTCCCTCCAAAGGCTCTGGGGGAGAATCCCTCCTTGCCTCTTCCAGCGTTTGGTGGTTCTTGGCATTCCTCAGCTTGCGGGAGCATAACTTCAATGTCTGCCTCCCCGTCACATGCCTTCTCCCCTGCTTGTGTCAAATCTCTCTCTCCTTTCTCTTATAAGAACACCAATCATTGGATTTAGGGCCCATCTTAAATCCAGAATGATCTCGTTGAGATGCTTAACTTTAATTCATCTACAAAGAATCTATTTCTAAGAAAGTCATAGGTACCAGGGGTTAGGACTTGGACATATCTTTTGAGAGGACACAATTCAACCCACCACCGTGTGGAAATAAACTTCACCTCTTCAATACCCCCAACTCCCACCACCCAGGTGTTCCCGGACTGAGGCACTCTATTCTAAGTCTTCCCAACTTGGTTCACCTCACAGCACACATAGAAATGGCAAGATTTCAACATCACACTGGAGCAAAGATGCAGCTGCTCATGGCCTGAGGCCACCACTGGGGGATCTGGCTGCCCCAGGCCTGCCCCATGACCCTGAGCTGAGGAGATCATTATCTTGGTCGCTGTATGACCTGTTCCCAGCAGCTGCAGCCCGCCGTCAATGCTCTGTAAACACATTAGAGTCACAAAACTTGGGGTCACCACCTCCAATCTCATAATATCTAAAGCTGACAGAAGGCTCAAAAGCAACATTTCCCTCCCGGGAGCCCCTTTGTTCTCTGGCATCATCCCATCAGAATTTCTTGCTCTCCTGTCTCTGAACGGGAGCGACAAGGAAGGCCGGTCTCCTCCTTTGACTGTGAAATACCAGAAGAGGTCAGAAGCTGCTCTCTTTCTCCCAGTGAACTTTCTCCTGCCAAGTGGCATGAGCCTTACCTTTATGGCTGCAAGCCCAGTTTCGAGTTTATACTTCATCTTCTTTCATCACACCAACTGGGTTTCTAATTACGCGCAGGGCATGCCCAAAACCACACAGAAGATTAGTGTTCTTTCCTCCTTCACCTCTGTGTGTGGATGGGGTGGGGGCTGTTATTCAGCAGTGATGGGGATTTTTGCCCTGAGGTCACAAGGAGAGGAAGGTACAATGTTCCTTTATGTGCAACAATTCTACCCAGCCCCAATATGGGATTCAGGAAAAGGCTGTTCCTAGATAGAATTCACTTCACATCTCTATTTTGTATTCTGGCCGTGACTGGAGTGTAATGTGTCTTTCCTGAAACACCCTAATCAACTAACTTGGCCAAGTTCTCTCCTAAACAAACCCTGTGCAGCTTCCAGTTCTTTTTCTGCAAGAAATACCAAATTAGCTGCTTTGTGGTTTGCTGGTGAGCCCTGAGACCTTTATTTCATTATTAGGCACTCCCTGGCCTACGGGGAGAGCTGCCTGGAATATCTAAAACCATCTATTGTTGAAGTTCATTTCATTTCGCTTCTGTGCCTGCTTCCGCTGGTGATCTTGAACATGGGCTGTATATCAAAATGTTACCAGAGGGGGGGTGAAATACATGAATAAAATGATTATGATGGCAAAAGAATCCAATTCGTTTAGAATGCCCACATTTCTTTTCAGATTTAATCATTCATTCTTTCATCTGTGCAAGGATGATAGTCAGTATTGGCTGATCTTAAAGATAATCAGTTCAATTTTCTAAGAATATATTCTCAAACATGCTGCACAATATACGTGGCTCAGCTTTCCATATTCAAAGGGGAAGGTAATTTTTATAAAAGCAATTTTTTCCGAGGATATTCAAACTCTCATCGGCAGAGCCAGGAAGGTAATTTTGGTGAGTAGAGTCAGTCTGCCCTTGCCGGGCTCACGTCTCAGCGAGGACCCTGACAACCCCGGGAATTTGACATGGCTCATTTGCAGCTTCAAAGACAGGAACCATTTAAATTCACAGCCTTCATAACAGTTGGATGTAAGGAATTGTGGCGATGCTGACATTTTGCCCCTTAATTCAGCTGTGAGTCAGAGCACAAACTACCACAGTGCCAAAATTTTCAAGACATGACTTTACTGTTCTCCGCTGGATTAAGACGGGTCATATAGATGCTTGTCCTATGCCCCATGATGCCTGTGGTGTAACTGTATAATTTATCATCCAAGTGGGGACACTTCTTAAAGTGAAAGAGGCTACACTTTTAATAATTTAGAGGGAAAAAGGCATAAACTAGGACTATCCCAGGCAAACTGAGAAGTATAGTCAATCCTACTTCCCTTCCCTCCTCTAGGTCCCCATTTCACCCCCATTCATCCCTGGATGTTCACCCTTCATTCCCTACAGTGAGCTTGTAGATAGCAGTGGTTACAGGTGTGGGGGTGGGGGATGGCAGATGTTGGTGGCAGCCATCTCCATAACAACTCCCCTCAATCTCACAATCAGATTCTGCCATTTTCAATATATGAGACCACATAAAGATGGTTGAATAGTGGCCTCAGCAGGAAGGTATGTGGCTCCCAAATGTATGTGGGAAATTCTTCTCCATCCTCCGCCTACTCCTCAATTGCCAACACCTGCCTCATTGCATGACTACCCACCTCTCCACGATCGGCTCCTTCACCCCATTGATATCACCGAACCTAGAAACACCCAAACTCGCACCAAGCAAACAATACTTAGCAACTCTTCTGATTAACCAACATTTAGCCTTTATGACAGAAATAGATTCAGACTCACAGATTTGGGAGAACCCTGAAGAACAGGACTGCTCCATCCACTAACCTTAAAGGAAATGGTTTCAGTCACATAAGAATAAATTTTATTGTTGAAATTTGCCTAGAGATGGTACTCCCAAAGCCTATTGCGACAAGTCTATTCTCATATTTGCCAACATGAGCAACCAGAAACTCTTTATGTTTAACACGCTCTGTAGTTTAGGATTTATTTCCTCTGGTCTGCCAACGTGGAGTGTCCTCTGTAGGACAACTCCTTCTCTGCTGTTTTTTTTCTAGCCTTTAATCATCTTTCCCATTCCAAGAGATTTCAGAACTATTTTTGATTGCAGACTATCAGAGAGCTGACTTAGGAAGCAGAGTCTTCCTACCTGGTATTTCTAGATCTTGGCAATCTGACAAATAATGACAACATAATCATTTGTGGTTTTCCATAGAAACACCCAGATGCTGTTCTGCCTCACTCGGCATAGTCACCCCTTCATTTATTTTTAAATACGGATTTCACATCTAGAGAGTTCACGGCTTTCATGTCCTGGAGTTTTTTCCCTCTTGGGCTTTGGCTTCCAATTCCTCCTCTGGTCTATAAACGACATTTGGGTTCATTATTATGTCTCTCTGCCTCAGTTAAACCAATTAAGAGGGCAGATATCAGAAAAGATGTATAAGAAGCTTGTCTTGGGAAGACACACAATGCCTTGTACTTCCTGGGTGCTCGATATATTGTCTGAATTGAATTAATTTCAAGCCCAAAGTGTCCTTTTTAGGAAAATTGTAGACATGTTTGCAATGTCTCCAGTGAAGGATATCCTGTGACTTACCTGGGAAAGAGCTGGGTATATTTCCTCATTAGGAAGGTTTGCTCATGGGCCACTCTTATGAAATATGTTGGATAGAGCTCTTCACTGGGGGCTCTTGTGGACCTGAGTTACATCCTGATGTGTCCAGCTCTGTGACCTTAAAAATATCGCTTCACTTCTCTGGGCTTGGTGTCCTCGTTCATAAAACATGGAGCATAAACTAGAATCATTCTCTAAATTCTCAGGTCATAAATTCCATCCACTCTATTCTGCCATTCAGGTAAACAACGCATTTCCTCAAATTCTTTTTTTTAATATTGTTCATGTGAAACATTTAAAACAATACATGAAATTATAAACAGTATAACAACTATTTGCCATCCCCCAATATTTAACACATCTTAAAATTTTGCCGTATTTCCTTAAAATGTTGTCTTTTTTTAAAAAAAAGAAATGAAAAAGACAAAAAATTTGAAGACTTTCTTGATTCCTTTCTATTCCATCTCTCCAGAGCTGAACACTATCCTAAGACTAGCGTGTTTTTGTTTCCATCTTTGTGTTCATACTCTCATAATACGTACAGGTAATCCTAAACTACAATTAGTGTGTTTGTGTGTTTTTAAATTTTATATAAATGATGTTGTGGTTTACACTCTTAAATCCTTCCTTTTTCTCACCTTAACTTCTGAGAGATGTAGGATCAACACTATCATTGAATCAGTTTGTTATATTTTTGTTGAAATTTTATTTCACATTTAATCCCTTATCCTATTAATCATTTTTGGTTTTCTCTTGGGAGTTTATTTTGATTGATATTCAACTTTCTTTAACTACTTACTCTTCCTTGTCATACTCTTAAAGTACACTCTTGAAAGGGAAAGGAAAATTCTCATCCAAAGTTCCAGAACTGAAATATTAAATGAGTATAACAATTATACCGTTTTGCAGTGCAGTTTCTCTAAAGAATGTGTAACAACCTCTAGTTCACTTGTCCTATGGAGAAACAGTTTCTATGGGGTGTAGAATAAAGAATAATCGTTTCATTTAACTTCTAACCAGCATCCTTCGGGAAGGCTCACACAAAAGCTTGCTGAACACTTGGATGGACTGGTAAATTTCTCATACTTATTCATCAACATTGTCTCTCTTACAAAGTATGTACCGGGGAAACCTCTGTCTTGCAGAGTGCCCTGGATTAACTAGCATGTAATGAAAGCTCTGTGATAATAGTGGTGATATTCACTGTTCTGTATATAAGGCATTGGGGGAGAAAACTGAGACAAATCAGGACGAGTATTAACCTTTATTTGGACTAGAATCACATACCCTATAATTATCAGACCAAAAGAAAATTAGAATCAGCATTATTAGATGCCCTTCAGCTAAAAATGGGAGAGGGTGATAATAACCACTTACTTGGGGACATCTCACGTTGATACAGAGTACAAAGCGTTAGTCCAACATCCAGTGAAAAATATAACTTTCTGCATTTTATAAATACTGCTGCTGTGGGGTATTGAGAGTCCAAGCTATTTGATAAAATTATCTAAGTCAATGAATGGTCGAGCCAGGATTTGAACTCTGATGGCGAGAATAATATTAACCATTCAAAGAAGAGCTTGCTGTTTGGCAACAGAAAACATTTCTAAAGCAAATGAACTATTATGCATCTGAGATAATGAGCAAATTAATTCCCCATTTGGGGAACATCTGCCAGATTGGTAGATAACCACCTGGGAACATGGTCTTTTTTTAAGATCCTAAGAGACTGGAGACATGTGAGAAAACTCAGATTAGTATCCAATGGAGTGTGTCAAGCTGAAGCATCTAGTTGTGATATTAAACTATATACCATCCTGCCTCTCAGACTCCAAAATCAAAATTCAAAAAGAAAAGCTTCTTTGAACACCTTTCTAGCTTACTAAGAAGATATGCCAAAATGCCCGGGGAAATCAGAGCTGATAAAGAGAATTTCTTAAGCATGAAAAAACAATCTTTACACATGAGGCACTGTTACTGATCCTCCAGAAAATAACAAAGAAAAGTCCAACATCAAATGCAAACCTTCTACTTCTCCAAGTTCTCATCATTCATTACTGCACAGAGCAAGCATTTCACAGCTATTCTGAACTGTTGGGAAAACTATCACTTAAAGGGTTTAAATATTACATTGATTTAATCTCTTTCTACCATCACCCTAATAACACCTAGCATTTATTGAGTAATTCCTTCGTGTAAGATACTGTGTTAAGCACTTCGTATGCATTTCCCCATACCATCTTCATAATAACCTGTATACAGTGGTATATGAGGGGCAGATGGATAACCCAGTGAAAATTGATCCAAGCAGAAAGGGTATAAAGCAAAAAGACCACATTTCCTTCTCTCACCATTCCCGGGCTCCACTTCCCCTGGGTTAGCTCTATTCTCCACTTGGCTTGTGTCTCATAATTTCAAGATGGTGATCAATAGCTACAGACCTTACTTCCTCTCAAATCAGGTCCAATGGTGAAAGTCCCTGCCTCTGTTCCAGCATTCTCAGCAAAAGCCTCTGGTTCTAAGTGAGTCACATGCTGACCCCTGCACCAGCCACCAAGGCCAGGGAAAGCAGAAGGCCATTTCTGCGGCCGGGGTCCCATGACGCATCTCTGAGTGGTAAAGTGAAGTCCCATGCAGAGCACCTGGGCTGAGAGCAGGGAAAGGGTGGTTCCTAGAGGGAAATTCCAGAAGAAGGACAAGGGGATGCTGGTAAAATACCTGATACGAAATTCGTCAGATGGAACACACAAGTTGAAAATATTCTGGGCAAGGGAAATAGCATGACGCAAAAGTGTGGAGGGAAATAAACATGGTTTCTGTATACGAGGACAGAGTTCATCACATCAGCAGAATACTCCCACTGAGCGGTGAATACAACATTGGATATACAGGATACATCAAAGACTGGAAGCTTTCAATTAGGCCTGGATGTTTAGACTAGATTCACTAGACAATAGAGTCATTGTGTAGACTCGGAGAAATAAGATGCAAAATAATTGTGAGGAAATGAGCTTTCTGGAATACTAGAACGTTAGACGAAGAGATGTGATTCAGAGACATCTGGGTATCAACTCTGCTTTCATCAGTGCCCCACCCCTGAAGTCTTGGCCCTAGTGATGCTGATTTTGGCCTAGGAACAAGGAGAACCTTATAGATAGTTATAAACATTCCCTTAAATGAAAGCACATAGACTATTAGTGTGAATTTTTCTGGAATATTGATATAATCCTTGAGATTAAAAGGGCAAGATCTTAGCAAGAATTGTGCTTTCATGATCTAGAAAGAACTAAATAGTATTGTTGACAACTTCAAGCCCCCATCGAGGATTTCAGGGGGCAAGGGAAGCTACACTAAGATGTGTTCTCCGTGTTCCCCGCCTGTGTGGCCTCACTGATCCCAATAAGGTTCTGTATCTCTGGCTACTTAAGAGAGGAACTTCTATAACTTTACAGCTGAGGGTAGCGTGGGGGAGTCTGTGGAAGGGGAGATGTGTGCATATGTGAGGAAGATCTTTCTCCACCAATCCACACTCAACAGCAGTATCACAGTTGGTGTCAAAAGTAGGATTGGCACAAAGTAAAAGTCCTATTACCATGCTGGACTTTGGAAGGAGTATCAAGAGGTCAAAGGAAGGAAATATGAGCAAAAAAATACCTGGATATGGACTGCATAGTCCTTAATGTGAGATTATGAAATGTTTGAGGGAGAGACATATTAGTGGAAATCATTTATTTCTTTACCTCCGACAGGTCAGCCTCAACAGATAATCTTAAAAGTCATTTCTCGGGATAAGATGCCCCAGAGCATCATTCTCTGTCTTCTCCTAAATATACCAGTCATGGCATAGGGGACGATTGAAGACCCCCAAAGGTAAGGGAGGATTATGAACCAGGATGGTTTCTCCTCTCCATCATCTGGGATCATAACCTCAAGGACCCCCCCCTTGACTTCCCACCGAGCAGAATCTGGAAAATTGCTCATGTTCTGGAAGTATGAAGCGGCCAGCATGGAGCTGAGAGGCACTTAACTTTTGCTCACTTAACTGCTACCATAGGAGAGGTGACAAAACAAGGGGGATTAAGTTGACTCAAAAGATTTTAAACACCATCTTTAGTGACCTTTCAAAAATAGGTGGCCAAGGAGAAAACTGGTTCTGATTTAAAATCTTAACTGTGTGTGGCAAACAGTTCCTCTGGCATGTAAACAGATTTGGACAAATGTCTTAGGAACTAATTGGGTTAAATTTTGTGTTCTGAAGTTTCACATTTTTCTTAAGAACATAGCATTTTTATTAGTAAAAAGGTAAGCAACTGCTTTTTGAAACTTCTCCTTGAAACAAGCCTGCATATGTAACACGATACAGTAGTGTATTTGCATGTCTGGGCTAAACGCAGGAGAAACAAAGGAGTCCGAGGCATCGTTTTCAGGATGCTCATGGTTTCCAAGAATACAGATTAAAATGGTCTCAAGACAATTCAGCTAAAGCATTAAGTATCTAACTTCTGTGCTTTAGACGTGATTCTGATTGGGGCATAAATGAACTTGCTGGGTCAGAGCCAAGGGAGGTAAGGGGAAGCAGGCAGTGTGCCCAGCATCTTCAAAGCAAGAAACTGTAGGAAAATAAGTGTTTTTCCTCCCTTTTGGGTCACCTTAGAATCTTGGATGGAGACCACAGTTTCTTTGGGAGCTAAGGAGGGTGAGCAGACAGCAGGGCCTCCCTCCTTTCTTCAGTAGAATGTAGGGAAATGCTGTGGAAGATAAACAGTATAGAAGTCGGGGGATGTGAAATGGATATGATTGAACAGAGGGTACAGTACCGAGCACTGGAAGAGAAAAATATCAGGATTTTATTAGAAAATATGTCTCTTATGGAGAAATAACCAAAGGGAATTGAGACAGAGGAAATAGAGACCCACCGGAAAGACTGTTACTTAGAACACTAGCACAGGGCACAGAGCCAGACCGACAGGGCCAGCAGGAGGGATGTGGTGGCGAAAACCCCTGGCCTCTGCCCCCAGTAGAACCAGGCCTCCGCATGCACCCAATCTCCCCGTGCCAGAGACACTGAGATGGCAGCACATGCCCAGCTGGACCTATGCAAGCTGAATGAGCCAAGCAGGGAGATGAGGGCATGTCCACTGAGACTTGACTAGAAGAAGAAGACGAAGAACTGCCCAGCTTTCCAGGAAAAGAGAATGCAAGGAGAAAGCTGCTCACTTCAGCAGCACTGCTCTTAGACCCTGGTCAGACGAGCCCCGTCAGGCCCCCACTTTAGAGGCCGTGTGTATCAGTCCACCACTGCATTGTCTGGGTGTGTTGTCTGATAATAGCAAATGCAAAAAACATACGAATATCTGACTAGCCACCTAGGGTCAGGGGTGGACTTTAGCCAAACAGATTTGTAATCAAATCCTCAGACCAAACTATTAAAATCCCCAGACAAAAAGGGGCATCCTCAGAGTCAGAGTGTGGCCCTCACCACGACCCTAACAGGCTGGAGGCAAAGAGAATGTTCAGGCTTTTTTAGGACCCTGCCTCTGTGTTCTTGAAGCCAATGGCCTTCAAGAATATCTGTGACCGTTCCTGAAATGAGAAGGCATGGTGGCTTGACTAACACCTTCTGGAATGGTGAGGTGAGCTCAGGTCTGAGGTCTGTGCAACAGTGAGAACCGGGGGGACCTGCGTGTTTGGACAGTGTTGCCAGCAGCTGTTGCCCCACAAGGAAATCTGGGACCACAAGAAGCCACCCAGAGACAGGCCATCTCTTCCTGCCGGAGTGTCCCCTTCACATCTCATAAGACTTGGTATTCTTGGCTTATCAAACCAAGACGCTAAAATAACCTCACGGCCAATGTGAGTGTGTCGGGGGTGGGCGGGAGGATGGGAGGGTCTCTTCTGCCAATCTATAGCCCACTTGACACATTACATACCTTATCTTGAAAAAATGTTACTCAAACAAAACGAGCAGGAGAGTGTAACTTCTGAAGCAAGACGTCAGAAATCTCTGAGTTTTATCCTCCATCCATCCATTTCAAACACAACGCTACTCACCACTGAAGTGCTTCTGTTTCTTTGAAAAGTGAAGTTTAGCTTACAAATATTTTTCCCTTTTGCCTCACAGGAGGCTGTGAAATTTAACTAGAAGATATTTATGATCTCTGATGAAAGGTACTCATTAAGTACAATTGTTATGCTTACCTGAATCTATTTTTACTTTCCTCATTTTTTACATAAAGAGACGGCATGATGTGGTCCACAAGAGCTCCAGCATTAGCATTCTTACCCCCTTGCCCACATACCTCAGTGCCTGTCCTGGGCTAGGATGTGGGTACTTCCAAACCTTGGGTCCCTGGGCACTGAGCCTCATGGCAACCCTAGATCTCATGCTCCTTCCTATAGGGGGCACTTCCTGGCAAGCATAAAATTTCATTCCAAAACAAATGTGCCAATAGTTGGCTTACTGTGGGTACAATTAGTCACTTTCTCAGAATGAGGAGCAAAGGGCTAATTGTTCTGCAAGTGGACAATTGCTGCTGTAATTATTAGCCCCTGTAATTTTTCATCCACACATAATTGCACACGCGGACGAGAAGGGCTTGGGCTGTCTACTTGCAATTCTGCCCATGAGCTTCTCATTGTTATGCTCAGGGTTTTTTCCACTTGAATCGGTCACAGTTGGTTGTGCTTTTCCATGATTGTCCTTTTTCACTCCGTAAAATATCAGTGCAAAAGCAATTTTTAAAAAGTTTTTCGGAACAATTTAAATACTGAATCAGCCCTCTAGTCTTTGGGTTTGTGTTAAATGTAACTTGAGTATTTACCAAGGCAAGTTTCTAGCTGAAGTTGGTGGAATCCTAGAAAAGAATGAAGCTAGAAATTTCCCCTCGGCTCCCAGTATCTGTTCCCCCCTGTAGTCTACGCTCTGCTCAGAGTCTCCAAGAAAAGGAATGTCAGTTTCACGGCATCCCTTTGGAACTTCGTTACAGTGTTATGTCTCTAACTCTAAAATGTCTGAGTCTTGTATGTTCCCGAACTCAACTCAGGTGTTCTACCATCATCACGGTGGCAGTAAGTTCATTGCTAGCTTCTCTGGGTATGATAGAGCCAAATTTGCAATATCCAGGTTTGTAGCCACAAACCATCTTGAAAGGTAACCTAATCAGTTTTAGGTTTACATGTGAAGTTTTATATAAAATGCTTTTGGAAGCAGCTGATCTTTCTCCTGAAGCATTTGGCCAAAATTCACTCAGCTTCGTTTCTTTCACCTACATCTCCAAACTCTCAGCACACGGCAGAAACGTGTCTGGGGGCTAGAGGAAGCTGCGGGGGAGACTTGATTCCTTCCAATTTGCAAAGCTGCTGGAGAACCCCTTGTACCAAAGGGCATCCCACTGTCACCCTGTTCCTGGAGGATGGCTGGCGTCCTAGACAAACCAGATTCCAGGGCACCCGTGGTGCTGCAAGCTCTTCTTCAGACGAAAACTCTGAATACTTGAGAAAATTCTTTTTACCTTTCTGAAGTCTCATAATGCAGGAAGTCACAAAGCTTGGTAATGCCAGGAAAGGCAAAATTGACTTAAAGGATTTGGGAGAATCATGCCATTAGTCAACGGTTTGATTTTTTTTTTTTCCTTGTTCTTTCACTGGTTCCAAATAAAAGAGAAGCTCACTGATATAATATCTACCTGCTGAAGTTGAGAAATAGGCTCCAGTGAAATCATTCGTTATTAAAGGTAAGTCTGCCTGTACCTGGACAGCAAACGGGCACCAACGTGCTGGCAGATCTTTCTGGCGGCCTCAAAATAAGATTCAGCTGCTCCCTGCCCTATGACTCCCAAGAGCTGGGACCCAACCCTTCCATCGAAGAACGTTAATAACCACTGCCAAGATCATGCGGTGCATTTCCAGCGCCAAAACCCCCTTTTATTCTGCTCAAAGTGAATAGCATCCTAAATGGTCCACGTTGGCTTTTATGAGGATGCATTTGCCAGTCGGCCTCAATGAGAGCCTGGGTGCTTCAACGGCATTGATATAAGGGGTGGTGATCTGAAGAGCCTTATTTTCGTCCCTAATGTTCACCCCAAAAGGAAATGTGCTTCTTACTAATAATAGAGGACGTGACAAAAACATTGAGTATATTTATCTGTTCCTAGTTATTTGCCAAGGGTGATATTTCCCATCAGAGCTCTTTGAGAAAGGCGAAAACAATTAACCTCTTTCTCATGCGCCCTGCCAAACGCGAGGTCTGGCAGTTTCCATTTAGGAGGTTCAATGGAAGAACAGCCCTTCCTCCCCGAACATACAGACCAAGTTAACTTATAGTCATGGTGAGAGTGAACGTTTCCTGAGCTGGTCCCGGGCACTGTTTAGCACTTCAACGCACATTAACCCATTTAATCCTCACAACAACATCCTACCTGTGGGGTCAGTCCCATTAGGATCCCCATTTACCATCATGGAAAGTGAGACACAGAGGCATTAAGTAACTAGCCCAAAATCACACAGCTGGTCAGCAATGCTGCTCTAGAGACACTGACTGCTCTTGGCCACTATATGACGCCACCTCTGTGTCAATGCTGTTTGGCATTTTAAGATGATGTAGGCTGACCCATTGTTCTCCAATTGCTGTCAAGGAGCCCAGGCTGAAAAGAAGGGCATTGCTGGCTCTCCCCACTTCCTTAAAACCAGTGCTCCCCTGATGCCTCCTGCTGTCACTTAGCTCTTGTGTGGTTTGGTTGGGTTTCTGACTTCTAAATCAGATGGGCTAAAAAATCGTGGGCCCTGGTCCAACACAGGTTCTTCCAGATTTACTTAGAAGTTTCTGAGTAAATTTACAATAGAGCACATATATTAGACAGACAAGCTCATTATCAGATAATGTGTCTAAAGAAATCAGCAACACACAAGAGCCAGTCACATCACATTCATAAACATCAGACATTGGTCAATGATAGGCCCCCAACCTTAGTGCTTGTTGGTGACCTTCCATGACTGTGGGATGCTAGCAAACAGGAAGACAAGGAGAGAGAAGGCTTGTCGCCATGACTTCAATCTCTTGTGATTTGGCTCATCTCCATGCACCATAGAAGAGTGAGTTTTTTGGTTAATCTGCGTATAAATATCTTTATTATTTTAAACTAAGTTTTCAGAAGCTATTAGCCCTTGTAATAATTTGATGAGCACTTGTTGCAATTTTTGTTTGTTTTTCAAACAAAATCATTTAAAAAAATTTTTTATTCTGATTAAATTCTTCTGTCCTCATTTTTAATGTCTTCAGCAAGCTCTGTATAGGCAAGAAGCTGAAAATAGAATTTGGCACCAAACGATATTCTATAACATCAAAACGCTTCCCTTGTGTAAAAAAAAAAGTCACAGGCAACTTTTCTCTACACTTAATTTGATCAACTGAAGCTCCAGAAAATGCACAAGGGGATCCAGGTTTCTGTTCCACGTGTTTCCCAGGGTGTGTGTCCAGGTCCCAATGAAGTCAATAAACGCATAACCTGGCTGATGTCCACCCAGCTCACCCACTCCCAGGCAGAATCTGATGGAGGAGGGACAGGCTTGGGAAGACCTCTGTTCTAATGAGTGTGGAAGAGCATCCTTCTGGGCAGAATTAACAGTCGTTTTCAATTTTTAATAGTGAGTTAATTCATCATACTTTTTAGGCCACAGAATGTTTTCCTTCTCTTAAGAAGCTTGTGAGCGGGGCTGGCCCCGTGGCCGAGTGGTTAAGTTCGCGCGCTCCGCTGCAGGCGGCCCAGTGTTTCGTCGGTTCGAATCCTGGGTGCGGACATGGCACTGCTCGTCAGACCACGCTGAGGCAGCGTCCCACATGCCACAACTAGAGGAACCCACAACGAAGAATACACAACTATGTACCGGGGGGCTTGGGGGAGAAAAAGGAAAAAAATAAAATCTTTAAAAAAAAAAAAAAAAAAAAAAAGAAGCTTGTGAGCAATATGTAAAACATCTTCCTGGTTCCCCAGCCTACAGCCTTCCAACTTTTCTTCTCATAACTAATACTGTTTCTCTTCACGGTAATTAACTCAAGGAGAAACAAGCAAGCTGCCTTTAGCTCAACCTTCATTGGTTTCCCACTAAAAACAAAAGGAGAAGAATCCAACCCTTGGCCAATGGCCCAGTCAACCACTTCCCTTGCCAGGAGAATTTTCAGCAGGAGCTGCCACTCTCTGAGGGCCTAGGATGCAGATTTTGAGCAGCAAACCCTGTTTTCATTCTGCCTTTGGCTTTCCTCTGGGTCCTGGAATGACAGTGCTTAACTAGAGACCTACAGATCGTGGAAGATTATTGTTTCCCACTCCAAGCAAAAGAAAGCACAAAGCCCAGGTTTATAAAAAAAGGCAATTTCCAGCAGTACTTTAATTAAGTGTTAACCTTTCTGCGAAGAATTATAAATTGCATTAGAACATAAACGTCAACTGATGACATTTGAGACTTGAGTTGAACTTATGTAATGTTTCCAATAATAAGTGTGTCTATTTAAGATGTCAGTTAAAAGTTCAAAACCTTGATATGTGGGCGCTGTCAAAGAGAATGGTTAGAGCCACATGTTGGGGTCTCCTGGGAGAATTTCCAAAAAGGTGACAGATTTTGACCAGAATTGAAGCTTACTTTGGCCTGAAGATCAGTTTTCTTTCTTTTCTCCTGGGCTTGGAAAAATCTTAATAACACTAGATGTGCTTACAAGTCAGATTCAGTCAATTTGAGAGTCAAGACCTATAATGCTCTTTCCCCTTTCCTTAACAAGCTGATAGCCCCTGACTGACATCCCTCCGCCTCCAAGTGATGATATTGCTGGTTCTAATGTCCCAAATTCCTTTCAACCTGCTTACTGGGAAGAAATGGCTCTCCCTTCCATCTGGCTGACAGATGCCATAAACTGCACATTACTTTGTCAGCCCTGAAGTCAGGGCATCAATAACTTCCACAGGGACAAAGCTGATAATAATCTCTTGGTATAAAATTGTCTTTTAGAGAATTAGATAAATGTGAAACTCTCCACATTGTCAAGAGCATCACTCAAGGCTGCTTTGCCAGTTTTGACAGCCCTTGATGGCAGGACTTGGTGAGCATCTGAAGACGTGGACGTTTGCTTTTAGGCCTGTACTTCCTGTAAACTGTCTCTCTGCTTCATTCTAGGCAACAATCTGGGCTCCACAAGGCACCCGTTGGCCATACTCTTCATCCTGAGCAGGACTGACAGCCCCAAGGGAGTAAGACCTGCCTCTCAAGAGAGGGCTTTCAAGTCCAGCTCTGAAATCTGCTGACGCAGAGGAATAAATAATTCCTCTCACTCTAGTGCTATCTCTTTTTACAGAGATTTTTGTGACAGGGCCTTAACAATAGCAATGCTAATTGGGTTTGTTAATCCACAAGTAGTAAGGAGAAGAACTAAGGAGGGGAGAGGGAAGCCCCAGCATGTCTCCGGAACATAATTTCACACTGTTACCACAGTTGACATTGGAAATTATTTTAGCAAATGGAAATAAATGGATTTAGAGAGTCTCTGAACTGGCAATTACTGGAGGAGTCCATTTAGTTCAGTCTAAGGCACTGGCAGGACCATGTCCTGACTAGTCAAGAGACATGCCCGGCCTTCTAGATATTTTCTTAGTGACTACTTCTGGTTTTTAATTATCCAGAAAGGAATCTCTTTCCTGTGGGTCAAAACTCTCTTTCTTGCTGCAATTGACACCTTACACTTGAGTGTTTTTTCCTTTCCCTATTCCCTCCATGAGCTCCTAGGCTGGTCTCCCTTCCCTCTCCGACTCCCAGAACAAGTATTTGAAGTATTTAGGCACTTAGTGTGATGCGGCTCTGCGCAAGTACTGTGCAGACCACTCAGATGCTGGCCTTGCCCTTTGGGAGCTTATAAACTGAGATTTAAGATTTCACGAGTTTACAAAGCTCCAAGAGCAGACACGGCAAAGCCTTGTAGCAGTTCTCCATTTCACCCTCAATAAAAGCAAAAGTCCATATGATGGTCTTCAAGGACTGCCTAATGTGCCCGCCCCACCCCATCCCGCCACCACCACCACCACCTCCATCACACACACACACACAAACTGTGACCTTCTCCTCCTCTCCAACCTTCTCTCCTCCTCTCTCATCACTCACCTGGCTCTAGCCACGTTGCCTATCCACTTCAAACCGACCCCCACCTCAGGGGCTTTGCCCTGGCTGTTCCTCTGCCTGGAACTCTCTTCCCCTTGATGTCCACTTGGCTCACTCCTCCACTCACTTCAGATCTTCGTGCAATGTCACCTTTTCACTGAGGCCCCGCCTGACCACCATGTCATCTGCAACCTCACTCTGCCCCACCACCACATTCCACCCCCAAACTTGCTCTATGATTTTTTCCCATATTAACTACTTTCTAACATGCTATATTTTTCATTTAGTTATTACACTTGTTCCTAATCAGTGCCTCCTCAGCCATGAGAACACCAGCTGTGACGACAGAAACTCCTGTTTGTTCTGGTCACTGCAGTATCATCCATACCTAGAGTGGAACCTGGCATGTAGTAGGTGCTAGATAAATACTTGCTGGATGTACAAAAAAGTCCACAAAGACCAACGACGGGCTTCTCAGACTGTAGCAGAGGAGTAAGAGGAGATGGGTCAGGGGAGATGGCGCTCACTGCCCTGTTTTCTGGCATGGAGGGAGCATCAGCCACACGGAGCAGGAGAGCACTGGCAACCCTTCAGAAAGGCCAGCCTTCCAGAGGGCTCATCTCCACCCTGCCACTCAAACACTGCAGTCTCTCAGTTCTCCATTCTCACAATAATCTCTCCCAGCTTCACTCACGGGCTCTGCCCAGGGGCTGTCCTGCTGAGCTTTCTCAACACAAATCAAATCCTTTCACTCCACACGTACTCATGGAGCTCCTCCAATGTGCCAGGAATGTTCTAGGTGCTGGAGATCCAGACAAAAGTCCCTGCCCTCAGGAAGCTTACAGTCTGGAGGGTGTGTCAGGCAAGAAGCAAGATAAATAAGTAAAACCTATGTGGTTAGATGTTGCTGAGGAGAGTTCTGTCCCTTGCATGCTTAAAATCTATCCTTGGTTCCCTACTGTGTCTAGGATGAAACTCAAGCCCCTTGTGTCCAGGAGCAGACAGATCTTTCGTGTCCATTCTTCCAGCTCAATGCTTGCTACGTGCACTCCCCTTCCAGGCAGAATGAACTGGCTGCAGTTCCCCGGTTGTGCCTTGTTCTCCTACACATCTGTGTCTTTGCACGTGCTGTCCTTCTGCCTGGAGTGCCCCCTCCCTTCCCTCCACTTTCTTTGCCAGAGTGACTTGCACTCGACACCTAACTTAAGCGTCACATCTTCTAGTGTCTTTCCCTGTCCCCGCATCGTACCACCTCCCCCATCTCAGACTGGGTGCACTTTTTTGATCTTTCCCCATTTCGCTAGGACTGTCCCTCTGCCAGTACTCGCCCCACTAGGTTGTAACTGCCTACTTCCTCACTATCTTGGCAGATCTTTGACCTCTATATCCCCTGAGTGCCTGGCCCATTGTAGTTAATCAATGAATGTTTGCTGAATAAATAAATGAATGAAGGGAAGGAATGAAGGACAGACGGATGAATGAAAACGTGAATAGGTAGAAGGAAAGTGTTACAGGCTGACTGTGTCCCCCCCAAATTTCTATGTTAAAGTCCTAAGTCCCAGTATGTCAGAATGTCACCATATTTGGAGACTGAGTATTTAAAGAGGTAATTGCAGGAAAATGAGGTCATTATTGTGGGACCTAATCCAGTCTGACTGATTTCCTTATAAGAGCAGGAAATTTAGAGACAGACACACACAGAGAGAAGACCATGCGAAGACACAGGAAGAAGACAGCCATCTGGAAGCCAAGGACGGAGGCCCCAGAAAAACTAACCTTGCAACACCTTGATCTCAGACTTCCAGTCTCCAGAAGTATAAGACAATATATTTCTGTTGTTTGAGCCACCCAGTCTGTGGTACTTTGTTATGGCAGCCCGAGCACTCTAACACAGAAGGATGGATGGATGGATGAATAAAATGATGGAAAGAAGATATGAAGGAATGAAGGAAAGAAAGAGGAAGGGAAAAAGAGGAAGAAAGGAAGGAAGGAGGGAAGAAGGGAAGAAAGGAAGGATTCATGGATGGAAGGAAGATGGATAGACGAATGGGTGGATGGCTGGATGCGTGGATGGATGAACAGATGGATGTTACCCTCCCCACAGCCTCTGTCCAGCCCTGTGGCTTTTCTCAGATTCCTGACCCTGCCTGTGACTTTCTGATCTGTCCCAGCAGGTCACAGCTCTCCTCAGTGTGCAGTGAAGACAACTCAGCCTTTGGCCCCCGCCCCTCACCTCTCCCATGGTCCTCAGCCTCCTCTTCTTCCCCTGAATGTCTTCTTCCAGGGTATCTTCTCCTGTTTCTCCCAGCATTGTCTTCCCCATCCCCAAAGGACTGTTCCTTCGTGGTCCCTTTAAACAGCCTCCTAAGCCCTAGCCCCCAAGCCTCCCAGAAGAGTGTACATCCCTCTTTTCCTCCATTGAGGCCCATCTCCAGTACCTCCCCAGTTCAGATATGCCAATTTTCAGGACCTGGAAACTTCAGTGGCTGCCTCTGGCCCTCCCTGTGAGGCTCCTTGGGGCTCTGTCTTCTCCTCGTCTCCTGAGCATCAGGGCCCAGAGGATGTACTGCAGATGGACAGTGGTGATGGTTAAAATCCAGAGTGGCCTGGATTTGAACTCGGCTCTGTTACCCCCTTAACTGTGTGACGTTGGTTGGGCGGCTCACCAGTCTCTCTGCCTTGACTCCCACATCTGTAAAATGGGGACATTAGTAGTCCCTGCCTCAGAAAGTCCTCACAAGGACTAAATGAGTTCGTGCCTGTAGAGTGCTCAGAACAATGCCTCGCACACGGGAAGAGCTCTATCGGTCTATAAGTTATATCATAAGTAAAGTAAACCCACCCAACTCTTGGCAAATGCACTTCTTGCCTCGAAACTCACTCATTGGTGCCATTTTTTGCATTATCTCCTCCCGGCACGTCTGTTTCTCCTCTTTCTTTTAGTTTAGGCCAAACAGGGGATTTCTATGGGCTCACGTAACTGGGAGGAACCACGAGGAAGCTGACAGGCCCAGCCAGGGCCCTCTCCCCCACCTCGCCTGCCTGGCAGCCATGGTCTCTTCTGCAGGCCGGCTTCTGCCTTGAGGTGAGAGCCTGGTGTGGCCTCTGATTTGCCTGGAACATCGCCACGACTTTGGTGCTGGGGGCTACCTGGAAATGGTCTGCTCTGACCCTCTGCCTAGATTTTGGAGGAAGCTCCATCGCCCAGCTAATACACTTCACGTGACTCAGGCGTGGTGGGAGCTGCTGGAGTCAGGAGGGGATGGCTGTTTGTCACTCAGCGCCATTTGGTTCTTTTCACTTGAGTGCATGTATTACTACAATAAAAACTTAAGTGAAATAAAATGTTTCCTCTTAAGTGGCAAACAGTTAAAAGACGACATAACTGAAAAGCATGGCCAGCTCAACTTTTCTTTTTTTAATCACAGTAAAATACACATAACATAAAATTTACCATCTCAACCATGTTTAAGTGCACCGTTCAGTGGCGTTAAGCACATTCACATTGTTGTGTAACCACCCCCGCTATCCATCTCCAGAATTCTTTGCATCTTGCAAAACTGAAATTCTGTGCCATGAAACACTAGCTCCCCATTCCGTGCTCCCCCAGCCCCAGCAACCACCACTCTCCTTTCAGTCTCCATGACTTGCACTCCTCTCGGTACCTCACCTAAGTGGAATCATACAGTATTTGTCTTTTTGTGACTGGCCTACTCCCTTACCATAATGTCTTCCAGGCCCATCCATGTTGTAGCGCGTGTCAGAATTTCCCGCCTTTGTAAGGCTGAATACTATTCCATCGTATACACACACCACGCTTTGTGTATCCATTCATCCATTGATGGACCCTTGGGTGGCTTCCACCTTTTGACTATCACGCATAATGCTGCTATGAACGTGGGTACACAACCAGCTCAGCTTTTAAAAGCACATTTTTTTGGAGCTTCTCTTGTTTCTCGTATAAAAATTTGGAAGCAAAGGAGGCCAGGGCACCTGGGAAATAAATTACCCTCCATCATCCCTGGCCATCAAATGGCTCCAGCCTCCTTCTTTGTTTGGGTGTTCTCTGAAGCAGAGATTATTACCTCCATTTCATACTGAGAAATTGAGGCTCAGAGAGGTTAAGTAAGTTGCCCAAGGTATCACAGCTAGAAAGGGGCTGAGATTCAAGCCAGGTCTGACTCCGCAACCTAAAACCTTTCTGCTGTCTCATGCTGCTCTCCAAAAGTGGGCTCAAAGCTGGACCCGATGTGTGTGCAGAGGGGAGGAAGGGAGGAAGCTGAAACTCTGTCCCTCTCTCCCCTGTTCCAAGGGACAAATATCATCTCTCTCTTTTTTTCTTTTTGAGTCAACGGAGAACAAAGAAAAGTACAGAAAATTGAGCCTAAAGGATGCAGACATGAAGCCTGGCTCTCAGACCAGAGCACACTTAACTACCTGTAACAACGCTGAAAGGGGGGAGAATTCTCAGTCTGCAAGGACACGCTGAGCAAAAGGGGACACAGTCCAGGAAGTATTTCAAGGCCATGAGCAGAGAGCAAAATGGCAGACGAGTGTCAGGAGGAAAAACGCCAGGAACTGCACTCGGAGAAAATCATCCAAACTGGACCAAGAGGAGGCTTGCTCGGAGCCGGTATCAGCGCAGCACAGATGCGGGTGGGGTGGACCGCACCCGTTGACGAGGAGCAGCCTTGGCCGCCTCTGCAGGGGAAGGGAGCCAAAAAGACAGGACATCTTTGGACAGGATGTTGGTCACAAAGTAGAAAACAAAAGTCAAACAGCAGTGAAAACCCTTACCAAGGTGGAAAATAAGGCTTGAGTTAGGAGAATGAGTGGATCCCACTGTGGGGCATGGATGGGAAATAGTAGTTTTTCCTTGAAAATATCAGGGCTGCCTGTTGCCGGCCCCAGCAAGGTCAGTAAAATACTGAGCATCATCAGAGAGGGCTCCATGAGCAAGCTGAGACTCTGCAGCCCGGGACCACCGCGCATGCCTCCCTGTGGCATCTCAGGAGGGCGGCGCCGACGCGGCGAGGGTGCAGGCAGGGAGGTCTGGCCACAGAGGCCCAGGTTGAACCATGAGGACGAGTTCAGGAGCCTGCGGCGTTCACAGCGCGTGCCCCCCTCCAGGGTCCGACCACGAAGTCAGAGATGCCGCTGACCCTGGACAGGTTACGCCCAGGAGCCCCCTGTAGCCCGGGGTTTATTCTATGTTGTTTGTCTTTGTGTCGTGAGGGGACCAGAGGGGAGGGGATAGGAGGAGACACTCTGACATTCTGGTACCAGGTGTTAAAGAGTCTGTGCGGAGTTTCTCTCTGAGACAGATCTGGGCCAGGTGTGGCCTGACTCCCACGTCATATTAAAAGCCCCCAAGCCGTTCCCACCAGACCTGGCCCTGCTCGTCGGTCACCGCTGTGGGGAGAGGGGTCCTCGGCTGAGCTCAAGGGACGTTCTCAGGATCTTGCCTTTGAGACATTTTGCTGAAACTTCTAAATCCAAAGTGATGCCTCTGCCGCCTGGAACAAGAATCTCAGGTAAAGACAGCCATGGAGGTTGTGACTTCCTGGCTCCCACCCCGGGCCCCGTGTCAGTGCTGCCACATCCCTGCCACCAAGCACTTAGAAGCAAGGCTTCCCTGGTCCCGGGTCTGGCACACGAGCCCCACACAGCCCTGATCCAGGGGCCAGGCCCTAAGCTCAGCTTCAGATGGCTTCACTGGAGGCTCCTAAGGGCCACTCTGATCTGTACTTGGTCTCCAGGAAAGGTCCTGCTCATGACCTGGTGGGGCCCCAGTTTGGGGAAAGATGGGAGTGGGTGGGGGAGATATGAGGGCATGAGGGCACACTGGGAAGTGAGGCAAGCATATTATGGAAAAAAAAAACCTAGGCAGCCATTCAAGCTCCTTCAGCGCTGGTAGTCACTGATGGGGGCCCAGTGCAGTTGTGCAGCTCCTGCACTGCACAAACACACCCCACAGAGGCCACAAGTATGGACAGAACTGCATGAGGAGGCTGCATGCCCAGGCCTTGGCCCTAGCACAAGGCTGTGTCCACCCCAAGGATGGGGACTCTTTCTTCTTCACACGAATACAATACATGCAAATGGACAGCCCTGGCCTTCTGACAAAGGGGACACTCGGCACGTGTCACTGGAGGGCCTGTGAGACAGTTGATGGAAGTGCACGTCCCCCCTTCCTCTGGGGAACACATGGGTTACAAAAAACGAGCTGCACCTGGGCCTGGCCTTTGCTAGGTCAGCTCGGGCTCAGCAAAGCTGCGTCCTTGGCTGCAAGTGGGGGAGAACCTTAGACATGTGCTGGGCTCATCGTCCGGAGGGCAGGTACCTACCTGGTGTTAGCCCATGGGCTGGGCATTGGGCCCATGCCTCCGTTCCAGAGTCTAGCTTGGCAGGCCCCCTGCATGCAGAACAGAGAGAGGGTCCCCGACCAGGGCAGCCTGGCCCCTTCCCTTCCCGCCCACAGGCATAAGAATGCCTCACTGCCGTTAACCGGCCGGCTCCCGGGGGGCAGGGATAATGCCCTCCCTGTGGCCGCTCCGCAGGGATGACATCTAAGAACCATCCAAAGCGCAGGGGGATTGACCCTGCTCTGCAGCGCTCCTTCAGCTTAATAGGAACAGCTGGTCAGTGAAGTGTTTGCTAGCAATTTAACAAGGCTCGAACAGCAAGAGGCATCTGCCGAGAAATCAAAAGGGAGCGCCCGGCTAAATGAGGTTTAATTTAAATTCCTAGCTCGAGCCGAGAGAGGAGCGTGACTGTGCCTTCCCGTTGTATTAGTCCCAGCAAGGCCTGGGCCAGGCAGCTTCAGCTGGAGCTCGCTCTCCGGGCCGCCTTGTGGGAGGAGGGGGGAGATGGTTCCAACGAGACTGAGCTGTAAAACCAAGAACCTGCTGAGAGGAAAGTCAAGGGCAAAAGGAAAGAGATGTCATTTCTTCTCTCTCAGAAACAAACAAAACACAACAATCTTCACTCCATTTGGGAGCCATAAAACTCATCATGGTCATGAGCACGCCCACTGTGGTGGCCCCGTCACAGCAGGGGGCAGGAGCCCACACACAAGAGGAAGGACGAGCCTGGCAAGGGGGAGGGTTTGTTCTAGGAAACGTCACCAGCCAGAGCCACGAGCACCCAGGGGAAAACAAGGGCGTCCTCTTTCTCATTGTTTCTGTGCACAAAGAGCTGGACAAATTTTGCAACCCATGCGCAAGCCGAGGGCTTCCAGTGGGTCCTCATCCACCTGTGAGTTGTACACAGCCTTGCACTTCCATTTGTAAATGCCCAACCCCAAGTGGACTTGACTCACCCTTTCCTGTACGTCCATTCCTTTTGAAAATCAGAGCCCTGGATTTACATCGGACAAAGAGCTGACCGCATTCTCTGCATGTGTCGCAGGAGGGTGGGCCGTGTGAGTCACCGAGGATGCGTCCTTCAGGGAGGCCCGTCCGGCTGCCCTTCTCCCAGGTTTCACTCCACTGGGTCAGCGATGGCTTCCTCATGGGCAGGGTCTGGAGGGTGTAGCTAGAGCTCAGTTCTCAGGCCTATTGGGCAGGGGGAGTGACTCAGAAAGCATCGGGGTGGAGAAGGTGACCCCAGTCAGCGGATGCCAGAAGTATGGCTTAAAGTTCACGCACAGTCAGTGCTCACCCTCTCCTCCTGGCCAAGGCAAAGTCTGTCCTCTTCCCCACTGCCACACTCCTCTCAGTTACTCTTTCCAATGTTGTTCTTCAAACACATCAGCACACTTGCCCTTGAAATCAGCACATGTTCTTTAAGAACATGTGACCTGCCACAGTCACCTCCTACTCTTTTGTAAGAGGTTCCAAGGCTGACGGGCCAGGGAAGTGCCTCACACAAGAGTGTGTCTTTTAGGAACTGCCTTTGACTGCCAGTAGGAGCAAAGCGAAGATAGAAGTTTATTTTCCTCTCACGTAAAAGTTCACATGCGGCAGACCTGGGCTGGCATGGCAATGGGTCAAGGGCCAAGGCTCCTTCAGTTTTTTGTCTCTGTATCTTTAGCTTCTGGCTTTTATCTTGAAGGTCACCTTGTGAGCAAAGATTGATGCTGGAATATCAGCTATTACATCTGGATTCCAAGCAGGAGGCAGAATAAAGAGAGAGGGGCCAAAAAAAAAAAGCACTTCACAATTCTCTATCTTTTAAGAAGCTTTCCCAGAAGTCCCACCCGGTCACCTTTTTATGTATCTCATTGGTTAAAACTTAGTCACATGGCCAAACCTAGGTACATAGGAAGCTGGGAAATGTGGTCTATTAGTTGAGCATATTGCCACCCCCCACAATAAATAGAGATTCTTCTGCAAAAGAAGAGGAGGAGAATGGATTTAGGCTGGCGCTAGCAGCCTCTGCCACAAGGGGCAGCATCTGGATTTCATCATCCCATTTGACAAGTCCTCACCTGAGGTTCTGAGGTTGAGATGGTGACACCCAGGCCGGGTGACCAGACAGTCTAGGGGATTCCGTCTAAGTAGCATCTCAAAAATGGT
Source organism: Equus asinus (assembly GCF_041296235.1). Taxonomy (NCBI): domain Eukaryota; kingdom Metazoa; phylum Chordata; class Mammalia; order Perissodactyla; family Equidae; genus Equus; species Equus asinus. The sequence goes on from NC_091813.1 coordinate 27,097,384, forward strand.
GTTGTAATCATGCCGGCGGGGACAGAAGTCCACAGTGACCACCACAGAACCTGGTCCTGACTGCAAATGTTATCAATGACTTGGATGAAGATTTCCTAGAAGATGAGATCTTTGCTCCAGTGAAGAAGGACACACAGAAAAAACTAGCAAACATACCACAATGCGACAGAGTCTATGGGAGCCCAGAGTGGACAGTGTCCATGGCAGTGAGGGGACACTTAGAGTGACTTGCCCTGGATTCTTTCCCTGGGGGCTTGCCCTGGACCTCAGGCCCTCCTAAGCACAGTCCTGACAACTGTTGGGGTTCATACACATACAGATACCCAAATAAATAAATTGCATTTCTTTCTGCATGCACTTCATGCTTAGTAAATGTGTGCTGATTGGTCAAAATTAGCCACAAAGTTCACAACATTGGTCATCAGTGAAGTCAATGAGAGGAGCAGATGGAAGAAGTGGGTTAAAGATTCTACAACATCTGGGAAAGGGGTCCTCAACTTCTCTCACACAGAGATTTTGAGCACAACTGTGTTTGTCTGAACTGCTTTCAAGGTGTTCTCTGAGGAATTAGGTAAATTTGGTGGCCATAAGGAAAGAGGCAGGAGAGGGGCTCCCTCCAGCCCTGAGTCCCACACTGAACCAGGAATGCTGCAGGTTTATTTGCAAAGCAATATTCAGAAATGGTTCCTGTTCAGTTTTTTGGTTTTATTTCGTTTTGTACTATTTATTTTGAAATAACATCAGACTCACAAGAAGCCGAAATAGTAGAGAGTTCCCATGTACCCTTCACCCAGGTTCCACAAATCATCGCATCTTATACAACCGTAGTACATTACCAAAACCAGGAAATTGACATTGGTACAATGCTATTAACTAAACTATAGACCATATTCAGGTTTCACCTTTTTAGCACATGGATATATTCATGTAAACACCATCCTTATCAGGATATAGTAGCATTCTGTCCCCACAGCGAAAATCCTTGTGCTACCCTTTTATAGTCTTCCCTCTATCTCTCCCCTGGCACTCACTGATCTGTTCTCCATTACTATAATTTTGTCATTTTTAAAATGTTATATAAACTAAGTCATATAGTATGTAGCCTTTTTAGATTTCTTTTTTCACTCAGCATAATGACCTCGAGATCCATCCATGTTGTTCTGGGTATCACCAGTTTGTTTCCTTTTATTGCTGAGTAGTATTCCACAGTCTGGATGTACCATGGTTTGTTTAACCATTCACCATTGAAGGACATCTGGGTTGTTTCCAGTTTTTTGTCTATTATGAATAAATCACTATAAATATTTGTGTACTGCTACAAACATCTGTGTTCATGTGAACTTAAACTTTCATTTATTTAGGAAAAATACCCAGAAATGTGATTGCTACGTCATATGGTAAGTTTAAGTTTAACTTGATAAGAAACTGTCAAATGGTTTTCTAGAGTGGCTGCACCATTTTGTCTCCCACTAAGCAACATGTGAGAGTTCCAGTTGCTTTGCATCCTTGCCGGTAATTCATATTGTCAACATTTTTTTGTTTTAGCCATTCTAATAGGTGTGTAGTGGAATCTCATCATGGTTTGAATTTGTATTTCTCTAATGGCGAATGATGCTGAACATCTTTTCATATGCTTATTTGCATCCACATATTCTATTTGGTGAAGTGTCATTCAAGTTTTCTGCCCATTTTCTAATTACATTGTTTTATTGTCAAGATTAAAGAGTTCTTGATGTATTCTGGATGTAAGTTCTTTGTCAGTTATGTGATTTGCAAATATTTTCTCCTAGTCTATGGCTTGTCTTTTTATTCTATTAAGAGTATCTTTTACACAGCATAACTTTTAAATTTGATGAAGTCCAATTTAACAATTTTCTTTTATTGATTGTGATTTTGGTGTCCTAAGAAATCCTCACCTAACCCTAGGTCATGTAGATGTCATACAAAGTATCTTCTCTGACCACAAAAGGATGAAATTAGAAATCAATAACAAAAGGAAAACTGGAAAATTCACAAAATTGTGGAAATTAAGCAATGCAATTTTAAACAAACAGTGGATCAAACAAGAAATCAAAAGGAAACTAGAAAATACTTAGAGATTAATGAAGGCAAACACAACGTAACAAAACTTATGGGATGCAGTAAAAGCAGTGCTAAATGGGAAATTTATAGCTATAAATGCTTATGTTAAAAAACAAGAAAGATTTCAAATCAACAACCTAACTTTACAATTTAAGAAACTAGAAAAAGAAGAACAAACTAGAACAAAGCTAGCAGAAGGAAGGGACTAATAAAGATTAGAACAGAGATAAGTGAAATAGAGAATAGTAAAACAATAGAGAAAATCAATTAAATCAAAAGTTGGCTCTTTGAAAAGTTCAACAAAATTGACAATCTTTTGGTTAGATGGACTAAGACAAAAAAGAGAGGATTCAAATTATTAAAATCAAAAATGAAAATGGAGACATTACTACAAATTCTACAGAAATAAAAAGGATTATAAGCAAGTACTAGGAACAATTGTACAGCAACAAATTGGACAACCTAGGTGAAATGAACAAATTCCTAGAAACACAAAAGCTACCAAAACTAAATCACAAAATACAAAATCTGAATAAACCTATAAACAGTAAGAAGATTGAATTTATAATCAAATATTTCCCAATGAATAAAAGCCCTGGACCCAGTGGCTTCACTGATGAAGTCCACCAAATGTTTAAAGAAGAACTAATACCAATCCTTCTCAAACTTTTCCAAAAATAAAAAAATTGAAGAGGAGGGAACACTTCCCAACTCATTCTGAGGCCAGTATTACCCTGATACCAAAGCCAGACAAAATCACTACAAGAAAAGAAAACTATGGACCACTATCCCTATGAACATTGATGAAAATATCCTCAACAAAACACAAGCAAACAGAATTCAGCCACATATTGAAAGGATTATACACCACAACCAAGTGGGATTTATTCCTGGAATGCAAGGATGGTTCAACATACAAAAATCAATTAATGCAATACACCACATCAACAGAATGAAGGGGAAAGCCACATGATCATCTCAATTGATGCAGAAAAAGCATGTGACAAGATTCAACATCCTCTTATGATAAAAATACTCAACAAATTGAGAATAGAAGGAAACTACCTCAACATAATAAAAGCTGTATATGAAAAACCCACAGCAAACATCATATTCAACGGTAAAAGACTGAAAGCTTTTTTTCTAAGATCAGGAATAGGGCAAGGATGCCCACTTTTACCACTTTTATTTAACATAGTACTAGAAGTTCTAGCCATACCAATTTGGCAATAAGAAGAAATAAAAAGCATCCAAATTGGAAAAAAAAAGAAGTAAAATGATCTCTGCTTGCAGGTGATATGAAATTTTATGTAGAAAAATCCTAAAGATTTCACAAAAAAAAACCCTGTTAGAACTAAAAAATGAATTCAGCAAAGTAGCAGAATACAAAGTCAACACACAAAAATCAGTTGCATTTCTATACACAAACAATGAACAATCTGAAGAGGAAATTACAAAAACAATTCTATTTACAATAGCATCAAAAAGAATAAAATACCTAGGAATTAACCACAAAGGCAAAAGACTTGTACGATGAAAACTACAAAACATTGCTGAAAGAAATTAAAGACATAAATAATTGGAAATATATCCCAAGTTCATGGATTGAAAGACTTAATATTGTTAAAATAATACTACCAAAGTCATCTATAGGTTTAAAGCAATCCTTATCAAAATCCCAATGACTTTTTTGCAGAATTAGAAAAACTGCCCCTGAAATTCATATGGAATCTCAAGGGACCCTAAATAGCCAAAAACAAAGCTACAGTAACTAAAACAGTGTAGTATTGACCTAAAGACAGAAGTATAAACCAATGGAAGAGACCAGAGTCCAGAAATAAACCCTTGAATATACAGTCAAATTATTTTTGACAAGGGTGCCAAGACCATTCAATGGGGAAAGGATGGTCTTTTAAACAAATGGTGCTGGGAGAACTGGATATCCACAGGCAAAAGAATGAAGTTGGACCCTTCCTAACATAATAAACAAAAAATTAACTTAAAATGGATCAAGGACCTAAATGTAAGACCAAAAGTAATAAAATTCTTAGAACAAAATGTCAGACAAAAGCTTCACAACATTGGATTTGGCAAAGATTTCTTAGATATGACATCAAAGGCATCAACGACGAAAGAAAAAATAGACAAATCAGACATCATGAAAATTTTAAAATTCTGTGCATCAAAAGATACTATCAACAGAGTAAAAAGGCAACCTAAAAAATAGGAGAAAATATTTGCACATCACCTATCTGATAAGAGATTAATATCTAGAATATATAAAGAACAATTAAAACTCAATAACAAAAAAAGAAACAACCCAGTTCAAAAATGGGTAAAGGACTTAAACAGGCATTTTTCCAAAGAAGATACATACATGGTCAACAATCAAATGAAAAGATGCTCAACATCACCAATCATTAGGGAAATGTAAATCAAAACTATAACGAGATACTACCTCACACCCATTAGAGTAGCTGCTATCAGAAAACAGCAAGGGTTAGGGAGGATATGAAGAAATTGGAACCCTTGGACACTGTTGGTGAAATGCTAAATGGCACGGCCACTTTGGAAAACAGTATAGCAGTTCCTCAAAAAATTAAAAATAGAATTGGCATGTGATCCAGCAATTCTACTTCTGGGAGTATACCCAAAAGAATTGAAAGCAGGGTCTCAAAGAGATCCTTGTACACCCACATTCAAAGCAGCATTATTCACAATAGCTAAAACAGGGAAGCAACACAAATGTCCACTGGTGGATGAATGTATACGCAAAATGTGGTAGATACACACAATGGAATACTATTCAGCCTTAAAAAGGAAGGAAATTCTGCAATATGCAAAATATGGATGAACCTTGAGGACAGTCTGCTAAATGAAATAAGCCGATCACAGGAAAACAAATATCATATGATTCCATTTACATGAGGTAGTTAGAGTAGTCACTATCTTCAAGCCAGAAAGTAGAATGGTGGTTGCCAGGGGCTGGCGGGAGGGGAGAATGAAGAGTTATTATTTAACAAGTATAGAGTTCCAGTTTTACAAGATGAGAAAAGTTATAGGGATGGACGATGGTGATGGTTGGACAACACCGTGAATGTATTTAATATCACTGAATTGTACACTTAAAAATGGTTAAGATGGTAGATTTCATGTTATATGTATTTTACCAGAATAAAAGAAAATTTTTTAAAGATCATTCCAACATTTGTATCATCTCAATGTTGTCATTTGTTCATTTTATTTTCTTGTTTGAGTTGGGATTTTCCTGGTTCTTGGTATGAAAAGTTATTAGGGATTGTATTGGGCGTTTTGCGTATTATGTCACGAGACTCTGGTACCTAGTTAAATATTCTATTTTCACAAGCAGTCGCCCTGTTTAGGTTCAACACACACATCCTGGCCCACTTTGTGGGCTGTGATTTAAATCTCAATTTCATTTTCAAGGCCTTCATCAAGCTATTCTCGTCTGCCCTGCTTCCATGCTGTCCAGAGGTCAACCTGAAACCCGTGTGGTATTAGTTCCCAAACCTATCGCTGTTGATTCGGATCCATATCACTCATGGGCCACTTGAGGGTCACCCACGACTTCATTCATAGATTTTAAAAATCCTTTTCTTCAGCTCCCTCTTCTCTATAATCGTCCCCCCAGTCTCTATTCAGGAAGGGCTGGTGTGTTGCTCACTTGCTCTTCCCTTGGTGCAACGGTCGACAGGGCTGCCCTGTGGCTGCTGGGCCAGCAGGAGGGGGAGAGGAGACACCTCTGCTGACATGTGCCTAGTGCAGCGCGGGGATGGCTGACAGGTTCCACCCCACAGTCTCCACAGGGACAGGAGGCAGAGGGTGAGGGGCAACTTCCTTAAGGCAGGCAAAGAGTGATCCATGGCCTTTGACCACAGCCTCCACAACCTCCACAGCCACAGCACCCAATGGGAGGGGACTGTGGTAGCTTTTCTTCTTGTCCTCACCTGAGTAGGTGAGCAGAGTGCAAACAATCCATTACACGGAGCACCCTTTCCTGGGTCCACCGGCTAGAGAGGGCAGGCTTCCTTGGGGTTTTTTGTCTGAGTCACTTGGTATTTTCAGGTTTGGAGCTTCTCTAGTGCACAAGCGAGGACGTACAGGAGACAAACACACACACACACACACACACACACCCCCCTCACCTCTGGGTTCTTCTCCAATCCCCAGGTCATTAGCCATCTGTCTTCTTTCCTCCACCTTCCTTCCACGTCTTCTGATAGTTGGTGCTTTGTGTATTTCGTCCAGGATTTTGGGTTGTAATTAGCAGGAGGAATGGGTGGAAGGTAGTGACTCCATTTTGTCTGGAATCAGAAGTCCACGTTCAATTTTCTGGCAAGTGCCGTGCTCAGGCATCGAGGTGAGTGTAACAGCAAACAGATGCTCCCTGAGGCAGCCTTGACCCACAGACTCTGGACAAGGGCAGCCTCCCCATCACACAGGACGTCCCTGGGGTGTGTGGGTTATATCTGGGTGACATGACTGCCTCAGCTCTTACTTCTCTACCAACAGAAGACCGTCACTAGGTTTTCTTTTTGTTCTTTCACATCACATGAGAGGAAAATGAAATCTCGTTGTCAGACAGCATCAGGGCCAGACCAGCATTTGCTGAGGTTTTGGGGGATGACACTGCTAGGCAGACAAAGCTGCAACAAACCCACGGAGGCTTCACCGTGCTCAGAGGAGGGTGTGGAGAGAGGTGACGTGGGGGACTTGCACGTTACAAATGTCAGGAAAGACCGAGCAGCACAGGGCGTTGGTGTCGCCGGGAGAGCCGCAGCTCCTGCTCTGGGCGCCACGTGCAGACCGTCTCCAGAGCCAGGACCTGTGCGACAGGCGCACAGAGTGAACGCACGCTCTCCAGCTCCTTGCTGAGCAAGGCCAGCCAGGCTTTGGATATGAATACAGACTGGCTCCAGCAACTCACTACAGGCAGTAAGCAAAACTAAATAAGCAGGAGCAGAGACGGCTGTAAGAGGAGGCGAGTCCCTTTGTCATTGCAGATTTGTAGGAAAGGGTGAGGGGTGTGGACAACTGCAGACTGTCACTCCAGGAGGGTGGTCAGCACCCCAAAGCCGACTCTCCGGGGGAGCTTGGTAATGACACCCAAACTTTGTGAGCTTCTGGAATGTGCTGCAAGGCTGCACCAAGAAAGACACTTTCTCTGGAAGAGCGAGGCTGCCTCCCCAGCAGCGCGGACAGCTGGCCGGGAAGGTGCCGGACTCGCCATTCTAAGGAGATGGGGTTTCTCTTCTCTCCTTCTGCATTAGCAAGTGAATTCGCATTTCCACTGTTTATGTATCTTAAAAGCCAACGTTTTCAGTGTGTGTTTGGGGTGGAAAGCGATCATCCCACAATTGGCACGAGATTCTTTCTTAGCCGCAGCATCTCCTTCGAGACTGAGCCGCCGTTTGTGCAGTTTTGTTATTTAAGACAACACATTGCCCGCTACTCGGGGAAGAGAACATGAGTAAACTGACGAACTTTTTCAGGAACGTGACAGCCAGTCTCGGCTCCCGGGGAGAGTTATAGCTGGATTTGGGCGAGAACCAGGCAGAGAACACCCACCTGCTGCGCTCGTGCATCAGGCTCCACGGTGGCGCGTGGGGGGCACAGGAGGGTTGGGGTGACTGCCGTCACGCACCTGGCCCTTCACCCCCTGCCTGCTCCCAGGAGGGCTTCCTGCTCTGGCCGCTGACAGCAAAACTCACTCAGAGTAGAAGGGCAGGAAATGGCCTTTTCTTGAGCCAAATCCAAATGGAATCCAAAATCTGTGCAAAAAAATGTGGGCAGGCTTTCTGTTTTAGTCACTCCGGGAGGTGTTCACGCTCCTCACACATTCTTGGTGCCTCCCTCCTTCCCTTCTGCAGTCTACACAGCCTAAGAATGTTTTCCCGAGGAAGACGATTGGATTAGGCATTAAGCTTAAAAGTACAGATGCTCTCATCAGTGACAGAAAGGTAGTTGGGGTGCAAAGGTGCAAAATGAACTTCTTGTGTGGTGTTCAGTGATCATAGCCCTAAAGGTGAAGGCATGAACTTAGGATATTGGAGGACTTTTACTCAAAATACACCTCAAACCCAGTTGATGTCCTTGTGGTTCTCACTGTTAACGTTCCCAGTGGCTCCTCCATGAAATCAAATTTCTTCCAAGACTAAAAATGCAGCAGAGTTTTTCCTGTGGTAATGGCAAGCCCACCTCAAAAAGAAGGTGGGCCTGATCTTATAGCTCTTCACAGGTCACCTCCTCCTGGACGCCACTCCACTGCTTTGGGCTTTCCTCCATTCACATGCCAACCGTACTACAAATGCAATCACGTATACAGAAGTTAGTCTTCCCCTCTGATCCACGTGTCCTCAAAAGGCTCCTAACAAAGACTTATTGAATGGATAGACGGATGGATGGATGGGGAGGGTGGATGGGTGGATGGATGGATGGATGGGTGGGTAGATGGATGGATGGGTGGGTGGATGGATGGCTGGGTGGGAGGGTGGGGGGTGTGGATGGACAGTTGGGTGGGTGGATGGGTGGATAGGTAGATGAAGTAAAAAGGGAGCAACAGCAGGCTCCATGGCCCTTGTTGCCCCTGTCCAGTGAGCGGCTGGGGAAAGCTCTCAGCCTTCCTGTCTTCAGTGTCCTGTAGGACACCCAGCTCCCCCAGTCTGGCCCTTACTGACTGATGCATTAGTAAGAAGCAGGACTTGGAGCTCTCTCGCCCACGCTGACATCTGTGTCTCTGTCTTGGCTGATGCAAGAACATGGTCTCTCCCAAGAAAGGAAGATAGTAATAGGAAAAGGCCCTCAGCTGAGCACCAAGACACAGAGCTATTCAGTTTCAAGGCCCAAATTAAACAGCTACCACTGCCCTATTCTTATTTTAAAAATGATTCATCAGAACAGAAAAAAATTTCTGTGTTTACTGGCCCTGCAGCCTCTCTTCCAATTTCAGCAGGAATGGGAACTTGGGCATTAGGACGGTGTGCAGGCAGAGCCCCTTCCCAGCTGCTGGGCAGCACCCAGCTCACTTCTCAGCCCCTGGTACCACCTGGGTCTCCCGGTGGGTAGGACCTGAGCCCTCACTTCCAGGCCCCGAACCTGAGGTCAGTGGTTCTGGGGCATTAGCCAGCAGAGCCCCTGCTGGAACAGGAGCAGGTGCAGAGAAGAGCTGCACAGCAGGGAGCTCCGGGCTGGGCCCGCTCTCCTCTCCGCAGCTCGCCCACTTCTTGGGGGTCCAGGCTAGCTCTCCCCTCGGACTTTCCAACACCTCAAGGAACATGCTTCCTGGTTCTGAGTGGGCAGGTAAGGTGGGCTTGTGTCCCACTGAGAGCTAAGCCACTCAGTCCCAGAGCAGGGAGGGGGGCTTCTGGGAGGGGCTGCCACAAGTCTGCTTCCTTTTCCTGCCTCCTCTTGTCCTCAGTTCTCCAACTTCATGCTCTGTCTTATGTTCTGGTCCTAAATCCTTCCTTTTTTCCAGCTGTCACATCTGATGGATTGTGGGGGGCAGGGAAAATCCTCCCTGTTCACTTGCTCCTGCCCACCCCCCTCTACACTCCCCAGCAGGACCCGGGGCCTGGGAAGCGCCTGGGCCACATGCTGTCTACGCTTCCTTCCAGCCCTGGTCTTTTCTTTTAAAGGTGGGTAGTCACTTTCTTCCTCATATCCTCAGAGCAGAGACCCTGCTCTCACCCCTTCTGGGTCCCATGGAAGACCCAGGACTGAAAACAGAGCAGTCTGCTTGGCTGCAGCCTCTACCTGCCTAGGTCCACGGGGGCCACTAGCTGCGTGTGGCTCTGCACCTTTACAGTTAAAGTAATCAAAATTCCACACAACTTGAAATTCCTTGTCTCAGTCACGCTAGCCACTTTTTAGTGGCTCAGTAGCTCCCCGTGGCTACACGTGCAGAAAAACATACCTCTCATCAAGGAAGGTTCTCCCAGACACACCTGCTCCCCACGGGGCTCGGGTCCCAGGGCTGAGAAATGCCCCGACATGTGGAGACGGCAGACGCAGTTCTAAGGACTCTGGTCTGAGCCCTCACGCCCAGAATGTCCGCCTTCATTTCTTTCTGAGAAGACTTTAGCACTAACTGTGAGGCAGAGAAAGACCGCCGAAGCCCCCAAACGTGAACCCCATATTGAATCTTTAAGCAGCCTCCTTGCCTGTGGTCCCCACTGTCCACACCACGAGAACATCCAAGACCGCTTTCCCAGAATGCTGTGCGCCAGGAACGTGAGGACAGGGACAAAGTAGACCGTGGTGTCGCCCCACAGCGGGAGCCGGCTGGCCTTGTCCTCCAGGACACTAATTTGAAGGAAGCTACGTGCTCTGAGGATTTTCCCAGGCCCTGAGGGCTGGGATCAGAAGCTGTCTCTGCTTCCCAACCCATCCCTCTGGTCAGGAAAACGACACGAGCTGCCCCCACTCGCACTGTCAAGGGCCCTCTGCCCTCCCTGCATGCTCCCACTCAGCCACACGCCCAGCAGCCCTCGGGTGGGACCCGAGACCCTGTGCACACAACACACAGACACAAGAAACACCACTTGTCCCTGACCTCGAGGCACCAAGCATTCGGACGGCGAGGCAAGACCGCTTACAAGGCAGTCACTGTGAGAGACACATGGACCGGCTGCGCCCATCTTCCTGCCGTTCCCGCCCGGGCTCTGCTCTCATGGGGTCCGGGAGGGGCCCAGCCGTCTGCAAATGCAGGTCCCCCAAGCGAATGCAGCAGTCCCGGCCCCTTGCTGCCCTTTTACATTCTTCCCTCCATGGGTTTCTGGGCTGCCAATCCTTCCCGCCTGGTTCGCCTCCTGCCGTGAGATCTCACCTTCTCCTCCCTTAAGGCACCTCTGCCTCATTTGTCCTTACATGTCGCACTTCCCGCCTTTCCACCTAGAACCTCTTATTGCACTCTCCATTTCTGCTGATGGGTTTCTGTTGGCTGGTGTTGAATCTGTTCTGCACGCTGCCCCACAGTCTGGGAGCATGGCCTCCGCAGCCTGCGTCACTGCCTCCATGCCCTCCAGCCTGGCCCTGTGTCAGCCAACCAGGGACCTGAGCAGATGCGTGGGCAGGAGGAGAGAGTGGGGAGTGTTTCTGACCCCCTCCTCCCTGCCTCCCCTCATGGTCTTTGTGAGATGCGGCAGGCCCTCAGTGTTCCTGGGCTCCTCTTTCATGTCTGCTGCGGCCACCAGCCTCTGGTCACAGTGTCTCCCCCACTTTGTCCCTTCAGGCCTAGGGGCAGGAATGGCTCCTCCTGTTGCTACTGTCTAGGCACTTTACCATCTGTCCTTGGTTCTCATAACCCCGAGCCACTTCTTCAAATTCTCTCCTTTTAACTCTTCTGCACGGCCCATCTGTGTTTGCCAGGACCCAGAATGATCCAGCACACTTCTGCGTGTTCTGCTCATCTATTGTTGCAAACAAACTATTCCAAATATAGCGGCATAACACCATAGCAGTCATGTATGGCTGTTATTTCTCACGATTCTGGCTGTTGACTCAGCCCAACCAGGTGATTCTCACTTCAAGCCTCTCATGAGGCTGTGGTCGGACAGTGGGGGGGCCTGGAGGCATCTCAAAAGCTTCCTCACTCACGTGGTCCAACTGTCAGCTGGGACCTCAGCTGGGGAACTGCCCCATGGCCTTCCCATATGGCCTTGGCGTCCCCACAGCATGGTGGCTGAGTTCCAAGGGCAAGAATCTAAGAGGGAGCCATGTAGAAGCTGAATTGTCTTACGACCTGGTCTTAAAAGTCACACAGCACTCCTTCTATTGCCTTCATTAGAAGTTATTATTGTTCATTAGAAGTTAGTCACCAAGGCAAATTCATGTTCAACATGGGAATAGTGTTAAAGAATTTGTGGACATCTTTCAGCACAGACAATAAATTCCAAATCTGGCACTGTCTCCTCCCAACGCCATCTTGATCTATGTCCTCCACGCCCTCTTGGGTCCCCAAGGCAGATGAGAGCATCTCTCCAGACTCTTCCCTCCTTACCCCACACCCACTGGGCACCAGGCCTTGTTGACTCTGCCTCTCAAATACCTCAGCTCTTTTCCATTCCTCCTGCCACTGCTTTGGTTGGCCTCCATTGTGACCTCTGGGTCAACCTCCTTCCTCCTTCCCAGAGGTACTCAGGTGACCATAGGAATGCGCCTCAGACCACACCAGGGCCCTTTCGTTTCCTGTGTAGTAAGCAGAGTACCAGAGAGGTGAGAGACTTGCCCAAAGTCACATAGCTGACTGGAGGCAGCGGCAGGCTAGAACTCTCCGCTGCCGGCCACTAGGGCTGAGTGCCTTCCACCGTCCTCACTACTTGAGAGTAAATCTTTGGCTGTTCTTGGAAGGCATTCCATTCTGCCCCTTTATTCCGGGCCCCGAATAGGGTCTCTATTGCTGGGTTTTGCATAGAAATTTTTGCTAGAGAAATAAATGGCCACTTTTATTATTTTCTTTATTCCAGTTTACCAGTTTGCCATTTAAATAGGCATTTCACAGATTTCTGGGTGTCATCATCTCATGAAGGAACTATTCTTGCTCTTAAGGAACTTCCATTCTAAAATTATATGAGACGCAGACAGAAGAGATAGACACACAGAGACACTATAGTTTTCTTTTTTTGGTCAGGGCTGGGGGAAGTGCAGAGAAACGAGAGAAAACAGAAAAGGATAGAGAAAGATCAGCGCTGTTTGGTGGATGAAAATAGCAGGAGAGACAGCAAGGAACTTGATGGGATCCGTCCCTAAGAAGAAGGGATTTCGAAGCTGCGCAACTATTTACTTATTTCCGCATATGGAATCAGCCATTTTATGCTGCTGATAAAATCAAGGACAATTAGACCAAATTGAGCTTTAATTTTGGATTGAAAGTGTGATTCTTCCACCAAGAACTCCCTCCCACAACATCTGAAATTACTAGCTGGCTGCAGAAGGCTCCAGAGCCATCAGCCAGGAGACGTGTGAGCTTATTGCTTGTCAAAAATGTAGACGCTGATAAGATCCACGTGCTCCTGCAGGGGCATTAGAAAGTCTAGACGAGATGCAGATTAAGGTCGCACCTCAGGGAGCACTATTTAAAGCATTGGCTTGTTTACAGTTGATTGACTTTGGAACTGAGGAAGAAACGGTGACTCCAGAACCCCTGGGGTATTGGGGCCCCTGGTGGTGGGTTTGGGGGTGGAGGGTGTTGGTGGGACACACTCCAACCCAGAGCTGGATTCCCCTTACACTTCCATTCTCCAGAATGGGCTGAGCTGCCCCTAACCTCTAAAAAACATTCATTCACTTCCTTTTCATTCACTTCCTTTCTCTTCTCTACATCTCTGCTCCTTTGCCAGCCTGGTCCATAGAAGCATAAAATCCGAGTTAAAAGTTCAGACTCCTGAGCCAGCTCTGACCGCCTAGCCGTTAAAGTTCAGTGCGCTCCACTTTGGCAGCCTAGGTTCAGTGCCTGGGCATGGAACCACACCACTCACCTGTCAGTAGCCACGCTGTGGCCGCAGCTCACATAGAAGAACCAGAAGTACTTACAACTGTACACAACTGTGTACTGGGGCTTTGCCGGGGGGGAAGGAAGAAAAAAGGAGGAAGACTGACAACAGATGTTAGCCTAGGGCAAATCTTCCCCTGCAAAAAAAAAAAAGTTTAGACTCTTTGAGGCCAGTCAGTTCTGGGGTGAGATCACTCCTCATCCTACCATCTTTGCATGACCTGGACAAGCTAGTTGTCTCTGAGCCAATGAGGGAGATGTGAGGCATGCCACTTCCTGGAAGGGCTCAGGGAGCGGGAGGGGATTTCTGCTTAATGAGAGACCTCCTGAGCTGGGGGATGCACGGCTGGGCCTTCAAAATCTTCCCTCTGTGCTCTAGGTTGGTGTCTGGGCTTGAAAATCATGGCAAAGCCCAATATCACTGCCTTTCCCTCCACCCTTTCTGAGACGTGACTGGCTGCCTCCCTCAGTCAGACCTGGACTTGTCTCCTTCCCGCAGGGGCTAGAGGCGGAGGCCCAGGGGGCTCTTGGTGAGGATGGGGGCCTCCCTGGCCAATGGAACTGGACGGAGGGAGGGGAAGTGAGGCACAGTGAAGGATTTGCTCTCAGCCTTTAGGTCGTTCCTGGAGTAGTCATGTTCACTTGCACAACTCCTACTGGACACAGTTCCTGCCCTGAGGGGCTCTGAGGGAGGGGAGAGGGTGATGATAGATGATGCGAGAGAGAAGCACAGGGCTGGCTGGAAACCCACCGGAGGGGTCAGTAAAGACTTTCAGGAGAGGGAAAGCTCTGGATGAGGACGGCAAGGGTAAGTGAGCAGGAGTTAGGGGTTAGCCCTGTTATGGGGTGGTGGAAGGACAGTCCGGCATGGTGTGAGCGTGTGTGTGGGTGTGTGCGTGAGTGCATGAGTGTGTGTACCACGGTGCCTTAGTCCATTTAGAGTGGCTGGAGCTGGATGTGTTGGGGAGCAGGGTCGGGGAATGTTAGGAAGTCGAGAGGTTGGCAGGGCCTCATCACAGAGGCCCTGAAGGCCGATGTTACAGAATTGGGATTTTCTCAGGTAGGGGAGGGGAAGGCCCCGAAGAAGGTGGAACGGGAGAGCGCCACAGGAGGTCAGCATTTTCCGTCAGCCAAGACTGCCACTGTCCCAGCAACACCTGAGGGTCTCAGACGGACACACCCAGCTGCCATGTTTCTGCTTGGTGAGTTGATGACCCTCAAGGCAACATTATTTGTCTATGCCTCCGCTTCAGAACTGAAGCAAAACAAATTAGTCTTCCATGTCTTCAGAGGCCCTGGGAAATGTATTTTTATTGTTTATCAAAGAAGCACGTGCACATAGGTTAAAAAAGTCAAACACGACTACAAGGCATGCCGTAGAAGTTCTCATCCTTCCCGGGTGTCATTCCTCAAGGACCACGTCTTCCATCTCCCGCTGTCTACTCCGAAGGTGCAGGCAGCGTATACTGAACGCTTTTCTCATTGTTTTCAGTTTTAGACTTGCTGTGGAAGACCATGCCATCTCTCCCATATGTACCCCGTGGCCTCTTCTCCATTTTCTCAACACAGTCATGTCATGTTTTTAGCTAAACCAGGGGCTGGTTGGATGTTTTCAGTGCAGCCAAGCCACCTTGTCTACCTGAATGACATTGTCTTGGGTTTGTTTTTTGTTTTTCCTGGAGTTCGTGGTTGTCAGTGTGCTTTTCTTCTAGGTGACCTTCACTGATTCATTCCCAACCTCTCCACCTGGGCTGCAACCTCCTTTCATACCTTTGAGCACAGCAATCCTTCTGTAGGATCTCTTTTTTTTTTTTTTTAATTTATTTATTTTTTATTTTTTTCCTTTTTCTCCCCAAAGCCCCCCGGTACATAGTTGTATATTCTTCGTTGTGGGTTCTTCTAGTTGTGGCATGTGGGACGCTGCCTCAGCATGGTTTGATGAGCAGTGCCATGTCCGCGCCCAGGATTTGAACCAACGAAACCCTGGGCCACCTGCAGCGGAGTGCGCGAACTTAACCACTCGGCCACGGCACCAGCCCCTGTAGGATCCCTTTTTTGCTGGAAACATTCCTCCTGGACCCTCCGTCTCCTGCTGCAGGAGGAAGATGCTGCTCTCCGGGCAGCTGCCCAGCCGGCATACGGGGGCTCATTTCACTCTCAGCCTGGACAGTCCCTTTGCCTTCAGAGGCCCTCTTGGGAACCATGTGGGGACCCTGCTTCCTCAGGTAGAAGAAGCTACTCAAAACTTTTTTTTTAAAAAAAGCTAGAATAGGGGCTGGCCCCGTGGCCGAGTGGTTAAGTTCGCGCGCTCCGCTGCAGGCGGCCCAGTGTTTCGTTGGTTCGAATCCTGGGCGCGGACATGGCACTGCTCATCAGACCACGCTGAGGCAGCGTCCCACATGCCACAACTAGAAGAACCCACAACGAAGAATATACAACTATGTACCGGGGGGCTTTGGGGAGAAAAAGGAAATAATAAAAAAAAAAAAAACTAGAATAATTTTGTATTTTTCTTCCAATTACATTAGAAACTACTCTCAGTGCACACATGCCTGGTTTCTCAGCGTGCAAAATGGAATCCCCTCTTTGGCTGTAAATCCAGTAAAGCCTCTGTTCTGCCCGGCTGATATGTACGATGGCGTGCCAGAGATGCAGCTGTTACTGCTTCCAGGTGCACACAGTCATTTAACAAAATGCTGTCAAAGCCTTTCCAAGTAAAAAGGCCCCTGAGCTTGTTTTAATGAATAGATAAAGCCGATTTGTAATTAGTACATTTAGTTGTTAATATGCAGGTGAGGCCACTGTTATCTGTAATTAGCACCAAATTCTTGATTGCTAAGGATGCTGCTAAAACACTTAGGAAAGTCTGTAATCCTCACTGAAATCTCCACCTACCTGCGGACCTCCCAGACCTCACCTCCAGCCCACACTCTCTCCTCTGCGCTCCCCTCCCAGGTGGCCGACTGTTAGCTGGACTCCTCACTCGGTTCTAGAAGCACCTGGAACTAACCTGAATCTGTTCCCTCCTCACCCCTGCAGCCCCTTCTAAGAAACCTGGTCCTTGGACACAGCCGTTGTCTCCCCTCTTCCTCCTGCTTCTCCAGCAGGGCCCCCGTGAGTGAATACACCATCCATCCAGTCGCCCTACCCAGAGGCATGAGCTTCCTCAGCAGCTCTTGCCTCTCCCTCTCTTGCTCCATCCCGTCCATTTCCAAGGCTGCTGCTTCTTATTCCACCCATTGTTACCTCCCTAGGTCAGGCCACCTCACCTCTTCCCAGGAGACCTACGTGGCCTTCCCATCCACCTCGTCACTTTGAATCTTCCAGGTCTCAGTTTAGATCTGGCATCCACTGGAAAGACGTCCAAGATCCCCTACTCCCCAAGTCTGATGTGAGCGCCCCTCGAACTGCTCCCTTAGCACCCCAGTCTATCTCACGTAGCCTCTCAGCACTGAGCTGGGTGTTCGCCTGCTCGTTTGTCTGCTGCACTCCTTAAGAATAGGGGTATGTGTTGCTGCCCTCCTCAAGTAACACACAGGAGACCATCAACAAACACTTGTCAAAGGATGGCTGAGCTAGTCTTCTCAGATAGTTTTCAAAATTTCTCCATCAATTCTTGTTGTTTGATTAATTTGCTTGCAAACTGACTCCCACCCGCTGCACACAAGGGAAACCTTTGTCTTAACCTTCATCAGTTGATCGTGAATATTGAATTAGGAAGGCCTGAGTCAACGCTTGTGTCAGTCTTACTGCTGCCCCCAGGTGACGCACAGTCCACTCTGGGAGGGCTGGGGAGCAAAGGGGCAGGGGCCTTGCCCTGAAAGTCAGGAGGCTGGGATCTTCCCATCTCTGTGCTGTGACATCTTGGGCCAACGGGCTCCCCTGTCTGGCCCAGGTGGCCTAAGCAGTGTGGGTGGGGGGCCAGCCCAAGGAAGCTGGAGGCCCCGCCAGCTCTGCCACATTGTGTATGATTCTCTCGCCTCCGTTGCTCACATCTGCAACCACCGGCCCCAAATGCAGATTAAATCCTTTGACAGCAGGCTCTAAATACACGAGGAAGATTTTCTCTTTGGTAGGAACATTTGAAATAACATCTTTTCAAGTGTGTCAAAGATCAGAATATGAATAGGCTGGGGGTGTGGTAGGAAGAGGTTGTGAAAGGAGGGGCTGGGCCTGCAGCTTGGTCTGCTCTGAAAGGGGCGGTGGGAAGCTTGCTTTCTTTTCTCTTCAAAATGACAAAATCACTGTGGGGACATTTACAGCCAGAATCTCTCTGACATTTTTAAATCTCCAAAATCATCAAAAATAAAACATTATACCATGTGCGTTGGCAAGGGAAACACTTTATGTCGTGGGGTTGTCTAAAGGACCAGCGGAGCCCACTTAGCTTCCTTGACATTGCTCCCTGGTTTCCGGATCGCTGAAACGTTAGTTATAGTTTCCTGGGCAGCGTTTACGTCATGGGGAAGCGGATGGGAACACCAAGCCCTTACTTACAGGTCACTGCAGACATGGCCAGCGTGTCAGGTCCACATCGTCCCTCTTTGAATGGAGGGGAGGGGACAGCAATGGAAATATTCCTGAGGTGGAACACTGTCCAACCACCATTCACTGACTCAAACCGGCCCTCACAGTTGGGGCTTGGAGGCCAGCCCCGGACCCCAGCTCACCCCTAAGAATCTAGGACAATGAAGGAGCCTTGGCTTTTTATTCAGGACTAGGAAGAGAGCCCAGCAATCTCTGGAAGGTCCTAGAGACTTTGGCTCCCTCCCTCACACAACGCCTGGCCCCTTGGGGTAGTGACTTACTCATGAACAAGCACTTGGCCCAAAGGCAAAGAAACAATAACCCTGAAGGCCCAATGAGGAGGCAGCCAGCTCTCACCCCGAGCCCTTGGCCACCCGTAAAGAAATCGCCTTCTTCCATCGCCATCCTCTTCTTCTTCGCCATCCTCCACCTGGCGTTCCATCATATCCATCAGTCCAGCCTCAAGATTTGCTGCCCAATTAATTGTCCTTTAGGATCAGGTGTCATGTCAAAATCCAGCAACCCACCACCACTTAATCCCGGAAAAGACGCTGACGACGGGGGATGCCTTCTGCATTGCTGAACATGCTGTTCCTTGCATGGACGTGGCAAAAAGGAGGGAGGGAAGGGGCCATACCTTGGAACTCCAACCTCAGAGGATGGGCCAAGGCGGGCAGTGCAGCTGGAGCCTGAAACAGACTCTTCGGCACAGCGAGATCCCGGACCTCCTAGGAAGCTCAGGACATATTATGGGCTGGTTTTGAGACAGCAATGCTAGAACTTGGTGTTGACAGACGTATAACCTCCACACCGAAGAGGGGCTGAGTGCTGTAACCCGATGTGACAGTTGTAGGTTGGTTGTTCCATGTGAAATAGGAGACGAGGTCAGCTTAGTGTCCGGGATCCCTTCTCTGTCATCTTTACAAAGGCACACAAAAAGGTCTGATAACTTGCTAGGTGCCAAGAATAAGGAAGCACTGGCCAGACCTTCTTTCACGCAGGAGCCCAGGGGAGGGGCAGCTCTGCGCTGCTGGGACCGGTGTGCGCGCAGACCTGGCTCCAAACTTGTCCAAAAAAACTGCTTCTGCTTCTTAAACGTTTTGGATTATAGAAGCCTTCGAGTATTAGTGAGGCAGAAGCTCTGGAGCCTCGTTCCAGAAAAGGATGTACACACACACAAATTTTGCCTATAATTTCCCCCGAAAGCAGGGAGCTTTGGAGCTCATTTATAGCCTCTAGGTTAAGACCCTGGCCTAGGATTCAGGTTCCAGAAGAGCCCCTCCAAGAAGAAGATTCTTCGCCGTGATGTGGAAAATATTGAGTCCTCTCTGAACACGTTAGAAATTTTGGGCAAAATTCAAATTATTTACAACTTCTCGGAAATGTCCCTGCTGATAAAGCGAGCTACACCTGTAGCATGAAGGAGAAGGGCCTGGTTTTCTCCAGAAGGCCCATGCACTGGAGTCCTGACTGCCTCGAGAGAGTGTCTGAGTTGGAGCGCCTCACCAATGTGTTTGCCGGCGTCTCGTCTGCTCCTGCTCCTTGCTCTGAGCAGCGTGTGTCCAGGGTCTGCTCAGTGACAATGTGAGTAATAAGCTTTGCACAGGTCCTCTCACCCGCGTGTGATTTGGTGCAGCTGAGAATAGGTTACCTTGCAGCCGAAATGAGGCTCCGGGGGCCCGGCTCCTTGTTTCTCTCCGTTTGGTTGCCACCTTTTCCTCCCCAGCACCCCAGAGGCACTCTCCAGAGAGGTTATCAGAACTAGAGGTTTTAGGAATCACTGTGCAATCCAACTGTTTAGTTGGGATGGTGGAAGTGCTGGGTTTTGGGAAAACGTTTTTCCTGGGGCAGCAGAAACAGAGTGAGCTGCTCGGCAGGGTGTTGGCCGGCTCCAGGAAGAGCTGGGAGGGACCAGCAGGCACACCCCTCGTGGTGTGCAGTTAGTGCCCTGCTGGGGGTGCAGCGGGGGCTGAGAGTCAGCTCACCCTCCGCTCAGCACGCTCTGCAAGCAGCAGGTTTTCTCATGCCTACGGAGGCCCTGCAGGGGTGAGCAGGGCCCTAGGAGCGACCCCCCCGATGGGCGTGATGAGGGACCCCCGTCACGGGGGTGGCGAGTCCTAGGAGTGTGTCCCTGTCTGACAGCTGTTCAGGCCTGAGGCTTCGCAGCAAGGACAAACAGGACAGGGCCCAGCCATCTGTTCGGCAGTGGTATCTGGGACAGGGACTCACTGTAGCATCCAAAGAACTTGGGTCTCTGGGCCTGGGGAGGAGGCACTGCCCGCTGCCAGGAACACGCGTTGGCAGCAGATGTGAATCAGTATTCCTTCTGCTTACAAGTTGCCACGCCTCCTTCCAGGAGAAGAACTGGGTCTTCTGTTTCTTTAAGGTCCGCCCAAGGCTCTAACCCAGCCCTGGACTTGCAGACTTCAGTGTCTCTGGGCTCAGGGCTGTGCTCACGCAGTCATGAGTCCCCCTGAAATGGGTCTTTGCCCACCAGAAAAATCTGAAATGACTGGAAGACTCCCCACCCTGAAGACCCACGTCAAATGCCACCACAAGGCCACAAGGGGTCAAGTCCCAGCCCTGCCTCTTTCTGGCCATGTCACTTTGGGCAAGTCACTTCAACTGTCTGAGCTCCAGTCTACTCACTGGCACAATGGGAATAGTGATGACCACTTCCCAGAGCTGCTGTGAGGGCTTAGCCACGGGTTGCACGTGGTTTGTTCACCATAAACGTCTCAAGCGTTTGCTCAGGGTTACCGCCCCACCTCCAGGAAGCCAACCAAAGACCATCAACGGCCTCTTTCAATCCCCATAGCAATGCATACTCTTGCAGCTCGCTCTTCTCCAGCCTGGGAGCAGGTGTTACTCATCTGTGCAATATACATCTGCTGTCTACCCTTGGCCCTAACACACATCCACGTTGCTGAGCTTCTGAGGGCCACGTGGACAGCTGGTTCAGATGCACACACACCAGGCCTCCAGCACGCATCAGGATTCCCATTGTGCAGGTGAGTAGACTGGGGCTCAGACAGTTTAAGTGATTTAGGATTAGGATTAATGCGTGCTGCCTGGATCGAATCCTCTAGCATAGTGGGATAAATATGTGAGTTCTAAGAAGAGAAGTCACAGACACACACAGCGGCAATGTTTCCAACTTGAAGATTTCCTCTGTAACAAAACTGTGCTTTTCTATTAGCAGCGGGGTTAGCCAGCCATCTGAATAATTTTAAACAGTCTGAAAAATTACCATTGATTTCAAAGCACTGATTTTCTGCACCAAAGTAACACATTAAATTTTTTTTTCTGAAAAAGACAAAAGAGAACTAAAAGAATAAACTTTCACTGCAAAGGGTGGGGGTGAGGGAGCACTTACACAAAAAAATTAATCTAGTAAATTGCCTATTTTTATAGCAGATGACCTATGAAGGACACTTGGCTTCTATCTAGAAAAGCCTCTTATGTAATAAGTGAAAACTCAGCTGTGCCCCAAAGAACAGAGAAACCCATGCGTCTCTGGTCACCAGAGTCGATGACTGTGTAACACAGACCCGCAGGGCCCCCTCCTCCACCTGCAGCCCTGGACCCCAGAGGCTGCCAGGGAGAGCTTGGGACCGCCCAGCTGGGCCAAGCTCCTTGGGTTTGCATCCTCACGCCTGCCCCCAAGGGCAGCCGCTCCGCCCCCAGCTCCGAGTCCTGGGGGTCAGGTCATCTCTGGGTCTGCCTTGTTTTGTTATTGAAGCTGCAGGTTTAAGAGTGTTGGTTTTCAACTCAAGAAGAAGAAATCTCCTCAGGCGTATGTGTGATGATTTCACTGTATAACCACCATTCATAATTTTTTCCAAGCCAACCTTGTTTCCATGACCTTTAGTAATCTTGTTACTCCCAGTAGAAAATGCTCAGAGCTAAAACAGTTCTGTCATAATTTTGTCTTTACACTGAAAAAAACATTCCCCACCGTCCTTTGCCTCGCCATCCCCCAACAGTTGCCCCCAGCCAAAAAAAACAAAGACCCTGAAACTTCCATACTTGGTTTCAAGCTCAAAGCAGATTTTATTTATTTATTTATTTTTAGAATGCATCAGTTAAATCTGTTCATCTTTTTTGAGTTGAGGGACTGGAAGAAATCACACATCGTTTCTGATGTGATATACCCATGGGCGGTTTTGCATCCTACCCAAAGATAGCTCAACTTCATTTTAAGATGTTTTGCCTTCTATGGTAATCAAAATCAAACTTTTCAAAGTAGATGTGTGCTTGTGGGTTACACAACTTGGAGCGCCCGAAGTGGTGCCTGTGGTCTTTGACTCGCCTTGGGGAAACTGCTAAGCCGCGGAGACGTGCATGCGCACCAGGGCTCCCCAGGGGCGTACGAGCGCCCCAGGTTGCTCAAGCTCCCAGATGAGATGTAGGGACAGGCACCTCTGGGCTACATATGCGCTTTGTCAAAGACCAAACTGTCTGCCTAATTGGAGGCCATATTTTTTTCATCCCCATCTTTGTCTGTAAAAGGAATACTGCCAAATGAGCTGGGAATCAGAAAATCAGGGGACCAGCTGTGTGTCCTTGTTAAAGTCACCTAGTATTTCTTGCTCTCACTTTGCTCACAACTAAAATGGGACCAGATGCTCTTAAAGGTGACTCCCTGCTCAAACTCAGTCTCATGCTTTTCTTCTCTCTGAGAAGATCCCATGACATGATCAGGGTTCGGGAAGTAGCTCCCTCCTCCCCAAGCGTCTTCCCTCCCTCCAGCCTCCTGCTCACGGTTACTCTTCTCCTGCCAGGACAATAGCATCTCTGCGTCTTGCCCCAGGGCAGTGCCATCCCTTCTGCCCACACCTCCCTGGGCTCCCTCTAGCCCTGGCCACCCCACGAGCAGCCCCCTCCATTGGATCCCATCACTGCCATATGTGGCTTAACATATCTGTAACTAGGATAAGCATTGGATTGATCTTTGTCACTGTTCCTGGGCAACTTGACTGTGTCCATTATCACAAATTCTCTTAGCGTCTTATCAGTTTCCTCAAACTCTCTGCTTACCTCTTCTCCTTAAATGAAACTTGATCTTTCTCCAACTGTAATCGTTCTTTTGTAACCCTCTTAAAGGAGGCCATTGTACTCACTCAAATAAAATTATCCAGGACCTACTATTTTTTGGGCTCAAGTGAATAAATGTTGAGTGAATAAGTGAATAAGTGAACGGACTCAAGTGAATAAGTGAATAAGCGAATAAGTAAACTCCCGTGGGGTGCTACAGGAGATTCAGAAACAAACAAGGCCTCTTCCCAGCCTTTAGGAGGATCGTCTTTCTGTGGTGGTGGAAAGGACTAAACACACACAAAAGTAGCCGGAACACAAGCAGTGCCAATATTTATAGTACTGCAACTCCACCTGTAAATACTGGAAGACAGCTCTAATTGAATACTAGTTGGGAAATAGCCACACCCTCAACTGTCATCCTCCTCCAGGCTGTCCTCCCTCTACCCTGGAACGCCCAGACGTCCCACAACCTAACAACCAGAGAGGGTTAACACCTGGCTTGGCAGGGACCCCGCAGTATGCTGAGCCAGGGCTGTTCTGATTGGCAGCACCCATGCCTATGAGTTGATTAATATTTTGACTATCACTAATGAACATGAGTAAAGCTCAGGTAGGTGCCAAAAAAGTGACAAAAATAATAAGAAAGGAAATATTGGGAGAGTTGGTTCCATTCTTGACTGTAGCGATGGGCACCAGCCATAAGCCTGGCTGTTCAGAGAGGGCATTACATTCCCTGGCCACAGAGATGGGTTCAGTAATGAGTAAACGACCCAACCAGATGCAGTGAGATGTAATGAAACTTTGCTGGGATTCTTGGTGAAGAGATATTTGTTCTTTATGATGGATGTGAACTGAGATGTGATTCTTTTTTTTTTTTTTTTTTTTGCTTTTTATCTCCCCAACCCCCCTCCCTGCCCCGTACATAGTTGCATATCTTAGTTGCAGGTCTGAGATGTGATTCTTGAGGGACCAAAGGCTACCATATGAAGACCAACGGTGCCTGAAGTTGAGAGACAGAAAGCTCCTGGAGCAAGCCATTCCTGAAGTCTTTCCTGCTTTCTGGACTATTCAGTTATCTGAGCAGGCAAGTTTGTTTTCTGTCATTTTATAATAAAAAGTCCCGATGCTGGGGTGAGGCAGCAAAGAAAATACAAGTGTAAAAGAGATGGAAAATGGTGCCCTGCCCTTCTCAGTTGCCTTCTCTCTTGGCTCTTTGGAGCTGGCTCTACACTCTGATCCTGGGATCTGGTCCCCTTACTCTTTCCCTTCACCCAGGCCATCAGCCCCTCCTGACCTGACTTGATTTCTGACCCAGTCTGGGGTAAAGTCCCTCCATTTTCAGCTTTCTTGTTTTCCCCTTGCCAATCTCCAGTCCTCAGCCATCAGAACAATGCGCCCCAGGCATTTTCACATCTTGGCAAACACAGAAACTGACCATCTTTGCAGGGCACCCTGGGGCCGACTAAAGCATTAGAGTGTCTAGATGGGGCTTGGGGGAAAAAGCCCATTACATTTTCTTTATATCGCAAAATTGTGATAAAAAACATACAAAGTCTCAGGGAACATATAGCTTTGTATGAAACTTCAAAATAAAATCTTTTCGAAAGGTTAAATGAGAAAGTGGAACTTGCTTCCATGAACGTGCCTTTTTTACATCAGGTTTAATACTTCAGATGCTGTCCTCAAACCCTGACAGAAACGTTTTAATGATAATCTCCTTAAATTCTTGGTAGTTACTTTCAACGAGAAACCTTGTACGTGTTGGGTATAAAAAATTAAAACCATTTTTTTGCAACCTTTCAAAATGTCAACAGTTGAAATTATATTTAAAGAATCATGTTTTCTCGTTTTCATTTCTACATACAAATTTCTTGTGATTTCCTGCTGACATTTCTTGTGATAAAGCAAATAGACTTCTAATCCAATAGGATTATTTTTACATCAACTATTTCCAAATAATGATGAAGCCCTAATGCAGAATGCACGTGCGTCATTAAAGCAGTCTCCTTGTTCCTGACATGAACGCCAGCACAACAGTTCGTCAGTCATCGTGGCCAGGAGTATCTGACATACATGAAGGCACAGTCTTAGCGACTTAGCGCCATCCCCTGAAGTCCTCACCCCAGGCCATGTGCTCAGCAGCTCCATGGGCTCCTTGTCCGGGCTGGCCGGTGTCATGCTCTGCGGCTGGCCTCGCCCAGTCTCCACGGTGGAGCACCAGTACATCATGTGGACTTGATGCTGGTCATCGTGCTTTCACCTGCAGGAACCCCAAGGTGACCCACTCGGGAGCCCAGGGCATCTCTCAGCTGGAGACAACAGTCCAAGCCCTACCTGGCCACCCGGAGGGCTGAGAGGATGAACACCTCTACAGCACACCTATAACCCCCTGGCCACAAAGCTGGGTGTCTTGGTTGGGAAGTTTTCTGGACAGCTCCATGTATCATCACAAAGTGAACACCCCCTGCGTAACCACTACCCTTGGGAATATTAACTCATCTGTTGACACGGATTAAGCCCCAAACCCCGCCACCTCCATTTCCTCATATTTTCTCTTGTTTTTCCTTTGACCCCAGCCATCCCCATCATGCTTCTGAAGGTCACCTAGAAACCAAATTCAAGGCCTTTTCTCAGTCCTCGGCTTTCTCTATGACTTTCCTGGAGCAATCAGAATTATTTTCTGCTTCCTCCATCAAGAGACCTCTCTGTGTCTTGGCTCCTGTGGGCTGTACCTTCTTGAGCCTCTTCTTACTTCCTCACCTTACTTTCTTGATCTTTATTCGACCTTACTTCTTGATGCCTGACTTTCTTTACTGGTTATTTTTTCCTTACACCCACTGACATAGGGGCCCCGACTCTCTTTGTACTCCATACCTTCTACTCACACTGCTTTTACCATCACTGTTGTGTGGACAAATTTAAAATCTTGCCGGTGGTCTGACTGTCCACGCTCCAGTTCTTAATTTTCGCCTGCTCTCTGGACAGTTCCATCTGAATGTCCTGACAGCACCCCGGTTCATCACGCCCAGGAGCCCCTTCTTCATTCCAGCCCCAGATCAGCTCTTCCTTCTCGCTTCCCTGTCTCTGTGAAGGGCACCACCATTCCCCACCTGGGCTTCAACCCTTGAAGGCAAGCTCGGCTTCTCAGCTGACTGCTCAATCTTAATGATTCTCCCTCCTGAACGCCTGTCACATCCACCTCCTCTCTCTGTTGATGCCCCCCTATTCTAGATTCTTTCCCTCACCTGGGTTATTACAACAGCCTCCCAACTCTCCTATCATCTTGTTTTCTCTTCTTCTGCCGCCTTAGAGATTATTACCAGTTTATTCTTACAAAGAACCCCCTTGGTTAAAAGCTTTCAATAGCTCTTTATTGTTGACCAAATTTAGCCTACCTTCTTAGGCAGACATGCAAATCCCTTTTTAATCTGTTCCCAGCCTATCCACGTAATCCTAGTTCATTTAGAGATCCTAGAAATATTTTTCGAGGCCCCCATACTTTGTGCCAGACTGGCCTATGTGCTGAAAATACAGCAATGAATGAAAGTGAAGTCTCACGTGGAACTTACATTCTAGAGGGAAGAGTCAGACAACAGGTAAACAAACATATTACGTTAGCTCATAAATTCTTGTAGAAAAATAAGCCAGGGTCAGAGGGGAGATGGCGACGGGAGTGGCATTTTAGATGGCACGGTCAGGAAGGCTTTGTTGATGAGGTGGCATTTGTCTGGAGACTTGAAGAAAATGAGAGTGAGTCTTACGGATATTGGGGCAGAGCATTTCAGGTGGAGGAGAGAAAGTTCAGAGCCCTTCAAGTGGGAACTGGCTTGGCAAGTTGGAGAAACAGCAAAGGTGCCAGAAGTGATGAGCAGACTGAACAGGGAGGAGGAGAGATGAGATCAGAGGCGGCTGGACGCCAGGTTATGTGGCCTTGTGGACTACGGTATGCAGTTAGGATTTAATTCCGAATGGGGTGGAAGGCATTGGAAGGGTCTGAGTAGCTGAGTGACGTGTTCTGAAAAATACGCGGCTGCGTGGAGAACAGATGGGGGAGGGGACGAGGGAGCGAAACCTGGGACACCAGTTAGGAGGCTCTGCAATCATCCAGGCAGGAGACGGGACGACAGGGTGAGAGGTGGAGGAGATATCGAATTCTGGTTACAGTCTGAAGGCAGTGCCGACGGCACCTGCTGATGCATCGGACGCAAGGTGTCAGAGAAAGAAGAATCAAACATGATTCTGAAGCAACTGGAAAAATGCAATGGCCGTTAACTAACTCCTTTATAAGGAGACTGTGGGAAGAGAAGGAGGTCTGTCCGAAGAAGAAAGTTCAGTTTTTGGTGTATTAAGTTTGAGGTGGCTGTTAGACATCCAAGTGAAGATGTCAAGTTTTCAGTTGGATATCTGAGTCTAGAATTCACAAGGGGCATCCAGGTGAGAAATAAATTTGGAAATTGTTTCTGTGGAGACGGTATTAGTGTTGGGAGATTAGAAGAGATCTCTTAGAGAGAGTGTAGACAGAGGCCAGTGGACTAAGCCTGGGTCACCATGACATGTACAGGTTGAGAAGATGAAGAGGGCTCAGCAAGGGAGACCAGGAGGAGGAAAGAAAATGTCCAGTGGCCTGGAAGCCAAGTGCATAATGGGTTCAAAAGGAGAGAGCAGTCTGCGATCTGTTTTAAAATAACCGTGTGTGTGTGTATGTGTGGGCACGTGTGTGTCTGCACATTTATGAAGAAAGGTGGGGGACTAGTTGGTGTATAAACAGGAACTGCCATAGATTGATCATTGCTGAATCTGGTAGATGAGAGTTCACTTCACCATTTTCCTTACTTTTGTATATGTTTGAAATTTCCCATTAAAAAGAGCAAAAAAAGGGGCCAGCTTGGTGGCACAGCGGTTAAGTGCGCACATTCCGCTTTAGTGGCCCAGGATTTGCTGGTTTGGATCTTGAGAGTGGACCTACGCACCGCTTATCAAGCCATCCTGTGGCAGACGTCCCACATACGAAAGAGAGGAAAGTGGAGGAAGATGGACACAGCTGTTAGCTCAGGGTTGATCTTCCTTAAAAAAAAAAAAAAGTTAAAAACAAAAGGCAGAGTGAGAAACTGTCAAACGCTGAGGTGCTGAGGTCAATTAGGAGAGTGGGTCTGACCCTGTGGAGGGCAATGGTGGGAGTGACAGAGCGGTCTCAGCCGAGATGAGAGCCTGTTGGCAGTGGGTTCAAGAGAGAACAGGAGGAGAGCATGCAGACTGAGCAAGTGCAATCACCTCCTTCCAGCAATTCTGCAGGAAAGGGGGACAGAGAAATGGTCAGTAGCTGCAAGGAGACCAAGGGGCCAAGGGTAGTTGATGGTTGAAGATGGAGTGGTTACAGCCCTATTTCCTACCACCGTCCTTCACACGAGCTCTAGGCAAACCCCCCCAAAGCACCCTCCCCCACATTCCCTGTCTGCACCTCCCCTCCCCAATTCATCCCACCCACCCACCAAGGCCTACCCCCCCACCTTGCATCATATGTGACGTCTCCAGGGGTTCAGATTCTACCCACATGCAGAATCTTCAAGATGGTTTTTAGAGAAGAGTTTTGCTTGCGGTGGTGTTCAGTTGGGGCCTCTGTAGCCCTGATCTTCCCTATGTCTTGGAGCACACTGGGTGTTTACACTGCAGATCAAAACTACACAATGCTCCCCTGACAGCTTGCAGGAGGGAAAGCAGAACTTGGGCAGAAACTATAAAGTTTCTTATTCCTTTAGATCCTGGAAGACAGCATTCGATGGTAGCAATAAGAATCCTTTCTTTCGCTTGCCTTTCTCCCTCTAAAAGGCACGACTAGAAGCACCAAGGCACACTAAGGGATCTCGAACTGGAATTCATTTTTAAAACGAACTGAAAAACCCTCAGCAGTTCCCAAAGGACTTCTTTTTGAAAACATCAGAAACTGGGCAGGAGGAGGTGGGTAGGAGAAAGAGCCTTCTAGTTTAAGATGTGGCAAGCCCAGGGAAACTGCACTAAAAAATAAGACGCGATGAAAAACACCACTGCACGAGCCCCTCCCTCGGAGCGCATCACAGTGGAGGGACCAGCGCACTTCCTTCACATTCTTCCTGCTGAGCAGGTCTCCTCAGAAGAACTCATTTTCAGCGCAAAACGCAAGAACAGACAAGACACTCTAATCGGGATTAAATACAAGATGCACCAGAGATGGCCTCTGAAGAAATTCTTCAGAAACAAGAGATGTTATCAGTGCTTCTGTCATGATGGGAAGGCTGGAGCGAGAAAGCATTACGTTCACAGACGGCTGGGCTGAGGGAGACAACAGCAAGCGCGCTTGACTGAGTGAGTCTCCACGGCAAGTGCAAAAGGGCATTTGAAGCTCCTGCCCTAATTACTACCGAGCGCCCACTATTGC
Organism: Equus asinus; assembly: GCF_041296235.1. Taxonomy (NCBI): domain Eukaryota; kingdom Metazoa; phylum Chordata; class Mammalia; order Perissodactyla; family Equidae; genus Equus; species Equus asinus. The sequence goes on from NC_091813.1 coordinate 27,126,954, forward strand.
CAGGCCCTGTGCTATGGGTCACACAGGCGACGCTGTCTCTCCACTCACTGCTCACAGAGCCCGTGTCTGGCGGGGAGACCATCACGACACAGCGTGGGACCCGGGAGGCGGCCTACGGCAGGAAGGCCTCCTTGATCCTAAGGTGAAAGGATCTGGGGGCTTCTGGCAGAAGCAGTGGCAGCACCACGAGCGAAGCTTCCTGGGTTTAGAGAGCGTGCAGTTCTGGGAGCAGCAAGGAGCTGCACCGCTGTACCAGGGCGGGCATGAGCCCCAGGCTGAGGCCGCTGACGTCACGTGCCAGGGAGCTCTTCCCGAGCAGGCAGAACAGGGCAGCCCTGCAGTTTTGAGAGAGCATCTTGGTGGCAGTGATCCGAGGGAAAACACTGTGTGCCCACTTCAAAGTTGTGAAAACCAGCGACTCTGTTGCTCTGATTTGTTGTCAAAGCCAAATTCTACTTCTCTGTGCTGTACTTGGCTATGCTTATTTTTGTACTTCAAACAGCTGGGGGTTTCGTTCCGTTTGGGTATTTTTAAATATGGAAACCATTTCATTTTTCCCCTATACACTTTACATCACAAAGGCACAACATAACCAACCAGTGTGAGGTAATTTCACTGTGGTCAACTCTGGCGACAAAAACGACCTTTAGCTACGGAACCAGGGGTGCCTCTCCCCTGAGGGTCTTCTCGCCCTCCCCCGACTAACCAGCCCCTGCCTGGAATCTCACCGACACAATGACTCCCAACACTGGTCCATGAGAAAGTGTTCACTGGTTTGGCGGGAAATGTGGACGCAAAGGGCAGTGTAGTGAGTCTCTCACAAAGGCCTGTCCTTTCTTCTAAATTATGTCCGACTCCCTTTTTGGGTGTTAATATTCCCTTTATTTTATGAAATAATGGCAACATAACTTTTGGTAATGCTTTTCCACGGTAAAAAAGTTGGCAACCCCAGACCCGTACACTGATTTATTGAACCGTGAAATCTTCTTAGAAGCCCGAGAGAGCTTTGAGGGCCCCCCACAACCCCCCACTTATCATGTACGTGGTCACCTGACGTCAGAGTCCAGTGAGGGGGGCACACATCTGAATGAACCAAGGCTGACACCAACCTGCCAAAGCCTCAGAGTTGACAGCTAACTATGCGACAATCAGGAAAATGCTGGCCCAGTGTGCAATTCAATCACTTATTTCTTCCTAATTACATCTTTGGAATTTAGCATCTTAATGAGAATATTAAATTTCTTTTCATGGACTCTGCATCAGTCACATCTAAATATTATTAAATAAGTAGTCAAATAAGGTCCTAAAAATGTATTTATTTACCTATTCCCAACACCACCTCCTTACCTGGGAGAGAAGTGCTTGAAGCCTTCTACCAGTCAGCAGCCAAGGAACGATGTCAAAGGTTTGGGAGCCTGGCCCGGCAGGAGCCTGCTGCGCAGGACTGAAACGAGGCCTCCAGGAGATGCTGAGCCATCAGTTTGGTGCCGGGGTCAGAAAGGCCCATGTCTGGGTCTCAGCTCACACCTTCCGGCTATGTTACCTCGGGTTCCTTAACCCTCTGCATCTCAGGTTTCCCAACTACAAAATGAGGGTTCTACCTGCACAGAGCGGGTGCGTTTAGGACAGTCTCCATGCTTGGTGAATATTCAATATGGTGACATTGCTATTATTGTGAATAGAGGGTATTTACAAAGCACTAGCTTTTACACAAGAATCACATTAAACCTGAAAAGGTTCTTTTTGATCATCTGGCCCAATGTTGGCATTTTATAGATGGGAGAAGGGAGAAACGAGCTCTAGGGAGAACACAGCACCAATGAGAGGCGGGGCCCGGGTGTGGTCTCTGGGTCTAGTCCGGGGTTTTCTCCCCCACATTACTCTACCCCACCTGGAAGGCTTTCAAGGTGTTTGACCAGAAAGGACTATACACATAGTTCAAAATGGTAGTATCATTTGATCATTTAAAGATGGCAAATTCCATACCACAAAAATGCATAGTCAACAAAAAAACTGGTAGGTCATTACTTCATCATTTCAGAATATTTACTGCTGAGTATTCTAAAATAATTAAACACATTAAAAAACAATGTAACAGAATATCTACCCATATAATAAAGTGCTAAGGTGAGGTGGGTGAACAGAAATATTATAAATATCATATAAAGATGTGCTTTCCCCCATTCCTCTACACTCCAAAAGCAAAAGGTACAAACTATATTCCCCAGACAAGCAAATTTCTTGGTTTCTCAGGAAGAAAAACAGAGGACTTTCCAAGTTTTATGCTAATGTCTAGAATACAACGAAACCAGATGGATCACGTTGGGTGCCAGCAAGAGGAGGGACACAGAGCACTAGTTAAATGAAAGGACACAAAGCCATCGCCAGCAAAACAAAGTGGATACACGTTCCATTATTTTAAATCAGTAGTTTTATTACAATATGCACTGACACACAATCAGAGAAGGAATGTCCTGACGCTTTCTGGGCATTTCACGGAAAGCAAAGTAACCATCCAGGCAGTCGAGTCATCCACATCTTTTCCAAACAGAAAGCAAAAGCTTCATATGTGACAACTCAGGAAAGCAAAGTTTTCTTATTCTTCTCTACAAAACTTCAGTGTCAGAAAACAGTTACCGGGAGTGGGCGAAGTGTTCCCTTCATGATGTCCCAAACCCTGCCTCTGGATTTCCCTCCTGACTTTCTAGATGACTTGTTATGATACTCAGATGGTAGGTGTTCAGGGGTTAAATGGGACCTACTTATGCAGCCAACTATTATACTTCACTGTAAGTGGAAGGAAAGGATAAATTAAGACAGTTAAGTCCTGGAAATGCACAAAGGCAAGGAGAAAATATCTGGGTGTATTAAAAATGAGATGCTCTTTTCACATACCTCATTTAAAAGGTTACAATTACCATAAACATTTTAACTGCATTAAAGATCATTGGCAAAGCTTGCTCTCAGATCGGCAAAAGGGCTGCCTTCACACAGGCTCGGAGGACAGCAACACACCGTGTGCAGTCACTAATCCTGCTGAAGGAGGTGTCAGACCACATGGAGTTGCATAGGCATTTGTTTGGATCCACTCTACAAAACACACTATGGAACCTTGAGAAATTTCCATCTTTCCACAGTCATTGTGGCAGTCGGGTGTTTTAATCCCTTACGTGCCCAGACACATAAAACCACTCTAGGAAAGAAACACTACAATGGCATTTTGGATAAATTCACTATATGTTACATAACTTGAGGACAACAAAGGAAAAAGTCCAAGCACAACTAGTATTTCATATAGAAAAGCACTGCAGGAGAAAACTTTGTTTAAAAACATTAAAACTCAGGTGACTATAAACACATTTTTGGTTAATTTGTGCTATCTCATATAGAAATCCTGTCAGATATTCAGTCTAGTAGGTAACTTGTTTGGATGTTCATGTCTGACTGTTTTAGTAGACAAAATACACTGTTGCATATACTCACGTATATATGCATATACATGTATAAAATTCAGATCATGGAAATTTGTTTTAAATACACATACTTAAAACCTGTACCTCTAAAAATAAATACATTAGCCTCTAATTGGCTAATTCTCAGAGTTCCTTCACAAACCAATCAGAGCACAAGTTTCTCAACAAGGGCAGATGACCAATTAGCTGCTCTTTAAATCCATTATCTATCAGCAAACATTTTAAAATTCAGATACACAACAGAAAGAGCATTCCCAGAACAGAATACAGATAGAATTCTGGCTTTGAAAATGAATGTGTCGGTGTCCTTGATGTTTAGTTCCTACGGAGGCCTCCTCCTTGCCTCTGCATTTACTAGCAGTGGGAGAGCATTTCCTAGCGACACATTACCTTCTAGTCGAAGGAGGCAGCTGGCATTTCCTTCAGCGTTTTAGGTGAGGGAACCGGTACGACATCGTCTGTCTTGATATCACCCCCATAGTCACAGTGAGTTGCGTGTTTTAATGTAATTGACAACGTGCTGGTGCCACTGAGGTAAAGTAGAAGTAGCCCTGGCGTTAAAAAAAAGTCTCCCAGGAACAACACGTGCAGGAGCCGGCGGTGTAGATCTAAGTCCTCTGAGGAACTCAGACCACTGCCAGGAGGGACACGCTGGACATCCGATACTGTAGTTCAAACAACAGAAACAGATGAAAACACTCAATACACTTCCTTTAGAAAGGATGCAGTTCACAAACATGGAGCTTTACTTTTGTACTTTTACACTTCCAAAAAAAATTCTTAAAATGATATAAGCCAGACCAAGTTGTTTAATATAATACAATACTTAACAACCTTGTCATTTGTTCTTGAATCCAAGATTCTCATAAATGTAGGAAATCCATGATAAATGATAGCAAGAATGTTTAATGCCATTGCCTAAATTTTTTAAAAGGAAAATTTACCATAGTTGAAATACAACTTCTAAAAAATACAGTGTTCTATGCGCTCACAGTTCCAGATTGCTAGCTTTATAAATTAGAGGTGAAAGTAATCCATATATAAACAAGGCCTCTTTTTCATTGATTTCAATCTCATTTAAACCTTTGGATATTTCGGTCTTCAGATCCCACAAGGTAAGGCTAAGTTTATCGGGTATAAATAAAATGGTTAAGTTCATGATGTATTGCAGCGCTGAGGAAACAAATGCATCAAATATTTACAGGCTGGCTACAATACTTTTCTTTTTTAAAAAAAATTCAAATGTGTATCAACATCAAGCCACACTCTTTTTTAAACTTCTCTGTCTGCAAAAATGGGGCAAAAGCATTTTTCTCATTCATCTTCCCGCTCAATCCTGAAGCTGAAGCAGGTCTTAGGTCAAAGGGCGTGGTCTTTTGGGAGGCGGTGGGGGCATGAGCTCCGTGTCCGGGTCCAGATGATGCTTTCGCTTCTGTCCTTGGGAAGCTGCCGCACATCTGTCGATGAACTCAAACAGCATCTCCTTGGTGACAGGGTTTGAGATGCTGTTGCACACAGCTGTGGACAAAGGGAGACACGTGCCCCACATGAGGGTTAATTAAGGCAGCTGCCTCACCACAGGGAGATGAGAAAGGGGAAAGGTTTTCATCCCAATATGCTAAACACTTCCATTGTACCGATTTGGGGGACATGCTTCAGAGTAAACTCTGCTCCTCCCTCCCCCACCCCCAAAATGAGTGCTTTTCTGGTGGCTACTCTTTACTGTACTGTTAATTTTAAACCAAAACCTTAAGTATTGGGGATATAAGCATGTCTTCACTATGGTTTTCTGCCCCTCCAAAGGAGTTTTTATAGTATTTTAATCTAGCACAGTGTGTCACGTTATAGACCACATTCAAGCAAAATTTCTATGGAAAACATGTGCTTTAGCCCTTTTCTCAGAAAGAAGTCCACACTGTGAAGGGTATAACACAGCCCCAGCCACCATTCCCATTGAATAGGGAGGTTGCACTGCAGCTGGCAGATCACGTTATATTACTTTAGTAAGTTGTTTGCAGTAAGGTATTATGGCAAAATTACTAATAAATAAAGAATCTTTTCTCACGTGATCAAAATTTAGTACCAGTCCTTTTCATTTTATTTACCTATTTGATTTTGGAAAAAAAGACGCTGGCTCAATTATTCCTATTTTTGAAATTAACTCCTCTTGTCTGAACACAGATGCTAATTCCAATAAGAACCTTTATATGTACAACAGTTTTTAAACTGCAAAACTCAAACTGCCAATTTTCTATTTATATTTGCTCACAAGCTTATCATATAACCATCATCATCACGGACTGAGCACTCTAAAACTACCCACTTCCATTAACCTTTAATCCTGGTTTTTATCTCTTTTTTTCAACTCCACTAAAAATGCAATCTGGAGCATTTACTACTCTGCTACTTACTTCCTACTACTACTAGTAGCAGTTTACCTTATAAACGTAATTGATTCGTGTTGTTCCCCATGAAAGAGACTTACTATTCTGAATTCCCAAAGATTCATATTGTACCCAAAGAATACTCTAAAGGATAGCATAGCAGGTTTTAGGTTTTTGGGGGTTTTTTAATGGTTTTCATTTACTTTGTTCTCCATTGTTGTAAAGCTATTTTAGGAGCTGGAAATTACATTTTTCCCTGCTAATTTCGTCTTTTCCCATCTGGCAAACAATGGTTTTTATAGTTTTGAATAGATCTGAAATTATCATGGCTCTTGTTGTTGCTGTTCAACAAATTCAACTTGTATACAGCCCACTACCCCTTCCTTTAAACTCCTCTCTCGGGCAGAGGGGCACGAGCCCACAGGCCCAGAGAGGAGCACCTACAGCGGACAGGAGCCACACAGGGGACAGATCTGACACCACCCCTTTCCCAGCAAGCAAGGACGGGGGTCCGAATGACTCTATGCCACATCAACAGAACAACAAAGATAGCACATTTGGTATCTAACATCTTAATTTTTTTTTTAACGTAACAAGCATTGGTAGGTTGTCATACTCACCCATCGCAGTGTTGTAGGCATTAGGAAAACTTTTGTCTGTTCTCTGTCTCATGAAGACCCAGCTGTTGTTCTCAAATTTGCATTCTATAATTTTGTTGTCATACTGTTTTAGCTCTTTTGTCACCTGTTTTAAAAGAGAATTCAGGAAAATATTTAAGTCATTTGAAAGGCTTTTACTTCCACTATGTGACAGACGCATTAGGGAATGCCAAAAACACCTCAGTAACTTCAGGCAGAGCCTTTTGTCATCTGAAGTGTCTAATCAAGCCTAAGGATATGGTGTGCACGCCCTTATACACAGGCTCATTATCCAACATCTTATAAATAGTCGTGAAAACGGCTGTCAATATATAGCAATTAAAAGAGACCAAGCAGAAACCAGCCACTTCTGGGACAAATGCAAATATGTTACCATAGGGACCAACGCCTTCAATACTGTCTGTGTCCCTACGGCTTCAGAAATTGAGTGTGCGCTGCATAGGTTTCATCAACTTTCAGAAAGGTCTCACCACCTGAATTCCTATGTCCAAACCTAAGAAATTCCCCTTCCTAGTTAAAAGAAAAAGGTACACATCAAAAGTGAACATTAACATCCGATTCAGGCAATATGCATCCTCAATATTTTGCTTTGCAAGCAGTGATAATTAACCAAAAATCTAATCTTTAGACTACTTATTCTTTCCATCTCCAAACTAGTATGAATTTAGAGAAGAAACTACTTTTGATTTTAGTTGCTGGGTTTTTTGGCTACGTTGACTTCAGATGATTGAATATGGATTACAACTTACTCTATCAAAGCTGACACGTATCCATGGTAACTATAAAACCTTTTAAAAGATATTTCATCAGGCTGTGAGGATGGTTTTCATAAATAGGGACCTAAGCTTATCTTTGCAGTTTTCAAATCAAATGCCAGTCATGGTAATATTTTAATTCTCTCCTCATCTTTCACAGCTAACAACTTTTCCTCACAATATGGTAGATTGCAATCATTTAGAATCATTAGCATTATTTGAAATGCTCTCATTTTTCTACCCACATATTCACTATCACCTAGGAATATGAAGGAAGGCAAATTTTTAAAAGATGCTTTCAATTCAAAGATTAGCCATGCACGTCTTCATAAAAACTTTCAAACTGTATTTCTTTTCCCTTAATGAGTATTACACTTGATTGGACTGTTTGCACTTTCAACAAATCCAAAAGGCCAGCACATTCAGTGGCTTTGGAACCAGACCCGTTCACAATAGTGATGTTCCACTTAGCAAACTTGCTAAATTTATTCTCAAATATTCACTATTCTAGTCTCAACTTCCCTCTCTTCCTTCCTAGGGATGGGCCTCCTTTTACTTTTGATACATTACCTACATCAAGTATTAGGCAACTCATTCAGTTGGGTAACCACATTTACGTCATATCAAACGTGGAGTCTAACAGAGATGTTTCTAAACCTTTCAGGGTCTCCATTTTCTAATTTCTAAAATGGGCAAAGGAGTTCCTAATTTACTGGGATATTGGAAGAATGATAAATGAAAGTGCCTGGCACACAGTAGCCAACCCAAATTCTTAACTGAATATAAAATTAGGAAATGAAATATTGCTTATTTAAGAAAACACACTTTACAGGTAAATTCACTAAAGAAACCAGGATGACATGAAAAGGTGTATTTTGAAAACAGTTGTCAAGAAAATCATATCATATGCATTACACAAGAATGGCTTGCTATCAACAATGTGTAGTCCGTACTCTTACTGACTAGCATTTGTAGTAAATCTTTATCACATGGGTTATCGTTCTTGTGTTCCTAGTTTCAGAATTGCTATAAATTAGGTATTGCTCAATCTGACTACAGCAATTAAGTAGTATTATTAAGTATCTGTGTATCTATTTGGGCAGGCATTAACAATCTGGGAAATAGAGCTTTCCAGAAAATGCATGCACCTGCCACAATACTAAACTAAATGTATTTCCGTGTTCAAGAACAGAACATTGCTCTCCATCCACCACGTCAGTTATATTCCCAAGACAGGCGCACTGCAAGGTACTCATTTGGTTAGGGAGTAACACATATTTAACTGACGAACATAACACTTCTCATATATGCACAAACTAAAGATAGTTGTCACTAATGGTCAGATCAAGAGAATGACTGGCATACAGGGGAGGAGTTTAATTTCAGTATCCAAATTCTAATTTGTTACTATGATGATAATCATCCTCACCAATTATATATTATTATTTACTAAAAAAGGACCCTGTTAGGCCTTCTATAATCAACTCTTTATTCTAGTTTGAGTTAATGAGAACTTGAAAGTAATAAGAATAAAATATTTATAAATCAGGATTTTATACTTGTACCCATAGATGAATTAATGAGAATTTAAAAAAAAAAAAAAAGAGCAATATACAGTGTATTTTATACTGAAAAGTTTTTTTTTAATGTATCCATCTTATTGAGTACCACACTTTTTACACTATTTGAATCTACCAATAATATGGGGTCAAGTGACAGTCAGATGAAACTAGACCTACTGCCTCTGAAGATTTTAACTTAGAGGCTTAGTGATAATACCTGGAATGAAGGGCCCAAAACAGAGGCAGACAGAATCACAGATGCTCCACCCTGCACTGTCTTTGCAGAACACCTTCTGTAACCTAAGTGCTGGGCACAGTACCAAGTCACAATAAGGCAAACCACCAGTGTTGGCTGAACCGATCTGCAGAGAGCAGGCAAGGACGCGTTTCTGTTTCTAGTGATGGGACAGAAGCCTCCAGAACCTGCTCCACGAGAACTGTTTTGTTATCAAGAGCTCATCTTTCTTTTATAGAGAGACTGCACAAAGGCTTAGCGGGAGGGGGATTCCTCTGAACTAATTTGCTCTGGTGACACTTTAAAATAACAATATCCTTAGACTGAGAAAGCCACCAGTGAGTTTTTTTAACTTTTAATTTTGAAATAATTTAGGCTTACAGAAAAGTTGTAAAGATAGTATGGAGAGTTCCTGTATTCCCATCACCCAACTTCTCCTAATGTTCCTACTTCACATATCATGGTACATTTATTAACTCTAAGAAGTTAACATTGGTACAGCACCATTCACTGAGCTACCGACTTTATTCAGACTTCATCGGTTTCCCACTACATCTCTCTCTGGTCCAGGATCCCAGCCAGGAAACCACATGCATTCAGTCATCGTGGCTCCTCAGTCTCTTCTGATCTGTGACAGCTTCTCAGACTTGCCTTGACACTTTGGAAGAGTCAGATATTTTGTAGAATGTTCCCTCAGTTTGGAATTTCTTGATGTTTTTCTCATGATTAAACTGAGGTTATGGATTTGGGGGAAGAATGCCAGAGAGGTGAAGTGCCCTTCTCACTGCATAATATCTGGAAGTATACGATACCAATATGATTTATTACTGGTGATGTTAACCCTAACCACTTGGTTAAGATGGTATCTGCCAGGTTTCTCTACTGTAAAGTTACAATTTTTCTCCTTCCCACACTCTATTGATTAGTTATGAACCACTATGTCCAGTCCTGCTCAAGAATAAGGGAAGTAAGCTCCACTTCCTGGAAGGAAGAGTATCAAAGAATTTGTGGACATCGATTAAAACCACCACAGAACTTAGTAAGTTTCTTGAGAGAAATATTTTGAGTATATGAATAGCCTGTTTCTCCTTCAAGTTTCACTCATGAATTTTAGCATTCATCCATGAATCTTGCCTGCAGCAATTATTACTGTGGTGTTCTGATGGAATTTTCTACTTTCTCCATTCCTTCTACATTTGTTATCTGGACTTCTTCTGCAAGGAAGATTTGTCCCTTCTCCCTCATTTATTTATTTGCTTATTCATCTCAGTATGGACTCACAGATATTTATTTTATTCTTTGGTTTAAGAATAAAATACTTTCATCATTTATTTTTTGCTCAAATTGTTTTAGTTTTGGCCACTGGGAACTCTCTCAGGTTGGCTCCTGTGTCCTTTTAACTTGCTTCCACTTTTACTTATTTATCTACTTTTAGCATTTACTTTCTGGCAATGGAAGACACTAGTCCAGACTCGTCTTGTATTTTCTCTGCCCTGGCCCTACAGTCAGCCCTGGGGTCCTCTACTAGCACTTTATAAGAACAAAATTATTCTTTGACAGTCCAGGCTATGCTCACAAAGTACTGCCACCACTTGTTCTGGTTAGAACTTAAAATCATTATTGAGAGAAAGACAGGGAGGGAGAAAGAAAAGGGGAGGGGGGAGAGAGAGACAGAGAGGGAATGACAGTGAGATTCAAAGTATAAATATATGTTCGTACTTAGAGGTTTCCACACCATCTTTCACGAACTGCTCTCTGGAGCTAAACTAAGTTGGTTGTTTTTTCTTTTCTGAAGTTATAATTCTACTTTTTGACAATTCAAGTTCTACCTCTATAGTCTGACTGAAGGCAGATTTTAAAAACAGATCTCAAGTAGACAAACTCAAACAAAAGTCTTATTTTCATGTAAATAACTTCAATTTCTAGTACTTATGAAGGCAGAGAAAATAAAACAAATCAGAAATGAAATGGAATTACAAAGATTTCCTTGTGGTGTCAGAACAATACAAACCGCTTAAATCTGAATTATTAGATAAACAATCTTTTAGAAGTGCCATGTTATAGTAGGGACTTGATAAATTACTTTTAGAAAGTGCATCCATCTACTCAAGGAAGTATAACACTTGACAAGTTACCCTTCTAAAAAATATGCTACATTTACCACTTTAAAAAAAATTCCTCCACTATAATCTATTTGTGTTTGTACCTCCACAGTGAAGAACTACTGCGTAAATAACACACCCTGTGTTTCCTAAGTTAGAGACCCAGCAGCAGGCTGTCTTCCCTGCATGAACGGTGGGGTCCTCAAGCCCTCCAATCAGGTGTTCAACTAATGGGAGTAAGTAGTCAATAAAAAGAAAAGAGCTAGAACTCCATCTTATTTCTCCCAAAGGTCACTACAGACAAGTCACAACTCCAGGGTATGAAATTTCCACTAAACTACAGATTATTACCTTCTAATAAAATCAGAGTTAGCAACAGTTATTGTTCAAAATATAATAACTCTTCGTATAAAATAACTGGACTGATAACAGCATGTTAGTAGTAGTTATTGGTGGATGGTGGAATTAGGAATGACATTTTCTTCTCTGTGTTTTGCTGTATTTTCCAAACTTTCTACATTATTCATGCTTAACTTTGATAATTTTTAATAATAAAAATTGCTAAAATAAACTGTTTCATAAGAGATGATAAACATCAGGTTGGTTTTTAACGTAGAGGTATTAAAAAATAAGAAGAGATAAACATTTAAATAGAAAAAAAAGTCTTGGAGTAAGGCCCTAAGTCCACAGGTCCCTAACTGCAACGAGTACCCCAAGACGCTGCAGCAAACTCACAGAGACACTGTGGGGTAGTTAGATTTTTAGGGAAACATAGTGACATGTGTTGGACACCATCCAAACTACTGGTCAGAGAGAGTTCACGGTTTCAATATGAAATTCCTTTAGATGAAACTATATTCCTGCAAAGCTGAGTTTTCAGCAGTTATTGTGATAAAAACCAACTATCACAAAAATCAACGTGGAACAGTAAACGAGGCTCGTGGTGTATAATCTGATTCCAAGGTTCAGAAGTCACGCAGTCTTTGATACATGTTGTTAGGACACAAACATTTATTAAGTTGTGTGGATCTATCCACTTAAACAGAATTCTTAGGTATTTCTTTTGGCTTAGAGATGCTGTGTATAAGGCAAAATGAACCAAGAATGTTTGATAACCTCTGCCCTAAGTCCTTTTCATTCATCCTGCCCCAGGTCCTAGTCTTTAAACGCACACATTGGCTCATATCTAGCACTTAGAGGAAATCAACCATAGTAGTGAAAAACTTGGCTTGAGGTGCAGAAAATAGACCATGGTACAGAATGAGAATTTCTATCAAGTTAACTTCATTCTCTTTGCTCTAGATCACCCCATTGTCAGCACAGTACCCAGTCCGGAGTAGATCAAGGATGTTTACTGAATTTAAGGGAATCAGGAGCCTCAGCTTATCAACCAGCTTGCTATTGATGGCTGGTTAAGTCAAGTCAGCTAGTACCATCTCCAGCCTTTTTCTACCTCTTTCCTCCTTTCCACCCTTTCTTTTCCCCAAAACAAAAGGCTTAAGTATTCTCAGTTTGTTATTTCAATAAACGCATAGAACTGTACTCTCTATTTCTGTGTGCCTAAGGTGGAGGTGACGCCACTACTAGTCTTTGCTGTCATGGTATTAAAGGTAGCATTTTCCTTTTGCAAGTGACGAACAAGAAGAGGAAAGGGAAAGATAAAGGAAGATTTCTTTGTGTTCCTCCCTCCTTTATTGATCAGGCAATGTCAATCATTTCTAGAACTGTAAGAGTCATGTTTATATAAATAAATATTAATAACTTACTTATTGAACACTTGGTATGTGTCAGTATTAGAAACTAGTGATCTACACACATATTTAATTTGCAATCTTATAGGTAGGGATTATATTGCTGCCTTTCGACAGGCATGGTAGTAGACTAACGCTTAGAACAGTTAAATATCTCACCCAAAGTCACAGACCTAGAAAATGGAACAGCCACGTCTCAACTATAGGTCTTCCTGTCCAATGCCACAATGCCATCTCACATCCCACCAGTTATTACAGAGCCTGGCACTCTGTAGATAGTAAATGCACAATGAAACAGACAAGGTTATTTTCCTGCTCAGATTTCAGCTGAAACTGGGTACAGATATCTCTGCATGCATAAAAAGTCATATGTTTCAATCATATGAAAACACAAAGACATTGGACCTAACTCGGCCACAGCACATGAGCTGTAGATCCATCCTTCCTGCCATCTGACGATTATTATTGAGCATCCATGTGCCAGGCAAAGGGTTGTGGACTGGTGACACAGACATGATCCCTGACCTCTGGAATGTGTAGTCTAGTAAACAGTCAAGTAAATAATTACAAGTTATGATAAAGGCCACGAAGAAAACAATATATAATAGAGAGTCATGCAGGGAGAAAGATACCTGGTTTTAGGCAGGGTAGACTGAGAAGATACTATTTAATTTGAGACTTAGAGGATGATAAAAAGCCAGTTTATAGAAAGAAGGAAGGGAATCAGGGAGGGAAGGAGGAAAGGGGAGAGAAAAAGAAGGAGGAAGAGAGGAAGGGAATTAAGTGGGAGTGGGCAGGCGGGCCGGGGCAACACACACACACACTTCAGGCAGTGATTAACAGTGTGTCCAAAGGTCCGAGGTGAAAAAGATCTTAAGATCTTGGCATACTGAAGGAACCAAAAATAAAGAATGTTCTCTACAAGCCTTGGAAGGGGGTCCATATAAGCCTGCCTCATTCCCAAACTCTTCCTCTTATATACTATATCCTATACATACCCTTTTATATCACATGCATATATAAAGGGAGTCCAGCTGCCTATTTGACACTTTTATTTGAATGTCCAATAGACTTCTCAAACCCAACATGTTTAAAACTCAACTGCTCATCTTCCTCCAAATCTATTTCTTCTTATCTCATTAAATGGTAACTCCATTTACCCAGTTCCCCATGCCAGAAACCTTGGTGTCCCCTAATCCTTTTCCCTTTTATTTTCCCTCATATTCAATTCATTGCCAGGACCTACCAATTCTACCTCCAAAATATACTCTGAATGTGTCTATTTGTCCCCTCTCTTTCTGTCATTATCTTAGTCCCAGCCATCACTGGCTCTCAGATTCCTGCAACAGCTCCTGTACTGCTCTCTTCTACATTTTTTCCCCATTTTATCAATTCTTTACAGTGCAGCCAGATTGGTCCTTGAAAAATGTAAATCCAATCAAGTCATTCCCTTGCTTAAAAGAAAAACAAATAAAACATATACAGGCTGAAAAGGGATAAATAAGACTTTCTCTATTCACAGGAGACATGATTACTTACACAGAAGGAATCTACAATGATGCTCCTCGAACTGACAAGTAAGTTTAACAACTTTACAGAATATAAGGTTAATATACTGAAACGAATTTTATTTCTATATATTAGCAGTGAACAGTTGGACATTTGGAATTTAAAAAGCATCATTTACAATAACATCCCCCAAAATGAAATACTTAGGTATAAATTAAAAAAAAAAAATACACAGGATCTGTATGCTGACCACCACAAAAAAACCAATGAAAGAAAGAAATCAAAGAGGACCTAAAAAAATGGAGAGCTATATCACGCTCATGAATTGAAAGATTCAGTATTGTTAAGATGTCAATTCTTCCCAAACTGATCTATAGATTCACCATAATCATAAGCAAAATCCCAACAGGATTTTTTTATAGATATTAACAAGCTGATTCTAAAATTCATATGGAAAGCCAAAGTAGCCAGAACAGCCAAAACAAAAAGAAGAACAAAGTTGGAGAACTGGCACTAACTGATTTCTAGACTTGGGATAAAGCCACAGTAATCAAGACAGTGTGGTGTTAGTAAGCAGAGAGACACACAGATCAGTGCAACAGAAGAGACAGCCCAGAAGAAGAACCATAATTATAAGGTCAATCAACATTTGACAGAGGTGCAAAGGCAATGCAATGAAGAAAGGATAGTCTTTTCAACAAATGGTGCTGGAACAATTGGATACACACATGCAAAATAACAGACCTCACCCATATCTTACAGCATACACAAAAATAAACTTAAATGGAAAATACGTCTAAAATAGAACCTAAAACTGTAAAACTTATTAAAAAAAATAGAAGAAAGTCTTCATGACATAAGGTTAGGCAAGATTTCTTTAAAAACACCAAAAGCATGATCCATAAAATAAGTTGCTAAGTTAAAAAGCATCAAATTTTAAAACTTATGCTCTGATAAAGATATTGTTAAAAGAAAAAAAGACAAGACACAGATTAGGATAAAATATTTGCAAATCACGTATCGGACCAAGGACCCATATCCAGAATACATGAAAAACTCTTAAAGCTCAGTAATAGAAAACAAACAACACAATTAAAACTGGGCAATCAATCTGAACAGATACGTCACCAAGGAAGATACATGGATGGCAAATAAGCACATGAAAATATTCTCAACACATTATTATTCATTGGTAAAATGCAAATTAAAGTCACAATGAGATATTACCATACACCTACTAGAATGTCTAAAATAAAAAATAGTAGCAATATCAAGTGCTGACAGCAACGCCAAGCAACTGAACTCTTATACGTTGCTAGTAGGAATGCAAATTGGTATAACTACTTCAGAAGGCAGTTTAGCAGTTTCTTTATAAAGTTAAACATACATTTACCATTAGAGCCAGCAACCTCACTCCTAGGTACTTACTCAAGAGAAATGAAAAACATATGTCCACATAAAAATGTGAATACAAATCTTTACAGCCATTTTATTCATAATCACCCCAAAGTGGAAACAACTCAAATGCCCTTCAACCGGTGAAGAGAGAAATCCTGGTACAGCCGTACAATGGAATACTAGCTAGCAACAAGAACTACTGATAAGTTCAAAAATGTGGATGAGTTTCAAATGTAATCTGCTAAGTTAAAGAAGCTAGACTTAAAAAGCTAAAGCTTTTTAATGTGATTCAATGTACACGGCATCCTGGGAAAGACAAAATTATAGGAAGAGGAAGCAGGTCAGTGGCTGCAGAGCTTGGGAGTGGGAGACGTGGCTGACTACACAGGGATGGCATATGAGTTTTCTGGGGAGATGATGGAACTGTGCTACATCTTGACTCTAGTGGTGGCTATACGCCTGTATGCATTTGTCTAAACTCACAGCACTGTACAGCAAAAGGAATGAATTTATTGTATGTAAATTTTAAAAGATCAATCAAAACATAAAAGAAACAAGAAAAATGTTAATTAAAAAAAAAAGTAAATCCAATCATGTCATCCCCTTGTCAATGGCTTCCCATTACAAAGCACTCAATCCACGGCCCCTGTTTATCTTTCTAGCTCATATGAATTGTCTTACAGCATCCTATACCTTTCCTTTACATTACTTATCATTATTTGTAAACATAACTTTTTGCTATCTATTTGATATCTGTTAATATTTAGAATGGCTAATAATTACTGAATATTAGTACTGTTGTAAGTGCTTTACATGGATTAATTTATCTAATCCTCACAACAACCCTAGGAAGTAGCCCATTTTACAGGTATTTCTAGAAGCAGAGGCACAGAGGAGTTAAGTAATTGGATTAGGGTCTCATAGCTAGTAAGTGGCAGAGAAACATATTGTACCCCTACTAGTTTTCTAATACAGTATCTAATTTAATCTGGATGAGAGTCCAACGAAATTTCAAGAAGCGGAAACTGAAGCCTAGAGAGTTCAAATAACTTGCATAAGGATACAGAGCTAATTTGTTTTGGTATCAGAATCCAAATTCTGGGTCTTTGTGAATCAAAAAGTTGTGCCCTCCTTTTCCCTAAGAATCTAGGCTCTAGGTTGAAAAAGTATTAAACGAGGCAAAGGTAGACTACACTCGTGGACGATTTTACTTCTTGTGAAATAAACTGTAATTTAAGTAATTATTGCCAAGGATTACATTCCACTTGGGGGAATCTGTGGGTGGGAGACAAAGTGATGTGTGATGGGTGAAAGGCAGAAGGGCAGAGCATATGGGCTTGAACCAAGCACAAGGTCGATCAAATTTCTTTTGCTTCACTTTCCAAATGCGTGCCACTCTGACCTGCACCAACTCTGCTGTTTGCTATTCTAGTTGCAGCACAAACCACAATTCATAGCAAATTGCAGAATTTCTCAATCATTAAGGATTTACAATAGGTTAATTTTAAAATGGGCTGCATTTCACAGCTGCAAAGCTTTTGTCTGATTTCTAAACCAAATGAGAAGCCATTATTGGATTGAAGACCTTTCCATGGGCATGACTAGCAAAATGAAAAAGTCATGTGGAGGAAACATGCTGCTCTGCCAGGTAAGGCGAGGCGATAGTGATGGCTTACTAAACAGAGGGCCAAACTCTACGGCACAGTGTCTGGCCCCGTCTGTTGAGTACCAAGCATGATGAGAATTATAAGCAGATCATGGCTTCAGTGCATGCTTGGCATAATAAAAACGATACACCACCAAGGAAGGTTTTACAATCTACCAGTAACATGGGGAGAAGGCTAAAATTCAATATGCGTGTCTAACACTTTTTCTTCTTCCTAAACATTATAAATATGACTACAGACTGATGTTGCTTGTTTTTTAAGATATCTGTTCCACCGCCAATGCAAATAACTCATAAAGCATATTTTTCAGATTGAATTTGATAAATGGTCTCTCTACTTCTGACAGTAACAAATACCTAACTTAAAGTCACTTTAATGATCATTAAATATTCACACTTAAGTTCACAAAGTACCGGGTCCAATGTATTATCTAGGCAATTCATTAAGATGTCACTGCATAGTTCAAATTTACTTCAATGAGTCTTTCATTTACTTTCCAAGGACTTGCTAACAATTTGGATCCAATAATGTTCACTTATTTATTCCTTTAGCAATGTGTGCAGGTTACATATAAGTTTATCTCCTTTCTCTCACCCATTTTTAAACTCAACCATTCAACTATGCCCTTTTTATAGAGTAGATGCCTCAAGAGAACTGTCCCCCAGATAGATCTATGTGGCAATAAACCAAAATGCCATAATAATAAATGAAGATTTCCTTCCTGTTCTGTCTACTACTTAGAATATAAAAAAAAATGTTGAAGTTCTTCCATTTTGATCATCTTCTAGAGTAAATTCTTGAGTGAGTAAATGACTAAGTAAAATGACTCAGTTTGCTCTAGCAGCACTAACAGGCACCGAAGCCTACAGGCCCACACACCTTTGAATCATTTGCTTGGGCACACAGAACTTCTTAGTTTAGTGATAATGCTCTGCGGTGCCCAGGACCATCTGAGCAAACAAAGCTTTCCAGGATTCCTTTCTTACCAGTCTGTACCTCAGGTCAGTGCAGACTCTCACGGAGATGTTCTGACCACAGTACCTGAACCTGCCTTTGGTATATCCAATCAGCCACTTCAAAGCATTCTTTTATTCTTTGCCCTGCTCATTACATTTATTATTATATATGCTTTCATTTCTTTTTCTTTGAGAAAGAAATCCTGGGGGTACTAACAAAGGCATTATGCTAATACAGACTGACAATAACACTGCTCAGAACCCTAGGGTTCTATTTTCTATGTACTCTTTGAATGATATTCACAATGGATGTATTTAAATCTGCCTCATCAGCTCCAGGTATTGGGGCTATCAAAAACCACTCAGAAGATGTTGAAAGTTTGAAAATGAATACCATAAATTATCTGTATCATGTCACATTCTCTAAATACCTTCTCTCCCCCCAATTTTTTTTCCAAAACACAAAATTACCTTTCATAAAATTCACTATTTTGGAGCTGATAGGAAACTTGGAGATCATCAAATCAAACACTCTTATTCCGAAATATTCAAGTACCAAAGCACATCCGCCATTATCTCTACTGATTAGTGTATCTTTATGTGTGTGAACATTCACGCATTGAAGAGGTATAAAAGCAGGGGGAAATAGCAAAATCATTATTTTGGTAACTTGCACTCAAAACTAACAACGTTTTTACTTAAGATATTTATTTTCATCAGAGATATTTACTTTTAAAATTATTGACTGAGATTTTTTTTCCTTCATGGGGAAAGGAAGGGGAGGAGAGGAAACTAACGTTAATTATAAATACACATTACTATCCTTCTTATAAAAATGAAGATATTAAGGATCAGAGTATTTAATTCTTTCATGGCTGTGTTTGGATCTACAGCTCTATATTATACTGTCTCTTGGTAATATCTAAGGAATTCAACATACTAGAGGAAAAGGAAAATTTTATCATTGTTCACTCCTAATCAAGAAATTACTAAACAGTTAAACCAAAGAGCTAATGGAGGCTCCTTTGCAGTCACTATAAACTAAAGGAGACATGTGGACTCTAGTAGGCCAGTTAAGTTTAATGTAGTATAATCTTCTCAAAGAGAAATGGTAAGAAACAAAGACTTCATGTGAGAAACAACAACAACAAAAAAAACCAGACAAAACCTCCACCAGCCTCAAGTGCCATGGGTTAGCTAATACAAGTCTGGAGAAAAGAGGTATGGAAAGAAGTTAGGAGGAACGTAGTGGGAGAAATCTCAAAAGTGGGCAGGGAAAAGATGTGGAGAAGGAGCAACAGAAGTCCTCAGCACCTAAGCCAGCTCTGTGAAACGCAGTCAAGTGCTTTTCAGCTGAACAATACACCACAAAGATTCCAGCGAGGATTAGAGCGGTTCAAAGTGTCAGTCGGCTCCGGGGATTTAAAAGTCTCCTCTGTCCTCACAACTGGTTTATCTGCTTTTATTTTCAAACTTGGGTTGGGGGCGGGGGGGGAGGAAGGGTCTTTGCAAAGAATTATGCAGGTATGTAAAATGTACAAAAATATAGGCTATTATCTACATTTAGAAATATCTGAGTGCCCGATCTTTGAGAGAGCAGAATTGTCACAATTCACAACTCCTGAGGATCACATCTGGAACTGGATTAAATTTCTCATTTAGTTCCCTCGCTCTCCCACTCCCCCACCCCCTTAGTTTTTTTGTTCTAGTCCTAGTCCTGGTGAGGATAATGAGAACAAAGAACAAAAATCAAAATTACATGGGCAAAAACCCCAAAGCTTTGGACGTTCACCAATCGACTGCTCTTATCAAGCCTTCAGAGACTCTAGTCTGATTAAGGTCACTGTGCTTACCTATTAGGAAGGAAATTATTTTCTGGGCCACAGCACTAAACTACCTGGAATGAAGTTTGAAGATAAACAGGGTAGGTGGCCTTTCACCTTTCCTCTAAAAAGCATCTAGCGTAATCTTGGTGCTTAATAAAAATAATCCATCAGCTAAGTGGTAGGCTTGGCAGGAATGCTTTGAAATCGTCAGTATTTTATAGGAGATCTCACACTAGTGTGCCCTCCTCTAATTTCGACTAAGTCAGCTCAACCTCACGACTATCAGAAATCACCGTGTGGGCTGTTATGCTACATGAGGGTCTGCTCTAGCCACATGAGAGTACAGGAAGGATGTTTGTTTAGGGGGTTTGTTCAAAACTGGAGAACATTATGGAGTGTTGGAAAGTAGCAAGCTGAGAACACCACATCATCTGCTTTGTCTGCCAGCTGCCAGCTGCCACAGAAGACACAGTGATCACCTCCCAGTACTGTTCTGTGCCCGGAGGCTCCAAATTCTCACTGCTTTAACTGTCTTGCCACCACACTTCAGATGCTACCACTATCATTTCCATTTTTGCTTTTGGAATATTCCAGGAACAACAGTCCTTCGAATCCTACCATCTAATTGGTGCTAAATTTACATATAGTCATGCCTCCTCCACTTTGATGTTAAATGGATATTCTAGTCCTTTTCTGTCCTTAGGAAAGGGGAGGGAAGTCAGTCCCTGTTTAACTATCACACAGCAGATGAATGCTGTGCAGCCTCACTTCAGAGCCTGCCGATAGCAGAGCAAACAGCTGAATTTAACCCTAAATTAATCATGAAATATGAACTGCGAGTTAAACAGGTTGGCAAGGGTTTAGCAAGTTGGAGGAAGTGGCAGAGTGAACATCTAGGGCTTTTTAAAAAATATCAGACATGATGATAAAAGAAAAAGTAGCTCACTCTTACCTACATTTCTGGCTTTGCTTTTTTATGATTTGTGATTTTTTTTGCTTAAATAACTTTTTAGAAATCAGAACCCAACAGTGAGAACAATTATGTCAATAATGCCAGGAAATTTGTTTGCTTTGTTAAATTGAGCTTCAAAAGCATTTCAGTTGAACATACATTTGTGATCACAAGTAATGCCTATTCTTATATCCATTTAAAATGTTTACTTTATTACAGCCTATTATAAATGTGATCTGAAATGCAGCACCATGGCTGTCCAATTTCCAGGCCACAATTTTATGATAATCATATGAAATGTATTCATGTGTCAACAGAACTGCCTAACAATGCCCCAAATGCGGGTGTCAGCAGCCCTGTCTTTCTCACGGCCACACAGTTGTGTGGTCCATAATGTTAAGAAACTGGACAAGCAGAAAGCAATTTGAGAATTTTAACTGTGTAACATGTACTATTTTGCTACACTTAGCTCAGTTTAATTGCTACTATCTCAAAATACACTTGAACTTCTACAAGAAAATGGACCCCAAATACCCAAACATATAAAGGTGATAAACAGGTTCTGTTACTTTATTTTATGGCTGAATTCTCTTTTTAGGCAGCCCTCAAATACCAGGGGGATGAGACTGGAGAACCCCTCCGTACTTGACGTTCCCTACTGTACACACTAACTAGAAGATATCTTCTGTCGCTTCAGCACCTCAGAAAGGAGCATGGGAACACTTACAATATATGCAGATCCAATAACCAGAAGTGGATAACGGGTCTAGAGGTGCCCCTCCCCCTCGAGGATTGGTTTCTCTGCAGAACTCATGCCTTCCTTATTTTTGTGACAAGTAGCCCATATTAACTGCCTACTGCAGGGGTTGAGATCTCAAGCAACATCTTCTGAGATCAACATTTTTTGAGGCTCTATTATGCAGGTACCAGACCAAACGCTTGTATGCTCTCATTATTTCATTCACAGGATCTGTTTGCATGCAGTGGACCATCTGCTTTTTAGAGGGAGGGACAAACATGTACTGTCAGGAACCAGGATCATGTGGTGGTTAAGCCACATGTATTTTTGCTTCAGGCTTTTGTTTGTACTCCTCTCTGGTAGGACCACCTCTCTGAATTGATAACATATCTGTGCAAATGCTTAATCAACTTTAAGACATTTCAGTTTTTACACCCAACTGCTTTAGAAAGAGTACCAAGTCCAGAATCTTGGCTGGAAGGGAGCATAAGAGCTCACCTAGGCCAACTCTCTTTTTAGATTGAAAACACAAAGGTTCATAGAAAGCCTATGATTTGTCCAAAGCATGTGCCTCTTTAGGGGCAGTAGAATCAGGGTTCAGACTTCTACCATCTCAGTCTAGTGCATTGACTCTGTCTACAAAACAGTCCTTAACAAGCAAAAGGGATAACTCTGCAGGGCAAATTTTTACTTGGAGTCACACAAATTTCATGAAAGAGGAGGAAAATGTCTGACTTAGTTCATCTAACATAAGAAAAACAATTGTATATTCCAACCTACTACAGACACACATGTTTCATAATACAATTTAAATCCTTACTTGATGCACTTTGCTATTTTCTTCTATTTTATTTCATGAAAACAAAAACAAACAAAACTGGTTGAGATCCACTAAAGTGCTTTCAAGACAACCACCAAAGTAGGAAAAAACCTCCGAGTATACAAAGAGAATAACTGATCGATTTCAAGCAACAGCAAGAAAAGTAGGAGAGGCATTTTACTTTTTCCAGTCTTGAATCATATGAAAGACGGAGGTGGATAACTCTCAAGACAGGAGACTTCCTGCTCAGGACGCCAAGCCAGACCCCACCTCATGGCTCCGTCCACCTTCCACATGCCATCTTCTTTCCCAGAGTGACTGCACCATGAAGACGCTGCCCCAGCCGAGGCAAACACTCTCACCTCTCTCCTCCGTGGACCCTTTGGCACAACATGCTGGCAAAGAAGAGCTGACACTTGACTTCGGCAATTTCAGATGATATTTTTCTGTAGAGATATGAGCCTATTTGGTCAGCTCCTGATACATTATTTTAGAGTATAATTTCTTCCTTCGATTGACAGTCTCCCCTCTTAGATGGTAAGCTCCTTGAGCAAACCAAACAAGGGCCGGAACTTCCTTGTTTTGTTCACTGCGAGATCCCACGAACACATAACAGGTGCACAAAAAATATGGGTTAAAAAGAAAACTTGATGAACATTATACAAAGAAATCATAGAAATGACATTACGTTTCAAAACATTCCAGCCATTATTAAATGACTTTCATCCCCTGGACTGACCACGCTCTCTTGCTCCAGGCCTTTGGACTTCTTCCCTCTCACTGGCACATGATCCTCTCTTCCCCTCCAGTAACCACTTCTCTTTCACCAGGATCACTTTCTCTGGGAAGCTCACTCTGATGCCAAGGTTTCTTGTGCTTCACTGATGTCCTCTCACAGTATCTTATCCTTCCCTTATCTTAGAAAGGAGGAGTACTGAATTCTCTACATCTCCAACATAACAATAAGCTTGATCACGAGGGAACTTTAACACAGTGCCTAGCACACAGCGTCCAGCACACAGCATGTGCTCAATTAAAATCTTGGTATGTATACATGCATAGAAAGTTATGTACTTTTGGCTTGAAAACAAAACCAATCCAAAACAGAATAAGCCCAACCTAATGACCCAGTCATATGGGTAATTAGTAGTTGGATCAACCACAACTTTCTGAGTAAAAATCCCTTTAAATGATGTTGCCACATGAAATTAGGCTTCTCCTACTTTTATGGATGTGAGTATCATTTCTAGTGAAAGAGGAAATAGAATGTTAGCTATTGGGGAGAAGTGAAGGGGGAAACAGGGAGAAGAAAGTAAGCAACCAAACCACCTACCACGCATTTTTACTTCAGATGGGAAACAAACATACAAAATAGTTAAGGCATTCTACTGCATCATATTCATAACAACCCAAGAATTTTCTGCTTCCTTAAATATGAAAGATAATGATGCATCCACTTAGTATTTATCAATATTGTTTACAGTAGGAAAAAGGACAAATGCATCATTCCCTTTGGTATCAAGCGTTCAAATAGGAGAAGCGGTAGATAATACGCACTGGAAATACGCAAATTTTAAATAAGTAATCCACGTACATAGCTCTACTGATAGGGACATTAACTTCTTTATCAACGTTAACCCTTCACATTCTTGTGAGCTAGTTTTGCAAGATTTCTATTTTAAACAATAACTTAGGAAAACCTATGTAAATACAGATGAATTCAAGATAGGTTTCTGCCTTTCTGTCTGCTACTCTAAAATGAGCCTACCTTTCCTTCTTAAAATAATTTTCCACGTATTTTTCACAATAAAAATACTAAGAAACATCTCCATCAAAATTTCCTACCAAATCTGCAGATAGAACGATAGACAAATTGTCTCAAGAAATATAACTTGCCAAATTAGTTCAAAGTGGCCTTGATAAAAAATATTCAGTAGGACTACACAAAGCTGAAAGGCTACAGTCCGAGAAAAGACATATGACAAGCTAGTGAGAGTCTGCCCTGAGTGTACAAAGTCGGCTTCAAGTTGCTAATAATTAATCACTTTATTAAGGATCCAACCAATGACTTAATGAATAGCCTACTAATAAGACAGAAACTCAGATCTGAAGGTTCTTTTGAATATCCATTTAAAAAAGTAATATAATGAAAGATTTCAGAGGAGATATTTTTGCAAAAAAGAAATTGCAGAAAATAAAATATAACTTGGAAAAAAAATAAAAGATGAAGTCCTGGTAAATATTTAATATGTAAGGGAAAATGAAAAATCACTGTGAAGAGAGAAATGATAGTAGATAAATTATCAGAACAAGATTTAAATGAGACATTCCATTATATTTATATATTATTGTTATTACTAGCTTTCACCCCTTTTAACTGAGAGAGGGTCATATTACTGTAGCAGGAGGTAGAATTTTGGAGAAAAGACTCTCAAAGGAAGAATAAATATACTACTAATGGATGGAGAATTGGGCTTAGTCTCACTCTTTTTTCCATCCTTCTCTCTATATTCACCCAGAAAACTACAAAATGCCTAGATAAAATAACAGGGAAGAAATAAACACAGAAGCAATCATTCCTTTGTATTTGTCATCTGTGTTGGGTGTGTGTGTGTGTGTGTGTGTGTGTGTGTGTACATGCTTGCAAGTATATGTGTATGTATATGACGCATATGTATATGATGCATATATATTTTTTTTCGGATTTTAAATCCCAAATCCAGAGCTTTTAGAAAGCATGCAGCTGATTTTTGGATCCAAAAATTTCTAAAATTTAGACAGAAGAATAAATCAAACCTTCCAACTGAGGATAGGAACAGAACAGAAAGCTTGTCTTTCATTTTTGAACCTTCCAAGGCCTAGAAAGATGAACAAATCTCAGCCTTCAATGCACACATATACAACTGCCTGTGCAGTCAGAAAATGACAGATTCAGGAACAGAACCCTACATTCCTGATTATCAGTGCGGCATTCTTTCCTCTAAACTACACTGCCCAACATATACTTTAATCATCATTTGGATGGATGTGATTATTTTTATTTATAGCCTCCAGATCTGCAGATATAAGACTTGTGGTTTCTAGCCCTTACTCTATCTGAAAATGCAGCATAGATTCAACCCTCTCCGGCTCTTTGGTATACAAATAGGGGCACATTCTCTTTTTTAAGAGATACAGGTCACCTATACAACAAATATTTCTTCAGCTTGTATCACTGTGCAGTCATATTCTGATAAATCAAGAGAGCTTCCCTGACCACCACCTGGGGGAGCTAGGTGGGAATACATTTGTATCAGAAGGAAAGCGGCCACAATGCTTCTGCGGTCCGGGCTCTCTCTAGCAGCCGCCTTGCGGAATGAGGAGGAAGGCCTCACAGGAGCGCTCTCCCTGGAAAATACATGGTCCAGCACCGGTGAGTAGATCCAGGTCTTTTTGGAAAGCAATATGGGTGCAGCCTCTTAGGGATCCAACTTATTCTGAATTCTGCTCTATAAGGAAGGCTGTTTTAGAGTAATTCCAATTTATTACTGTTAACTAATATCAGCAAATTTATAAGGAGGAACAGATATATGTTATCATGAGGTCACAGACAGTGTTTACAAAATTCAGACAACTAGTCAGGGAAGGTTTCAAGCTTCCGTTTCCCTCACTCCAAAGATCTTAGCCATGTACTCTGAATAGAATTAGCAAAGCATTTATTTTGACTTTGAATATTTTCACCTTTCTTTCATAAATCCTTAAAGTCAAACAATCATAAATGACCGTATTTTAGTTTGGGTTAAAAAAAACAACAACTAGAAAGGATCCTGGACATGATTTTTAATGAAAAGTCGTATCTTTAATTAAAAAAAAAGTTTTAAGACAAAGCTCAAATCTTTCACCCAATTCTGAGTTCCTTACAACATACCACACTGCTGCTTTTTTCCTTCTTCACACAGATAAGTTGTAAGCATGCAATTTACAGACAATTCTGTATAGTATCTTGCTCACGTTGCTAGATTATTGAGACAATCTAGGAAAGAGTACTCCTGGAGAACATAAAGAACTTTGGAGTAGGCAGAACTAGATTACAATCCTGACTCAGGTGCTTTGGATGCATGAGCGTTCTGCTCTGTGCTGCACAATCCTTAGGCTCTATGCTACGCTGCTCTACGCTATCCAATCCTTAAACTACGTAACCTGGAGCGCAACGCTCGGAATCTGCCAGATGGTTGTTGCTGGGACTGAATGAGTTAACCTACGTAAACCATTTGGTAGATATCAGGCGACACAACTCTGTTAGTCTGCTTTCCTGTTATTTTCCTGGGGTTATTCTGCACTCAATTTATGTAGGAAAATATGATAATGTATTATATAAACAGAAGAATTTTAATCCCACTGCATTTCTTCAACTTCCATTCTAAACAACAAGAAAACCAAATAAACTAAATATTAAACCCCCATGCAGTTCACTCTTACTTATTCAATATATGCTTTAGCATAAAACTATTAATGGTAGTAAGGCAAATAAGAGACTATTTGGTTTATTTTCATTCTATTCTTTTTCAACCTGAATTGGAAAAGGCTGGTTATTCCATAAGGTTATTTATGAATTAAAACCAAAGTAAAACCTGGCTTTTAAACAGAATACCTTGAGCTCAAAATGTCTCCTTAGGTTGGAACTCTGTGTCACGGACGTGAGCTCCTGAGCACAGCACCCCAGGTGCTCTACTTTTTCAGGTAAGGTGTATCAAGTTTTAGGTAGCCCAAGCCCCCTACAACAAACATTCAAAAAATATACCTGTGGTTTTTAGTTCTTTGCTCATTTAGTTTCTCATGCCACAATCTCTCATATGAAAGAAAAATGAGAAAAAAAAGGACATCTGAAGATCCTAATGTTCCGGATCCCAAGGTGCTAAAAGAATAAGGCCCCTATTTGTAATGGCTTATTAAATGCCTTGGGGAGGGGGTGATGGGGTGGAAGGAAACACCTTTTTTTTCCTTGCTGAGGAAGATTAGCCCTGAGCCAACATCTGTGCCAATCTTCCTCTATTTTTTTATATGTGGGTCGCTGCCATAGCATGGCTGATGAATGGTGTAGGTCCGTGCCCAGGATCTGAACCTGTGAACCCAGGCTGCCAAAGTAGAGCGTGACAAACTTAACCACTAGGCCATGGGGCTAGCCCCAGAAACATCAGTTTTTAAAATGACTTTTATAAGCCTGGTATTGTGCTAGGTGCTTCGTCCACACTATTCTATGCAATTCATACAATAATTCTAAGAAGTAGATATTGTCACTCCCATTTTCTGGATGAAAAACCAAGGTATATCCACCAATGAACATAAATTGGATGAGAATCCCACCAGGTTTGTCTAGTCTGGAAGTCTATCCTAAGGTTCAGGGATTAGTTTGCTTTTCAACTGAATGGCAAATCATCCTCATGCATTTTAATAGATTCATGAAAAAATTTCCATAAAGATTTCTAAAAACTAATTATGAAAGTTAATCCCACACCCTATACAGGACATAAACATGTCTCACCCACCAGCCTGCCACATTTCTCACAATTAAATCTAAACAAAAAAGCACAAGAGCCAAAACAAACTTAAAAACTGAAGGGTTCTATTATTTTGGATAAGATATACTTTTTCTCTAAGCTGCCAAATTTCTCTATTGGTTACGTAGCATGAGCAATTTTCTCACAGGAAATCTCTTGTATTTATAGCAAGCTAATTACTCTCTAGAAGTGATTGTCATATGTATGTGGATGGTTTTAGGATTCAATTTTGTCAAAAGCTGGAAAATTAATTCATGCCTCATCCCAAGCAAGCCTTATGTTTTAAGAGATTAAAAGCCACTGCAAAGACCTATTACCAGGGAATTCTGAAGACTATCCTTAAGTAAAAAATCCATTAATATACTTTTTTGTGGAAGATATAATCTATGAGACAGTTTGTTTACTATGATAAATACAATGTTCCACCTAATTGTGAAGGAAATATCTGTTTATTAGAATGGTTTTTTGTTTTAATATCTAGACAAAACCAGAAAAGCTTACATCTTAATCATGGATGTACTGTATTAAGACAAAAACAAAAGATTCCAGCAAAGAAAATGCTCACTAATTCTCTTTTCTTTGAGGAAATCAGATATATAGGTATTATTGGCTGCAAAAAGTCAGATGTTCACACTGGTCTCTACTAGTTATGCAAAGACATTTTCCCATCTTTACAGATGTGTTTAATACACACTTCTCTCAAAAGCTACAATATACTATTTACCACACAATAACTGTTTTCTCTCAAGAGAAATGTAAGCAACATTTTGAAAACTTCAACTTGTGGAAATATCCAGTCGTCTGCTGAGCTTCTTATTTTGTATCAGCAAAAGTGAATTATGTTACTTTTACTACTGTGAAACAAAAACATTTCAAATGATTACCAACTTTGACTCTTACTCTAATTTTTTTCAGTTGAACATGGTAATACATTTCAAAAATGATGTCAAGGTCACCACTTCACTACAGCAGAACATTAACACAGCATTTGGTAGAATTAACATGTGCTGCATCCCTGAAGAACATGGGGAAAGTTTTTTATTTCAGAGGAGGCAACATCTATTTCCTCATCTACACTGAGTCCTTCTAAAGCATGTGACACTATAATAATAATGGTCTCCAGCAGTTACGAGGCTTTTGTATAAGCAACCCTAAAAAGTTTAACAGATTTCCAAGACTACTCATGAACACACAGAACACCGACTATTCACATGCTTCAGTCAGTGAGATACATACTTCCCCACTGCAAGCACTAGAGAGTTTCAGTGGCAAGTAAAGATATACACAGGCAAAATCTTAAAAGGTAAATAAGAATACAGGAAAAGATAAGATTTCATAGGCAGTACATGATTATTTGCCAAGTGAGTGACACAAATCATATACCACTCCCAGAAAGAAAGGATTGTTCCTTCTTGGAAATTGGCTCACACCTCCCTCATGGTTCTTGCTGTATGATTCTTTGACTTCTAGCTATTTGTACACATATCTTAAGTTCCTTGAGAGGATAGATTTTATATTTTTCATTTCTGAATCTCACCACAGTATTGAAAAATACCTAGCACTTGGGACACGCTCAATAAATGTTCATTTGAATACCTGAATAAATGATTATTGATGATGATGATGATGATAAGGTGATGATAAGGTGATGAAGACAGCAGCCACACTCAGGACCAGGGACTGTTCTAAGTGCTTCACGTGCATTAACTCATTTACATTAGTTTTCTCCTGGTATCTCTACTTTACAAATGAGGAAACTGAGGCACAGAGAGAACAAATAGCTTGTCCCCACTCATCTAACTCCTTCATGCCCTTCAATTCTCAGCTTAAAGGTGACTTCACTAGGGAGGTCTTCCTTGACCCACTGGACAGAGCTAACCGCCCTTGCCATCCATCCAAATAACTCCTCTATTTTCCCTATCATTATAGTCATCGCTCCTGAAGAACTTATTTAATCAGAAGTCTTGTACATTACACAGTAAGATGGATGACGGCAGGGACTATGTCAGTCTTATTCACTACTCTAATCCCAGGACCTATCAAAGTACTTGACACATAATGGGTGCTTAACGAACATAAGTTTAATGATTGAATGATGCATAACATGCGGCAAGTATTCATTAAATATTCATTTAAGGAATAAGAAACAAAAATGGGTGAATCTGAAGTGATGTTGAAATAATCAATGCAACTGCCCAGTAGGCAGCTAAAGATGCAACACTGAGATTTAAGAGAAGAATGAAGATCATAGGTAAAGATTTGACAGTTATCTGCAAATTATCCACAGTTATAAATGACCAGGACAAAACTGTGGCATTATGACTGACTCATTTCTGAATACGTATTATTTGTATATTCAGGAGAACTCAACATCATATGCTTAAATTATAAGCCCCCAAAATAAAAGTTCAGAAAGAGTTCATATTAATTGTAAAACAGATGAAACCATTCTTTAAGAGGGTCCTCTTAAGAATAACATGTGCTTTTATGAGACTGTCTAGAATCTGCCATTAGCATATTTCTAGTTAGGTAGAAAAGCTCCCAGCTTATATTAAATTTACTGTGCATTTTATTTAAGATGACCATGGTGAAGCTGAAATTTACTGCTATCATGACTATATACCATAAGCACTCAGACATCAGAGATGAGCTCTGTGTCGCACAGACAAGCAAAATATCTAAATCTGCAGATGGACTTAAAAGGGGAGTATGGATTATAAACCCCAGTGCACTGCTACCGCTACGACAAAAGTGAAAATTCCTGTAAGGCAGTGACTGACAAGAGAATAGAAAGCCGAACCGGTTCAGTCATTTTGCTTGAGAAACTTGAAGATGCACATGTGCAAGGTAAATTGGAAAAAGTATTTTAAGTTTCAAACCTGTTTTACATCACTTGGTATGGCTGTGAGTCGCAGTGACAGAGACATCAGCTACTGCCACAGTGAAGAAAGGGAGACTTTGAGCAGGCTCCTTGAAGGAAAGAAACCACTGCAAATGAAAGAACAGTATTTCTGCGCACGACTGCTGATGCTTTTTGCCTTCTTGGCTGTATTCACACATACACAGCCAGTAAGTAGAATCACATCCAAATATTTAGGATCACAAGAGAAATGTATATAATTAACAGAAATAAAGGGTAAGTCTGCAGGCCCTTTACACAAACAAAACACCATCACTAGTGTAGTCCTGCCTTAAGGAAAACACAGAAGAATTAGCACCCCTTCATCACAAAAAGAAAAAATAGGAATGTAATGTTAGTGAATGAGTCTACTATACTGTTCCAGGAGGATGCAGAGACACCTTTAGGCCCACTGGTCAAAGCTTATGGATATACATAATTGGGTGCAAATTAAGGTTACTGGTTTAAAAAGTTTAGTTACCTGATTTTCAGCACTTAAGTTATTGGCAGGGGAAAAACAAAGCAGCAGCAAAAAAGGAACTGCCAGAATTTGACTTCGAGAAATAACAGCTGACAGCAAATCACCAGCCACAAAAGCACTGTAATCTTGGGCCACTTTCTGAGGCAGAAACTGGCTAAAGAGACATTAACAATTCCTGAGGCCATCACTTTATTAAAGCATAGGCAGGTAGCCTAAGATGATATCCCAAAGTCATATAAATTACAGAACACTTTAAGAAGGCAAGGATAGGATACTTCTAATATATCAAAGGAAAGAAATGACCTTAAATGCTTGCTTAAAGAAGCTACATGGGAAATATTTCATTAAATGATGATGGTGTTGGATAACTGAAGTCTTTACTGTCTTGCATTTTTATAAAGCCTGTTCTTTTCAATGCATTGTTGTAATGGGCTGACTCCCTTGAAATCGTTAATCAACATTCTCAAATGAAAATTTTCATCAGCAATATTTATGCAAAAATAGTGTTTTAGGAACAAAGAGAGTGGGCTTAAGGAGTCAGAAAAACCTGGATTCCAATCCTAATTATATTATTTACTGGTTGCATGATCATGGGCAAGTTATTTAATCTCTCTGTCTCAATTTTATCATCTGTAAATACAAATAATATATACTTTTAAAAACTGCTATACATATTAGAAGGTACAATATATCCCGGGCACATAATATGTTGCTCAAAAAAAATTATTTATTTTGCTCTTTATAAAAACACTTGACTTTTTCCTACACCTCGTACAATTAAAATCATGTTACAATTACATCATGCCAGAGCTAAAGTTTTAAATATTATCATTGATCTTACACAAACATCTAACTTTGAAAATAATGTCAAAGGTTAATATCTCCAAAAGGAAGAATACTTATTGAACCAGAAACATGCAAATTCTATTACTGGGTAGTCTGTCACTAGAGTACAGCTTTCTGCTTCCAGATCACCACGTAAAACACTGAAAGAAACGTTTAATGAAAATGGTACACTGTTGCAACTAGATTTTTACATTTATTCATGTACTATTTATAAATAATTGTTTGTTTTTAACTCAATAATAAACTCGAGAATGCTATGTTTTTAATCACAGTTTTGAAGATAACCCTCTGAAGAAGCTGAGAATGCAACAACAAAGGGTAATTATCACCTTCAGTGGGGAAAACGGTATAATGTACTGTTTTTTTTCTCACAATAAAAATCTGCATTGAACAAACTTGAACCGATCAATCTGTTGTCTTTTTCCAGAATATAATTCTCCTGTGTCTAATAGATTTAGGATTAATCTTAACTTCTCAAGACACAAAAAAAGAGATGAACATAACTGAAATACAACTATAGAAAGGGGATCGTCCATGACTTGAACGGTCAGATTCAAAGATATAACCAGCTATGTTAAGAAAGGTTCTCTAGAGCATTCACTTCCTGTCACGAACAATGCTCAACTTGAGCAGCAACAGAATGTCAGAAACAACAAACAGAAACATTAATTTGAAGTATTTTTATATTAGTTCCATTTCTTTCTCTCAGAAACTAATACTTCAAATAATACAAAGTAGATACAAAAACATTTTCCTACCCAACAGTCGTGATTTTAGGAATCCAGGACCCTTTAGTTATTGTCCATGTCAGTGACCACTGTTAGATCTTCAGCTGGGGCCTAAAGAAGCTATCTGAAATACTGATATGAATTACTAAGAAAATGTCAGTTCTTTATGCTGAGCTTGGTTCTTACCCAAAATTGTGATGTTTCTCTAAAAAGGTATTAAGAGGCCCCGGCCCCCACAACCCTAGTTCCAACTTAGAAATTCTTAAAGTGGTTTGCATAGCCTTGCTGTTTATATGGTTTTTAAAATTCTCTAACACCAATTTACCTCTTCAACCACATCTCCTGTTACTTCCTTATATAAACCTTTGCTCTTGTACCTAAGGCAAGTCTTTACAGCTCCACACTTCGCACTTTCTATTTTCTTAAAACACCTGCCATCCTTCTATCCCTACAGAGGGTAATCAGAGAAAGACTAAAAGACACACTCTCTCTCTCTCTCTCTCTCACAACCTACTATTCACCTGACTGGCAGGACAACACAGTACTTACTTCCTTTGTGAATCCTACCTCAACTGCCCCAGGCCACAGTTCTTCCTCAGCTTTTGACATTTATAACTAATTCCAAGCATTTGACACATTACATCCTATCTTCTGATTAATTATCTTTTTACAAAGGGATTTCTTCCATCTCACCAATAAGACTATAAAGGAATTGGGGGCAGATAAAATACTAATCTTTATATCCTCAGTCTACACCAAAATATCTTGCACATATACACTTAATTGATATTTCTTTTTGACTAGCAGGTAAGTTTTGTGATATATAATGGACAAGAGAATAGTACATACAGTCAAGGGAATAGGGAACTGTAAACATTAGAGAGGAGTGGGAGTTAGGGAAAATAAGGGTACGATGGGATGGGAAAGCCTGATGGAAGAAATTTACATTTGCTACAGTGGGCAATAGGATGCCACTGTTGGCGATAACTTAAAAATGGAAAAAGCAAACTAACGCAGAGTCAACTTATGAAAGGTTCTGAGGGCCATAAATAGGAGACTGAATTTATGGTCGAGAGTGTCAAGATGCCGAAAATAGAAGACTATCAAGCAGTGAGAGGTTTTGAGAAGGAAAGTGATGTGGACCTACTGCAAGTCACTCAGAAGAGGTGGACGTTACATGTCCTAGCCAACAGAACTGACTGAAGCAGAGACCTGGCCTCAAGGAAGGCGATCTATCAAGGACATTTGGGACTCTACCAAGAATGAGTGGAATTCAAACAAATAGACTTGTCTTTACTTTTTTCTCCCAAACTTTAATTTTTCATGATTTTAATGATTTAGTAAATCATTCAGGCTAGTAAAAGCATTTGAAAATCATCAACAGACTTGAGATTTTATTTATGATGGATAAGAATGACTCCTACAAGAGTCTAGGAGTCTTAGATCTTTTAATAGGGTACAATAGCATGGGATAGTTCATCTCTAATAGCAACTTATCCTCATCAATACAATTTCTACCTTTTCCTTCTGTAGCTCTATTCTACTCCAGAAATCTCCACTTTGTGACAACTAATGACCTATATCTGGCGCATATTACCTTATTTCATTCACCCTATTGCTAAACCATAAGCACCCTGAGAACACCTCCTTGCTTATTCTCACAGACACTGCCTTTTATATCATCCAATTACCCTTACGCTATGCAACCAACCTACTCATCCTGAAACTTAAAAAACATCTGTTCCTTCTCCTTGCAATTCTGCTATAATTCTTTTTGCAGCTAAAATCAGCCCTGAGTCATCAAAATGCCTTCAAGATACACTGATCTTAAAAAACATTTAAATGTTTTAATTCTAGCTATGCTCACAAAGCATACTCAACTCTGAGCCAGAAAATAAGAAACTGTTTTTCACTTATCTAGCAAAACCCCCACACCTGGTTAAAAAAAAAATCTTGCAAATGAGATATTAATTTTTTCTTTCTGAGCTAATCACAGCACTCAAAATGCTCAGGTAATTTGTTTATATTCCTGATTTCCTACCAGCTGCTTCTTTCTTAAAGAAATAAAGTAGATTTCTAGAGACTATTTCAAATTAATAACCCTATAATACTTTCACCCAAATCTCTTGGATATTAAGAAGTAATAAAAAATAAAAAGCAGTTAATACAAAAGAAATACAACAAGTAGAGTTGGCCCTCCTAAAAAATGATGGCTGAGCAGAAATATATGACACGATAAACTTCGAAATAGATGCTTTGGGAACAGAAAGGAAAATACTTCATAACTGTATCAGAAGATATTGTAATTAGAAGCCTTTTAATATCTCAGTGATTCACAAATGTTCCCAATACAAGAATGCTCGGCTCTTGTTATTAACAACTAATGAACATAAACACTCAGCGATGACTAAATAAGCAGCAGAGGTAAGATTCTAACACTGAGCTCCTTATACTCCCAACTCTTTTCATGTAAACAAACCACAATAACTCTCTATCTTGAATCTTGTGGTAAAACTACATTTCTTTTGGTCAAGTCACTTAGTTCAGTCAGTGTCTTAACTAGTATTACACCAGTTACAGGGGTAATTTTGGCCTACTGTACACACAAAACTCAGATGGGCTTCAAGGTCTATAATAATATACTATATATGATAATGCAACATAAATAATAACTCATATACACTAAAATAATACTCCCTAGGAGGCAATATAACTGTACTACCTGTTGGCTGTGTAAGCTTGGGTTTGTCACTCAGCCTTGTGTCTTCCTGATCTGTAGAACTGGAAATGCTAAAAGTACCTATACTTAAGTGGTCTGAGAATTAATTAGAACACTGCTTGGCCCATAGTGCTCAACGAATGCTGACTATAGTATTTTTTTGCTTGATAACAGTACTGAATGTAAGTCTTCATGCTTTTGGTTTTAAACAAATAAGTTATCCTATTTTCCTTTTTCAAGTTAGAAAGTTTTCAAATACTAAGAAAGAAGAAAAAAAGATGAGATATCCAAGCAGCTACCGATATGGTTATGACATTTGATGATAAAATGAAAAATATCATTATACATTAGGTATATATTATATTTAAATATTCTTTTATATTACTTTTCTTCAAAGTCTCGGCCTCCTTTAACAAAAGTCAAGTTTTACATTGAATGAATTTTCCACTAGATTGCTTTTACTAGCTAAGACTTAGTCAAATCTCATTCTAAAATATTGCATGTTATCTACCGAGAAGAAATTCTGGATAGTCAGATAATCTAAAATGTCATTTTGGGCCTATCTACATAGATTGTGGATAGATTAATTTTTTAAAACTGAGTGGATCTATAATGTGTGTTCACTGCTAATATTTTGACCATTACCAGATTTAAATCTTAGTAGAAAACTTAAACTACTTTAATATCAGAAATAACATTATTTTAGCAGACAAACCATCGCTTGTGAAGCTATTTCCTGGGTATCAGAAATGCTCTGATCTGGTGACACTGTAGAAAGAATTTAAATACTAATATTTAAAATATTTTAGTAAAACTGTAAACATCCAAATGGTACCTCAATTCTGACTTGAATTTGCAACATTAAACTTAAATCTATAATAGTTTCTCCAAATCTTATATTTCATTGCATTTAGTATAGTTTGTAAATTTCCTGACCTACAAACTTGTCATTTTTCTTACTGGCAAATAATTCTACAGATGATGAAATTTGGGGAATCTGGAGAAAACATTTAACTCACTATTTAGAAAAAAACTAACACTAAGAGAGTATTAGATTTACTTGACTATTTATTCCTGTTCTAGAAAGTTCAAGAGCCCCCTGCCCACACCCACATTTATTTAGGATGGGAGGGCACTTACTGCACCAGTCTCAAACTCCTGAAGGTGCTCAACGTAGCAACTTGAATACCTCCCATCTCAAATTTTGGCAACATTTATTCTCTTCATACGACCTGGTCTCAGAGTTTCAGAGTTTGTTACAGCTCTTGAAGAGGCAACAAAGAGAACACGGGTCTGGAACTTTCCCCACTGCCCAAAGTGTGGCCATGGACTACTTGAAATGAATCTTCACTGCTGTCTCTGCACTTGCGGGCAGAGGTTGTTTCTTGAAAGTTTATTAGGCAAGAGGACAAGTAAATGTTCCTTCATAACTGACTATTTACTGAAGAAATTTTTTTCTCCTTTTGTGAGAATAAAGTAAAATATATAACTTCTAGATGTCTAATATAAATCTAGATCAGAAACTGTGGCAATATTTGTCAGAAAAATGACTTCAGTAATAGTCATTTTAGAGATAATCTTTCATATTTACAAGGTTTTCAAAGCCTTTGAAATTTAAGTCAGACAACTACTTTCTGGAAGTAAAATATTGGTAGGAAAAATCACAACAGAATAAGACGTACCATGTTATTTCCTTTTGCCAAAATAGGAGGTCCACTGCATTAGAAATAAATACCTAAGTAGACCTGATCATTTACTTTCTTGAGAACATTTCAAAATTACAAAACAGAATTGTTTATTCTTTTTCTTTCCAAACTGCATTTAACAAGAACTCTGTTTGATATGATAGTCTAGTTTTTAAAATAACTAGAATATACTAAAATAACTTCTAATATTTTTCTATAAAATGTCTAGCTCAAGAGAGATTGGAAATCACTGGAATTTCCAACTAAGAAAAATGCTAACTTTCTTAATTAGAAAATAATTTGAGGACTATATTTAAAATGTTCTCAGAATAATGTATTCACAAAATCTACATTTCAAATAAAGCTATCGATGTTAAAAATAATTTACAACGAAATCTTAAATTAGAAAATAAAATAATTTATATGGCCTCAAAGACATTCCAATTAAAGATGTAACAGAGATTAGAAAATAAAGCTTTAATGGGGCTGGCCCCGTGGCCAAGTGGTTAAGTTCGCGCGCTCCGCTGCAAGCAGCCCAGTGTTTCGTTGGTTCGAATCCTGGGCGCGGAGCGGACATGGCACTGCTCTTCAAACCACGCAGAGGCAGCGTCCCACATGCCACAACTAGAAGGACCCACAACGAAGAATATACAACTATGTACCGGGGGGCTTTGGGGAGAAAAAGGAAAAAAATAAAATCTTTAGAAAATAAAGTTTTAAGGCTGTAAATATATATATAATCAGAACCAGAGTTTTAAATACTTTGATGAACTTCATGGTAAATACTTAATGGTTAAAACAAAAAAATAAAGCTCATAGATACAGAAAACAGATTGGTGGTTTCCAGAGGCAGGCGGTGGGAGAAATGGGTGGAGGGGGTCAAAAGGTACAAACCCAGTTATAAAATAAGTAAGTCACGGGGATGTAACGTACAGCATGGTGACTACAGTTAATACTGTATTGCCTACTTGAAAGTTTCTAAGAGAGTAGATCTTAGAAGTTCTCATCACAAGAAAAAAAGAAAGTTTTGTAACTATGTAAGGTGACAGATGTTAACTAGACCTATTGTGATCATTTCACAATGTATACAAACATGGAATCATTATGTTTTGCACCTGAAACTAATATAACGTTATATGTCAATTATAAAAAACACTTGATTTTCCGGGTATTCTTCAATAACAATGTTAATAAATATTTACTGATTGATTTTGTGTCCCAGGCACTAGGCTAAATGCTGAGGATACAGAAGTGCACAAGACACAGCCTACAGGGCTGACAGCCTTGCAGATAAGTTTTCTAAGGACACGAAAATAAGAATACTGAAACTGAAATGTGTGACTATAGGCCTTAATTATTACTCAATTGCAGGAGAAGCACTACTACAGAATACTTTTTGGAACACTAGGTCTGCAAGTACTATGTGTCTTGTTGGTAAATAATGCATGATTTTAAACATCCAGAAAGTTCCAATATGGGCTCACTTGACAGCCTAGCAGTGACCCTGAAGCATTCTGTCACCAAATGTGCAGAATAAAAAGTTGTCAGCAACTTAACAGCTATTGCATAGAAGTAGGGAGGCTTTTGGCTTCCATGAGAGTTTGCATTTTTTAAAGGTTCCTTCACTTTTTGAATCTATTTTCAACAAAGGGATAACCAGATCCACCCTTATTACTGCAATATGAGATACTGACAATTTGCGTCTTCATTTACAGTACTACAGAATATATAGTCATTATTCAACGACTATGTCACACAAACCTAGATCTGATCCCATTGCCTTCTCTCACTTTCTCATACACCTCCATTTCTTTATAGGAGATCTTACCTTAACTTCTTTCTCTATACTCAAAATACATGAAATCATTTGGAAGACAGAGCAGCTCCCTTCTGTTCTTGAGAATTAGAATTTCTTTGAAACAGAAAATAGTTTTACTTGGCTCCATAAAACATCTTACTTCATTTCTCATTTATCTTTGCCTGTCATTTTCTTCCTCCCTCTTCCCAGCAACTCTGACATCTCATCATGTTCCTCCCCTCCAAAGCAGCTCTGAGGGTGATCATGAACTCAGGGCCGGGGAAGCTTCCTCGCTAGCATCTGCATCACATAAAAGTGACATTCTCCTGCCAGAAGCATATGGCAGCACTAGCTGGACAAGTCCTACCCTGCAGCAGTCTTTGCCAGACTGTGAGTCGTGACTCATTTTCTAAGAGAGAAGTTAGTTTAGTGAGTTAAGACCAGCATTTAAAAGCCAGTCAATAAAAAAATAAACAGAACAGAAAATATAGCTACTGTATCACACTTACATTGAAACTTCAGTTTATGTTTTTTGGTATAAATACATGTACGTGTATGTGTCCTGGATCTCAACGGAAATACATTTCTTACATTCCTACAGGTCATGGTCAAAAATTTGGAAGCCAGTAAACTAGAATACTCAGTTTTAGGGTGTGCATCATTTTTTTTTAAATATTTAAATTTTTTTTTTTTTTTTGGAGGAAGACTAGCCCTGAGCTAACATCTGCTGCCAATCCTCCTCTTTTGGCTGAGGAAGACTGGCCCTGAGCTAACACCCATGC
Organism: Equus asinus; assembly: GCF_041296235.1. Taxonomy (NCBI): domain Eukaryota; kingdom Metazoa; phylum Chordata; class Mammalia; order Perissodactyla; family Equidae; genus Equus; species Equus asinus. The sequence goes on from NC_091813.1 coordinate 27,167,217, forward strand.
CCATCTTCCTCCACTTTATATGTGGGACGCCTACCACAGCATGGCATGCCAAGCGGTGCCATGTCTGCACCTGGGATCCGAATCGGCGAACCCCAGGCCCCCGAGAATCGGAACGTGTGAACTTAACCGCTGCACCACCGGGCCAGCCCAGGGACTTCATCTTTATCTGATGTAATACTTCAAATATTTTAGAGTTTAAAATATGGATGTTAAATAATTTCTTTTAGTAAAAAGTGTGTCAATTTTTAGTCAAAAAGCCAGATGTTTTCTAAAAGATCGTCAGTAAACAAACCAAATCAGTTTTCCTAGTTTCTTTAGTATTTCATAATAGAGGCCCAAATAAACACTTTATCTTTAAATTTCATTTACCCTAAAAATTAAGAGTGACAAGTTACTGGCCATCTCGAAAATATTTTCAAGTACTAAATAACAATCTAAGTGAAATATACCTTAAAGAAAATATATTCTACTTTTTTTAATAGAAAAATGTCTGAGGGAATGATTTGATGAATTTTCAAATATAATTTCAAAAATGAAGAACAGATCGTTATTTCTTTGCATCTACTGCATGTGCATATGAGTACAAACACCAATCTTCTATTTCCTTGGCTGTAAAGACATTTTTAAAAATTCAAGCTCAGAAAGCTTAGAGTTTGAGACTGTGACTAATGGCGGCCAGTGCCTCAGCAGGGATGGAACCAGGCTCTGAGGCACAGAAGAACTTAGCTGTAGTGCCTCAGAATAATGGCTATATTCCTTACTTTTCACATATGGTTGCTGCATGGAATTCATGGTTAAAATACAGAAGATACTTTTCAGCTGTTGTGCAGTGTCAAAGCAGAAACTGTGTCTGACTCAGCCTCACAGACTCACACACTTCTTGGACTGTCAGAACTGGAAGAGGCAACGAATGCCAAGCCCTGCAGGGAGGGACAGCCCTGTGGCCTTGAGACTTCCCATAACAACCCCTGAGTTGATTAAAAGTGATGCTGACAGGCTTCAATCCTTCTTGTTTTATGAATTCTGTCTGCTAAGTGGAGCCTCCAGGACTAGAAAGCTATGAGAATAGCATTAAGATTTTTACTAGACCATGAAATGCTCTAGAAAACAATACAGAATAATAGGTATAAAATGTAAACTACTAAACTTGAACAAGTCTACAAAAATAACTTATGAATAATAGAATATAGATACACACAATTAAGATAAAGTCATTATGCAAAGATGTACAGAAATAACCCCCACCAAATATAGGACTTCTGGAAAACTTCTGATACTTGAAAGCATACAAATAGGAATTAAGCAAAATTTTGTTTTAACCAAAACTTCATCTTTTAATTTCAAAGACTACATATAAAGGTATAATGAACCATATCTCTTAAGAAAACCCTAAGCCATGTACAGCCCAGCACATTTAGAAACTTAATCTCAGTAAAGTTGAAAGAAGTTAGTCTTGGATGAGGGTGAAATTTGCTTCATTTATAGCACAAAACAATAGCTGTGGACATGTGAGGCAACTCCTTTCTTGTTCTGTATTACAACTCATTATAAAATGATCAGTGGTTTATTTAGTTTACTATATTTTAGGATAAAACAAGAGACTAGCCCTGTATTTTTACAATCAAGTACTTCAGATGACATATTTTCTCTAAAACTTAAATTTATGTTTTTAATACCTTTTTGGTTAATAGAAAAGCTTGGGAAAACATATTTTATTCACTTTTTAGGGTTCTTCTTTTGGGATCCTTAAACGCATTTCAGTGGGGTCCATGAACCCCACTGCACGTGTGTGTGTAAATTTTTCTAGGGAGCAAGTCCATAGCTTTCATAGGATTCTGAAAGGGATCAATGATCTGAGAATAGAGTCAATGCTTTGGGTGCAAGTTATATATAAAATGACTGAGTTTATCTGAAAAAAGAACCCTCCAGATGACTTATAGAAGATGTTAAGAAATAAACAGTAAGCTGGAATTTTGCTGTTAGTGCCATGGAGTCAATTTCCAAATCCTCATGACCCTGTGCACATCAGAGCAGACCCCTGCCCAGTCTTTTTGAGCCATCCTCTCACCTTCCAGCGCTGTTATTAGACAAGGCTCTGCTGCTATCCATAGGGTTTTCATGGCCAATTTTTTCAGAAGTGAGTAGCCAGGTCCTTCTCCCTAGTCTTAGCCTGGAAGTTCCACTGAAACCTGTCCACCATGGGTGACTTGCTGTATTTGAAATGCTGGGGGCATAGCTTTCAGCATCACAGCAATGTCACAAAGCTGCTACAATATGACAACCTACAGGCAGGTGGTGTGGTTCCCTGACCAGGAAACAAAGCCAACTCATGGTGGTGGCGCTGAATCCTAACCACTAGACCACCAGCGCTGACTAAGTTGGAATAACTGCTCCTAAAAATAATGAAACTAGCATGAACATGTACTGGTCTAAGACTACCATGAAGTCCCATGTTTGCACATATTTGTGTCTTTATCTAGGGCTTGGATAGAAAATCAAAACTAAAAATGGGTAATGATGAAAGAGTGTGTGTGTGTGTCCGTAAGAATGGTTGTAATGACTTATGATGTATATTAACAGTACAGATATCTATTGTCATGTTACAGCAAATTTCTGAACTCATTTGACTCTGTCCAAATATCTATTAACCTTTTTGTGTTTTTCTTTTTCTCTTTCTGATCTTTATAAAATGAAGCTCCATTTTAGAAACAGAATTGTAAAACGTCTCTTTAACAGAGCCTCTAACATGTCACTCACACTTAGTCCTGTGATGTTAACGAATGAGAATTCCTTTTCCTGAACAATTTCCTTTCTCGATTTACAAAAAAAAAAACTTACAACAAATATCTTCCTAAGAAAAACAACAGTTTCCATTTATTACAGGTTATATCTGATATCTATGCCACACATAGTAGCATTACATTTAGTTTAGTGGGAGAAAAATGAGCATAAAACTGGTACTTCATGTCCTAAAAAAGTCAGGTGCAAGGCAAAGGAGAAAATGAACGTTAAATTTCTACCTTAATCTCAAGCATTTAAATCCTGACTTTTCATTGTTCTCCAATTAACTTGTAAGTATTCCAATTAGGGAGAGATGTACATAACACTTTCATAAGAACCATAGGAATTATGAAAGAACTAGGATAATTAATAAAGATAAGAAGTCCATTCACAGTGTATGAGTGAAACCTCTCCCACTGCAACATCAAAGGAAAAAGGTGCACTAAAATAATGGACTTTTTCTACCGAGTTGATTATCCCAGCAAAAAGGATTGACAAGGGATTGACCTCTGTCACCAGGCTTGTTAGGAAGGGCCTGGATAAAGAAAACGTTATGTTAATGAGTCAGGTGAGGGATGGAGAATTACCCTCTCACACACTTAGACGATGTTTTTGAAACAGTATGTAACACAAACACACATGCACAAATTTTTCCTTGCCCTAAATATATCAGATAAGCCTCTCAGTTTTAGTTATTTCAGTTCTAATAAGGAGAAACAGGATTTACCAAACCAATGAACAGAAAAAAATTGGGCTTTCAGAAATGTTCCTGCTGAAACCTGTTACGACTCCTGGCTACACTGCTGAATTGGGTGAAGAGGAGAGTGAGGGAGGTTTATGAAGAGACTTGCCAACTCCACTCGTATTCCAGGGATATTAAAAATAGAAGGAAAATGTACCTGAATGCTTGTCATTCCTTGAGGAAATCAGAAAAGTTCAAGAGGGTCCACAACTTAAGATCCTGATGATGAACTTTTCAGAGTGTTTTGATTTAAGTTAAATTAATGGAGGTATTTAAAGAGATGCTGATGCTATGGTAACTAAGACACGATTTTTCATTTAAAAATGTCAATAATGTGACTAAACCTCCTCAGTATTAAATACCTTTTATGTCCTATTCTGAAAATTCCTTGTTTTTCAAAGCATAAAAATATATGTCATATATGCATATGGAAAGGAATTTAAACTCACATCCCACAAATGAACAGGAGAAAAATAATTCATGGAGCCAAGAAACAACTGTGAAGAAAAATCAGAAAACTAAACAAACAACAAATTTTTTAGGCCTGCCAGAAAACATTAACAAAAATTATAATAACAAAGAAAAAGGATGATCTCAAACTTGCCTTTTTATTAACTACCTTGAACTTTCATATTATTATTCCATTTCTTACAGGAAAGCCTAGGTGGAATCTACAATTCAACCCTCAAATAATATTACTACAAAAAGTATTTTTTTTGCTGAGGAAGATTCACCCTGAGCTAATATCTGACCCCATCTCCTTCTATTTTGAACGTAGGCTGTCACCACAGCATGGCTGCCACTGAGTGGTGTAGGTCCGTGCTGAGAACCCAACTCTGGCCACCAAAGCAGAGCATACCGAGCTTAACCACTAGGTCACAGGCCCAGCCCCCTATAAAAACAATTTTTGATGAAAGACTGGATGCTTTCCCTCTAAGATCAGGACGAAGGCAAGGATGTCTCTTCTTACCATTTTTATTCAACTCTGTACTGTAGTTTTTAGCCAGTAAAAAAGTAAGAAAAAGCAATAAAAAAAAAAAAAAAGTAAGAAGCAGCAATAAAAGGCATCCAGATCAGAAGGAAAAGGAAAGTTGTCTTTTTTAGTAGATGACATAATCATTTATGTAGAAAATCCTATCAAATCTGCAAAAATGCTACTAGAATAATTGAGTATAGTAAAATTGTATGATTTAAAAACAAAAGAAATTTAATCATCTTTTTAAATACTAGCAATGAACAATCAGAAATTGAAACAAAAATACTTTTATAATAGCATCACAAATATAAAACATTTACAAATAAATTTATTTCAAAAACGTGCAAGACCAATACACTGAAATAACAAAATACTGCTGAGAGACATCTTCATGAACCGCAAGATTCAATATTGTTAAGATATCATTTCTCAACAAGCTGATCTACAGATTCAGTGTGATACAAATAAAAATTTCAGGAGGCATTTTTATAGAAATTGACAAGGTGCTTCCAAAATTCATGTGGAAATTAAAGGAACCTAGATTAGCCAAAACAACTTTGAAAAAGAACAAAGTTGGAGGATTTATACTACCTAACTTCATGACTTATTATAAAGCTACAATAATCAAGATGGTGTGGTATAGGCAGAGGGAGAGACACAGAGGTCAGTGGAACATAATAAAGAATCCAGAAGTAGATTCAGACATAGATGATCAATTGATTTGAAACAAAGAGGCAAAAGGATATTCAATGGTGGAAAGGATAATCTTCTTAACAAATGGTTACGGAACAAATGGATATCCACATGCACAAAAGGAGGTGGGGGATGACATTCCTCTATGCCTTAGACCTTGAATCATATATAAAAATTAACCTAAATGGATAATAACTCTAAATGCAAAACCTAAAACTATAAGGATTCTGGAAGAATACATAGGAGAAAAATCTTTGTGACTTTGGGTTAGACAAATATTTCTTAGATCAACACCAAAAGCATGAGCCATGAAAAAAAATTAATAAACTAAACTTCATCAATATTAACAAGTTCTGCTCTTTGAGGACCCTTTTAAGAGAATGAAAAGACGAGCCACAGCTGGGAGAAAATGTCTATCTGCAAATCACACATTTGATAAAGACTTACATCCAGAAGATATAAAGAATGCTCAAAATTTAACAGTAAAAAAACAAAAAATCCAACTAAAAAATGGCAAGATTTGAGCATACACTTCACTAGAGATGTACAGATGGCAAATAAGCACACGAGAAGATGCTCAACATTATTAGTCATTACAGAAACACAAATTAAAACTACAATCAAACATCACTGCACACCTACAAGAATGGTTCAATTTAAAAAGACTGACCATCAAACATTGGTGAGCGTGTGGAGGAACTGGCACTCTCACACCCTGCTGGTGAGAAAAGTTTGGTAGTTTCTTAAAAAGTTAAACACACAACTGTCATTTAACCCAGCCACTCCTGTCTTAGGTATTTACCCAAGAGAAATGAAAGTATATATCCATACAGAGACTTGTATACAAATGTTCACAGCATGTTTATCTGTAACAGCCAAAAAGTACAAACAACCCAAATGTCCCTCAACAGGTGAAAGGATAAAGAAATTGTGCTAGAACCATATAATGGAATACTATTCAGCAATACAAAAGAATGAACTATTTATAAGTACAACAACGTGGAGGAATCTCAAAATAATTATGGTGATTGAAAGAAGCAGAGAGAGAGAGAGAAAGCAGAGAGAGGGAGAGAGGGAGAGAGGCAGGGAGAAATACTGTATGACTCATTTATATAAAATTCTGGAAAATGTAAATTAATCTATAATGACATGAAATCAGACCAGTGGTCACCTGGGGACTGGAAGGGTGAAAGGAAGGGCAGGAGGGGGGAACGTCAAAGGGGCCCAAGGAAATTTTGGGAGGTGATGGATATATTCATTATCTTGATTATAGCGATGAATTTCACAAGCGTAAGCATGTCAAATTTATCAAATTTTACACTTTAAATATGTGCAGTTTATTGTATTTATTATATCTCAATAAAGCTATCAATTATTTGTTTGTTTATTTATTGCTGAGGAAGATTCGCCCTGAGCTAACATCCAGTGCCAATCCTCCTCAATTTTTTTTTTCTTTGCTTCAGGACGCCCAGCCCTGAGCTAACATCCCTGCCAATCTTCCTCTATTTCGTACGTGGGACATCTCCGCAGTATGGCCAATGAGTAGAGTAGGTCTGTGCCCAGGATCCAAACCCACGAACTCAGGCTGTCAAAGTGGAGCACACAGAACTTTAACCACTGGGCCATGGGGCCAGGCCCTATCAAAATTTTTTTAATGGCCAGAGGGGTAATCTGAAAGATTAATCTATGGCTCTAAATTGTTCTCTTTTTAACTAATCAACTGAAGTATTTCAGTCAAAGTCAACTCTACTATGGGCAAGAACATTAAAATAATCAACTCTTTGAAAAACAATTTCTTCCTCAGCAAAGATACGCAAAAGCAAATGAAATTAATAATTCACATTCACAATATTTTTGATACGTTGACGGTTATTTGCAGGGTTTTGGTGGGTTCTGGACAAGTGAACCACCAGTACAAGAAGTATACTAGAAAACAAACAATCATACCTTGATTTGTGCAAAGGGTCTTTCATAACCTCCAACATAGAGAAGGCCAACATTCTGAGGAAGTAACCTACAAAGGACAAAAAAAAACCCATTATTTTTAAATATTCTTCCTTAAATGTAAGGTTGTATAATCATCAAAATTTGTATAACAGATAGACAACTGTGAAAAAACAATATCTATGAAGTTATTCTTGTCTTTTGCACTATCGGACAGGAACCAGCAAAAGAATAATTCTTATACTTCAGAAAATAGTGGGTAAATGTTAAGAATGGAAATGTAAATGCAGAACACTCTAGCATATTAGTTATTCTAGCAAAATTACTGCATAGTGTCTCTGGGGGGAATATTAAAATAAGTAATGCATATATTTACAAATCTATAAGGATCCAATTCAAGAAACACTCATTGTATATCTATATTACACATTATAGGAGATAACACAAGCCTAAATAACTCAGTCCCAAAATTTAATGGGAAAACCAGACACATAAATAATTAACCTAACAAAAGGTGGCCTCTGATAAGTACAGAGGTATTCACCATTGCAAAGTAGTGGAATAGGAGTTACTTGCTATGGAGGGAGATGGAAATGTTTGAATAGGTGGAATTTGGGCTTAGCCTTAAAGGGTGAGTAAGGCGAAGGGAGAAATTTAAACAAAGTCCTGAGAATGCAGAAAATTTGAGACAAAGAATGCTAGAGTAACGGATAATTTAGTTGGAGATGAAAACCCAAAGGAAGTTTGGAATGGACCATGAAGAATGTCAGATGCCATATCTTTAATTTGTAAGCGCTATGAAGTCATATTTTCTAAGACCTACTGATTTCTTATAAAAACAATAAATGCACGTGAGAATAAAAATCAAACCATATAGAGGGTGAAAAAAAAAATAACAGTTACCTTCCCTGGCATCATCCCTCACTTCCTATCCCCTCTTCAGGGGGTCCATCATTCCTGACTGTATTCAAATATTGTGAATGAGGAAATAAATACCATCTAGAGAATTGTGCTTGTGGAGTGTGTAGTGGTGTAGGGCATGAGAAGAGCATGATTAAAGTAAATATTCTTGTGTTTATCTCATCTTCCTTTTATCATAAATCTTTTCCTAATGGACACTGTGAGTAATGGACACAACTCCAGTCTTAACATTATTGTACATAAAGAATACAAAATTGCCTATACTCCTTGCCCAAAGCAACTAGGTCAAGATAGGAGTCCCCTCAGAATCGAGATAGCAAAGTTAATAGCCTTTTATGGCAGGTAAAAAATTATCTCTAGGATGATTGTAAATTCTATTACATGAATCTGAGAATGGAACACTGAATAGTATCTAAAGTGAAGGAAAAAACAGCAAACTCACAACAATCAAATGAAAAATTCTCAGTGTACCATACTAGTCTAATCATAAAAAAAATCAGAACACATGATTATCATAACCATCCTTTTAAATTTAGTTAGTGACTTCAAAAACTCTACTTCAAAAATTCCAGGATATGCATTTATTCATATTTTAACTTCCCTGAAATCAAAATGACTCTGATACTCTACAGTGTCTTCTAATCATTGTTACCAGGTGACAGGTGTCAGGTGGTTGTGTGGTTACCTTCCATTGACTCAATCTAGTAAGACTAAGAAAGCATACTCTCAAAGCACCTTAGATTTTACGAAACAAGGTAGATACCCAGTTCCCGGGAACATCCTCTGTTCTCCAACACTCCTTAAAGGCCTATAAAGCATTAAAGGCCACTAAAAGAATGCTAATAGTTTATGAACACAATCCTAAATTAAACCAATTTAGGAAAATGCTACTTAAGTTTGGAATACAAGTGATACTTGAAGTAATTAGCTTTGGCATGTTGTTGAAGGTTATAACCAAGACTGAAGGCATTTGTTCACTGCATGCAAGTAGAAAGCATGAAGAAATGTCCCTAAGTCTCAACTGTGAAATGGAGAATTTCTTAGCCATCAATTGACAAATAAGAAATTAATCCAACCAACAAAACTTTAAATCTCCCACAAATCATTGCTAGGATCACAAATTTAATGTTAGTGATACATATCACTAGTAATTTATTTCCTGTATAACAAATGTTCACAAAAACCTTGATAAACCCCCTTTTAGAAGTAAGAACAGTTACTGTTCATATAAATAGATGCTGGAAAAAGAAAAGAATAAAAGCTGGTTGACATTTAAAAATCAATATGCCTCTAATTACTATGCATATGCATTTCAGGAAGCTTGCCAAAATCCTATTTAACGTGTCCCCCCTACCTCCAACTTGCCTATCTAATAACTACCTTTTCCTAAACAAGAAATTTCTTAAATCTATCAAATACATAGCATATATATATTTCAGCTTTTAAATACCATTCCTTCTCATTCGTGTACCTATTATTCCTTACCATAGTATATTACCACCATCATTTGAGTGGGTTTTAATATGTATCATAATTTAAAGGCCTACTATGTATGTGTAAAATAATTAGTACTTTGAGAACACAAATTCTCACTTTTAAGATGGGACTTTTCTGAAAATGTTTTTACTTTTCAAAAAGTTATTTTGCCAAATTGTATACATAATTATTGTCAAATAATAGGCACCATTTTACCATGACCGGGTACTTGCGTGTAATATAGCAATCACATTTTAAATCCCCAGAGTAAGGCGTTAATTCAGCACTGATAGATGCATTTATACGTATATGTTAAAACAGAAACCCTGACTCATTTAGTACCAAGTAATTGTTTTGCCTTTAAGTTACCTGAACATTAACATAACTTATACACAAATGCTAACAACTCTTAAAATATTTGCTTCTAACTAAATGCTTCTATAGTGTGGCTACCAAAAGGATGTTTTTGGAAAGTAGCGAAGATAAGGCAATGTGTGTGTGGGGGGAGATCTATTACAGCTTTTGAAAAAATAAAGATACACAAAACTAACGTTCAATTTGCTTCAATTTCCAAAATACAAATATTACAAACACCTGTCCAGGAAAGAAAGCTGCAAAATTATTTCCAGAAAAGTTTCTCACAGAAAGAAGGGAAAATAAAACTTGTCAGGTAACAGAATGAACATTATTTAAAAGAACTTCATTCACCATAAATTGATGATATATCAGACATAGAAAAATTGCTTTAAAAAGACATTGAGTCTATAATTATTCCAAATTAAAAGTTAAAAAGAGGGAAAGATGATCTTTTTAAAAATAAGAATAAGCTCAATAACTCAAAATTAACTACTCTGTCTAAAAGCTATAATTATAATACCTACTAACTTATACTTTTCAACTGCAACAAAATACCTTCAAAAAACTTACAGTATCTTAAATACTGACTTATATCAAATCCCACTTCTTACCCAAACAGAAAGTTCTCCAAAGAGAAGACTATGTCCAACATATCTACTACTAGAAAAAAAGAGAAAGCAAATGCACTTACTATGGGATCACTAGTGCCCTTTTGAATTTGAGAAAATGCTATTATTAAGAAGGCCTAAATTATTAGGAATTCTAGTAAATTCTAGTAAATGAAAGCAGCATATGCCCATAGGCCCAGATAAAACTTGGATGAGCCAATAAGTTTATTATTATCCTAAGAGACTTTTTCATAGCCTACACTTTTCTATTCTGGTTTGCTTTCTAAATCCTAGTACAGGCATAACAAAATGCTCTAGATTATTGTTAAAAAAAAAAAAAAAAACCACCACTACCAACAATGACGTGTTTAAATAAAGAATCTATTGGCCAATAGAAATAAATCACCTGAAAATGATGTTTGGTTAAGTGAAATATAGAGGGAAATAAATAAGACAGGGGAAAGATTAGTAAGATGCTAAAGTAAACAAGAGAAAGCTGAGTCATTTTGCAAAGGGATACAAGAAGAAATGTTGGGCTGTCAATATTCAGAGAATAAATACCAACACGATGTATAACTATCTTATTATCAGACAAAGAAAATGTCAAGGTAAAAAGTATTATTGAGACAAAGGAAGATACCTCAAAATAATAACACGTTCAATTTGTCAGAAATGTATATGCATCTAATAACACAGCTACAAAATATGTAAAATAAAACAATTAACAAATGTATGTGACGAAATTAAACAAATCCACAATCACAGTAGGAATTTTAACTTTCCTCTCTCAGTAAATGATGGCAAAAGCAGAGTACAAAAGCAAGAATACAGAAGAATTCAGCAACACCATTAACAAAACTGTCTACAACACCACTCAGCAGCGGCACAACACATGGAGCACAGAACATGCACACACACAACATTTACAAAAACTGGCAACGCACAGGGCCATGAAGCTGATGGGGTCAGGGCAGGCCGCCCCAAGATGCACCACTCTGGTATGTGGATTATTTCCAGCTGAAGACAATAAAGGCTCAGACTCAGGAAGAACATTCGACCTTTTCCCCCTAAGTGCCTAAAAGAAGTTTAAAATAAAGACCTGTCCCCAGTACAGGCCATCATCACAGATAACTCTAGGTTTCGGCAGATTGGGAGGATCCTTGCTAAGCCCACTCTTATCAAAGTTCTATTCGCCAAACACTTGCTTTTCCCTTTCCATGTGAGTTGCCTTCCTCCTCTTTGAAGCCCCAAATCACCACCCCAACATCCTCCTGGTCTGTAGCTGAAGATACTTAAACAGGAAGCTTGGCCACTTGGCTGAGTTACTCAGTTTCTCCTGAGTTTCTCCTGTGTATACACACTATTAAACTTTGCTTGATTTTCTCTTGCTAACCTACCTTTTTAATTATTTGACCAGCCATAAGAACCTTAAGGAAAAGCTGGGGGAGGGGGAATTCTCCCACTTCCCTGACAAAGCAAATTAAAACAAATAAAGTAATTCATCTTATAGTCTCTGAACACAATAATTCAGTTAGAAGTCAAAAACAAAACTAACCAGAAAATTCTCATGTCTAAAAAGATATCCTATAGAATAGAAAGGAAATTCCAATAGAAATTATGAAATATTTCAAACTAGACAACAAAATAACAATATATCAAAACTTGTGAGGTGCAGCTAAATCTAAATTAGAAATTTATAATCCAAAATGCATCTATCAAAAAAGAAGAAATGCTGAAAATGAGTTAACCAACCACATCAAAAAATTAGAAAAATAACAGTAAATTAAACCCAAAGAAAATATTTAAAAAAAACAGTGCGCAGGGGCTGGCCCCGTGGCCGAGTGGTTAAGTTCGCGCGCTCCGCTGCAGGCGGCCCAGTGTTTCGTTGGTTCGAATCCTGGGCGCGGACACGGCACTGCTCATCAGACCACGCTGAGGCAGCGTCCCACATGCCACAACTAGAAGAACCCACAACGAAGAATACACAACTATGTACCGGGGGGCTTTGGGGAGAAAAAAGGAAAAAATAAAATCTTAAAAAAAACAAAACAAAAAAACAGTGCGCAGAAATACATGATTAGAAAACATACACTAGAGAGGATTAAGAGATTAAAACTTATTTCTCCTAAAAGAATGATTAAATTGATAAACCCCTAATGAGACTGACAATAAAAAGGGTAAGGCACAAATAATCAGTATCAGGAATAATAAAGAGAACATAGCCGCCTACATATACTAAAAAATAATGGAAGGATATTATAAACACCTTTATACCAACAAGTTTGAAAATTTAGAATGGAAAAACTTCTAGAAAAATATAATGTACTAAAACTGACACACAGAAAAATAGATTATCTTAGTTGTCCTACTATAAAAAATTTTAATGATCTCCACAAAGAAAGCAAAAGGTCTAGGTAGATTCTTCAGCAAATTCTACCAAACGTTTAAGGAAAAATTAATTTCAATCATATACAAATTTTTCCAGAAAAGAGAAAAAGAAGGAATATTTCCCAATTCATTTTATAAAATCAGCATAACTCTGACACTCAGATATGAAAATGCAATGTTGATCAAGAGAGAATGAGAAGACAAGCCAGAAACTGGGAAAAAATATTTGCAAAAGACATATCTGATAAAGGACTGTTATCCAAAATATACAAAGAACTTGTAAAACTCAAACAATAAGAAAACGAGCAACCTAATTAAAAAAATGGGCCAAAGACCTGAACGGACACCTCACTAAAGAAAATATACAGATGGTAAGTAAGCATACGAAAAGATGTTCAAAATCATATGTCATCAGAGAAATGCAAATTAAAACAACAAGATACCACTACACACCTATTAGAATGGACAAAATCCAGAATGCTGACATCAAATGTAATGAGGATGTGGAGCAACAGAAACTGTCATTCACTGCCGGCAGGAAAGTAAAATGGTACGGCCACTCTGGAGAACAGTTTGGCAGTTTCTTACAAAACTAAACATACTCTTACCATATGATCCAGCATCCCACTCCTTGGTATTTACCCAAATGAGTTGAAAACTTATGTCCACTGAGACTTAATAAGCTCATTAGAAAATAGATATGGGAAAGCAAAAGAACAAGAATGTAAAAGATTCTCCTAAAGAAGAACAAAATAAGAAGACTGGCTCCATTAGATGTCAAGACTTCTTATAAAGCTTCAGCAATAAAGAAAATGAGGTGTTGGCATCAGGACAGACAAGTGGGCCAGTGAAAATAATAGAGAACCTAGAAACAGACCTACACATACATAGACACTTGACTTACAACAAAGGTGGCAATGCAGAGCAGTGGAGAAAAGATGGTCTTCCTAATAAACAATGCTGGGATAACTGGCTATCCACATAGATTACAATATATCATACAGGAAAAGATCGATAAATTTGACTACATTAAAATTAATAATTTCTATTTATCAACAGATACACTAAGATCCAAACCTCACACAATTCACAAGAATAAACTCCAAATGGATTGGCAATCTAAGTAAACAAAACAAAACAAAAAGACCTTATAAAGGTTACAAACCTCAACAAAACAAGTGTTAGAAGCAAAACAAACTTGGGTAAATTCCTCTTTAACTCTGATATAACAAGAGAAAATATTGGTGAATCATACCATATAAAAATAAAAAAAATTAGCAAGGCAAAAATACCACAAAATAAAGTCAAAAAGACACCTGACAAACTCTAAGAAAATATTTGCAACATACACCACATAGAAAAGGGACTAACAACCTTATTATTAAAAACTTTTCAAAACTGACAGGGAAAAGGGCTAATAACCTGATGGAAAAGTAAGAAAAAGACAATTTGCACGAAAAACGGATATTAAGAATACATAAAAATATTCAAACTCACTCATAATTAGAGAAATGAAAATTAAAACAGCAATGAGATACCATTTCTCACCTATCAGATTAGCAAAAATTGAAACGTACGCTCAATGCATTCTGTTGGCCAGGCTGTGGAAAACAAGAATTCTTGCATACTGTTATGGACAAGCAAACTAAGACAACACTTGTGGAGGGAAACGTGGCAATATCTAACAAAACCACATATGCACTTAGTTTTTGAGCCAGTAATCTCCCTTCTAACAATCTGCCTTGAAGATGTAGCCCCAAAAACTCAAAAATACATACTCACAAGGCTATTCACTGCAAACTGCTTCTAACTGCAAAATCTGGGGAACCCCCTAAATGTTCATACATAGCAGTGCGGTTCAATAAGTTATAGTACATCCACACAATGGAGTAACATGCAGCTGTAAAAAATGAGGAAGATCTCTATTTACTGATAAGGAGCAACTTCTAGAATATACTTACTGTTAGGTAAAAAAAGAAAAGTACAAAAGAGGATGTATAGCATATAAACGTATGTGTATACATATATAGCAAGTATTTATGTGTATATATAGTGTGTATATTTCTTTATGTAAGAAAGAAAAAGTATTAGAAAATATTCATGTATCTGTTCATTTGTGCAAAAGAATTTCATGAAAGCTAAAACAGAAACTAAAGAGATTGGTTCTTATAGGGAATAGGTATTAAGGTGCATGATGAGGGACACTTCCATGAGGATAACCTTTTCTATAGTTATGACTGTTATAACCATGATAATGTTCCATATACCAAACAAATAAACAATCAGTTAAAATCAATCAGTTTGTTGGGGGAACCCAAAATGGAATAAAAATAATTGTATTACAAATGAATAATACCCCACATTAAGGGGGATGGGGATGAAAAAGAACTAAAATAAGTAACTTCAGAAAACAGTACTTTGACATATTCTGTAAAGCAAGAGACAAAAAGAACTGTACACAAACACAGTTAGTTCTTGCGTTAGTAAACTCGTTTCTCAGAGGGGCATGGGTTAGTAATTCCGAAAACACTTTATATGCATACAGTCATGCATCACTTAACGACAGGGATACATTCTGAGAAATGCATTGTTAGGCAGTTCTGCTGTGCAAACGCCACAGAGTGTACTTACACAAACCCAGATGGTATAGCCTACTATAGACCTAGGCTACACGGTGCTAATCTTATGGGATCACGGTTACATTTGCAGTCCATCACCGACCAAAACATTCTTATGTGGCACATGACTGTATTAGTATTTAACAAACAAATAAATATATCATGGATAAGGAGGTACAAGTTTCTCACTGTACAAGGTTATAAATAAGACAAGGGGAAAGACTGGAATTAACGTTATGATGTTGGATTAGAATCAGAGGTATTAGCAGAAACTCATGGTTTTCAATATATTCACAGATGGGTAAAGAAATAAATATAAATGTGTGGGTGCATGTTAATACATGAACATTCCTGGCTCTAACAACTGCGAGGGCCTGTAATGACACCAGCAGCAATGACCACACCTAGAATCTAGATTTTTGTTTCTATCATTCACCAGTTAAAAAGAAACAGAAGCCTGGGCTCCTTGGAGAAATGGCTGATTCTTGAACTAAGGGAGGGAAAACATAAGAAGAGCCTGGAACACCTTGTGGAACTAGAAAGTAAAGAAGTGCTGAAAATGATGAGAGCATGTCAAAAAGACACAAAAGTCAAACTGAAGGAGTTCTCAATGACCAAAGTCAAAAGAGCAAAATAAAATGATAATACTGGATTGTAACCCACAGAATAAAATATTCTTAAGCCCTTACTAATATAAGTAAACATACGGGGAAGAGGGACAGTTCTTTACAGTAAAATTCCAATGAACACATTTTATAAGAAGGAGGGAAACTGAAATTCATCATTATTTGAAATATTTACCAAGTTGAAATGGAAAAATACTACAACAATGACTGCTGCAGGCAAAAACAACTGAAAGATATTAGAACTAGAAAATGAAAGCATGATGAGAAGCATGATATTTGCCTGGTCTCAAAGTTTCTCCCCAGAAAACACTTATTAATTACAAAGAAAATACAGCAACTTTAGAAAAACCCACCAGACAACTTTAACCAAGTAATTAAGTCCAACATCACCAGTGTTAAGATTTATGGACATGCCCACCCACCCATCCCCATACCATATAATGCACTGAGAAGGGCACATATCACTTCTACGGTGTTCTTGCCAGAGCATACCCCAAAAAGATCAAACTAAGGTACATTCTATAAAATAACTGCCTAGTACTCTTCAAAAAGTGTCAAGATCATGAAAACAAAAAAAAAGTGAGGTATTGTCACAAATTGGATTGAGGAGACATAAAAACTAACTGCAATGTGGGATGGTGGATTAGATCCTAGAAAAGAAAAAGAATATTAGTGGGGAAACTCACAAAATTAGAATAAAGAATGTAGATAAGTTCATAGTATTGTATCAACATTTATTTCCTGATGTTAGCAATAGGGGAAACAATGTGAGAGATATACAGGAATACTCTGCACTATTGTTGCAACTTTTGTATATGTTTAAAATTATTTTAAAATAAATTTAAAAGATATGCATATATGATCAATTAATTTATGACAAAGGAGCTGAGAATATACAATGGGGAAAGGAGAGTCTCTTCAATAAACAGCATTGGGAAAACTGGACAGCCACATGCAAAAGAATGAAACTGGACTCCTTTCTTTCACCATACACAAAAATCAACTGAAAATGGATTAAAGACTTGAATGTAAGACTTGAAGCCATAAAACGCCCAGAAGAAAAAGGAGGGGGTAAGCTCCTTGACAGTCTTCATGATGACTTTTTTGGATTTGACAATTAAAGCAAAGACAACAAAAGCAAAAATAAATAAGTGCGACTGCATCAAACTAAACAGCTTCTGCTCAGCAAAGGAAACCATCAACAAAACAAAAAGGAAACCTACAGAATGGAAGAAAACATTTGCAAACCATATATCTGATAAGGGGTTAATATTCAAAATACATAAAGAACTCACACAATTCAATAGCAAAAAAACAAACTATCTGATTAAAAAACAGGCAGAGGAACTAAAAGACACACAAATGACAAACAGGTACATGAAAAGGTGCTCAACATCACTAATCATCAGGGAAATGCAATTTAAAACCGCAAAGAGCTATCACCCCACACATGGTAGAACAGCTATTATCAAAAAGATAAGAGACAACAAATGCTAGAGAGGATGCAGAGAAAAGAGAACCCTCATGCACTGTTGCTGGGAATGTAAACTGGTACAGCCACTATGGAAAACAGTATGGAGATTCCTCAAAAAATTAAAAATAGAACTACCATATGATCCAGAAATTCCGCTTCTGAGTATATATCTGAAGGAAACGAAATCACTACCTCAAAGAGGCAGCTGCACCCCCACATTCATTGCAGCATTATTTACAACAGTCAAAACGTGGAAACAACCTAGGTATCCATCAGTGGATGAATGGATAAAGAAAACGTGGTGTGTATACACACATACACACACACAGGATTTTATTCAGCCATAATAAAAGGAAATACTGCCACTGCGACATGGATGGAACTTGAGACTATTATTATGCTAAGTAAAATAAGTCATAAAGAGAAAGACAAATACTATATGATCTCACGTGCAAGTGGAATATAAAAAAAAACTGAGCTCAGAGAAATAGAGAACAGATCAGTGGTTGCCAGAGGTTGGGGGTAGGGGGAATGGGCGAAGGGAGTCAAAAGTTACAAACTTCCAGTTGTAAGATCAATAAGTTCTGGAGATGTACTGTGCAGCATGACTATAGTTAACAGTACTGTATTGTATATTTGAAAGTTGCTGAGAGAGTAGATCTCAAAATTTTCATTACAGGAAAAAAATGTTGGGGTCGGCCCCGTGGCTAAGTGGTTAAGTTCACGTACTCTGCTTTGGGGGCCCAGGATTTCGCCAGTTCAAATCCTGGGCGTGGACATGGCACCGCCCATCAAGCCATGCTGAGGCGGCATCCCACATGCCAAAACCAGAAGGACTCACAACTGAAAATACACAACTATGTACCGGGGGGCTTTGGGAGAAAAAGGAAAAATAAAATCTCTAAAAAAAAGAAAAAAAAGTTGTAACTATGTGAGGTGATGAATGTTAGCTAAACAATAATTTCACAATATATACATATATCAAATCATTATATTGTACACTTTAATACGATGTTATATATCAATTATATCTCAATAAATTGGGAGGGAAAAAGAAATATTAATTTTAAAAAAGACATTATCAAGAGACTGAAAGAAGCCACCAAGTAGAAGAAATTTCTAACACACATTATCTCCTAAGTCAAACATACGAATACCCTAGGACTTGGCAATTCCAATTTTAGGTATACGTATACCCAACAAACATGTGTGAATGCACATGTCCTAAAGCACACACACAAATATGTTTGGCAATTATGAGTAATCACCCCAAACTGCAGTCCATCCAAATGCCTACATATAACACTATGTTTTACATATATATATATATAGTACAATGAAAAGAACAAACTCCACATATGATGGATAAATTTCAAAATCATGACTGAGCAAAAGAAGCCAAACATAAAAGAACATGGGGTTGCATTTACGTAAAGATCAAAAACAGTTAAAACCAAACTCTACTGTTTAGAGATCCATACGTAAGTAATAAAAGTATAAAGAAGAGCAAGGAAGTAAAACCACAGAAGTCTGGGTAGTGGCTATCTTTGGTGGGGGGGAGAAGTTTGTGAATGAGAAAGAACATGCTGAAGGCATCTAAGATGCTGGAAATATATTCTTTCTTGTCCTGAGAAGTGGTTAAATGGGTGTTGCTTACATGAAATTTCATTAAGCTGTACATTCATGTTTTATGTTCTTTTCTGTATGTGTATTATATTTCATAATATAAAAGGTTTTAATATAAAAAGCATAAAGAAAAAACCAACATAAGCAATCAGTAAGAGAGTGACAGAAACTCCTAAATGAGAGGTACAATATTAATGTATTAACATATTTTAATATTCCTGTGTAAATAGACGACTATTTTAAGAGATGAGCTCCTAGGGAATCCAAGTCACTCATCCTCTTCTTAGTATTGGAGCTACATATTCTATGCCATCAATATAATATGAAAACACAGAACTCACATATATGGGCATAATAGTTTTAAATACAAAGGCACTAAAATTGAAAAAAAAATTAAGTGCATTAAAAACGTATAGAAAAATTTTCCACTCCCAGCCAAGACTGAGTAACAAGCACAAGCACTAGACTAGGCCGTACTCCCACTAAACAACTAAAAATACAATGTCACAGAATGGTTTTCAAAAATTGGACAAGAGGCAGCACAGATCAATAGTACTTGAGAGAAGGGAAACAAATTAAGTGAGTCCTACCCCTGCCCCAGCTTACTATCTGGAGTTTTTAGACCACAGGGCAAGAAGGGAGAATCCAGGCCCATAACACGTGAAGTATTTACCATCTGGTCCTTTAGAGAAAAGAAGTGCCAACCCCTACTCTAAACAAATGAATATATACAGCAAAATACTGCTCGGCTATAAAAAGAAATGAACTATTGATACACGTAACAACATGGATGAATTTAAAGTTGAAAGAAGCAAGTGTTGGGGGGGGCACATATTGTATGCTTCCATTTATAGAAAATTCTAGAAAATAAATTCTCAACAGCAGATTGGCGGTTGCCAGATAAGGGGGGGAGACGGAAGGGAGAAAGGGGAGGCAGGGATTAGAAAGGGGCAGGAGGAAACGTTGGGTCTGATGGATATGTTCATCATCTTATCCAGGGAATGATGATTTCACACGTAAAAACCAATCAAATTGCACACTTTATGTGCAGTTTATTATATATCAATTACTCCTCAATAATGCTGTAAAAAATGGTACAAACTTCATCTTCCAAATTTTGTTTAGTAAGAAAAGAAAGTCTACAACTGTTCATAGGCCGTACAGAGAAATGAGTCTACAAATAATTCTAAATTGATCTACCCGGATCATTCTAAATGGACAGTTGATTTATTATTTGAAGAACTGCCTGTGTAAACAGGAAGGAGGATAGTCTGAAAAGTTGATTTTAACGGGGAAATCATCAAACACACGGAGCTCCCTGTCTAGTTTGTAATCTAATGATCCTAAGAACGATTCTACAGCTCACTTCTACCTACAGAGGAAGAGAGGGGGGAATGATCTATGCAGAGATCAGCCTCAAATCTAAACATCTGAATCATCATCATATCCATAAATTTTCACCTCCTTGACATTGACTCCATGATGTATGTGTAAAGCACATTTGTTAAAAGCTTAAGTGGAATACAAATTTCATTTCCTGTACTAGGAAATTCAGAATCTTTTTTCCCCTCTATTTTTGTTCTACAAGTTTCTCTTGTATACTTTGGACAAGAATTTGACCTGTGAAGTCCTCCTTTTCCCCTGGGAAAATGTAGGAACATTATGTTAAGAAGCTGTTTCCGCAGAAAAAGAAATACAAAAGATGCTCTGGAGACTAGAAACAGAGAAATTTAAGCTGAGTGGATATTATTCACAATTCAATTTTTTCAGTCTAAATTATAGCACCATGTCACACGTTGCCAGCTATTTCAATAATAGCTATGATCAATCAAAGAGAAAAATGTTGTTGTTGTTTTTTAAATGACAGACCCCAGAATGACTGAGATTGTTATATTCTATACTGAAAAGACTTACTGCAAATCTGAATTTCAGCTTCGTAGAACTCTCCACAAAATGCTGACTGACATATGAACTACAACCAAAAAGACAGAGAACCACCCAAGTGTCTCACTGACAGAATACACATTAAATTGGTCCTCTCTGTGCTATTAATTTTAACTTGAATACTCCTCTAGTAAATTTTATATATGTATCCTTTTTCTTAAAATATGGATTATGGTAGGTATTGAATTATTATTTTTTCATTGTTAGGCATGTACTAGCTATCTTTATTTTTTAAAGTTATTAATTATTCACTATTTTTATGACTATTTATAAATAGGAATCAGTCTA
This sequence comes from Equus asinus, assembly GCF_041296235.1. Taxonomy (NCBI): domain Eukaryota; kingdom Metazoa; phylum Chordata; class Mammalia; order Perissodactyla; family Equidae; genus Equus; species Equus asinus. The sequence continues at coordinate 27,188,679 of NC_091813.1, forward strand.
TTTTGAGTTAGCTCAACAGACAGTTCCTGCCTTAATTGAATCAATATATTCTTTTATTCAAACAGAGTAACTACTGACTAGTTGTAGTTTGTAAAGGCCTCAAACGAACTTTTTACCTAGTTGAATAGCTCATATAAAAGAATTTGAACTCTGACAATTCATTTTATCCTTTATTTTTATATCTGTTCCAAATAGATTTATAACTAACGATATAATACTAGAACTATTTTTTAATTACTTCAAATTTAAAAGGAACTCACTAGAATCCTGAATTGCATGTCGATTATTTTGCTTATAAATTACTATATTTATCCTTGATATACACCTTGATCAAATAACAATTAAAAGTTAACGCATGAGATAGTTCAACCTCAGTAATGTGACAACAATAATCTAGTCTAAATATTGAAGACGAAGTTCCAGAATCTTAGGTATTGGGCTGATAACAGGAAATCATGAGATGTCCATAAGAAAGACATTTTCACTGGATAGTGCCAGCAGTGCTATAAAGCACAATAATTTTAACATTTCTTAAAACCATGAATATAAACTAAATGTTACCTGGCTGACTAGGACCGCATTTTATAAATGATTTAAAGATCCTCATATCCTTATGATGAAAGCAATTTGATTATTCCCCAGAAATGAGATGCAGGTTATCTGATAATCACAATACTTTTTCATTCATTTTCTCCATTCTATTAAGTGACTAATGTGAATTCTTGAAGCAGGTTATGGTCATTGCAACATTAGAACGTGCTCAGCAAAAACATGAGGGGGAGGTCAAACAATGTTATCTTTTCCTCAAACAAATTAACCAGGCTTTCAGAATGACTTAACAGCATGGAAGTATAATTAAATAGTCACTTCATAAACAGTGATTTCATAAAAGATTTTTTAAGATGTAGTTTTAAAACCCATTCTTTTGTACTCCAACATTCAGAGCAGCATTATTCACAGTAGCCAAAAGAAGAAACAATCCATATGCCCATCGATGACTGATAAACAAAACGTAGTACATACATACAACGGAATGTTATTCAGGCTTAAAAAGGAATGAAGTGCTGACATGCTACAACATAAATCAACCCTGAAAACATTATGCTATGTGAAATAAGCCAGTTACAAAAGGACAAATATTGTATGATTCCACTTATATGAAGTACTTTGCATAGTCAAATTCATAGACACAGAAAGTAGAATAACCAGCGGCTAAGGTAAGAAAGGAACAGGGAGTCACTGTTTACCGGGTACAGATCTTCTGTTCAGGATGATGAAAAAGTTCTAGAAATGGACAGTGTTGATGGTTGTACAACACTGAGACTGTCACTGATTTGTACACTTAAAAATGGTTAAAACGGTACATTTTATGTTAGGCACATTTTACCACAATTTTTAAAAGTGCAAAAATATCCATTCCTAAAATACAAGTCTATCAGCAACTTCAAACATTTTTCTCTTCTTGATCCCCAAAGATATTGTTTCAGACCTCTTCCTTTCTCCAAATCTCCTCAGGTCCATCCCCTCCTCTTCTCCCTCCAAAAACCCTTTCATTTCTCATGAAATGGAGAAAATCCAGTCTTGAGTTACAAGTTTAGCCATCCTTCAATTCATCTGTATTTCTATACATATATTTTTAGCTTTCCTTCTCGTCTCCTTGCTAAAGCTATCTAGTCCTTCATTTATTTGATACTTTCCCAACTTCAACACTTATTCTTTCTTTTCTCAAAGATCTCCAATCTTTTATTTCCTTCCACTTTCTGAGTTAATAAGGAGGGTTACAAGGTCAGAAATGGTCATTCTGAAGTTGAGTCAACTAAAAACCACTACAGAATGGATAATGTTTATGGAAGTAATCCACCTAAAAGAGATGAGTCATATATGGGGACTTCTAGGCTCTTTCTGATCAGGCTGTTATGATGTATGGAAAGGGTGGCTTGAAATCACAGAGAAACTCTGATTCCTAATTGTGGTGCTTATTAACTGTATAACTTTAGGCAACTCATTTAACTCCTCTTTAGACTTAGTATTTTCTTGGGCAAATGGGTATAACTTACTTCACAGAAATGTTTTGAGGATTAAATTAAATAATATATGTACTGAATTATATTTGTTTAATCTAAATCAGTTCGAATATATTAAATGACCAAGGTGTATTCTCAAAATATATGACATTTTAAAAAGAAGAAAAAATTAATTGCCCCGTATGAAATACTGAGGTTTGTGGTTAATGACAAATGAGAGAATTTAAAAACATACATCTGTCAGAATTTACGTGACACGTGCATGTCTGCCTTTATCACAGAGGGAGAAAAAGAGAGAGGCAGATGGTCAGAGGGGAAGACAGAGACCGACTGACATAATCAGCAAAGATGAGTTATCTGGATGCTAGAAAAGTATATCCTAACATGGAAGACAAGCTCTATTACAGCCTGGTGAAATATCTTCCAGGATCACTTAACCCTTTTTCTTTGATCACACAGTCACAAAGCAATCTTCCAATAACTAATTAAGTTTCCTGGGTAGATTAGACACTAGATGCTGTAAATAGCAGGCCTGAGTATGTATGTGTGCGTGTGTATGTATGATATGTCACTACAAATTAGTGCTGATAGTTACAAAAGCAACAATAACAATAATTATAGTTATTTACTGAGAACTTCAATGGTAAAGCCCTGTGCTAAGCTGAATTTTACATTACATTGGTCTTCTCTCTGGTATTAATTTTAATTTGAATACTCCTTTAGTATTAGGAATTTAGGATTGTCATTTAATCTTGTCAAAGAACCCCATGAGTTAAGTACCATTATTATCCCCACTTAATAGATATGGAAGCTAACAGAAATGACTAATTTGCCTCAAGGCACACAGCTTGTAAGAGGTAGAACTGGGAATCAAACTTCTCTTCCTCTGGTTCTTTGTTCTTAATTCTCATGCTGTATAGGCATTGTTTTATTAATTAAAAAGTTTGGTTAAGGATAATTAATTCCCCACAACATGATCAACTCTGAGTGATAAAATCAGTTTCGGGCTTGCAAAGCTCTACCCAACCTCATCAGGCATGCAGAGTATCCGTTCCATCAACACGGCCTACTTCTTCAAAAGAGAAACAAGGGGGAAAAAAAGAGAAAGGCAAGAAGGGAGGAAAACTAGGTCAAACCTCCATTCATCTTGGCTCTCGCCCATCTTCTCCCTCTTTCTGGAAACTGAATCATTTATTGTATATCATTCATTTATAGTATATGCCAGATTCTGGTGCAGGTACCAGAGACATAAAGATGATCTCTGCCCTCAAGAGCTCATAGCTTAAAGAGGCAGAAGGTTTGAAGTAGTTAAACTACAAGAAACTAAGACAAATTAGCAAATTCTATTACAGATCCACATGAAGTATGTATTGTGGTAATCTTTTGAGTACTAAAGACTTTTAAACTCTGAAAGTAGAGGCTTGCATGTTAACTGCAAACTCACATGCTGGTTTTTATGGAATTCCTTTAAATGCACTATAACTCAACATTGGAACCACTACTACAAGTTTTCATATTTTAAGACTCTTATCAAATGCCATGAAGTATCATCATATAACATTTTATATTATAATCCCAGGCCTCTGGTAGAGGGTTTGACACAAAGCAGGTGATCAACGGCTGCATGGTAAGTAAAAAACAAAAGAAAAAAATAACAGAAGAAAAAAACAAAACAACACACACCTCTGTAGGGAAGAACTAACACTGATATTTAGTCAAAAAATACTTGAAAAATGTAATGCATATTTTTAAATGAACGGATATGAAGCAAATTTATATGTAGATAACTTTGCCATAAAATTTTCTGATATGCAAAACCAAAACTGACAGCTAAAGTTCTAGCATGATCCAAACAAGATAAAGATTCCCTGGTGTCAGGGAAATTTAAAGCAGGATTCCTACAAATGGCATAACAGAAATATTGAAGAAGCTTAACAACCTCCTAAAATTCTTCTTCAATCTAGTTTTAGAAAAAAAAAAAAACCCGAGGTATTCATGCAAAATTTTAAAATGTTGCTATATTACATCCTTAGCTGGAAATAAAACATCTGAAATCACCTGTGGCATAAGAGACAACAAACCTTTCAATGTTCTGATTATGGCTAGAAGGGCCCAAGTTAATTTATTTCTAAGATCAAACTTAAATATTCCACTTCATTTCCTAAAGTTTGGTTTTTATCATAGAACTCACAAGTTCAGTGCCTCCTTTGACTTTCTAAGACCAGAATTTCTGCTTCAGGAGTCTGATTTGATCATATATGAATTATTGGGGTGGGAATGGGAAGAATGAGAGCAGAGAAGGAAAGAGAAGTCAGTAGAACATAAAAACAGCACTGAGAGACTTTCTGTCAGATATCAGATAAGAAGGGTGTTATTAATACGATTCTGTAATTTAAATGGTTCCAAGCAGCTAGCTGGAAGATTAGAAAACATTTTCAACTAGTATTGTTTTTAAATAGAATTCTACTACAATTCTTGAAAACGGCAAGCACATTTCAAGTATTTTATAAGGTAAAATATAATTTAGTAAGGCAAGATCAAAGCAGCTTAAAATACGAACATGAAACAACTCCATACGTGTACAGGCACAAATAAAAGTAAAATAAGCTGCACAGACTCTGAAGGAAATTAACTATTTCATAAGTACTTAAGTTAAATTTCAACAAGGTGTCATTCATCAGCGAGGTACTCAAAAGATTATAAGCATGGCAGTCTAAAGTGAAGATGTCCTGAAGAGAAATGGCAAATCAGATTCTATTCATCTGCTATTGCCATAACTAAAATCATCAAATATTTTGTTTCATTTTTTCCTTACAGTATCTATAATGGTGTTTATAAACTACCTACCAATGTTGTTTATAAAGTGCCTACAAAATGTGGGGTTTTTTTTTTTTTTGAGGAAGATTAGCCCTGAGCTAACTACTGCCAATCCTCCTCTTTTTGCTGAGGAAGACTGGCCCTGAGCTAACATCCATGCCCATCTTCCTCTACTTTATACGTGGGACACCTACCACAGCATGGCTTTTGCCAAGCAGTGCCATGTCCACACCCAGGATTGGAACCAGCGAACCCCGGGCTGCCGAGAAGCCGAACGTGGGAACTTAACTGCTGCGCCACCAGGCCAGCCCCTCAAATTTGTACTTACTGAAAGTTTTAACCCTAGTTTAAAAGCAGTCTGACAACGAGAGTGAAACTCAAACTATGTAGTTACTGATAAACTATGAAGAGCACAGTACTTTCAATTACAACCATTCCAGGCTATGAAAAACACTATTATAAAAACAGCCTCATATATGTAATACAGTCTGAAACAAAATTTCTAATGGATTAAGTGTATATTGATACTCCTAACTGAACACAAATAGGATGGTTCGGTTAAAGCTACTGATTGTTCACACATCTCTCTTAGGGAAGGGAGGGGAGAACTGCTGGGTGCTAAGAGCACTATGAAAGGAAAAGAATCCATTTATACAAGCACTATCTGTAAGACAGAGTTAATATACTAGAAATAACATTATTGATAATTTCTTTATAGGAAATATTAGATATTTTCGCTTAAATTTTCTTCCCTTTTTATTAGTATTTCATGACTCTTCCTTCTCATTGCTATTCCCCAAAAGGGCGTTTTGCAGAAATAAATGAGGAAACTGAGCCATCATGATAAATCAAAAAAAAGAAGTAGGAAGAAAGAAAGAAAACTGATGCTGACTGCATCAACAAGGAAACACAATGAATTCCACTGATAAGAACTCTTCGTGCAGAAAGAACTTGATGTTTACAATGTCTTGCCTCAGACAAAGTGACATGCCAGCACTCATACGGGAACATGGTAGTAACAAGTTTATACAGTGAGATGTATAAAAGGAAGAGCTGAAAAAATTTCAAGATATAACTTTGCTATTAAGATACTTGAAATCTAAGAGAAGGACTTAGATCTTAATCTCTGATTTCCTTATCACTCACCAAGTGGATGCCTCTGCTTTCATCAACTCTGCCTCTTCACTGTCTTGTGCATGTGCCATAGACATCTCCGCCTGAAATATCCTTCTATCTTTTTCCAGTAGTTCCCATTTTTGCACACACAGGTCCAGTGCCATCTCCTGTATGGAGCCTGCTTTGACTACCCCACCCTCACTGATGTACCACTGTTCTCAATTCTTCTGCAGCATCAATAATCTGTGTTGCTGAGTTTGGTCCTTATTTATATATTGTCATACATAGTTCACTATATTGTAACTCCCTGTGGGAAAATGATATGTAATATTTCTTTTATATCCCTCACATTGCTTATCATTGTTCTATGTATTCAATAAGATGTTCAATAAACATTAGTAGAATAAATTATAATAATAATTATACTAATAGCCAATATTTATTGTTATATATATCAGATACTGTGGTAATTGACTTGGATTAATTTAATCTTCACAATAACACTATGAGGTAGGTTACAATTAATATTAGTACTACTAATATTAACCCATTTTACTTAGGTGAAAATTAAAGCTTAGTTTGGTAACAACCAGGATCATAGTTCTAAACTTTCATTTCAAAAGAATAAGCTATCCAGAAAACATATGAAAACTATTACACTTGGTACTTGGTGCTTTCAACATATAAAAAGTTTTCTAAGTATAAGGGTAGGGAAAATAGAAAGGCTAACTATCCAGTTAATGCCTCAAACTCACCAAGCTGTCTGGGGTCATTAAAGTATGCCTCTCTCCCTACCTGGAACTCACAGGCCAGTGCCACACACTAGGCACACAGTAACCCTGAACAAGTGAATTTCCTGTTATAATAAATACATTTCATAGCTTCCCTCACATTAACAAAATATAAGTAAGCTATATGGGATCTGCCATTCTCTTCCTAATTTTTTTAGGGTAAAATAGTCATTAATGAAGAAGGAAATGACAATGGCCTTATTTTAAAAATACTAACTGTCCCTCTCAGTTAAGCTCAGTGCCCCCCAGCAAAATTCAGAACTTGATCTTAACATTATCAAACAAAAGATGCCAAGATTAAGAAACTTAGCTAACAGTCCCTTGTTCAATTAGAAAGATAAAGGGTCAAATATGACCATTTCAAGAATCTTTTGAGGAGATGATACATAATTACTTCAATATAATATAAATGTGTAATATATATAATGTGACATATAATAAATATAAATTATATATAATACTTCCATAATATAAATTAATAAACCATGTTTACCAATTAGATATTTAAGAGATCACTATTTAAGCAAATATGATGCCGAATTTACCTTTTCTCTCCCTGAATCCTCTAAAATTAACAAAAGATTTAAGCTAATCTGGGGCCGGCTCCGTGGCCGAGTGGTTAAGTTCGAGCGCTCCGCTGCGGCGGCCCAGGGTTCGGATCCTGGGCACGGACATGGCACTGCTCATCAGGCCACGGTGAGGCGGCATCCCACATCCCACAATTAGAAGGATCTGCAACTAAGATATACAACTTTGTACGGGGGCGGTTGGGGAGATAAAGCAGAAAAAGAAAAAAAAAAAAAAAAGGAAGATTGGCAACAGTTGTTAGCCCAGGTGCCAATCTTTAAAAAAAAAAAAAAGATTTAAGCTAATCTATGGATAACTAATCCTATAATAAAACACTTCCTATATCAAACATAGAATGTTACACAGCAAACAATTACAAACACTGATTAAACAAATTAAAAATATGTAGCTCAAAAGTAATGACCCCATAAATGCTATCTAAAGAGCCTGGAACGAAGCAGAAAGACTGTGACTGATCCCATACATCCACGTTCGATTTCCATCAATCATTTCACATTGCTTGTTCTGAGAATAGGGAAGGCACTGGAGGGCTGAGAAGTACAGTTGATTTCCCAGAATCTCATGGGATCAAGAAACACATTTTACAGTAAAGCCCTTTTTCCTCTTGAAAGTTTGTTATTCTGCATTTGCAAACTGTTGGACCCAAGAGACAAACATCTTAACCTCAAAGACTCAATTTTGTACCTCTCCAGTTACAATTTATTTTAAAGAATAGGAATGGGGGTTTAGTTTTTTAGTAACTATTAATCTACAGAAAGAAACTTTCCAGTCAAATTTTCTTTAATATATGTAGGAATCAATGATGCCCTATTACGATCTGTGAAAATTGAAAATGTAAAAGGCACAGTAGCACAGTAGGCCTTTGCCAATGATAAAAGATGCCAGAGAAGAATGCAACCCTTAAAGGCTTCTTAACTCCTAATGTGAAGAGAGATGCTGTGTGTGTGGAACCAGGTGGCGAGTATTTCCAAATAATCCTGTTACCAGTACCCCAGCCGAAGCAGACAATATCAGTATTAAACGTCTTTCTCTCCTATGTTTGTCCCATAAATGAGACAGTTGTAATCAGTAAGAGAAGGAAAGAGACTGCTCTCCACAAATAGCACAGGTTTTCTCTCTGTAATTCCTCCTCCCTCACGAAATTTGCTGGGTAGAAATCCATTTAGGAAAAGGAGAATTCAGTGGTCATATCAACTAGATTCTTCTATCTGAAAAGTTTCAATTACATCTTTTTTTTCATTCTGTCAAATGTTATGACCAATAAAAAATATTGTTAAAATATCAAGTACCAAAATACCAACTCACAGCTGTGAAAAAATTAGGAATTATACCTGACAAACAGGACATATAAGATGCAAAAGACCCATCTTATGTCTGCTATCTTGGTACTCCATTAAGGTGCTGATTGGCTGTGCTAGAAAGGAATAAATCCCATTTCTGGGAACGAGCATCATTGGTTTAGGCAGAGCTTGAACTATAACAGAGTGACCTCATCAAAAGATTAACAAAATTATTATAGTGAGCTCTTTATGACTTCTTAGAGAGAGAGCAGAAGTGAGGGTTTTTATTCTTTCAGGCAAGGAAATGGGTAAGAACTGTTTCTCAGAAGACAGTTAAACAGTTCTCTGAAATATGGGGCTACAAACTAGGTCAATTCCTAGCTGATATCATTTTACAGAGACTAATATACAGAGACTTTGATGGCAATCCTTTTCCAAATCACGGCAAATGCTATCATCTAAAGCATTCACACCCTCCCCCAAAGTACAAAAGGCCTTCGAGGCCAGAGGTACTGTTTTATGCTAAGACAATAGAGTGTACCCTCGAAAATATTATTTTTTAATGAAAGAGACCAAAAAATCAAGCTCCACAACTCAATGTAATAAGTTGAATATGCAGAAGAAGGACCAATGGACTCAGGTACAAGGGGTCCACCAAGCAAGACTTCATCTGCCACTATGTTTTGCTTTTCTTTCTCATGTTTTTTTTTTCTTTTTTTCTTTTTCAATAGTATATTTGAATTGATGTCATATCAATATATTCTGTACTTTAGGTTGAACGGTTAGATTTTCCTGGACCAGGTAGGAGGTTCCAGTGAAGGCAGGGTTGGAAGGAGGAGGCAGCCTTCCATATGGTGCAATCCAAGGGCTCTCTCTTCCATGCCACAGTGACAAACTATTGCTTTTAAATCCCTTTTTTGCATCACCGGGACCAGAAGGGTTCTGCAGCCAGCACAGTTCCCCTTAGCTGCCTGGTCACCTCACTGACCACTGTCCCAAGGGTAACTGCCCTGCTTTCTAGGGTGGCCCCTGAACTTCAGAACGTAATTTTTGCTTGCGTGCTGAGATCTGCTACTACTAGACACTTCCACACCTTTCGCTTCTCTCTCCTCCCTTCCTGCCCCAGAGCCTGCTGCCTACTGTCAAAGCTCAGCTGTGGGCATGGAGGCTCCAGCTCCAGCTTCTGGACTTGAGGGCTGGTGCCTGACCCTTAGCTAGTCCAGGAGTGCTGGCGCTATCTGAAATCTGTCACACTCTGGCCTCCAGGCTTTTCCCTGTCACTCTCAGAGCTGTTTCACCCATGGCTCTGCTGGATTCCAGCCACTTTGGGCACCACATTGGAATGTGAAGGTTTTTTTCTCTGTCTTCTAATTTCAGTAAAAATGGAATTTATGCAGTTTCTTTTATTTTCCCTGTTGTTGCACATGTTTTTCAGGAGGAAAAGGGATGGATTTTGATGCTAAACTAAAGCCTCAGACTCTGGCAATAATACCAAACAGGCACAAGCCTTCCTCTGAGAAAAGAGGAATCTGAAAAGTGGCTGGCCACAGTTTTCACTTTTTCAAAACACGTAGTATTAAATTATTCATATTCATTTAGTGAATGAATGGCTGATGTTGGTGACTTCTAGAGGAAGGAAGATGAAATCTTAATTTGTAAATATTTACACTAAAATATTATGGAGATTAAGAAAGAAGAGGATCTTATGCTGGGACACTAATAACTTTCAGACTGGATTGAGGCTGAACAGGAGAAAAATATAAAGAAGGAAAATAATGCCAAGAGAGATGCAACTAACCGAACTGCTTTTAGAACACGAGTTAAACTGCTGTGGTTATTTAATTCACATATGTATTGTAAGTTTTAAGATCAATAGATCAGTGCTGTTCACAAATGCAAGCCACATATGTAATTCTAAATTTTCTAGTAAGCACATTAAAAATGATAAAAAGAACAAGATGAAATTAATTTTAATGACATATTCAAAATATTATCATTTCAACAAATGTCAAAGTTATTAATGAGATATTTTACTTTTTTTGTACCAAGCCTTCAAAATCGGGTATATATTTTATACTTACAGCACATCTCCTTTCAGAGTAGCCACATTTCAAGTGCTCAGTAGCCACGTGTGGCTAGTAGCCATCATACTGGAGAGTGCAAATAAAGAGTAAGCAAGCTATCCATCCATTCAGGGACATGACCTGAACAAAAATTCTCAAAGAACTCTACTGAACAAAGAAGAAAATTCTGCTGCATCTCAGGGTGGAATCTGTTGTACCCACTGTAGCCAAGAGTGGAAAGTAACTGCTTATACAACCCCTACCCCTGTCAAAACTGCCTAAGGAATCAGGTGGGGAGGGCCTGGGCCATGCAGCCAGAACCTATCGCTAGACACCATCCTGGAAAGTTAGAAGATGAAGATAATATGCAGGAAGTAATCATCTTGAATCCAAAGGTCATACCTTCTTTGTCGAAAAAGGTTCTATTCTAATCTCATCTATTTGATTTAACTCAAACAGGTAATCCTATCACTTGGGTATCTTAAATTTTTATAATCTACAAGATACATATACAAAACACATATACATCACATTACTTAGATTAGCTTACTTTCAAAATCAAGAGTTGTAACTATATTTCACAGTTAGCTTGATATTCCTCTATATGTTTCTCTCCTTCAGCCTTGTACTGTTACAAAAATGCAAAGTAGAAGTTATGCTAGACGCTGTAAATAGCATACTGTTTGTATACAAACAAATGCAATTAAAATTCCTTAGTGATTCTTTGAAAATTTTTTTTGTTTCTCCCTCTGCTATAAGCTGAATATTTCTGTCTCCCCAAAATTCCTATGTTGAAACCCTAATCCCCAGTGTGAAGGTATTTGGAGGTAGGGCTTTTGGGAGGTAATTAGGGTTAGATTAGGTCATGAAGGTAGGGCCCTCATAATGGGATTAATGCCCTTATAAAAAGAGAAAGAGACTTGAGATCTCTCTTTCCCTCAGCATGCACATACCAAGGAAGGCCGTGTGAGGACATAACAAGGAAGAGGGTCCTCACCAAGAACCCAGTTACACTGGCACCCTGATCTCAGACTTCCAGCCTCCAGAACTGTGAGAAATAAATGTTGTTTAAGCGACCCAGTCCGTGGTATTTGTTACAGCAGCCTTAACTGACTATGACACCCTCAGTAACACTAATTATAGTTTCTAAAATGTATTTATAACATGAATTTGTTAAGGAATATAAAAGTGAACTTCGACTCAACCTGTATGCAAACCACATCCAGACTTTCAAAAGAATCTAAACTAAAATAACAAGGTTTTACTATTCTTACATATTTAAATGCAGTATATATGTGATCGAAAGGTCAAGACTACTGCTTTTATCCATCTGAAATCACAACTAGGTTCTTAAAAACAAAAACATGATCAATAGATCTATTATGATAAAGGGAACAAAATATATACACACAAAAGCTGGTATCTGCATTAAAATGGTTATTTTATTTGATACCAGATTTAATTGTCCTTCACATCTTTTCCAAGCATAATAGTTAAAACTCTTCACTTTTTTAAATGCTGCCTTGCAACCACATTAATCTAAACAGTCAAGTACAACCTGTGCATGACGACTGGCAAATAGAGGTCTAGACAGCACCTGATCTCCCAAAGGACGTACTCCCCTCGATGGTCAGTCCGCAGCACTCCGTACTATCCCATCACAGACACGTGAGGAAGACGACGAAACGACATCATGAGAGGAAAGACTTACAGAAAAAGGTATATTCTCTCTCCTTCCACGGGTTAAGAAAAAAATAGTACAGGTTTCCAAAGATTCACAATTATAACCTAAGAAACATATTTCAGAGTGATTTTTTAAAGTTAGATTATTCTTAGTAAATTATTTTTGGCTTAAAATAAAAAAGCCGGATATTGCTAATGTACTTAAATGTTTTATTGGGTAGAACTGGGAATCTTTTTCAATGACACATTTTCATCTAGAAATAAACCATTTTACTTGCTTCCTTCATTATTGCTACATTTAAATAAATAGAAAATCTAGTCTTTTCTTCTTGAATAATCTCTAGACAAGTTTTAATCTTTCACTGTTCAGCCTTTCAATATTTCATACAAATAAATCCAAACTACTAATATTTAATCCAAAATGATTCCCCTCGAGGCTTCACGTTTTAATTATAGCATTGACATTTAGAAATTTGCTAATAATCATCTATCAAGATTACATACTATATACTTAGTTACTAGTTCTTTATAATTTTTCTTATCTAATTATCTTTCTAATTTACTTAGGAACATCTAAAGACACCTTACCAAGAATAAGCTTAGTCTACATCTTGATAATCTACACAATCCAGTACAATCATGCGCCACATAAAAATGTTTCAGTCAACAACAGACTGCAAAAATGACATTGGTCCATCTAGATTTGTGTAAGTACCTCTATCATGTCCGCACCATAATGAAATCACCTAATGACACATTTCTCATAATGTATCCCCATCATTAAGCGATGCATGACTATTTATGTTCAATGGTGGTCTAGCAGTTAAGATTCAGCACTCTCACTGCCACAGCCTGGGTTCGTTTCCCAGTCAGGGATCCATATCACTCATTGTCTGTTGTCATACTGTGGTGGCTGCATGTTGTGATGCTGGAAGCCATGCCACTGGTATTTCAAAAACCAGCAGGGTCACCCATGGTGATCAGGTTTTAGTGGAACTTCCAAACTACGAAGAAGGATCTGGCCATCTACTTCTGAAAAAACTGGCAAGGAAAACCCCGTGAATAGCAGCGGAGCATTGTCTGATAGAGCACCAGAAGGTGAGAGGATAGCACAAAAAGTCCAGAAAGGGTTCTGCTCTGCTGTACATATGGTCACTAGGAGTCAGATAGGACTTGACAGCACAAACAACAATATATGCTCAAACACACACTGTGTATTCTAAGAAATGTAGTTACAGTACAGCAGTATTGTTTAACACGCATTTCTGGTTCCATATTAATAATAAAAGCTTGCTTAATGAACAGACTAATCTTTGTGTTGTAGTTTACAGTCTATAGACTCCCTTTACACACGTTATTTCTCAATTAATCTATATAACAATTCTATGCAATTCTGCTTAATGATCCGTAACCTATTAACTTACTTTGAATAACTATTAACTTGGTACACCTTAATTAAGTTAACAGGCTTCATGTAGCAGGTTCATGCAGAGAATCTGCCTTTCGCACTAGGGAGTTTAAATTAGAATTAAGAATTTTTAATGAATACTTGAACATAGTGACCTTACCTATAAATATCTAAGAGCATAAACTATTAGACAGATTATAAGAACCATTCATTAGTTCTCTCATTCATCCATCCATTCATTCATTCATCTTTTGAGCACCCACTATGTGTCAGGCACTGTTCTGATTAGACTGGTCATCTAGATGGCATTTATTAGAATGGAATTTATATTTTAAAGTAATTGAGCAATGATTTTTCACCATGAGAATTAAAAGATTCTTGGGGAAACAAAATCCTAATGATCTAACCAGGTGAAAATACCTGACTATGAATAGATAATAAAACTAAAAATGAATACATAATTTGACAGCCCAATGAGAAGCAAGCTGGAATAGAAACAAAATCAACATATCCATATTAAAAAAACAGACATCAGAAAGAAGTCATACGTTTATTTTGTCTTCAGGGAACTGAATTCGATTCAAAACATGTACTTGAGAATAGGCAAAGTGTAAAGCACTTATCTAGGTACTGTGGGGATGAAGTTAACAGCTCACTGTAATACAAAGCAAAACACAATAAATGTTAATAATGAAAAAACAACTATGGAGCTTCAAAGGTAGGATGAATTACTTTGGACTTGGGGAATAAAACAATAATTTAGTTTCATTATAGGCATTCCTAATCTTGGACAATTGACATATGGGCTTTAATTTTAAACTTTTTTAGTACCACCTGGAACAAAGTCATTTTAAAGAAAATACCTGATGTGAAAAATAGAAGCACTGAATAGAAAGCAATACACTATTACCCAGCTTTACCTGACATTGACTAGAATTTTAACAATAGAGTACCACGAAAACTCTTAAAAATAGGAGAAAAAATGAAAAAAAACAGCAGAGAAAAAATCTGCATGGTGCTACAATATCAATCAACTGCGGCTTCAGGATTCTAATTCCCAAAGTCAATACTGCAAATATGCTTCCATGACCAATATAGGTAGCAGAATAAGAGCCACATCTAGAACCCAGATCCTTAATTTTTGGTGGTAAAGTCTTCCCAACATATTATAACAAAATACTCTAAAAAGAAAGTATTTCTACATTTTATATATATAATATTTCAAACTGAGAAGAAAAATATGCAAAGAAATTTAAGTTAAATAAACCAGTTTTCAAATTCCAACTTATTTTACATAATAGTATTCTTTAACATGATAGCATTCATACTTCGTAAACTTATGATAAATTTTCAGTAAGTTTTATATTGCATATGTGCAATATATGGAGTATAGATATGTAACATATTTAATGGTAAGTATATGCACTATACCTATGTTTGTTATACATATCACATCTTTTTCAATTTTTCTTCAAATTGTAAAAAAATTTCAAATAACTCATATTTCTTGTTAAGGAGAAAATAATTTTTGAAATTGTCTTGTAGTACGGACTCTTTATTATGCTGCATATGAAAGAAGGGATGTAATAATGAAACATTTTCTATGCATCAGACTGAAAAATTAGATATTTACGGACCATGTCTGAAGCTAAAGTTCTAATTGGATAACCCGTTTTCCCCTCTTGCTCTCATTTTGAAAGATATATAAATTTAATTTGGTTACTGGCATGGTCTATTGGACTGAGCACAAGATGGTGGTAAAAAAAAATATTTAGAGTTCCAATCGTGGTCTATTGTTCCAGTTCTAATCTCAAGTCACTGAATGCTCTTTAAAAATGTCATTTAGCTTATGACTTATCTATTTCCTCATCTGTAAAATGGAGATAACTGTCCTACCTCCTGAAGATACTATTTACTTTAATTAACAACTGGGTTAAATACTGTGAAAACAGAAAATGTTCAGTCCAATTAAAATTTAAACAAGTCATTATTCAAACTGAAATTTTTTAAAAATACTTTTTAAAATCTAAACTGAATACTCTAACAGCATTTGTTGAAAAATCACCTGATGCATCTGATCCTTCATCTTTCAAAGCGTGTGGAGTAGCCTCAAAATAAATGACAACTTATAATTTAGAATAGATGTTTTGGCCAGCTCACCAGCTCCAGAGATGATCTGTGATTTTATAATAAAGACCAGGCTCATTTAACAATCTGCAGCACAACTAAAAGATAAATGATCATCCAAACTGAATTTAATGTAATAGAACCAGTTTCCAGTTAACAAAGGAAATGATAGGAAAAGACTGAAGTTCAATATCATACATTCTATCTTTCTTCCCCTAAGTCATAAATTATGTTTATTAAAAAGTGTAGAAATTCATATATTTGAAAACTAGCTTGGTAGAAATGCTGCAGGTGTTTATTTTATTCACATCTTCCTTTTTTTAATTCACGAATATCTTAGATAGAGACAAACAGCTTTCCTAAAGAATGCACCAATTTTGATTCAATTCAATAATTAATTAGTGAGCAACTACAGCGTCAACTGTTCTTAAAAGGTTATGCATAATTAAATTTTTGCACATTAATGATATCTTCCTGGGACATCTGCTTCCGGGAAAATGAAGTAGACAAACTTTTCCCCATTCCTGCCACTAAGTACAACTGAAAATCAGGGACATTATATAGAACACCACATAAGAAGACTCTAAAAGGTGAAGAGAAGAAGGCAGTCCAACTAGGGAGCTCAGGACCCAAAGAACAATATGGTAATGAATATCCTCGGTTTTCTTTTTGCTTCATATATTTCAGACTGGATACGAGAGAAGCCAGCAAGCCAAAAATGTCAATGAGAGGAGACAAAAAAAGCCCCAGGAAAAGCCTGCTCTCTCTCTTTTCATGAAAGGGGCAATGAGGCAAGACAGAAACCTTTTAGATAATTACCACCCTACTCAAGGGAAACACCATGGAAAAGACTGCCCATCCCCAGCAAAGGTCAAGTAGGGAGCCTAGACTTCTACCCTCACCAGACTATAACAAGGCACTCCAATCCCCTGCCAGGATATGGACAAAGAAAGCTGAGTGGGGAGTATGAGATACCCCCCACCACAAAGTTAGTGGAGACCATGGGGAGAGCCTAGACTTCTACCCCTGCCCTGCTGTAGAGGCGCCTCTCCATCTCTCACTGCCGTGGTCTAGGAGAATCAGGACTGTCACCACCACCCGGTGATAAGAAGGCTGTCCCTCTTTCAGTGCAGCATCAGTGGAGGCCACATAGAGATTCCGAACTTACATCCTCACTGTAGGAAACCAGTGGCATCCACAATTCCCCGCCTTCTACAGAGGCCAAATGGAAAATCTGGACTTCCATTCTCACCTGGCAGAAACCAGGCAGCACTTCCCTTGCCCTGCTGGAGAGGTGTCAGGAGAGGCCTGCTAAAACAGGAGGCTTAAATAAAACAGGACTCAGAGTTCCACAACATAATGTCCAACAAGTCTAGGTTTCAATCAAAAGCATTAGTCACACCAAGAATCAAGAAAAATCTCAACTTGAATAAGAATTTATACACTCTTACTTCTACTTAACTTGGAGATATCTTCTCACCATTTTTGAATTATTTTTAACAGAGAATTTTCCAAAATTAACGACAGACAACAAACCAAAGATCCAGGAAGCTCTGAAAACACAAAGCAGGATAAATACTAAAATATTTACACCTAGGCATATCATATTTAAATTACAAAAAAACAAAGACAAAGAGGAAATCTTGAAGAAAGCCAGAGGGAAAAATGTCTCAGTTGTAAAGGAACAAGGATAAGAATTACATCAGACTTCTTGTCAGAAACAATGCAGGCAAGATGAAAGTGGAGTGAAATTTAAACTGTAATGGGAAAAAGAAAATCTACCAACCTATAATTCTTTATTCAGCAATATTCTTCAAAAGTGAAACAGAAATATAGATTTTTCTCAGGCAAACAAAAACTGAAGGAATTCGTTGCCAGAAAACCTGCCCTGCAAGAAGTGCTAAAAAGAAGTTCTTAAGTGAGGAAAAAAAATTATATAGGTCAGAAACACAAATTTACATAAAAAAGGAAGAGGGACAGCGAAGGAATAAATAAAGGTAAAATAATTTTTTTCATTTTTCTTATTCTTAATTGATCTAATAGATAACTATTCAAAATAACAATGAATTGGGTTATTATAACATATGAATAAGTGAAATGAATGGCAGAAATGTTACAAGGGAATGGGAGGGAGGAATTGGGAATATTCTGTTTGTAGGGAGTCGGGGATGGATACAGGAACTCTGTACTATTTGCTCAATTTTTCTGCAAATCTATAAAATGGTTCTAAAAACTAAAGTCCATAAATAAAACACATACACAGACATCTTCCACAACAGTAAGTAATAATGCATTCACATAAAAGAAATTGAAAAAATAAATGATCTATAAGTAGTTACTACATAAAATTCTTAATATAAAATAATCCTTATATATCTGAAAAGTATTCCTTACTTTAGAAAATGAACACCAATTTATTCCTTATGCTACTAAAGTATATGATGGAAATATCAAAAGGTACTAAAAAAACTTTATCTGATTTTCACTGTAGCCAACAGAAATTATAAAATTCTTGAATAAATGAGATAACGTATGTATATACATTACATACGAGGGAATCACAGCGTATTAGAAGCATTCAATAAATCAATGATGCTATTATTATCAACAAACTGATAAGACAAAAAGTAAAGCAAAATTATGAAACTGAGAGCTTTTGCAAGGAGCTTTTTAAGTTAGAGGACTCCTCATGTTGGGTCAATACTCAATAAATCATAGTTGAAATACTTCCAGCTGGATCTGAGGTGAGCAAAATGGAAAATAGAGAAGAGCAAAGGGAGGAAGCAAAACCAAGAGACAACAGCTTCCATATAACAGAAAAGACAATAATCTCATTAAATAAATAGCTTTCAACATAGAAACACCTCTGAACAATAAAACAGAAAAAAAGGATATTTTTGTAAGTTCTAAAATAAAATAGCCTTCTAGTATACGTCTATACAAACTTCAAAAATAGTAAGAAAATATGAAATTTTGATCCAACTTCACTTGGTTATGGTCCTGTCTTTGTTAGATAAATATTTTAACATCTTCCTGTCCAAAACGCACAACATTTGTTCATAAACTATGGCACAAATAAAGTACAGATGTAGGCTCAATAAAGCAGCTGGCAAAAATAACAGCATAAATCTATTAAAGGCCTACGAGGACACTATAATGTCCGAGCAGGTGAGACAAGAAAAAGACAAGAGTCACAGGACAGGGCAAAGTGTGAGTTTCACGTATTCAAAAATAAGCAGTCTCATTCATTTGAAAAAAATAAATCAATGGCCCTAATGACAATTTGAAACACTGAAGACAAAGTTTATGTTTGTGTGTGAAAACAGAAAGTAAATAGACAAGAGTTTTTGCTTTTAGGCACTATTTCCTATCATGTAATGAAAGTAGATGTAAAAAAATAAAACTGCATCTCATACAGAACAGATTGAAAAGCCTTTAAAATGTTAAAAATGTTTATGATTCTGCCAGTTCAAATTTCACACTTTAGAATTAGGATCTATTTCCCCCATGCAACTGCTGTGTAAAAAAAAACTTTTTTCATTATGTCCCGCCTAACACATGCTCCATGTATCTAAGCTAACATGGTTTTAATTTTATTATAAAACCCAAGCAAATCCAAAATTTGAATTGCCATATGAAGCTCCTATTAAAATTTATCCTCCAAACATAATACATGAAATAGCAGAATTTTATTTTTCTTTAGAATATTTATTATTTATTTTGAGGAAGACTGGCCCTGAGCTGACATCTGCTGCCAATCTTCCTCCCTTTGCTTGAGGAAGACTGTCACTAAGCTAACATCTATGCCAACCTTCCTCTATTTTATGTGGGACGGTGCCACAGCGTGGCCTGATGAGCAGTGCCAGGTCCATGCCCAGGATCCAAACCAGTGAACCCAGGCTGCAGAAGCAGCATGTGTGAATTTAACCACTATGCCACCAGGCCAGCCCCACAGAAATTTGTTTTTTAAAAGACTATCAACGAAATATACAAAAAGTTATAAAGTGCTTCTCATAGCCAAGCGGACCATTTCCCTCAGTCTTTTAAGCCAATCATATTTAATTTTTACAAACAAAATTACTAAATAATATATAACATGTATATATACACACACGCATACATTAATACCATCTCAAAGGAATCAATAAAATGAATCCGTCAATTACTCTCCCATCTGCCGACACTCAGATTATCATCTTACTCTTCTCCCAGGAAACCAAATTTATGCTGAAATCCCAATGCTCCCTTTCCAGAAGCAGGAAGCGAAAGATACTATAGAAGAAAAGAAAGGAATTCTGAGAGACAAGTAGGAAAAATGTTAGGAGAAAAGCAAGAGAGCCACTCTGGAGTTTAGACCTGCTCCAAAATAAAAGAGCAGAATTAAAGGCAATCAAAAAATGAAATAGAATACTTCTCTACTTTGTCAGCCCCCATTCCCCTCCACGTACTGAAGCCAAAAGATGTAACATCACGGTTCAACAGGCGTCACATAGGTCCTCAGCAGTTATGCGGTCAAGAGCATATTTTCAAATGATCTAATGAAGAGTAATTAGATACAAGACACTATTAAATGGTGGTTGTATGTGAGTAACAGAGAGGGAGAAATTTTCCTTTTCATGGCTCCAAACTTTTGTTTTTCCCCTCATAAACACCTATTAGCTTTATAATTGAAAATAAACCCAAATAAATGATTATCAATTAGTATGATATCTTGGCCTTCCAGTTGTCATGAATAGGATCATGTATTCTCAAAAGGACATAGGTCATAAAAATAATTATATAATCTAAAATATTACAGGAAAAGAGCTAGAACAATCACATCTACTTCATCAACCAATGATAAAAAAGCATTTGCTAGAGGCCTTTATAGTATGCTGACAATACAACATAAAAACAAGAGGTCCTGCATTGTATGAGCATACAGTATAAAGAGAAAAAGCTGACTCAGACAATTAAGATACACACAAAAACAAAGCCAAAACAAAACAGCACTTACAACAACATATATTAGATTAAGGGAGTAAGTTGAAAGTTTACTTTCCAAAAGAGAAGGAGCGTCATCACTCAAAGAGAGAAATCACAGACAATTGAGAGGAAATTATGTTTAAAAGTTCATCAATTTTGTTCAAATATATTTTAAATATGCAATAGAAAGCATTTCTTTTACACTGCTTTAAAAAGACCTACAACTGGGGCCAGCCCCGTGGCCGAGTGGTTAAGTTTGCGCGCTCCACTGCAGGAGGCCCAGTGTTTTGGTGGTTCGAATCTTGGGCGCGGACATGGCACTGCTCATCAACCCATGCTGAGGCAGCGTCCCATATGCCACAACTAGAAGGACCCACAACGAAGAATATAAAACTATGCACCGGGGGGCTTTGGGGAGAAAAAGGAAAAAAATAAAAATCTTTAGAAAAAAAAGACCTACAACTGCTGGCTTTTATATCATATCTGTTTTAAAAATTAGTTGAAGTTTAAGTATTACAGTTACATGACTAGTTAACATACCAGGATAGCTTTTTAAAGCATCATCGCCAACAATAATGTGTGTTTCCTTCATCTTTCCTATTTATGATCTAAAAGGAAAAGTTTTGGGCAGCATTTACTTAAAATCTGTGTCAATTTTTCAAACTTTTAAGGAGTGCTTATTGAGTAGTTACTAGAGATTACAGTTCTGAAGAAAAATGGAATGTTACCCCTTTTCTTCATTTACATGCCAAGCAAATGCAGAGGCAGCTTGCTTAGTGACAGCTTAAGGCAGCACATTTCATTTGGAGAAAAATACGTAGATCACAGAAGCAATGTCTAAGAGGAAATAATCAGGCATTATTGAATTGAAGGTTACCCTTCAATTTCCAAACACAGGAAGATTTGCTAAATTTCACAAAGCCAGACCAACAGTTTGAATCTGAAATAGTAACGTAAGAAATTTACCTTAATCATTTTTCACATTAAAAAGTAAGTGCACAAGAGGGCAGTGTAGAATCCTTATTTTAACAAAATACTGCACTGTTCATGGAGTAGTTTGAAAATCATGACTACAACAGAAAAAGAGTAAGTTTTGGAGTATGACAAGGATTTTAATACTGACTCCTATATTTAGTAGCTAGTGATTTTAGACAAGTTACTGCACCACCTTAAACTAGTTTACTTATTTCTAATGAAGACACCTACTTTACAGGCTTATTGTAATAAACTGAAATAGCAAGTATGAATTGCTTAGTACAAAGCCTAGAAACACATTAAATGCTTTGTTAGTACCCTTCTCCTTTTTTCCTAAAGAACTAAAAATACCATATTTAAGGTACATTCTTAATACTGAATTTATATTTGCATTTGCCACCATATAATAAATTTCTGTATTAAATAGACTTTGTTAAGATCACCATTTCCAGAACATATGACTTAGCACAAGGAAATACAGTAGTTTTGCAAACAACTGGTAACAGTTCTACAACAGTTGATAAGAATAGGACCATTCGTTCCACTTTCTTTATGAAACAGAATGTAATAGAGGAAGAGAAACCTGATCAATCCATTGGCTCTTTTTCTCAGGAGGATCTTATTTCTGTTATTAAACATGAATAGCTTTTTATGTTATGATGTGAGGTTGACTCTTTATAAGACAAGAAAGAACTTCAGTGTATTATCCTTGTAATTTACATCAAAGATGGTGAGTAATTTGGGAGAAAATAAGTTAAAATCTCCAGGTTATAATAATCTGTTATCATAACAGAACAATACTCCGAAAAGGATGGTTTTATTTACTAAAACGAGATAAACCTAGAGTACCTAGGAAGTTAACAAAGCAACTTTTATTTTCTTTACAAACAAGATGCTTAATATAAATAATAAGGTAAGGAAATTCACCAAATTATGAATATTTTTGGTTGCAAATAAAACCAACCTGTTGTTTATATATATATATATATATATAGTCCCAGCCTGTTTAGAGATTAAAACAAAAAATTTTCTGGAAATACAAAATTACCATTAGAACAGTGTAGTAACAATTGTTGCAGGCAGCATTTACCAATGAAAGCTAAAACTAATGGGTGAAAGTTTGAGAAGAAATAGGATATCTGCATAGACTGAAAGCATCTACCCCAAGAATTCCGTAATTGCAAAAAAGAAACCAGTAACTTTACAGAGGAGCAATCTGGCAGACACCACCTCAACCAAGTGATCAAGAAACGTTACCAAAACTAAGACATATCTATATCATCTACTCTCTGACGTGATGTACTGAGAAGGTCACATCACTTCTGTGGTATTCTTGAAAAAAAAAAAAGCATAACCTCAATCTAATCATTATAAAATACCAGACAAATCCAAATTTAGGTACTGTGCTGCGTGTTCCCAAGGCCACTTTCACGCCCAACCGCTCACTAGAAGGGCTCACAGGACTCAGAAGTTGCTATACCTGCAGTTATGGTTTATTATGGCAAAAGGATACAGAGTAAACAAAGGGGAAAGGCGCAGGAGGCACAGTCCACAGAAAACTAGGCACAAGCTGAGTGAAGAGTATATGGGAACTGTACTATTTTTGCAAATTTTCTATTAAGTCTAAAAGTATTTCAAACTAGAAAGTTAAAAATACTTTCCTGATTTTGAATCTGAATTTCATGGATTTTTAAAAAACATTGTTATAGAAAATTTCATACATATTCAAAAGTAGAAAAAAGTAGTATATGACAATAAACTGTCATGTAAACCTAGCTGCAACAAACACCAACCCATGGGGAATCTTGTCTCACTGATTACCCCACATGTTCACTCACACCTCCGAATTATGTTGAAGCAAACCCCAGACGTGACACCATTTCATCCATCTATTTGCCAATATGTATTTTTGTTTTTAAACATAACTACAATACCCTTATCCCGTCTAGAAAGCCAATTCTCATATTAAATATCTAGTCCGTGTTCAAATTTTTCCTACTGTCTATTTTTTTTTCACAGTTTCACGGACGAGACAAAGAAAGCCCTTATATTTCAATTGGTTAATAAATTAACTGAAGGCTTTTTTGGTTTTTATCCTCTCCCCTGCCTTTGCCATTTTATTTTTTAAAGAAACCAAGTCAATTATCGTGTAGAGTATCCTACAGTCTGGATTTTGCTTTTTGTTTCATCATAGTGCTGTTCTATATGCTCCTTCATTCCACTGTATTTCCTGAAAACAGGTAGTTAGATCTAGATGCTTAATGAGATTGACTTAAGTTTATTTACTTATTTTGACATGACTACTTCATAGGCAGTCTTGCACTTCCACCAGAAGGTACATAATGTCTGGTTATCTCTCTTCCTGTGATGTTAATGCCATTATGGTCACTGCCTAGGTCTGAACTATCCAATACAGTAGCCACCACCCAAATATGACTATTGAGCACTTGAAAGGGGGCTAATCCAAACCAAGATGTGCTGTAAGTATAAGATACACACCAAATTCCAAAAACTTAGTACAAAAAGAAATATATATATTAACATTCTTCATATTGATTACATGTTGAAATGGCAATATTTTAGATATAGTAGGTTAAATAAAATATACTATTGGTAAGACTTCATTCTTTTTAAAGGCTGAGTAATATTCCATTGTACATATATACCACATCTTCTTTACCCATTCGACCACATGGATGGACCCAGAGGGTGTTAAGCTAAGTGAAATAAGTCAGACAGAGAAAGATAAATACCATATGATTTCACTTATATGTAGAATCGAAAAACCAAAACAAACAAACAAACAAAACAAAACAGAAACAAATTCATAGATACGAAGAACAAACTAGTAGTCACCTCAGGGGAGGAGGTGGGAGATGTATGAAATAGGTGAAGGAGGTTAAGAATTACAAATTTCCAGTTTTAAAATAAGTAAGTCACAGGGATGTAATGTGCTGCATACGGAATACAGTTGATAATATTGTAATAACTTTATATAGTGACAGATGGTTACTAGATTTATTGTGGTGATCACTTCATAATGTATATAAATGTCAAATCATGTTGTACAACTGAAACTACTATAATATTGTATGTCAACTATACTTCAATAAAAAGGCAAATAAAAATAAAAATATGCTACTGAAGTTAATTTCATCTGCTTCTACCTTTTTATTGCAGTGATTAGAAAAATTTTAATTACATAGATGACTCACATTGTATTTCTACTGGGCAATGCTGGCCTAATACATTAGGAGTTGCAAAACAGTGATAGTCTATCATTCCTTCTTCATTACTTGGCTGAAAAAACTTTAATAAAGAGAAATCTATCCTTGTTGACTATTTGCCTACTTGAGGTATATTTTGTATAGGAAAGGCAGAGAAAAAAAGACTTGATTCTCCCCCTTTATCAGTTTTCAAAATAATGACTTGGTCTCCTTACATCCTCTAAATATAAATGTGCCGGTTATCAATTGTAATTGTGCCAGTTATCAATCTACACTTCCTAGCTTCGGATCCACCCTTCCTGTTCCACTTTGGGATTACAGGATCAGGACCCTGTAACAATTCTCCTTTGCCTGACATTGGTGCAATGTCAGGCATTGTCAATATAGAGGAGTAAAAGGACACTAAAAGGCCATAGACTAGGTTCTGGCATGCTTTTTTTCCTATGGTGCAGCTGTCAATTGAATACTGTGTGGGAAGCCTCGTGGCACTTATCTCGGAGGCCTGAGCAGACCAGCTCTAGCCTACTGACATTCTCTAGCAAGTTTCTTCACCATCAGAAAGTGGCTTCCAGTAGCCTGACTGTGGTATTCCAGTATTCTACAGCAAACCTCTTCACCACCTTCCTGTTCTGCAGTCCACTGTGGCCTGCTGCTACCCTCTCATTCACTTTTCAGATCTAAGCCAGTCCTAAAACCTAAAGGCCCTTGATGGAAGGCGAAGCAAGATCCCTTTAAGGAAGGGCCCTGCAGGGTTGCCACAACTGTAAATTTTCTACTAAATGTTCCCCAGAGGGGCCTTTTACTTTCTAATAGAGTGACTGTTCCATGGAGAAAAATAAATATCCAGGCCTTTTAGAGATTACTATACTCTGGGGAACTGATGCTAATTCTTGGAGACACAAAACACCACTATGGCCCAAGAGTCAAAGTGCAGACTTAAAGAGGTCAAGGGATAGGCGAAGTCCTAGCACAAGTTTGACTCACAGTGGACCCAGTTAGTCCACAGACTCACCTCTCGTTATTTCTCCTGTTCCTGAACGCATATTTGTAACAGACTACCTGGCATCTGGCAGACTCTCCACAGGCACTCTCTTACCCATGTGCTAAGGGTCAGTATAGTAGAAAGGGTTAAGAAGAAACTCCTGGAACTTGGCCCGCATTACAAAACAATCATCCCAGAAGCAATACTGTATCCCTGGGGGCACTGCAGAGATTAGTAATACCATCAGAACTTGAGAGAAGCGGGCATAGTGATACCTATCACATTCCCATTTAACCAACAGTTTGGCCTGTGCATATGTCAGACAGATCTCAGAGGACTATGGACTACTGTAAACTTAATCAGGCAGTGCCTCCAACTGCAGCTGTTGTTCCAGGTCTTTACTGGAGCGAATCAACAACAGCCTCTGGTACTCGGTATGCAAATACTGATTTGGTGCATGTCTTCTTCTCCATGCCAATCTGTAAGGATCTACAGAAGCAGTTTGCTTTACCTGATATGGTCAACAGTATACCTTCACAGTGTTGTCACAGGACAGCATCCATCCTCCTGCTCTCTGCCATAATACAGTTGAGAGAGACCCCAGGTGCTCTTTTAGCAAGCTGTTCCTAAAGATTTTTACTTGCTTTTTGTTCTTCCAAACAAACTATATAATTAACTCATGTCACCCCAGGAAAAAAAAATAACAATGGCATTTTTATTGAAATTGGGTTAGGTTTATAAATTAGCTCAAGCAGAAATGACATGGTTAATGTTGAGTTTTTCTATCCAAGAACATGATAAGCTTTTCCAAATGTTTAAGTCTATTTTGGAAACTTTCAAAGGTGTTTTATAGTTTTCCCCACATATACTTTGCATATTTCTTATAAATTTATGTCGAAGTATTTTATTTTCTCTTTTGCTATTATAAATGGGATCTTCTCTTCCATTATATATTCTAATTGGTTTTTGATTTTATGTAAGGCTATTAAATTTTATAAAAATTTTTCATTTTTTGTATCAATTTTTCTATAAACTCCTTTGGATTTCCAGATATATACTCATATCATCTAAAAGCAGACAGTTTTACTCCTTCTTTTCCAATATATATGCCTCTAACTGCTTTGTCTTCTCAAACCGATTGGCTAATACCTCCAATACAATATTTCACAGTAGAGTAGATATTGACCATTCTACATTATTTCTGACTGTAACAGGAACACTTCTAGTGAATCTAACTTCTAGCAAAGTTAGATAGCGGTTTTTGGTGAGGTATATGTATTTTATCATGTTAAGGAAGTATCCAGTAATTCTTATTTTACTGGGTGGTTTTTAAATGAATGTGCAACAGATACTATAAATTATAGAGGTTGTTATATGATTTTTGTCTTTATATTTAATGAATTTTATTAATGAATTTTATTGACATGTCCTTGTATTTCTAGAATATGCCACCCTTGGTCATGATGTATTATTATTTTTTAATGTGGTATCAGTTTTTTCATGAAATAAATAAGTACTTTAAATTAATGATGCTAGTGTCTTTGTCACAACGAAATTGAAATAAACTTCACTTTAACAGCATGTTCTACACTTCCTATTTTGGAAAAATAAACTTTGATTTTGAAATTACATATTTGAAACATTATAACAACAATAATAGCAACCACTTACTGAGTGGCTAGGATGTGTCAAGCACTACACTAGAAATTTACATTTATTACTTCTAATCCTTAAAGTCTGTAAGGTGTTAATCACAGAAGACAACAGGCAATGCTTTTTTTAAAAAAATGTTATTTCATGTCTTTATGCTTTGGACACACAGTTTCCTCTCCTAGGAAAGTCTTCTCCACTTGGCAAATTATGTTAAGACTCATCGAATGTCACCTATGTCCAACTCCCATACTGGGTAATTCCTGTTCTCAAAGTATTTTTCACTTAACTACATTGGATTAGAATACTTGATAGAAAGTACTACAGTTACTTGCCTTTGTGTCTGTTTAACTAAATGATATGGTCTCTCAAGGCAGAGATTCTCTTTTCCGTTTTGAATGTCCTAAAATATAAAACAGTGCCTGGGCATACCAAATATTTAACAAATGCTCACTGAATGAAGGAGACCGGATGGAAAATAAAATACTAACATTTACTGAGTACAAACTCTGTATAAGGCAATATGTCCTTTACATACATTACTTCACTGAATAAATGAATGACTGAACGAAAGGAAGGAAGATACAGGATATTTTTCTTTTCTTTTCTTTTCTCTGTGGTAAGGAAGATTGGCCCTAAGCTAACATCTGTTGCCAATCTTCCTCTTTTTGCTTGAGGAAGATTGTCACTGAGCTAACATCTGTGCCATTCTTCCTCTATTTTATGTGGAATACTCCACAGCATGGCTTGATGAGCTGTGCTAGGACCACACCTGGGATCCGAACCTGCAAACCCTGGGCCACCGAAGTGGAACATGCAAACTTAACCACTATGCCACCAGGCTGGCCCCTAAAGGATATTCTTTAAATATTATTAATGACAATTGTAGAGAAAGATATCCCATGGACCTGTCAGTAATTCTATGTGCTACACTACTTGCTAATTACAAGATAATTTTGCCTTCATATTTAGCCTGCAGGTGAATTATATATTTGGATGTCTATTCGAATGTTTGAGCCCAAGAATTGCTAATGGATAAAAACCATGAAAGGGGTAAAAGGCTAAAATACATCAGTACTTAAGGTACGTGATATTTATTAAGGAAAAGCAAGATATTTTGGAGTATGCCTATGTTTTTGAAGTTTGCATCAAGTGGAAACTATAATCTCCCAGAGACCTAATATTAGACAGATTGTACTACTGACAAGAGGCAGTACATAATACTTATGTTTTTTTATTTAGTTTCATAAACTCTGCATCTCAGGAAGAATCCAAGTTGTCCCACCAACACAAAAATTAATGAGTATGCAACAAGTCTGACTGAAATCTACAAAGACTGTTACTCATGGGGTATCTTTCCAACAGTTTAACACTCCAGGGAAGATTCTGTGTCTCTAATTTTCTATGAACAATACTGAGTACATACCCATGTATAATTAAACACACAATAATGTTTTTTAATAATAATGTTCCTCACGACAGAATTAGCAAAATTGCAAAATCTAACAACATGTATAAAACCAAGTTTATGAGCTATATTACACAAAAACACTCCCTCATTCAACCCTAGAGGTTTTGCCAATATAACTGTAACAGGCTCATTAATTTCCGTAACTGAGGCAGAAAACTCCTTAGTGACATAATATCTTAATCAAGAAACATCAATCAAGAAAGCCAGCACGTTCTTACAAACTCTTAGTCAGAGTCATATAAAGACCATATTAACCTCAAGGTGAGTATCAAGTTACACATAGCTATGGAAGTGTCATACCACCTGACATACAGCATATTTATTTATCTATTTTGTCTTCTTCCACTGGAGTATAAGCTCTATAACGTAGGGAATTTCTCTTTACTATTCCCTGCTATATAGTCCTGCTCCTAAATAGCATCTGGTATGTGGTAATTACTCAAAACAAATTTTTTTTATTGAATGACTGAATGAAAGTGTGTAACTCTTCATACGGCCATCATAGATAAACCAGACAGATCTTTCATTCTGTCTTCTTGAACAGATTCTATCAATACAATCTTTAAATCTTTCTTGAACGTACCACACTTCATTGAATCTAAGAGGCTATTGATTGTAAGAGTCACAATTATTTTATGCACCACTAAGAAATAAAAAGCTATGTGACAGAAGCAGTGGATGCTATGGTTGGCTGGCAGATCTCTCCTCCCCAGAGATGAGGCGCCCATCCCCCCAGGTATCAGGAGTGCTGGATGCTGACAGCTCACAGTTGAGTCACTCCCTGGGAACTGCCCACAGTTGAAGGGAGCCTCTTCACCCCAGGTTATGACCCTTCCCCATGCTTACTGAAATCTAATAACATGGAAGTACAAAGGGCCAGCCCCTGTATCTCAACTAGGCACAATTTTGAAGGACACTGCCAATTCCAGAGCTTCCTATGTATCAGCTGAGAACTCTGTTGCAAGTGCACCACAATTCCACTTTTCCCTCAAACCAGTCCTGCTTCTGTCACTCTCTTACAGGTGGCCTTCCTGAGAGAACTCTCCAATAAACATGCATGCAAATTTCTAGTTCAGAATCGATTTCCTAGGGAAACCAACTTAAGATAGACATCACTGACTGAAAGACCCCATTCTGATTAAACTGTTAAAAATGTTAAAATAAAAAAAATGTGTTTCTTAGAATTGCTGAAAAACCATAAATGGGACTAGAGGGTCACAGAGAAGTTTTGAAGCTTAATAAAGACCACAACTTACGACTACTACTGCTTTATGTGGCAAAAAAGCTGAGTTTCTCATCCAGGTAAAGCAGCATCAAGACATCAGGGTAGGAAGCAGAAGCCCAGAAAGAGAACACCATGAGAAGGTGAATTGTCCTGAGACTTGCTGATATCTTGGACTTTGGACTTCCACAAGGCATATAACTGAGTGGTGGTGGTTGGGTATGGAGGTCAAACCCATTTTATCTAAAACTCAAAAGTCAAAAGGTCCTTGCTGATATCTAAATTACAAAAAATAGAGAGGGCTCAATATTTATTATTTGTTTAACAACTGAATCAATTAGAGTTCTAGGAGAGGAGAGAAGAAATGGGGCACTGGTAATATTTGAATAAATAATGGCAGGAAATGTTTAGAACTGATGAAAACCAATATAGAGTCATGCACTGCATAATGCTGTTTTGGTCAAAAATGAATTGCATATACAACAGTGGTCCCATAAGATTAGTACCATATGGCTTAGGTGTGTAGTAAGCTATACCATCTAGGTTCACGTAAGTACAACCATCCAGGTTTGTGTAAGTACACCCTATGATGTTCACACAACAAAATTACCTAATGATGCATTTCTTACAACATATCCCCTAGCGACACATGATTCTGATATGTTTTCCAGAAGCCCAATAAATTTCAGTTAGGAAAAAGAAAAAATCAATACCTAGACTCATCATAGTGAATCTGTAGTACACTAAAAATAAAGATTGTCTCTTAAAATTAAACAGAAAGAAAAGAAAAGTTACCTTCAAAAGAGACAATTATACTGACATCTGATTTCTCAACAGTAACAATGAAATTCAGAAGACACTGGAATGAAATCGTCTATGTGCTAAAGGAAAAATAAGGGTTTCCTTCAAATTCAATGTCCAATGAATAAGGATAAAATAAAGACTGTCATGAAAACAACTGAATTTGCTACCAGCAGAGCTTAAAAGAAACATTAAAGGATGTAACTACTGGCAGAAGTTTAGTCAATCAACATAGAAAGTGTGAGATAATAGATAAAATGCATAACAAAAGAAGTTGTAAATAAATAGGAAAGGCAATCAAATACTGATTGTACAGAATAAAAATAATAATGTTTTGTGGACTTCAATAAAAGAGATAGAAAAGGTCAATGACAACACATAAGTAGGAAAGGGGTGATTAGAATTAGAATACATTACTTGGAAAGGCAAAGATGTCAACTTTAGACTTACTGAGTTAACATGCATGCTAAAATTTATAGAGTAACCACCAGAACAAAATTTCAAATTGAGCAGGGAAAAAAACCTGAGGAAAAAAGTTTATCAAAATAAAAGAAGGCAAGAAGGAAGAGAAAAATAAATACAGAAAGGTAGGACAAGTAAGACAAAATAAGATGGCAAAAAAATTTCATACTATGACTAAGATAAGTGTAATTAAACAAAATGTTCCATTTAAAATATAGACTGTTAAAATATAACCGAAAAATAATAAATCCAGCTAAATTCTGTTTACGAGAGATCTATCTAAAATATAAGGAAAGAGAAAGGTTAAAGTTAAAGGATACAACAATATACACCAGATGTGTTGGTTTCCTGGGGCTTCTGTAACAAGGTACCACAAACTGGGTGGCTTAAAAAACAGATGTTTATTGTCTCACGGTTCTGGTGTCTGAAAGTCTGAAATTAAGATGTTGACAGGCCATGCTCCCTGAAGATTTGAATCCTTTCTTGCCTCTTCCTAGCTTCTGGTGGTTTGTTGGCAATCCTTGGCATTCCTTGGCTTATAGCTGCAGCAATTCAATTTCTGCCTCCATCATCACATGACATTCTCTCCTCATGTGTCTCTCTATCTCTTCTCCTTTTATTAGATCTCCTCTTATAACATCAGTCATATTGGATTAAGGGCCACTTTACTTCAGTAGGACCTCATCTCAACTTATACCTTAATTACATCTTCAAAGACTCTATTTCCAAATAGGGTCACATTCACAGGTACGAGAGTATTCAACATACCTGGTTGAGGGACACAATTCAACCTACCACACCAGGCAAATACTAACCAAAAAGAGAGAGAGAGGGGAAAAAAGAAAAGCTAGTAGAGTTCTATTAATGTCAGACGATGTACCAGGTGAGAACAAGGCTAGTACAGTAAGACTAGTTAGAGGCTAGTGCAGTAGTCCAGGTAATACAGTGCTGGTTTGAACTAAGATCATCTCTAGGGAGCAGGGGGAAGTCAATAGATTTAAGCAATATCTAGGAAGTAAAACTGACAGGACTTCATTGGAAACCAGATAAGGGAGACAAAGATGACTTCCAGTTTCTGGCTTGTGAAACTGTTGGAATATGTTAGCAACCTATATCTTCTAGCCAGAGTAACTTTCTAAAACACAGATAATATCGATTTTTTAAAATAATCTTAACTAATTCTCCAAGGTTAGTCCCAATTCTTTACTCTGGCTTTCTTGATCTATCACAATCTGGTCCTGGCCTACGTTATTCAAATCTCCACTTCCATAAATGCTAGTTACTCAATAAATACTGCACGTGATTTCATGACTTCTTTCAGACTACACTTTATGTCTTGAATGCCATGTGTATGTATTTACAAAGTTCTATCCAAATGAATCATCATCTTTAGAACCTTTTTTATAATATACTGCCAATTAAAGTATTTTTATATGTAATATAAGATTGTCTGGTCTCCCGTAGTACTTCATTCACACTGCTAGCACAGCATTTGTCACAGTGATGTTTATCTATATCTGTCTCCCCAATCAAGCAAGCTACTCACTCCTTCAGAGTAGGGCTTATCCATCTGTTTATTCCTAGCACCTAACAACATGGTTTGCACATAGATGGTTTTGAATAAATGCTTACTGAGTAGAGATTAATCAGTTATAACTAGCATGGCCACTGCCTATGCCAAAAGACTAAAGGCAAATGGAAGAAAGATCGGATAGTAATTTTTTTCTTTTTTAAAAATAAGATTCTGAAAAAGATGAATAAAGGTCTTTGTTTCTTAGTAATGAATTCATGCAATTTACAGTTAATTTATTCTAAACTCCCTTGAGACCACTTAATAAGGTCTATACTTTCTCCAATAAACCCGTATTTAAATGCCCAAGCAATTTTTAAATCTAAATAATACATATTCCAGCTTTACTTATAAAAGTTAAAACATTGACCAAAAGAGGCCAATTTGATATTTGAGGAACTTACGTAACTGTATAATGGTCAGTAAAAATCTGCTTGATACTAACATGTTAACTTACATTGCCAATTTTCAAATAATTAAATGAAAATAAAATGTACTTTTTTTAAAAAGCTGCATCATCTAGACTTCCTTTGATGACTGAAAACTTGTCTGAAACCTGCAATGTCCTCTGTTTATCAATATAAACATGAAGTATCTTTGAACTGTAGATACAGAAAACTTCCAGTTGATAGAGGTTTCTAATTAAAAGAATATAAGGTGGTAACTTATTATAAATACAATTGTTAAATCTGTAGGATTTACATTGGACAACGCTGGTATAGTAGTATATGGGCATTCAGAAAATCTAAAGCTTGAATTGCTGTTACACAGTGAAATGCATTTCCTATAATTAAGTACAATTTTTTTAAACAAACGTCATAAATAACAGGTGTCAATATAATAAAGTGAAGATATTAAAAACGACTAGCACCACTACTACATGTAGCTTTGCAAAAATCTTGGATCATAATTGTTCCTACTCTCCCATTATTCAACACTTGGAAGCCCAGTTTGCTAAGATAGTTTTCTGATGTATACAAAGAACAAAATGAGCTCCTTCCACACCCTCCCCCCATATTCTCTCCCCTGAGATTCAAGGCTTAATATGAGTTCCATTTTCTAGAGATAAAAGGACTGCATTAACAATGATGTGTCCTAGCTTTCTTCTTTTTACAATAAATTACCATATTTATATTTTCAAGCTGTCATATGCTAGAGGATATTAAATATCCTCTTGTCATAATTAACTCTTTAAACCAAATTAAATGGCTTGGTTCAAAACAGACTGTGAAAGTAAAAGAATATAATTCTATCACTAATTATTTTTGCAATTATTTTAATAATCAGAGTTATTTAATTTATTCCATAATTGATTTTAACTGAGAAATGTATAGTGGCTAAAAAGCTCAACTCTTTCTTCCTTTTACCTTTGAGATATAAACAAGAATTTGAACTTAGGGTGTTTAGTAATAAATATATAGTAACTTCATAAATACACCAGGCCAAATCCTAATACAGTAAACTGCAACAAACTGTTAATTTTTAAAATTTCACTAATAATTATTTCAAATATAAGCAAATGGACTACAACAGAAGTGTTTCATTTTACTAAGGCTTAGTAATATTTTTATTATAAACACAATTGTTTCTGTAGTAGACTAAGGTAATGCCATGGAAAATAACTCTCCTTTATGAATACAAAACAAACTTAGAAAGATAAACATATTTTTAGGAGTAAATGGAAATTCTCTACTTTTCAAGGAAAATCTAAAGATTTCTGATGACCTAAAGACATTATAAAGATTCTAAAAGCAAAAAAATTGTCTTTTTATACTGTCTAAAAGAAAAAGTTTCTTAGAAAAAATAAATAGAAATAACTGAATTAGTATTTCAAGTTAACTTTTTAGGATTTTAATAGAAACACAAATCAGTTACAGCAGTTGTAATGTAAACTTTTCCCCCAACACTGGTAATAATTTTTTTATACAAATGAAACCATTATAAAAAGGTTTCTGGTTATGAAGAAATACTAAATAAGCATACTTCTTAAAAACATTATGTGAAAATATAATTGAACTGAGAGAAAAGTTCTGAAAAAATGGTAAAGTCAAGGAATGAAGTGACTATCAATAAGCACCAGAGTCAATTAAAACAGGGAGGAGTTTAAATAATTGCTAAACATCTGATTACATAATTAAAACATAAGTCAACAAACTTTTTGAAAGATGTACAAAGAAAAAATAAAAATGCAATGTACATGACTTAGATCTAAAATCACGGATTAAACTGACAGAGCAAGAGAAGCAGCGGCGTGGCTGAACAGCACGCAGAGCTTCTTGTCTTACCCATGGGAGCCTCAAGAGACAGAGTTTCACTCTAGAGTCAGACATTCAGGAGAATACGGGTTTAAAAGGCCTTTGACAAACTGAAGGGTGATTATGAACAGAAGCTAAAATAAAACATACTACCGGTATAAGACCGTAGAGAAAATCTCTATTCCTCTGTTATGAACTGTATATTTGTGTTCTCTCAAAATGCTTATGTTGAAATCTAATCTCCAATGTGATGATATTTTGAGATGGAACCTTTGGGAGGTAATTAGGCCATGAGGTGGAGCCCTCATGAATAGATTTAGTGCCCTTGTAAGAAGAGGCCAGAGATCCAGCTCTCTCTTTTTCTGCCACACAAGGATACAGCTTGAAGTCTGCAACCCAGAAGAGAACCGTTTACCAGAACCCAACTATGCTGGCACCCTGATCTAGGACTTCCAGCCTCCGGACTGTGAGAAATAAATGTCTGTCGTCTAAGTCAACCCAGTCTATGGTATTTTGTTATAGGAGTCTGAACTGACTTCCAGGGGCTGGGGCGGGAGCCTGTGGGGGGTTGGGAGGTTGTTCAGGAACATTTTTGTGATCATAACTTATAAAACAAGAAAGAAAATAAAAACCAAAAACAAATAAGTAAAAAAAAAAAAGAAACCCAAGAAAGAGACTATATGAAAATTAAAAATAAAACATTAAGGATCCTAGCAAGATGATAATTTAAACATGTCTGACTCCTCATATCCAACTCCAAATTATCAGCCTTTTAAGCCAAGTGTCTTCTGAGTAAGAGTGAGGTATGGAATTTGAGGGTTTCCTGGCAGAAGTGATTTGTAGCTTTCTCCTCCATTGGCTGGGAAGAGGCCTACGATGAAGAAAACTAGCAAATCGTAGGAAGAGCACTGGCCACAGAAACCTGTAAGAATTCTAGAGATAAGGTGAACCTCGGCCCCAGGGGATGCCTGAGGTTCCCAGCCCACTAGGTGATAAAGGCCACAAACATCTGAGGCTGTGGTGGGAAGGCACAGAGTGAGGGAGTGGGAGCCCTTCCCCAGCTACTTAGTGCAGGGAACTGGAGGGCGCCACATAATTGATGCGCTGGGATAAAGAACACATATTTGTCCTTCCTGCATGGACCACCACCATTTTCTGCACCCCAACAACCAGACTTGAGCCCCAATGAGCCAATAAAGACAGACAGGAACAAGATAACCCATAAAGGAAGGAAAAAGAATCACACTGACATTAGATTTCTCATCCTTAACACTGGAAAACACAATAAGAGAGAGAAAACAACTGCACCTCAAGAACTCTTCACACAGGTAAGACATGATTAACCTGTCAGGAGACGGAGAGATATCTGCAGATATGCAAGAATTCAGAGTAATAACCCATGAAGCCCCATCTGAGAAAAATATTCAGAAATGACTATCCAAAGCCAAATGAATCTGAACAAGAACGGGAAAATGAAGGAAAGGGAAAAGTAGTAGACAATGAGTCTTGCAATACATAAATGCTGTTAAATTTAAATTAGATAATGAGAGACTAACTGGAAATGTATAATGCAAGCATACTTCATTTTACTGCATTTCCCTTTACTGCACCTTGTAGATATTGCATCTTTTTACAAGACCCTCCAAAAGCACAAAGATTATGACTCTGAATGCTCAGATGATGGTTAGCATTTTTTAGCATTAAAGTATTTTTAATTAAGGTATGTACATGGTTTTTTAGACATAATGCTATTGCACACTTAATAGACTACAGTACAGTGTAAACGTAACTTTTATATGCATTGGAAAACCAAAGAATTCATGACTCACTTTATTGCAATATTTGCTTTATTGCAGGGGTCTGGAATCGAACCCACAATATCTCTGAGATATGCCTGTACAAGATCCAAACTGCATACTCTTGAAATAAAAGGAACAGGCATGGT
Source organism: Equus asinus (assembly GCF_041296235.1). NCBI lineage: Eukaryota > Metazoa > Chordata > Mammalia > Perissodactyla > Equidae > Equus > Equus asinus. The sequence continues at coordinate 27,226,101 of NC_091813.1, forward strand.
TATAAGAGAAATTCTAACAAACAGCCTAGAAGCAAAACTATTAAGATGTTTCAGTTATATCTGTAGCAATTGGATTGGAGAGAATGTTCCAGTAAATGTTCCAATAAAACCTAGGGGGAAGGGTGATGAGAATAAAAACATTGCAAAGATTTCATCTGGAGAAAAATAGGAAAGGCAAAGCCTTAGAAAGTATTACAAGTTTCTTATGTAATTGGGGGTGGGGGATGAAAAGACCATCTTGGTGGGGGAAACAGTTGGTATCTTATTTTCAAATAATAATAGAGAAAAATATATGTGACTAAGAATGCAGGGAAAGGAAAGGTAACCATTAATATAATGGAAAAGTATCATATAATTTCCAAGTTAACAAGGAGGAAAATGCAATTAATACCAATGTGATCAAACAGAAACAGTTTTTTAAAAAAGGAAAAAGAAGTAGGTAAAATAAGTAACAAACATAAGTTAGAAAGAATGAGACCAAATACCTTAGCACACTAACTTTGAATGTTAAAGACAAGAGGCTACAGATTGAATTAAATAAAACCAAATACATTTTCAAGAAGAAACTTAAAACAAAGTAATAGAATTTGTCCACCGATTAGGTTTGATGTTTAAAGAGAAGAAATATATTGACTGTATACAAATCATATTTTATCCTACATTCTTAAAAAATATCTACGGGATTCAGTAAGACATTATTAAATCAGGAAAATTCAGGGAACACGGCTTTTGGAGTTTCCTCTAGTTTGCTCACTCGGAGCTAAGTGCTAGCAACGTGGGAGAAACTGTCCAGAGCAAAAGTCATGAAAAATACTAGACGGAAGGGTAAGATGAGAAAGGCTTACTAGATTTCTATAATTCTTGTATCTCCAGAATGACTCCTAGAAAAGTTATCTAATTTAATTGTACAAAATTGTCTTTAGCCAACCATCTTCCAGGTTCAACAACTAACACTGAACTTGCCACACTGCTACATTATCCACTGATTTTATAAAAGGACTAGCCATCCAATACACACAGTTGCACTGTAAGTGTGGAATGATGACTGATCCTTATGTATGTGTGATCACATATTCCCTATGTCCCAAAGCCAGAGGCTCAGACATGAACCACCACAGTGAAACAAAAAAGATAAATGGAGAGGCAAAAAGATACCCAGCAAATCCAAGAAAAAAGTAAGGTGAAAAGGCAATATAAGCATCAGACTAGGAGGAACTTGGGGTTAAAGGCAATGAAAAAATAAGGAAGTATATCATACAATGACAGAAGACATGATTTTAGGTGCCGAAATATCAGTTGTAAAACCTGCACATATCAAACAACATAGTATTAGATATGCAAAGAGAACCTAATTATAATGTCAGGCTTCAAAACATCTCCTATATGGGGCCGAACCCAGTAAGGGGAGTAAAGGAATTCACTAATACAATTTCTTAAACATCACTTTAATAAAGACAGAGAAAATGTTACACTCCTCAAATAGCAAAATGTTGTCAGTATGTCCAAGGAATTATCTAGAAAAGTCAATACATGATGCTAAAGACAAGGTTAAGAAAATTCTTTTTTTTAACTAGAGATTTTACAGGCTAGATTTTCTGATTAAAATTCAAGGAAAGTAGGAATGAAAACAAAAAGCAACGAATTGTGCCCAGTTGAAAATACAAAAATATTTTCTTTTTGAAGTTATACCACAGGATTTTGACAATATATAAATTCTGGATGGGCCAATCACAAAGCTATGCCTTTCACAAATTAATCCTAAACTCTTGAATTTTCCAACCTCATGATTATCTAGGTGATTTAAAAGATTTCAAAACTATTTTTTAAATGGATTTCAAATCTACTTTTCCTTACTATACCTCAAATTCAGTTATCTCAGATTCTTCTTACTCACCTTATAGTCTTTTCCTCTGTACTGCATCATTTAAAAAAGTCAAGATGCTCCCTCCTCATGGGGAGAGAAAAATAAAAAGCCCTTAAGTGATTAATATTTGGCTGAAGTGTTTGTGAATTGTTCCATAATAAGTAAAAGTCTGTTTGATAGGAAATTACCAAAATTAATTTTATAACAGTGTTGTGATGACTGTAATTCAGAAATTAAATTTAGAAAATATTCACTGAATATACTCCAGTGCCTGGTACGTAGGAAGGAGTAAGTGAACAAATGCTCAACAGAAAAGGGTTAGTGAAGCAGAGGAGGCGAGTTTCTCAGATATATTAAACTTTTGTGGAAAGGTGCCTATTGCTCCAGGCAGCATCTGACCTCTTGAACTCGTACACAACACTTTACGTATACATTCCTCAACTTTGTTTACGTTTTATGACACTGACATATTTGAATAATATAGACCTTCTTTATAAAAACATAGAATGTTCTACATTTGGGATTTGTTTAACGTTTCCTCATGAGTAAAGTTACACATCCACAGTCAGAATACCAGGTAACTGAAACACATAACGTCTCCTTTCTGCTCACCGCTAATGTTAATTTTGATAAGCCAGTCATGGGGCTATCCAATTTCTCAACTGAATAGTTACTATTTTTCCCCTTGCAAGTTATAAGCAAGCCACAGAAAGACATTTTACAACCATAAAAATAACCTGTCTCTCACAAAAATTTCTCCCCTAGACTTAGCATCCATTAATTATTCTTGCTTGAGCCAATCTTTACTAAGATGGTGGCAAATGTTTTACAACTCCAGGATTCCTTCCAGATGTACCAATCAACATTCTACTAAAAGCAAAACCACCCTTTCTTCCCCATTTATTATCAGCACAGACGCATGCATTCCTGTAAAATTCATTAGTGTCTTTGATTATTTTTGGTGCTCACAGTGTCCTAGATTGGGCTAGTGTAGTCCCTTTAAGCTGGCTCCTGTATCCTTTTAATGTGCCTCCCCCAGCTTTTTTTTGAGCACTTTTTTACTTTCCGGCATAAGAAGGTGTTCCAGGGTCATCCTGCCACTTCCTTGCCCAGCCCTAGAATAAGCCATTTCTCTGAGGATCCCTGGGTCTTTTTAGTGGGGAGTGGTATTAGAAAACAGTATCTTGGTGCTAGATATATTCATCACTGACTGTCTTTGCTTCTAGGTCTTGTCAGTGGACAGAACTAGGAAATGTGTGTGTGTTACACACACTTATATACATATATTTATATATGCTCATATGCTTGTATGTGTTCAATTATTTTAAAAATTCTAATACATTCCACTTCACTGTCTTCTTCCATTCCATATTTGTGTCTTCCTTCTTCCTCAATGAGAACCCTGACTCCCAAAATCAGTATTCATTTGTTCAATCTTATAACACTTCTAAAATAGTTTTGAATTTCTACACCCATAATACTGCAAAAAACAAACCTATTAAACAAGAGTTTAAGATTTGTTTACAGTTCTTTCCATCCCATACCTCAGGAGGGTCTATAGTCGAACACTGGGTTCCTAAAGCACTTTATTAGTTCTCCCCCCACCACCTTCAGTGTGATTCAAAGCAGGAATTTAACTAGTATTTAATCTATTCAGTATTTCCCAAAGATATCTACCAGGGAACAAGCTTCTCGTAACATAAAAGCTAACTTAGAGAAATTGCTTTTAAGGAAAACATACATTAAATGAGAACAAATGCAAAAAGTTCTCATTGTAAAGAATAATTTAAAATGAATAAATATAAAAATTAAACTCCAAAGAACCAAATGATGAAACAAAGGTGATACCAATTTCTCTTGAGTAAATTAACAAGTAAAAGGAAAAATCTGACTCCAGTGACATCATAAGCAGATGTTTTAAAACCACATGCTCCTTATCTCCTACTAGTTACTCACAGGCACTGTGATATGGTATTTACTTTTGGTAGAAGGCCTGGGAAGGATTTTCTGTAGGAAGTAGGCAGGATGAAACAAAGGGGTTACCAGGAACTACTAACACCTAATGGATAGCCAGGCAGAGGAACTGAAAAATCAGCTAGGGCTCCGCCTTTCCTCTCCCAGCCCACACTGAAAATAAAACAGCATCAAGAACTTGATATAGGAACCATTCAAAGGACTGAAACCCAAGGAAGCATCTGTCTTAAAAAATGTTTGAGTGATGAGACTATTTTCAAATAAGATAAGCAAAGCAGTTATTATGGGCCATTTGCTAAAATACAAAAATAGCCATTGTTATACGCAAAAAGTATGATTAGCCATATGCCAAATACCTTAGTCATTAAGTGTACTACGTAATAATACTGGTTATATTAGTGTCTTTATCTCTAATTTCACTTATTTAAAGTAATTTGTTAATGAAATGTAAATAAAAGAACCAAGCATTTCATTCTAAAACAGAGGTGGGGTGGGGGGGCCAGCTCTGCTCAGCAAAGAAATAAGACTTTTTCCTCACATCGTTTATTAGCTATATTCTTGCTGACTTATCCTTTCTTATACAAGGACACGTTTTTCAACATTCTGAATATTTTACCACTATAATTTCTTTCTTAAAAATAATAACAGTAGTTCAAATAAGCATGAGATATAGAATTAATCACTCTATTTTTAAAATAAATCTGAGCAAAAGAAAAAAAAACCACTCTAGTCAGCAGAGTAAGAGCCTTTTTTATATATTTTCAATAGGAGGTAACATAGAATAATATAGTCGATTCTACCTATTTCATTGTGCTTGCTATTAAACTAGCATTTCTCAACGTCAAATGCACAGACCTGAGCTGGTTGAGACCTGAGCCCCTTGATAGAAGGGAGAGGCCAAGTCCCCTTGAAGAAGGACCTTGCAACACTACACAACTACACAGTATAAATTTGCTCTGGGCAAACTACAGCCCACAGGCCATAACTGGCCTGACATCTGTTTCTGTAAATAAAGTTTTACTGGAACACAGCCACACACATTGAATTACATATTGTCGGTCCACTTTTGCACAACAATGGCAGAGTTGAGTAGTTGAGACAAAGACTGTATGGCCTGCAAACACTAAAATATTTACTATTAGACTTTTTACAGAAGAAATGTGCTGACCCTTGCTGTAAATCTTCCTCCAGGTGTTTTTCAAAGAAGCAGCAGCATTTGCTAGGGTGATCCTGCACTGGAGAAAAGAAGTACTCCAACCAGTAGGAGGTTTAAACACCCACTTTAAACAGACACTAACTGCCAAAGACCCAAAATGTCATCACGGTCTGTCAGAGAGCTTGGGGTGATCAGGTGAAAAATGGGTTTCTGGCTCAAGTTTAAATATAAGTAGAACAGTATGTCCACAGATATAACCTGTGGTTATTTTCCAGTTCCTGAATGTAAAACTGGAAGAGAAATACTTGGCAACAGGGAGAATTACCACCTTGGCTCTCTGACCCATGGAGTAAGCGTCATTATGCTAGGAAAACCCAAATGAAAGCCCCTGGAACTTGCTCTCCCTGCCAGGGATGTAAAGCAAAAGCAATAATGCATCCCCATCCCCAAGACAGGTGCAGACATTAGTACCAGCATCAGAGATTAAAAAGATGTCAGAGGGGCCAGCCTGGTGGCATAGCAGTTAAGTTCACACACTCTACGTTGGCCGCCCAGGGTTCATGAGTTTGGATCCCTGGCACAGATCTACACACCACTCATCAAGCCATGCTGTGGTGGCATCCCACATACAAAATAGAGGAAGACTGGCACAGAAGTTAGCTCAGCAACAATCTTCCTCAGGTAAAAAAAGGGAAGATTGGAAACAGATGTTAGCTCAGGGCCCATCTTCTTCACCAAAAAAAACAAAGGGACATTGTTGATATTTGCCAATGTGACAGATGAAAAATTAAATTTCACTGTTGTATTAGAATGCATATTTTTTATTAGAAGGAGCACAAATCTTTATATTTTCACAAAAAAGTGTGACTTCATTCAGAGCACTTTTTTTCCCCACTTGATAGTACAGAGTATATTTTTAATTCATGACGTAACCATACATTCTGCTGAGGTTAAATTAATGACTATAACCATCAAAATGACAAAAGTAAACAGTTACTGAGTTCTATGCTGAATTCATTACATGCATCATTTGATTTAATCCCTGCAAAACCGCATAAGGCAGTATTGTTTTTGCATTTTATCCCACTGGCTTGTAATTGTAAAGTCTATAAGGATAGAACCCATATTTACTGCCTTCACTCTGTAATTAGAGTACGAAGAAATCTTCACAACAAATTTATGAGATAAGCACTACTATGGTGGACATTTTACAGATGAGGAAGCACAGAAAGATTAAGTAACAAGACTACAACAGCAAGTTAAGTAGTAGAGCTAGGATTTGGTTTTGTGCAACCTTGGCCAAGGTTATTTTAAGACATTTGTTGTGAAAAAATTCTGCAAATAAAAGTTTTGTGACTTTGCTATGTTCTTGCTTTCCAGGTGTTTAACAATTTATGATTAATTACACAAATAAGTGGAAGATATATGCATTTTAAAAGGGAAAAATTAATGGGGATTGGAATCAAACAGGAAATGATTCACATAGAAACCTCAACTTACACAGTTCAGCAAACAACAGAATTGTAGGAGCAGCAAAAAGAGAATACTGGGGCCAGCCCCATGGCATAGTAGTTAAGTTTGGTGTGCTGTGCTTTGGCAGCCCAGGTTTGCAGGTTCAGATCCTGGGTGCAGACCTACACCACTCGTCAGCCATGCTGTGGTGATGATCCACATACAAAGTGGAGGAAGACTGGCACAGATGTTAGCTCAGAGCTAATCTTCCTCAGCCAAAGGAAAAAAAGAGGGAATATGGACTTTTAAATCTATCTTAATTAAAACAACAAAAATAATAGCAAACATTTAAATGCTTACCATGTGCCATCTGTTCTAAAATATTTCACATATATTAGCTCATTTAATCCTCACAAAAGTGTTATGAGGCTGATTCCTGTTTTATTGATGAGGAATCTGAGGCACAGAAAAAAGAAATGTGCTAAGGTCACACAGTTAATAAGGAGATTTAAACCCAGGCAGTCTGACTCTACAATCTGTGCTCTAAACTACTATGCTGCACAAATAATAAGTTTATATTGCTCACTATCAGTCACTGACATTGTACTCAAGAGTTTGCACTTTCCAGAATGCAGACTGCCTCTGTAATCCTAGCTTTTGATAATGACCACAATTTTTGGTCGCAGATTAGTTAATATAAACCTGAAATATTTTTAAAACAATGTATAGCTCTCAGATGAAGATCTATATCATATATCTATAAAGTTCAACACAATGTAAATTGCTAAGATATACAAAAGTTCTTTTAGGCCATGATAAATCAATGTTAAGTTAATATACCTCAAATTTTCAGAAATGATACTAAAAGGGGTGAAAAGAGCAAAGTTTAGATTTTAATTGCTATCAATAGGGCATTTAACAGATTTTTCTATTTATATTAAATTTCAACCTAACAGCAATCTATACTATAAACATTTCATTACAGCAGCTGAGTGAGACTCAAAACCCTATTTTGAAAGCCTAAGACTTGATTTAAAAAAAATCATTATAGACCTTTTCAAAGATTGGTATTTATATTATACCTTTCAAGACATTCCACTCCATTCTAAGCTTTGTAGAAATATTTAGAAGTGCAATCAAGAAAAGAAATTAGCTTGTCTTGTGGCATTTTAATATCTTAGTCCCATTTTACTTGTCACATGCTATGCTTCTTATGACTCAGAGACATGGCCACTCTCCTGTCAAACTATTACAGGCATATTTCTTATAATGCTCTCTAACATACTGCATCTAACATAAGCATTAGATATAAACTCATCTATTTAGTGAAGATTGCTGTAATACATAACATTCTTTACATGAAAAAAAGCATATTACTCGGGCTAACTGGATAATACATGCTTTACATAATAGTTATCACCTTATATTTCATGTTAAATACTCTACATTTGAAAACTGACACTCATGCTACATAAATAATGTACCTCCACCAGTGTAATCTGCATATTCCTATCAGAAAATCACCTGAAATGCTGACATTTTGGAGTGTTTTAAAGATGCACTAGAATCAAAAATAATTCCGTATTTTTTTTTGTAAGAAGACATTTAAACAGGTAAAATTTTTAAAGAATAAAATATATTTTAAAACATACTGAAGAATAAAAGCAAAAGTGGGATGCCAAACTTCTAAATTACATTTTGTTATATTTAATTGCAATGGACAATTACAAGGAAAAAATTCATATTATCATTTTTGCTACTAAGAAAAATGGACGTTCTATATTTAGCCTCATGTAGCTTTTAAGTGCTGCCAAGAATTATGATCTATAAAAAGCAAAACAATACGATTTTTTAAAACTCAATGAAACAATCAATAAAAACATGCAAGGGCTACACTCAACTAAATATTATAAATATAGCATTAGGCAAAATAGAAGATTTAGTAATGAAGCAATTTAACACATTTACTTCATCTTTGAAATCTTATTTCCAAAGAACCATATTCATTTCTGTCTTTTAAGAAAAAAAAGATGCAGGCGGCCCCATGAGAATTAACCCCTCCGCCTCCACTATTTCAGAAGTGAGGTGGTCTTCTGTAAGGCACTTCCAGAAGAACATATCAGGCCTACACTCAGCTTGCATGACTACCAATGTGTGGGTTCCACAGTGAACTGGCAACCCAGGATACCTGTACACCAGATAGTTTGTCAGAAAGAATAATCTTGAGTTTACCACTTAGCAATACTTATCCAAAGATCAGATTGATAGATTAGATAGGTAGTTTGGGCGTGGTTTCCCAAAAAGTTGAATAATATTTAGTTTTAATATTATTATTAATAGTATTATATTAATATAATGCATTGTATTGATAATATTAATATTTAATAAACGATTGACATAATATTCGTACTTATCCAAAGATTAAATAAGAGAAATAATATTTTTATATATGTATTGATTTGTAGTGAACTCAAGACTATTCTTCCTGACAAGATATTCTGAGTTGCCAATATTATTTTTCTTATCTACTCTTTGCTATTACTTGATGGAATATATATATATTCCATCTAATCCTATAGATGGTCAAAAATTTATCTATCTATCCTTGGATTAAATTAGACCAATACAGAGTGAAATATCAAAACAACACTATTTTGGGCCTCAAATAATTGTCCTAACTAAACTGTACTTTATTAAGTCATAAACTCTTATGTAAAAATGTAAAACATTAAATACTCTATTTTTTGAAAACTGACACCCATATGACTTATTAAACTCCCCCTTTTACTTAGGACTCACCACACTGCACAGTATCCTTCATTTAAAAATGCACAGTCTCTTAAAAGACTTAATCTTCTAGAGTATGGATTCACATAACTGATTACTTATCCTTCGTTCCATTAGCTACAAAAAAGCAGATCTGTGGTTTACCTTTGGCAAGTAAAAGGGAATGCATGGCATGTGTTGGTAAACTTTTAATCTCCCTGCCAGGGTTATCTTATTTACTTTCTCTTTATGATTTCCTTGATTAAACATTTCTCATTTTGTTTTTATGTATTTACTTACATAAGATGCCATAAAAATTTATGCAAGAAGGTGAAATAAAACAAGACTTTGGAAAAACAATGAAAATATACATGCTAAAGCACCTTTTATTCTAAAATTGCAACCAATGAAGTCATAAAAGGAAGATTAACCAATAAATAAAAATTAACACAATGAACATTATGAAAAATCTTAATAAAATCCAACAATTAAAACCTTCCCTAATAAAAGTATAGATAAATGTTTGCTATGCAAATATAAACATGAAGTAGTTTCCTTCAAAGAAAAAAGGTTTATTTCAAAACATTTAATTACAATAACAATGATTGTATCTTACATTTATAATTCACTTGACCTGATTACTTTCAAGGAAAATCTATTTTCACTTTTACAATTTAACAGAGTTCATTCATATATTAGAAATAACTATTTTTTAAGACTAAATTAGTAAAGTTTAAAAGATGCTACAAAATGTTAGCTGCAATAGGTCAAAGGAGTAATCTGTGAAAACAAGACAGGTGTATAGGTATGTATGTAAAATACATTGTAAAATATTTTCCTTTTTTTGCTAAAGGATGAGCAAAATACCTGGTAAACAGTCAAGCCTTATACACAGTAATATTTCATTTAAAAATGGTGGGGGAACAAAGGTGCATACTTACCCTTCTCCCCCCATTCTTGTTATCTTTAAGCGAAAATCCACAGAATTCAGACTAGGGGGCTTCCATTTCAAAATATCATCACATCGACCAGGTTTGTATTTCTGAAGTGAATTAAAATGATAATAGTTAATAAGAAGGCAAAAATTAAACATCTGATTTATTAAATATAATACCAATTACTTTTTAGTAAGCAAAATTACTACTTCTTTTCTGAATATAATTTTTATCTTCAGTCAATGAGTGAAACTAGACATCTACTTTCTTATTGATGGCCCTTCTCTTATTTCTGGCAAAGCATGTAGACCCCTGTTTGTGAAGGCCCAGAAAAAGAATGAAACCTGTTATTCTCTCCAATTTTTCTATGAGCTAAAGGAAGTTTGATCATTTAGAAAATTTTTTTGTTTTTTCTTGTTCAGTTTTACTGTGAGGCAAATTTACAATGAATAAAATTAACCAACGAATTTTGACAAATGAATACAGTCATGTAACCATCACCAAAATCAGGATATATACCATTTCAATCACCGCCACAAGTTTCCTACTGACATCTGCAGTCAATTTCCTGCCACCAACTCTTCTGGCCACAGAGACCCCCTTTCTATTACTATAGCTGCGTCTTTTCTAGAATTCATAAGAAATTCCTAACATAGGTTTTTGCGATTCATCTATCCTGGTGCACATATTAGCAGTTTGTTCCTTTTTATCACCGAGTAGGATTCCATTTCATATATATATATATATATGTATGTGTGTGTGTGTATATATATATATATATACACACATATATATATACACTACAAATTGTTTATGCATTTACAAGTTGCTAGATAATCTGGGCTGTTCCCAGTTTTAGGCTATTACGAATGATGCTGCTCTGAACATTTGTGTGGACATATGTTTTGTTAACTCTTGGGTAAACACCTAGAATAGAACGGCTAGGTCACATGGTAAATATATGTTTAACTTTATAAGAAACTGTCAAATTGTTTTCCAAAGTGACTGTAACATTTTCCATTGCCACCAGTAATATAAGAGAGGTCAATCTGCTTCACAACCACCCCAGGACTAAGTATCGTCAGTCTTTGTAATTCTAAATTTTTAATTCTAAAGTGTATCTCATAACTTTAACTTGCATTTCTCTAATAACAAAAGATGTTAAAGATCTTTTAATTGGCTTAATTACTATCTATGTATCTTCCATGGTGAAGAGTCTGTTCAAAATTTCACCCTTGTTTTTACTGGGTTATGGCCTTATTATTGACTCGTGAGAGTTGTTTACATATTCTGAACAAATAGCCTTGTTTGGATATACCTACTGCAATTATTTTTTACCAGTCTTTGTCTTGTCTTTTCATTTTCTTAACAATTTCTTTTGAGGAGTAAAGTTTTTTATTTTAATGAAGTAAAATCATTAATTTTTTTCCAGCTTTACTGAGGCACGACTGAGAAATAAAAAAATTTAAGGTGTTACAAGATGATGTTTTGATAAAGGTATACATTTCTAAATGATTACCACAATCAAGCTAATTAACAAATCTATCATCTCACATAGTTACATTTGTGTGTGTGTGGTGAGAACATTTAAGATCTACTTTCTTAGCAAATTTCAAGTATACATTATTATTAACCAGAGTCACCATGCTCTACATGATGTCTTCAGAACTTATTCATATATTCTTATCTTTAATGATAATTTAATGAATCTTTATTCTTATAACTGAAAGTTTTTACACTTTGTTCAGTATCTCCCCTTTCCCCTACCTCCAGCCTCTGGTAACCACCATTCTATTCTCTGTTATGATGAGGAGGATTTTTTCTTTTCTCTTTATTTTTTTTTTAAGGATTTCATATATAGGTAAGATCATGTGGTATTTGTCTTTCTGTGTCTGGCTTATTTCACTGAGTATAATGTACTAACTCCAGGTTCATCCATATCATCACAAATGGCAGGATTTCCTTCATTCTTGAGGCTGAATAATATTTCATTGTTATGTACACCACATTTTCTTTATCCGTTCATCTGCTGATGAACACAAGTTGTTTCTGTATTTTGGCCACTGGAATAATGCTGCAGTAAATATGAGAATGCAAGGATCTCTTCCAGATACTGATTTTCTTTCTTTTGGATATATAACCAGAAGTGGGACTGCTGGATCACATGATAGCTCTATTTTTTATTTTTTGAGGAATCACCCTACTGTTTTTCATAATAGCTGTATCAATTTATATTTCCAGCAACGATGCACAAGCGTTCTCTTTTCACCACACCTCACCAACATTTGCTATCTTTTGACTTTTTGATAACAGCCATCCTAACTGGTGTGAGGTGAGAGCTCACTGTGGTTTTGATTCGCATGTCTTTTATGATTAGTGATGTCTAGTACCTTTTCAAAATCATCAATTCTATAATTTGTGCTTTTTGTGTCCTCTTTAAGGAATCTTTACCTATCCCAAGATCACTGTAATTTTCTATTATTTTTTTCTTAGAGAAATTTTATAGTGTTAGCTCTTACTTTTAAGTATATGATCCATCTGAAGTTAATTTATTTACACGGTGTAAAGTAACAGACTAGGTTCACTGTCTGGCAGATGGATATCAAATCAACCCAGCACCAGTGGTTGGAAGAATTACCCTTCATCACTCAATTGCCTTGATATCTTTGTCAAAAATTAGTTGTCTACAGATATAGATTCTTTTCTATTCTCACTAATCTGTTGCACTGATAAGTATGCCTTTCTTCTTGATAATAGCACGTCTCGATTATTGAAGTTATTATAAAGTTTTGAAACCAGGTTGTATAAGTCCTCAAACTTTGTTGTTCTTTTTCCAAACTCTCTTAGCTAATGTAGCATTTATATTTCCACATAAATTTTTTAATCAGCTTGTCAATTTCTATGAAAAATAAGTCTACTGGGATTTTAATTAGGATTGCACTGAATCAACAGATCAATAAGGGGAGAAATAGCACCTTAACAATATTAAACCTTCCAATTCATGAACATTGCAAATCTCTCTACTTATTTAGGTCTTCCTAAATTTTCTCTCAGCATGTTTTGTAGTTTTCAGTATAAAGGCCTTGCACAACTTTTGTTAAAATTTATTCCTAACAATTTAATATTTTTGGTGTATTATTGATACAAAAAATCAGTTGTATTTCTATAGAACAGCAATGAACAATCCAAAAAACAAAATTCAGAAAGCAATTCCATTTAAAAATAGCGTCTAAAAGAACAAAACACCTAGGAATACATTTAACCAAGAAGTAAACGATCTGTAAACTGAAAACTGCAAAACATCACTGAAAGAGTTAAAGACGACCTAAAAATGGAAAGACATCCCATGTTCATAGGCAGAAGTGTAATATTCTGATTTATAAGGAGAAATACATATTCAGTCTTTGTCCTGTTTCTGGCACAAAACTCTTAAAACCTTTGGAATTAACTCAGTGATGAGAGTGATAAAGGTCTTCTGTTATGTTAAGGAGGCGACTTTTAGAAAGCACCTAAGAATGGGGGCTGGTTGCCTGAGGAGTCAACCATTCTACTAGAGGGTTGGAACTTTCAGTCCTACCCCCTTAACCTCTGGGGAGAGAAGAGAGGAGAGCAGCTGGAGGCTGGATCAACTGCCAATCGCCAATGGTTTAATTACTCATATCTAATGAAGCTTCCATAAAAACCCACAAGGATGGGGGTCAGAGAGCTTCCAGGTTGGTGAACACATGGAGATTCAGGGAGAGTGGCAAGGCTGGAAAGGGCACGAAAGTTCTGCATCCATTCCTTGCCCTGTGCATCTCTTCCATCTGGCTGCTCCTGAGTTATATCCTTTCATAGTAAACCAGTAATCTAGTAAGTAAAAGGTTTCTCTGAGTTCTTTGAGCCTTCTAGCAAATTAACTGAACCCAAGAAGGGGGTTATGGGAACCTGTGATTTATAGCCAGTCAGTCAGAAGTACAGGTAACAATTTGGACTTGCGACTGGCACCTGAAGTCCAAGGAGAGGGTCATTGGAACCTCCAATCTATAGCTGGGTCAGAAGCACAGGTAATAACTTAGGCTCGCAAGTGGCATCTGACATTGGGGCCAGCAATCTTGTAGGCCTGGGCCCTCCACCTGTGGAATCTGATGCTCTCCCCGGGTAGATAGTGTCAGAATTGAGCTGAATTGTAGGAAACCTGGTTGGTGCCGAAGAATTGTTTGTTGGTGTAGGGCAGCTCCCTCCCTTACATTAGACTTGGTCTCAGAAAACCAATCTAGGAAGACTTAATATTGCTAAGATGTCAGTCCTACTCAAAGCAATCTACAGATTCAATGCAATCCCTATCAAAATTCCCACAGCCCTTCTGCAGACACAGAAAAGCCAATCCCCAAATTCCTACAGAGTTGCAAGAGGCTGTAAAGAGCCAAAACAATCATGAATTTTTTCAAGAAATCATGAACAATCATGAAAAACAAAGTTGGAGGACTCACAGTTCCCAATTTCAAAACTTACTACAATGCTACAGTAATCAAAACAGAGGTACTGGCATAAGAACAGACATAGAGACCAATGGAATAGAACTGCGAGTACAGAAATAAACCCACATGTCAAACTGATTTTTCATAAGGACGCCAAGTCCATTCAGTGGGGAGAGAATACTCTCTTCAACAGATGATGCTGGGACAGCTGGATTTCCACACAGAAAAGAATGAAGTTACATTCCTACCTCCCATTATATACAAAAACTAAAAATGGACCAACGATCTTAATGAAACAGCTAAAACGATAAAATTCTTAGAAGAAAACATAGGGGTAAATTCTCCTGATCTTGGATTTGGTGATGGATTCTTAGATATGACACCAAAAGCACGGACAATAAAAGAAAAATACAGATAAACTGGACTTCAAAATTTAAAAACTTCTATGCGTCACAAGAAATTATCAAGAAAGTAAAAAGACAACCAAGAGGATGGGAGAAAATATACACAAATCATATATCTGATAAAAGTTTAATATTCAAAATAGATAAGAAACTCCTATAACTCAACAACAAAGAAATTAAAACCACAATGAGAGACCACTTCATACCTACTGAGTGGTTATTAAGAAAAAAGTGTTAGAGAGGATGTAGAGAAATTAGAACCCACAGACATTTCTGTAAAAAAATATAAAATGATGCAGCCAATACGGATAATAGTTTGGAAGTTCTTCAAAAAGTTAAACCTAGAATTACCATATGACTCAGCAACCCCACTCCTAGGTACACATCCAAAAAAATTAAGAACAGGGATTCAAACAGATACTTACAGGTCAGTGTTCCCTAAAGCATTATTCACAATAGGTGGAAACAACCTAAGTTTCCATCACCATATGAATGAATGAACAAAATGTGGTATATACACACAATGGAAAATTAGTCAGTCATGAAAAGGAATGAGGTTCTCATACATGCTACAGAATGAATGAACCTCAAAAACATTATGTTAAAGTGAAATGAGCCAGACACAAAAGGACAAAAATGGTATGATTTCACTTATAGGATAGCCAAATTCATAGTGACAGAAAACAGATTAGAGGTACCAAGAGCTGGCGGGTTGGGGAAAGAGGAGTTATTGCCTAATGGTTACAGAATTTCTGTTGAAGCTGATATAAATGTTGTGGAAATAGATAGTGGAAATGGTTGTACAACATTGTCCATGTAATTAAAGGGAAAAGTATTTTACATGTATTCTGGGAACAGCAAAAAGAGAAAATATTTTTTACTGGGGTGGCTTAAGGACTAGTCATAAAGGAATGAACACTGTAAGCCTTGAAGAATGGATAATGTTCACTCATGCAGACTTGCAGCATGAAGCAGATATGAACAAAACAGAGGAAGAGAAAAACGTAAGTATGTTGATTCAGAGAGGGCATTATGGGAAGTGGGGCCATATTATAAGAAAGATGATTCAGGAAGGAAAAATTGCCAAATGTTCTCATTAATAATATTTTTTTAAATTTTCAAGTCAAATTGCCTTCTAATAGATTTCTATAAATTTGAGGAAAACTGGAAAAAATCTAGTCACAAGATCACTTATTTCAAACAGAAGTCCATATAACAACACATTTAGTATAACTTAAGCTTTGTTAAGAAAGATTAACCATTGGAGTTGATAAGAAAAACATTTTATCTAACTCATGCAACTCAACAACAAAAAACAAACAACCCAATCAAAAAATGGGCAGAGGATACGAAGAGATATTTTTCCAAAGAAGATATACAGATGGTCAACAGGCACATGAAAAGATGTTCAAGATCACTAATTATTAGGGAAATGCAAATCAAAACTACAATGAGATATCACCTTACACCTGTTAGAAGGGCTTTAATTACCAAGACAAAAAACTATAAATGTTGGAGAGGATATGGAGAAAAAGGAACCCTCATACACTGCTGGTAGGAATGCAAACTGGTGCAGCCGCTATGGAAAACAGAATGGAGATTTCTCAAAAAATTAAAAATAGAAACACCATACAATCCAGCTATCCCACTACTGGATATTTATCCAAAGAACTTGAAATCAACAATTCAAAGAGACTTATGCACCCCTATGTTCACTGCAGCATTATTCACAATAGGCAAAATGTGGAAGAAACCCAAGTGCCCATCCACTGATGAATGGATAAAGACGATGGTGTGTGTGTGTGTGTGTGTGTGTGTGTGTGTATACATACATACGTATAATGAAATACTACTCAGCCATTAAAAAAAGACAAAATCGTGCCATTTGCAACAACATGGATGGATCTGGAGGGTATTACATTAAGTGAAATAAGCCAGACAGAGAAAGACAAACACGGCATGATTTTACTCATATGTGTAAAATAAACAAACACATGGACAAAGAGAACAGATTAGTGGTTACCAGAGGGGAAGGGGGTTGGGCGTGGGTGAAAGGGGTAAAGGGGCACATATATATGGTGATGGATAAAAATTAGACTATTGGTGGTGAGTACGATACAGTCTATATAGAAACTGATAATAATGTACACCTGAAATCTCACAGGTTATAAAATGTTATGACCTCAGTAAAATAAATAAATAAATACTAAAGGCATTCTACATGCTAAAAAAAAAATTGGGGCCCGCCTAGTGGCATAGTGGTTGAGTTCATGTGCTCCACTTCGGCGGCCCAGGGTTGCAGGTTCAGATCCTGGGTGCAGACCTACACATCGCTCACAAAGCCACACTGTGGCAGCATCACACATACAAAACAGAGGAAGACTGGCACAGATGTTAGCTCAGGACCAATCTTCCTCACCAAAACAATAAAAATAAATAAAAACTTTTATCTGTATCAAACTGAAGAACATAATGTATGCTATTTTTCCCCAAGTCTTGTGTTTAAACATGATTGAATATAAAATCAAACATAAAATATTTCAGTGGAAGTTTCTGTCTGTCTATTTGCCCCAAGAGATTCATTTATGTAACATACATCCTTCAGGATGATCACAAATAAATCTCTTTAGACTTGCTGAATATAAATTTTTTTATAAATGCTAAAATTGCAACATTTTCCAGTTGTCAACCAATTAATGAAAAGAATTTGATAAGATTTTTTTATTTTTTCGAATAAAGCATATCTGACAGAAATGTCACAGATCTTTAGTAAGAGTGCTTCACTATAGTAGTGAGGGGTAAAAAAAAGAGTAAGAGGAGAAAGGAGTGTCAGCACCCCACCCCAACCCTTTTTGCAGGCTCTGCCCTGGCAATATCGTACTTACAGACAAACTACCATTTACTTCTGCTCCCTACTTATTTATATGATGCGAGTATGGAACCACTTAGAAACAAATATCCAAGTTATTAAATTTAGGAAAGTTTAAGGATTGCACAGTTTTAAAATATTTCATAATAGGTACCTAATAACAAATTCTAAAAAGAATTTTAATACATAATATTATTGAATAGATATTAAATATCCTACACATTCTTCTCTCTGGAAATCAAGACTCAGTGTTGTCTAATGAGAAAATAGTGTGCACTAACTCTTCTGTTTTTACAAAGCAATAATTCAGAAACTTAAGTCATTCCTCATCTCACTGCACACCAAACCATTTATATTAATGTGAAATACTAGACTTGATATTATTGGGAATCCAAAGACCTTTATGAAAATTAATGAAATGCATGATAAGAAATTTTAGAAAATTATACTTTTAAAATACTGTAGTTCTCAACTACCAAATGTAAATTCAACAATGACAGATTCCATGAGTAAAATGTAAATACCTTTTAGAATGTAAATTCTACTTCAGCAAAAATCAGGTCTAATTATATGCCTACAAAACACCTAGTAAAATGTTCAATAAATACTTAATAAAAATGATAAAGTGCAAAATTTTAAAACATTACAAAATATTAGTCTCAGGTGTATTTAAATTTATTTTCTAAATAGAATATTTTAGATTATGAAATGACTTAAATTAGCAATATTCGTCAAAGATTATATGTATCAATTCACTATGAAAAAAATCGTTTTTTCATGATCCCCAAAACAATAAGGACAAAAATACTAGATAATACAGGGACTTAAGCCTTTTAAAAATAAATATTTATGAGTTATCAAATTTGAAATACAAAATCTTGCTGAACTATAAACAAGGATACCAAAACATCCTTTCAAGATACGTGTTCCAATGTATAATTAGGGAGCAATGCATTTTAATTTCATTAAACTCACCAGCATGTATCTACATTAAAATAATTATCTAAGCTATATTTAACTGATACATACAATACTTAGTTCTATAGAAATAAATCTGGTTTTATCAGCTGAGCTGTCAAATAAAAAATTAGGGATAGACTATGTCCGAAAACAATTACCAATATAACCTGAGACATCCATTATCATCTTAAAGAAAAAATAATGAATGCAAATGTCAGGCAACAAAGTAAGATGTTTAGGAAAGTGTTTACCAAATGAGAGCAGAACCTGGCTTAGAGGGAGAGGATGGCCACGTGCCACAGAGAAGTCTCTAAAACTAAAATAGAGAGAAAATGAAATGGAAGCATAAGTGATATACTTGTTGGATAAAGCAGTGGTTCTCAACTAGGGGCGATTTTGCCCCCCAGGGGATATTTGGCAACGCTTGCATTTTTGGTTGTCACACTGGGGAGCGGAGAGAGTGCTGCTGCCATCTAGTGGGTAGAGGCCAGGGATGTTTCTAAACATCCCACAATGCATAGGACAGCTGCCCACAACAAAGAATTATCCAGCCCCAAATGTCAACTGTACCAAAGTTGAGAAACTCTCATATAAAGGAAGCTAGCAGTAATAACAGCAAAGAGGACAAGATGTTTAGTTCCTCTTTGTCTCTACTAACTACTAACTTCACGACTTCAAGCAAGTTCAAAGGGTGGGCTTCATCGATCTCGCTTATAAAAATGCAATAATAGCATTTTGCTTGCCTAAAACAAGATACCTAGACCAGAGACATCTGAAATGCTTTGCAGCCCTATGCTACTGTGCGATTGCCACTAGTAAATGTGAGCAGTTGTGTTATCATAACACATATTCCATCCAGGCTCTACTCAAACCAGAAACATAATGCCTTCTTCACAAGGATCACATCCTGAAGCTAAGATCCCCGGCCTTACCATAATATTAGTTTCATTTTCATTTAGTTTTAAAGAAAACAGAAAAAATTCTAATTGGTAAAGCTACTGGATAGAAGAGTAAACAACTCTAGACTTAGTGACTTGATTAGATCCTTTGTCCATATTTCACTGAGAAGTAAACAGCAAATATCTATCGTACCAAACAAGACATATAAATATGCCGTATGGAGGAAAAGTCATCCATTCAATACTAAGTGCCTATTATGTGCCTGGTACCATACTAGCTGGAGACGACACAAAGACTAACAAGACAGGGAGCTCAAGCACAAGGTGGCTTTTGATCTAATTTGCAAGAGATTACAGAGGTGTTAAAATGAACATAAACAAGAGTTGATAAGGAAGTACAACAGAGAAACATCAAAATCGGGGGGATGAGGACAAAGGAAGTTTTCATGAATAAGAAACATGCATGCACTGAATTTTGAAAAACAAATTAGGTTACAAGAAAGCTCTAGGCAATGGGACCAGGAAGTACCTCAGTTGAGAAGTTTGCTCAAGTTTTCTGAGACTAAGTTGGCTCACTATTCTATGATGCAGAGAGGGTAGAGCTGTTCTCCAATAAAATACATCAAGGTACTGGCACTCCATTTCTGAAAAAATCACAAATTTGGAGAGAGTAGGGAGAAGTATCATGGAAAGAAGCAGGGGAAGGAAATGGAGAATTCTGTTTTCAAAAGCTTGCTGACACTGCTTATTTACTTACAAAGGTTTTACTGCTATTTATGGAAACTGCAGTTGTGTGTTGAGAGTAAAATTATTAGAGAATTGATGCAGTTCTTGGTTTACTCAGCTTGGAAAAATTACTCAAAAATACATTCAGGTTACTATTTCTATTATCTTACTCACAAGTCTAAATTAATTTCTTCTCGTTATTGTTGTTTTAACATAAAATAACCCGTGGCTTACATCCTAATGAAACAATTTTTGAGAAAACTATAGTTATATAAAGACTTCTGAAACTTCAGCTTTAGTTTCTATATCTGAGCAGTTCCATTGACCTACTAGCGATTTTAAAATTTACCCAATAAGGAAACCAGGATAAAGGCAGGTTAAATGAAAATACCCAGTTAGTATCAAGATCAATGAACAGAACTAGGTAAGGATACTAGAAAAATGAAGGGCCCTGAAAGCAGACAGTAAACTCTCTCTTTTTACAGATAAATTGATAACCAGAACAGTGATGACTTGTCCAAAAAATTCCTAAATCCCAGTAATACAGAAATCTTTCTACCATCAACAAAATAAAATCTACCATTTGTCCAAAAAGCAAATGATGACAGGTTGAAAAGGTTGGGTTAGATGATCTCATGAGATGAGATTATAAAACTTTTCCAAAGGAAATCAATTTTAAGTCAGCTGTTTTCTAATTACTCGATCTTGTTTTGTATGGAGTGGTGAGTAGGAGGGGAAACTGGCAAGTGGCCTGCCCGGCAGAAAGAGAGGTCAGACAACCTAAAAAACTTCTTCAGCACCTAAACCACTTAGCTGACCTCTTCCACCCAGGCACCAGCGAAAGCCTCCGGACCCAAGCACCCTGTCTTATCTTTAGCATAGGCCCGATCTCCCAGTGCACCCTGACCCTACTCTCGGCAACCACCAAAATGCCTCCCCTACTCCACCAGTCTGAGCTCTTTCACCTGACACACCACAATGTAATTTATTAGTATGTCAAGTTTCTTCATAGAATGTAGGCCCTTTTAAGGGCAGAAATCCTGCCTTTACCTACTTTTATTACTTTCAAAACTCAGCAATGGGTATGACATATAGCAGGCACCCAAATTATTAGATGAAGAAATTAACTAAAATATGCCACAACTCAGGATTAACTCTCACTTAATATCCAAGACTAACGTCATCTGACATAAAATTCCATTAACTTTTAAAGCTAGTAGACTCTCACAGAGTTTCTCATCTTCTCTAGTAGACACAAGTCTATATAAAAGTGATCTACTGATAGGTGATCAAACTCTAGATACAAATAACATCTGCAGCCTGGTTATTTTATACATCAACTACATTAACTGCCTTTTTGCTTATTTGTACTGCACAGTATCACCAAAATAATGTTCTATGCTCCTAGTACTGGTATTAAGAATTGGGATGATAGCCCACGCTCTCAGTTGTAAGGCAGATAATTTCAGTTAAAAAATAAGTGGCAGTAATTGTGCCCTCCTCTCAAAATTTCAGTTTAGCAAAACAATTCAATTTCTCTGAACATCAGTGATTTAATAAATCTGACTCAGAAGTTCCCAAAAACTTCATAACAAAATAATTTCATAATTTTATGCCATATTACTGGATATGGAAATACACACACACACACACACCACCCTGAAAGAGAGATGACAAACAGAAAGCAAGAATTACAATAGACTGTGAGAAGTTTCACGAAATGTGCAGTTCAGAGGGCTATGACAGCATGTAACAGGGAATATAACATAATCAAAAAGATCAAGAGGAACTTCCCAGAGGAAGTGAAATTTAAGCAGAGCTATAGGGAAAAAGGATGAATTTAAGTAGCAACAGGACAAAGTACAGTGAATCTGAGGAACTGAGGCATTCAGAAGGCATACATATAAAACACAGTACTTAATATTCATCCCGAGAGCCTACTATATTATAGGTACTAAAAATATCATTGTAAATGAGACAGATATGGTCTCTGCTTTCATGGTACTTATAGTCTAATTAGGGAAATTAGAATTCTTAAAATAACTAAAAATCACACTCTGGTGTTAAATGCTATGAGGCCAACAAGAGTATTGTGGGAACACGGGAGAGGCACACCCAGTCAGAACAGGCTGCCTCAAGGAAGCAACAGCTAACTTGATATTCAAAGGATGAATGGTGGCAATACAGAAAAGAAGAAAACAGTTTGAGGCAGAAGAAACAGATGTCTAAATATATACTCATTATAGACTATTTCAGTTCATAGTTTTTACAAAATAAATTGGTCTTCCAGTAGAAAGAACCACTAAAGTAATCAATGAACTTCAACAATAAAAGGAAAATCAATTTTTTTATTCTAAATTGACAAAATGTGTGTTTTTAAACATTTCCTTCTAAAATTCTGAACTGCCATAGCAAAAGGGATGGGAGATGTCAACAATAAGCCCTATCTTTTTGCTGATTCCAATATGTCCCCAGATGCTAAAATTAGAGCACTAACAAAATATATATTAAAAAATACAGCTGGACAAATTCTGAAAAGTAGAATGCAAAATACTATGTTACCTTTCTTGAAACATGGGCTAGGAATAAGACGGTATATTAACATATTTGTATTTGCTTATAAATGCATAAAGAAACTATGAAAACAGAAGTTAAAAACTAACAACAACAGATAACCGAGGGAGGGAAGAATTGGAAGAGGGAGACCTCAATTTTCTTTTTACTACATGTTAAAATTTCTTTATCCAGTTAAAAATTAAAATTGAAAATGTACCACTGTAAAACACAATTTTCAAAAACATAGCTACCATTAATGTTTCAACATTAAACATAAGTTATAATAATTCATTGTGTTTAATTCATTGTGTTTAATATGTATCATTTATATGAAAACTGATTTTGCACTTTATATATTTACCCTCTTGGAATTCATTGATTCTTTCATTTTGGGGAAGTCCTTATTTATATCTATTTCCTCTTTCTCTGCTACCAGTATATCACCATTAACTGTGTCTTTTAATTGTATAGTAACATTCTATATCTATATCTAGCTGAAACTGATTACACATTATTCATCTTTACTTATTTATTTTGTCAACAAAATTCAATCGAAAAGCCAATATTTTATTTATTAAGAAAACTAGAAAAATGTTCTCCTTTTTCTTCCTTTGACAAAGCAAGCTAAGAATATTTTGCTGTGTTCTAAAAGTTGAACAACGAGAAAAATTAAAAATAAACAAGGTGTATTTTCTTCCCTGGTACCTCACTATTACAATTCTTTGGAAATTATTATATTTTTCAACAGAAAATAACACATTTTTGGAAAAGACAGAATGACACTTTTCCAGTCTGCCAGGAAACAGACCCCTTCTTCAATTGAAGATCTATCAAAATATGCAAGCAAATGTCATGGCAACAGAAGCTCTCACCATGGTAACGTCAGCCCTGCTACAGAGGAAAACCACTCTAATTCGTCATGTACTTCAAGACAAGGCGTTAGACTAATTCCAATTTTCATTTTACAATCTATCCATAACATTCAATATACCTGGCAGCAGTAAAGATTTAATAAAAACATTAATATTTCACAAGAAAGCAGTATTAAAATCAAAGCTGACTCAATTTACATGCAAACTGATTAATGCCAGAGACATACAATCAAGCTGACCTACCTTACAGAAAATCACGATAGTGATGAAAACATAAAAAAAAAAATCACATCACTATTGCTTGAGAGTAAATACTCTAGACTCAATATAGAAATAAATGTTTTACTAATCATAGTACAGCTGGTAGATAAAACAAGAAAAGTCTTTTCTTTAAAGAAAATAATTTCAATAATTTTGTATTACCTCTATTTTGCAATTTATTGTATATAATTGTTTTTATTTCATAGTGATGGTTATTAATGGCACAAAAATTCTTATTAGAAACTAAGTGTCTCCAGATGACAAAAGCAAAATCAAATATGATTTTTTAAGGGTTAGAAATTAATCAGTTATTAGCACAAATGAAAATTTACTATGCTACATAAATAATTAAAATCCTCTTGTAAAAGCTAGTAAATAAATATTATCAACTTTGTGAATTAAAATAAAAGATCTAATAGCTTTCAAGTAAAATATCTACTATCTATAGCATATTAAAAATGCCAAATGGTCATTTTAAAATATTCATTTTTAGGTGACAAACCATTTACAAAAGATTAGCAATTCAAAATGTCAATGAAATCATAAAACTGAAAGCCTCATATACAAGAGTCTAATAAAACCGAATTGGTTTACGGTATAGACTAATAACCAGATGGAAAATTCAATTTGAAAATGCTTCTCTTTTAAAAGAATCACTTTGGTTTGATCAAAGTTGGAACTTTAAACCTTAGAATATCGGTTTATATTAAATAGCTAATTTTTTCTTTGAAGAAATACCCATTTTTCTCAAGATATTTAAATATTTTGTCAACTATAGCTTACAGTTCAAATTTTTAAAAACACTATTTGTGAATAAAGTAATTAAGTCACCTTTAAATAAAAATATCAGTTATTTTTGCATCAACAACAAAACACATGGAGAGGGGCTGGCCCAGCGGCACAGCAGTTAAGTTCAGATCCCAGGTGCAGGCACAGCACCGCTTGGCACGCCATGCTGTGGTAGGCGTCCCACATATAAAGTAGAGGAAGACAGGCACCGATGTTAGCCCAGGGCCAGTCTTCCTCAGCAAAAAGAGGAGGATTGGCAGCAGATGTTAGCTCAGGGCCCATCTTCCTCAAAAACAAAACCAGAAAAAAGACATGGAGAAACCAAAAGGCAGCATGTGATAAAGAAGAGAGCAAACTGGCTTCAAATCTAATTTTGGTCTTTAACCTGAAAGCAAGAAGAAATTGGTAGAGATTAAGGAAGCAGCTCACTCTGTAGAGATGTAGTATGAAGAAAAGACTGGAAGGAGACAAAGCGGATGTTGCAAGACCAATTAGGATGTCACTGCAGTGGTCCAGGCAAGCGGCAATGAATGACAAGTCAAATTAGAGTTGTGGTAGTGGTTACGGAGAGAAAAGAGAATAATTTAAGAGATATTTAGGAAATAAAGCAAAACTGAGAGATAGATGAGAGGGACGAAATAGGATGTGTCAAAGATGACATCTAGATTTCTCATTTAAGTAACTGAGGTAGAAAATGCTGGGAAAGGATCAGTTTGTACAGCTTGTACGTTGGCTTGTTTGATTGTTTTGGGAGTAGAGATGGAGTTCAGCTTTAAAATAAATACAGTTTCTGGTGTTTCTGAAAATTCAAAGCATGATATCAAGATAGGCAACTAGATAAACAACTCTGGAGCTGAAATATAAATCAAAAGTCTGAGTCATAGGCTTACAGGCGATAACTGAGGCCACGGGTATGAATGAGATTTCTAGGGAGAGAGCAGAGCATGAGAAAGAATGAAGGTCCAGGACCCTGAGCCTTGAGAAACTCTGAACTTTGAGAGCTAGTAGAAGATGAAGAGCTTGAATGAGACAGAGGAGAAATGGCCTCAGACAAAAAGGAATCAGGAGCAGGCAGTGTCATAGAAGCCATGGAAGAGAGTATTTCAAGGAGTGGACAGCACTATAGACTAGCACTAGAGGATTGAGTAAGAAAAGGGCTGAAAAACGATCTTGTTTTTGCAATAAAGAGATCACTGATGACCTTTCAAAAAGCAGTTGATTCAAACAGTATTTACTTAGGTGGAGCCCTTTTTAAAACAATCTTACCTAGAAGTACAACATATAAAAGAAATAAATCAGGGCCACTGTGATGTAAACAGAATGTGTACCTAGTACCTTATCTCTCTATTAGACCCCCTGAGGCAGTTCACAGAAACCTAGAATTTTGGAAACTAGTGTTTTGAAACCTTTGGGCTAGATAAACTTGGAATTACCATTTCAGCTCTGATTTTCTATAATTCTGTAAATGCAGTTTAATCTACCCTGTTTAAACTGAGGCTTTGATGATAATTAATGACTGCTCTGTGTTTTATTAGATATCAGATACTGGTTCATTTCTTTATAAACACAAATAAATATCCTAAGCTTTATTTTCCTGAATATACCACCAATTAACTTTGCATTTCCTTTTTCTTATAAAAGTAATAAACTGTGTGTAATTCTGGATGTGTTATAAAGTTACATCTCCAAAAAAGAGAACATTAAACCAAAAGGAAAAGGAACTTTCTTCTAAGCTGGTTTTTGGGGTTTTGTCCTCAATAGCACCATCACTTTAACATAGTATCTTTACCACTATTCTTCAATATTTTGCCAGGATTCAAAATATTTTCTTTTCTTCTTTTTAGCAGTAGTAATATCTATCTTTTATTCAACTTTAATTCACTCACTATAATTAATGAAATGGAACAGAATTAACTTCTTGCTAAGTTTTAAGTAACTAGCACCAAACAAATGTAGGCCAAGGAGTCTTTCACAAGCAGCTGCACCAGGAATCCTCTTCATCGTTCCCCATTCATTTGCCTTTGAAATATTCCTGTGGCATCAGACAATGGATTGCAAGTTTTAACAAACCAGGCTTTGGCCACCCTTGACCAGGACTTCCTCTCCACATTATGCAGACTCACTCAGATCACCAGGCTGGTCACTCAAAACAGTCCCTTTCTTCCTTTATTTGAATCATTGGCTCAAGAGAGCCAACAGATGCAACATCACATTGTGAGAAGTTTGGGGATTTTCTGATAAATGTGGTGGATTAAACATGTGCATTTATAACCTCTCTGATTTGAAAATTCACTAAAATGGGAGATACAGAAAAGAGCCATCAACAGAAAAGGAAAAACAGGAGAGAAGACAACAGCAGAAAACAATATGTCGATACCTTTTAGAAAGATAGGAAGTACATGGAGACATTAACAGAGCAAAGAAAATGGAATACTAAGTGCTTGTAGAGAAGGGTATCAATGCAAAGACTTCACGCTGCATGCTGCAGTTCCCAGAATGGATGAGGTAATATAAGGAACAAGGAACTGAGAAGGCTGCCAGGGGAGGAGAGATGAGGCATGGTACTGAAAACAAGGAGACTGGTTGAAAATCTATATAAGGAGCTTCCCTCCTCCACCCTAGGCAAAAGGCAGGAGATAGTTTATTCTGCGGAAAAAGTGAAGGACAGAAGCTCCAGTCCAGAAGATTCAAGTATCACAGAAGAGGAACACTGAAAGCTGGAGAGTTAAGTAAACGTTTACCTACTGAAGAGCGAGCCCTCAGTCCTTATCTTCTCTATTCCGAGAATGTTACCAGCCAGGCAAATGCCACCTAGCAAGAGACTGGAGGCTTTATCTTTGGACAGGCTGAAGGATTCCAGAGAAAAGAACTATACATTTTAACATTTGGATATCCCTCAATTTAAAAATAAAGGGTAAAGGGGCTGGCTGGGTGACACAGTGGTTAAGTTTGTGCACTCTGCTTTGGTGGCCCAGGGTTCACAGGTTCAGATGCCGGAAGTGGACCTACATACCACTCATCAAGCCATACTGTGGCGGCACCCACATACAAAACAGAGGAAGACTGGCACAGATGTTAGCTCAGGGCCAATCTTCCTCACCAAAAAAACAAAATAAAATAAAAATAAAGGGAAAAAATTTATACATATTTTAACATGATAAAAAATACAGGCTACATTTAATATGCTGTATTATTTTGTCAAAACAGTCTACCACTTACTCTGCCTGCACTTAATTATTAAAGCAGAGTTCATCAAAGATTTTAGACTTCTCCAGAAGAAAAATTTAGAAATGTTGGCAAATTTTACATTAAAAAGTTCCTCGCCTGATTAAGAGTCCTAAACTTCTCATTCAGAACTTGCTTTAAACAGAAAGCCTAACGAGGGAAGGTAATTTACAGATTTTACAAGGAGAGAATCAGAAATTACACTGGGTATTAGCATCTACAGCTATCAGGTGGAAATGCCATATCAAGCTAGATAACTGTGGTTGGCTGAAAAATGGCCCCCCAAGATAGTCAGGAAATTTTAGACCAAATGGTATACCATTTACACCATAAATAGAAAATAGTATCTTACCCTAAATAATGAGTACAGTGGTCCTCACTTATCCACAGAGGATACGTTCCAAGACCCCCAGTGGATGTCTGAAACTGCACAGTACCAAACCCTATATATATCATGTTTTTTCCTATACATACATACCTATGATAAATTAGGCACAGTAAGAGATTAACAATAACTAATAATAAAAATAGAATAAAAATAAAATAATAATAAAAATAAAATAATAATAAAATAACTAATATAAAACAATTATAACAATATACTGTAATAAAAGTTACCATGGACCTTAGCAACCTCAGCATATGATTCTTTTTGTTTCCTTATTAAGTTGAGAACTTTCACTTTTTCACTTAAAAGAAGCACTTTACAGCTTCTCTTTAGCATATCCAAATTGATAGTATCACTATTCTTGCCCTTTGGGGCCATTATTAAGTAAAATAAGGGTTACTTGAACACAAGCACTGTTGATACCAGATAACCAAGATGGCTACTAAGTGACTAATGCACAGGTAGCATATACAGTACGTAGAGATATGCTGGACAAAGGGATGATTCATGTCCAGGGTGGGACCAAGGGGAACGGCACAAGATTTCATCTTGCTACTTTTAACAGCATGCAATTTAAAACCTATGGATTGTTTATTTCTGGAATTTTGCATTTATATTTTCAGACCCCAGTTGACCACAGGTAACTGAAACCACAGAAATCAAACTACAGATAAGAGAGGACTACTGTAGTCCTAAAATGAGATTATGATGGAAAAGAATCAATGATACTAAATTCTAGTAGAATAGCCTTTTTTTCCTGCTGAGGAAGATTCGCCCTGAGCTAACATGTGTTGCCATTCTTCCTCCTGTTTTTTTTTTTCTTACTTGAGGAAAATTAGCCCTGAGCTAACATCTGTGCCAATCCTCCTCCATGCCACAGCATGGCTGATGAGTGTTGTAGGTCTGCACTCAGGATCCAAACCCATAGACCCCGGCCGCTGAAGCAGAGCACACAGAACTTAATCACTACCCCATGGGGCTGGCCCCTAGGATAGCCTTTTGAATAGTGTAAAACTAGGCCCACATTCATTTTGTTGAAAAGGGAAAAATCAGCAAGTCCTCGATACTGAAAACTAGAAATAAATGGACGTTTTCCTTATAAACTGAGACAATGAATAAAAACTGGAATGGGAATAAATTTCTCATTGTGCAATGCAGTGTCATTTAATGCCCTGTCCCCAGACCGGGGATCTAAATTAAGACTATCACATCCTTGGAAGCTACAACTGTCTGTAACCAATTCTCTTCTTCTTCCTTTTAGAGAAAACTTACAGCATCTGAAAAGGAAAATTAAGTTTTTTTCCTTTGAACATGCAATAGCAATCATAAAAAGTCCATTTCAGGGGCTGGCCCCGTGGCCAAGCGGTTAAGTTCGCGCGCTCCGCTGCAGGCGGCCCAGTGTTTCGTTGGTTCGAATCCTGGGCGCGGACATGACACTGCTCGTCGAACCACGCTGAGGCAGCATCCCACATGCCACAACTAGAAGAACCCACAACAAAGAATATACAACTATGTACCGGGGGGCTTTGGGGAGAAAAAGGAAAAAATAAAATCTTTAAAAAAAAAAAAAAAAGTCCATTTCACCTGGTAAAGAAAAGGAACTTGATGACAATGTATGAGCACAATGGTTTAAATCCCAAAGAATTAAGAAAAAAAACTTAAGTATTCCTTCTTTAAAAGCCAAAAAGGCAAATCGTAAGTCATAAATTATTAGAAAAATACATCTTAAATTCTGCTTTCTGTAGCAGAATATCATAAACACAGCATTTGATACTATCATTCACGTTCACCTATTTAATAAAAACTTACATTTTCATCTTTTAAAAGAGGTAAAAAGTCATAAAATTCTTTGTAGAAGCTAAGTACAGTCTCACCTGTGGCAGTGGTAAATCAAACGTTTGAAAATGGAATACACAAAACCACTCCTGTGATGGTGGCCCAAACTGAGGGCACAGTAAGAATGAATAAAAAATCAGATTGAAAGTGCAAAAGTAAAATAATGAAAAAATTAACAAAGGCCATAAAATATAGTAATACTTTATAATGTTATTACATAATATAACAAAATTTTGAGTGACTGAGAAAATTGCCTCCTGCTTACCCTGAATGGATTTAGGCTAAATTGCAGCCTATTCTGCATGGCAGAGTTAATATATCTGATACTCAGAATACCTTTTAGAAGATTTAACACAAATACAGTAGGAATGCAAAAGAACCAGGGAATTAAACAGAATGGGTAGACATGTGACTAAGAACCATATCATCCTTACAGTCAGATGCTGTTCTACCAATTAACAGCAAAGTCCCACTAAAGGGCACACTGCAAACACTGTGAAAGGTATATATTAGTGGTAAAAATTAAGTTAGAGTTGGTAAAGTGTACTTTTTTTTTTCAGGAAGATTAGCACTGAGCCTGTACCCACAACCAATCCTCCTCTTTTTGCTGAGGAAGATTAGCCCTGAGCCTACATCCGTGCCCATTCCTCTACCTTATATGTGGGATGCCTGTCACAGCATGGCTTGATGAGCAGTGCATAGGTCCGTGCCCAGGATCCGAACCTGCTAACCCTAGGTCGCCAAAGCAAAGTGCGCAAATTTAATTGCTATACCACCAGGCCAGCCCTGTAAAGTCTGCTTTTAAGAAATAAGAAACTACATAGAAAAATGATCATGAGAAATTGTAATTACAAATGAAATAAATCAAAAAATAAGACTGAAATTATTAACCTTTCAAGGAAAATAAAAAGGATAACCAAAGACTAATAACTAGGACAGTATAGCACTGTACCATCAATTAAACTTTACCAAAATAGGCAGCTGTGAAACATTTTTTCTAATGAAATGAGACTTTTGTAGATATACACTAATTTAAGAATCCGTTATGCTAAATTATTAAGAAAGTGACAATGTCCACAGAAGAACAAAATGTTACCCTTTCAGAGCCATTCCATATACTACATAATCTTAATAATTTAGGGGGCAAAGTGTATAAAAGTGAAAATTCTATTGAAATTATGGCAGGAGAAAAAAATTAGTAGGAACTTCTATGTGCAATAGAAACAGGAATAAACTTCTTAAGAAGTCTATTTTATCTACTGCAACTGTCTAAATTTTCATTTAATAGATACATTGTTTTTAGCAAAGTAAAATAAGATTTTATTCTCTCATTAAAAATTCTTTATCTAATACATTTTCACAGATACTGGCAAAGAAGAAGGAATTCTTAAGTATTTATTTATATTTGCATACATTGATCATAATATGATCATCACAGAATTTCACAGCTAAACTGTTATAGCCTGTACATTTTACAGATGAAGAACTGGAGAACCAAAGAGACATTCCATGACTAGCCTAACTAGAGACCACTTCTAACCCACTGGAAAGTCTCTGAGAAGAATACGCAAATAGCAAAGCTCATATTATTGTTTCATGAAGAATAGGCTTTTGCATTCTGGACTTTTCAAGGAAACAAGTAGAAATTTAAAGAAAGCCACTGAAAAGTTCCTTAAAAGAAAAAAAGATACAGCATAAATTAGATTATATATATGTATGTGCAGAAAGGAAGATAAAATAGCTATAAATTTAAAAGATGTTTGCCTACATTGGTAAAATATGAAACCAGCCAAATCTGAAGGGTTAGGGAAAAACATAAGGGTGTATTTTCACTTCTTTAATGAACATTTTCTAAGACCTGTTGGGCCAAACACTACCCTAGACACAGGACACTTAGAGATAAGTAAGAAAGGAAAGGACTAATAACCTTAGAGAAGCCCCTAGTTTTTGTGAGAAAAAAACATAACCGACAGGTACCTTGTGGGGTGGTAGCTACTTCCTTATCTAGTGTAAGAAAAAGCAAGGCATCTTGAAGAAGATCTTTTCTGCTTTGAGAATAATCAAGTGACCTGTTTTACTTCTGAGACTATTTGGCAATTAAGTAACAACTGTTCAAGAGGAAAGATAGGAAAGAACACTACTTTTGGCTTCGCAAAAGCAAACTACTCCTGCACCACGGAGAGCAGGGGAGAAACCGAGAATGCGCAGGAATCCAAGATCTCACTGAAGCTGACACCCGCTTCTCTTTTCAGTCACAGGATTACATCACTCTTGGTCTGGCGGCCTCCGAATAAGATCAGCTGGCATCAAGACCCTGAGAAGCTCCATGTCCGCGAAGGGGAAGGCACGGGTTGCTGACTAGGGGCTAGACTGTCACGGGAAAGATTTAATTCTAGACAAAGGTGTGCATGAGGCTGGAAACTGCTTTGACCAAGCCAGTCTAAAAGTAACGAGAGAGGAATCGCTTTCTGATGTGCGTGTGCCTGTGTGAGAGTTGCCTAAAGAGCTGTAACATTAAGTGTTCATGCCTAAGGTCACCTGGAAGAAGCCTCGCAACTACTTCTCCATCCCCCTTACACCCCAGAATACTATCATCAGACTAACAAGAGTAATTTAGAAATACCCATTCTTCAACAACAGCAACATTTGGTAATAAAGGCAGCAAATGCAAAAACAGTAGGGTCAATCTACGAACTCATTAGAATTTCACCTTTCTAGAACCTATTGACTGGAATCAGGACAGTTTAAATGGAATAAGTTTAAAATCTCAGGGCACAATCATAAAGGGAAGAACCCAGAAAGTAAAAAGCGGTCCTTGCAATATTGCAATGCACTGCGATTCGGAAGGGTGAGGAGAATGGGCCAAGCTATATTGTTTGAATAATAAAGAAATATAACCTTCATTTTTTTTTTTTAGGTAACCTAGGAAGCCACCTTTATTTTTAATCTGTGTTACTCGTTTTTTTCCAACAACTTGATTAAGTTATAACTGACGTACAAAAAGCCGCACATTTTTAAAGTGTGTAGTTGGATACGTTTTGACGTACGTATCCTCTGTGAAATCATCACCATTAATGTAGTAAGCATATCCATCACCCCCAAAAGTTTCTTTGTGTCCCTTGTAATAATATAACCTTCATTTTGTTCTGCAAACTAGGAATTCCCAGAATGAGACAGTGAAGAGAAATCCCAAAAAGAAGAAGCTATGCAGCAGGACTAGAGAATGGAAGGCTTCAGAAGGAATGCCTTCAAGTAAAAACGGGACTGGATACATTATTACTTGATAAATCTGATTGTATTGAAAAAAATTTAACAATTCTTTTAGAGAGTTGAAGAGAAGTAGTGATAATCCTAACAAATGAAAATATAAGGCAATTCCTAACTCTAGGCAAAAAAATTTTTTCTAAGAAAGAAAATATTATATGATACCACTTGACTCAGATGTGAACAATGTTTATGTCAGCACAAAAATACAAATACTGAATATTCATTTGACCAAACACGTGATATAACTATCAGAGAATGACACAAGGAGAAGGGGTGAGGGAGTGTCGGTGGAGTTAGAGCTCAATCCTGTCCTTCAGTAGCAGGAAGTAAGGAGATCCTGTATAAAACAGAAAACCAAGACAGAGCAACATAAACAGATTTTGTAGAAACAGAGAGGGAAAAGAAAAAAACAAACAGCCAAGACAACAGAAAATGACTACCTCCCAGGAGTGGCACTTTGGGTGTGGAGAAGGGTGGGAGACGAGACTGAATTATTTTTCAGTATAAACCATGAATTTTAATTGACTTTTCAAATCATGGGCATGTATTATTACGTGTTACTTGGAACTTACGTAATTTTTTCCATCGTATTACCTTCTTTATTTTGAATATACAAAGAAGAGAAAAAACTGTTAAATATAAGGTTGTAGAAATCCTCAAGAGACTATTACATCCAGATCCAAAGTCATATTAAAAATGATATCTCACGATCAAGTAGCATTTATCCCAGAACGCAAGGATGGGCAACTTGAGAAAATCACTGTAATTTACTACATTGAATGTCATAAAAAGGAAAATGACATGATAACCTCAATAGATACCGAAAAGGTATTTGTTAACTCCCAAAAACTATTTACAATTGAAAAAAACCTTTGTAAGAATAGAAGCAAAAATTTCCTAACATGATAAAAGGTATCTCACAGAAATCTACCCAAAACATACGTAATGGAGAAAATTTAAGCATATTCCCTTTGAGATTGAGAATAAGGTATACATGTCTCCTCTCCTACATCCAATGAGAGTTAATATTTAAGCCAATACTAGAGATCCTGGCCAATATATAAAATTCAACAATTATTATAACTAAGAGTGTTTATCAAGATTATTGAATCAACAAAATAAATCAATCAACAGTGTGGCAGTACATTAGAAGTACCAAATTTAAAAAGATACATTATAAAAATGGAAAATAATAAATATCTAGAAATTAGACTAACAATTAAAAACAAACTCAATTAGAGAACAGAAAAAGATATGAAAAGAGCTATACCCTATTCATTGGGAAGATGACTTAATGTTGTAAAAACATCAATTTTCTCCAAATTAATCTAAATTCAAACCGATTCCAATTAAACTCCTATCAAGAATTTTTGGTTAACCTGACGAATGGATTCTGAAATTTATATGTTAAACCAGATGTCCACAAATATTTAAGAAAATCTTGGCAAAGAACTGGCAGACATGCCTTACCAGATATCAATTATAAAGTCACTGTAATAACAAGTGTGGCTACTAGAATGGGAACAGACTAATAAATCAACCAATTATACTAGACATCCCGGAAACTCACTTATTTGTCAGGCCACTTTCTCTTACATACATCAAAATCCTATATACACATAGGTCTGAACCATGAGTTTAACACAATGAAATTAATTGCAATTACTGTTAAATCTAGACTTTATTTCTTTCAATCTAGGGAGATTAGGCCTGGAAAATACTGGAACTCAAAGATCTAACTTCCATCTTCCTAAGATACCATTTTCTACAATTTCTGTCCCCAGCCTCTAACTTTCCTCCACCTCTTCTTCCTCCCTCGACCACAGAAGATTTTCTCTCTACTTGTTTGGCAAAGGGGGCTAGGAGGAAGACAAGAGAAATCACATATTACATTATATCTAAATTTGCAAAATAGCAGAGTATTACTATATGTGTAAATATATATAACACAGTGTTTAACACATAGTGTTCTAACGTATTAGTTCCCATCCCTTTTCTCCAGGTACAAAGTTTGATGTCTCTCTGTAGAACTTCACAACTAGCTCTACCCTAATTTCTAAGGAGAGAGTTATTGAGGGCAAAATGCAGCATGCGATGAGGTACAGTGCATGAAACACAATTCTTTCCTATAGAGCAGTGGTTCTCATACTTGAACATGCATCCGAGTCACTTGGAGAGCTTGTTACTGCACAAATTGCTGGACTCCATTCTCAGAGTTTCCAATCAGTAGGTCTGGGGTGAGCTGCATTTGTAATAACTTTCTGGGTGGTGCTAATGCTCCTTGCCCACAGGCCACATTTTGAGAAACACTGCCCTATAGAGCACGGGTTCTCACGTGAGGGCAATTTTGCTCTCCAGGGCAACACACACATAAACACAGACAAATGAACTTACTCCAGTAGGCTGGAAGATAAGTCCATCCATTTCATGGCTGACTTCCTTGGCAAAATTTCCTTCAAGTAGCTATAAAATAAATACACATATTTTTAGAAATATAATAATCAATATAACAATCACTTAAAAATTATTTTAATTTTTTGTAAGCTGTATAAAAACTTCTTAATATATGAGCTTTAAGAACTGAAATACAAAATAGGGGAGATGGGTAATCACGAGGGATCTAGGTTAACATATTGGAAGTTTTTTGGTTTTTTTTTTTTTTTAAATATGTGAAGATTTTCATTCCATGGCAGGCTAGATACCTTGAACAATAGTCATAACTACAACAATCAAAACGATGGATAAAATATTAAAAACATATTTTTAAATGCATTGCTGAGCCAGAACAAAAGGAAGAGAGACATACAGGCGAAAAGCAAAGTGAAAGTAGAAACCCTGGCATGTAATAAATAAACGGAATAAAAAATAAACACACAAAAAAGGAGACAGCAGAGAAACTTGCTCGGGGATAGATGGAGGCCGGGAGGAGAGGCAAGATCCCCTGAGAATTTGTAACCATAAGCCAGACCAGACATGGGGATTGCAGTCCAAAATATATTATCTGTGTCTCCCTCAAACCCTCAAGCAGAGAATTTTGTAACCGTTCTTTTTCGCCCTGCTTTTTGGGTTTTTTCCAAGCAGAGAACTGCATTACAAAAGATACACAGCATAAAATACAAATGACAGTTTTTTCAATGCCATATTTATTAAACAGCAGAGTTACAGGTCCAATTAGTTCTCTCTTGAGCAAGCAGTTTTAAATGCTTCTCTTTCACAGATTTTTATTATTTGAAGAATTGACCATGTGTATCACTGATGGAGGCCCTAAACATTGATTTTTGCATTTCAGAGAAAAGAACAGAATATACTTTCACAGAGCCAGGTAAGGTTGTATTATCCAGAGTCTGACCAACTGATAGCACCTTCAGGATAGGTCTAGGATTCAAACATGCATCTCCAAACTTTTGGATACGCTGTCTGTTACACATCTCTTTTGACCACAATCACATCCTCTTGAAACCACTACACCTACAGGGAGATTTGCATTCCAAACGCAACAACCAAAATTTCAAGTATATTTCACATGCAACAAAATCTTCCCAAACTGTGACTTCACCTTTTCTGCCATTTCATTCTTCAAAATCCGTAACTCCTCTAAACTGAGGGCAGTTCAGCAAAGAAAAAGAAGAGCAATCCTAGTTTCTAACTGCTTTAAGACCAATTTGAATTTGAATATCTACATTTCCTTAAAACTCTAATGTCCCTTAGTCAAATTCATAGAGACAGAAATTAGAGAGGCTGGGAGAGGGGAGAATGAGTTAGCGTTTTAATGGATACAGAGTTTCAGTTTGGAAAGATGAAAAAGATCTGTACATGGATAATGGTGCTGGTTGCACAACAATGTGAATGTACTCAATGCCACTGAACTATATGTTTAAAAATAGTTAAACTAGCAAATTTTATGTTATGTATATTTTACCATAATTTTTTCAAAAAAACTGTAACGCTCTTAATATTTTCTTTTTTGTTTTTTCCTCTTATTACAATACTAAGAAAGTGAGGAGCTGGCAAATTAGGACTCAGAGCCTTATTATCCAGAGTTTGGCCAAATGGGCAGAAATTTCAGGACAGTCCTGAGATTCACACATTTGTCTCCAATTCACTCATAGCTTTAAATGATCTAGCCAAGTGAGGAGGAAATTTGCCAAAGTAAAAATTCAATATGAATTAAAAGTACTGATTTCTTATAAATTCCTTTTGTCACCGGTGTACGCCCTAAGCAGTTCAAAGAAAGTTTCAAAAGTGCCTAACACTTCCTCAAGGCTGTTTCTCAGAGCTATGTTAGGAAGAGAGACCCTCATCTACCAAACCAGGCCAAGCCCCACCGCAAGAGAAGCGCATGTGCAGACAGCCCGGGAGATGACCTCAAGTCACCCTTTGCTTCATTTTAATACTAAAATCTCCACTGCAGGAGGAGGCCAAGCCTTTATTAGCATAACATGCAATGTATATGAGAGCATGTCTTCAGACTGTCTGCTCAAGCTAATACCCACCTCTACATGTGAGGATAAAACTTCCCCTTTGAATATTCATCCCCCACCCAAAATAAAAGACACCTGCTTTCCCTTGCCCAGAGAAGCACGGCTTTGGGAAAAAATTCCAC
Organism: Equus asinus; assembly: GCF_041296235.1. NCBI lineage: Eukaryota > Metazoa > Chordata > Mammalia > Perissodactyla > Equidae > Equus > Equus asinus. Next base: position 27,264,363 of record NC_091813.1, read on the forward strand.
AGGGTCTCTTTATTTACGGCAAATAAATTTTACTTTGTGTGACAACTACTTCTAGTGAAGACTCTGATTTCAACTCACCATACACACAGCATACCCACTTTGGTCCAGTAATACTTGCAAGATAGAAAAAATAAGCCCTAAGCACCAAAGGGTCAAAACAGCTTACAGTCTTGCTGGAAATTTGGAAGGTAATGTTAACTAAAGCTATTGTTTTATATATGCAATATATAAAATTTTTTCCTGGAGGAACTTTAGGAACTTGTGCTCATATTGAGCATATACATATAAGACCTTTGTGTTCCATTTTGACTTTTCTCAAATATCCATAAACTAGTGATGGGTAAAGGTTTGAACAAGACAAAAATGTATAACCTTGATACTTCGTGTATCCCACCATGTAAGAAAAGGTAAGCTGCTGAATTCATAGCACAAATTCTGCTGAGGAATAATGCAACGAAAACCAAATACAAAATCATCTCTTTTAAAAAAGATATTTTAAAGGTTAAAAGAATCTGTTCTCCTTTAATTATAGGTACATCATCTATGGCAGTAAACATAGCTTTTCCATTCTTAAACCAAACTTCTCAAATTCATATAATGGACAGTCCCTGTATATAAAGTCTGTATAAAGTAACAGTATAAAGTATAGAGTCAGCAAGACTCTAGATAACATGTTACCTGTTGTAGAAAAGAAAGTAACTTCATTTTTTGTTTTACCCTAACTTTTTATGAATCAGAGAATTTAAGGGACTATGAAATTGCTTGGTTCAAAACAAGAGATATTCCTTGTTTTATTCTTGTTTAACTCCCTGTTGATTACTCCAGATGAGATTACTTTCTTTCTTTTTTTTTTTTTTAAAGATTTTATTTTTTCCTTTTTCTCCCCAAAGCCCCCCAGTACATAGTTGTATATTCTTCGTTGTGGGTCCTTCTAGTTGTAGCATGTGGGACGCTGCCTCAGCGTGGTTTGATGAGCAGTGCCATGTCCGTGCCCAGGATTCGAACCAACGAAACACTGGGCCGCCTGCAGCGGAGCGCACAGACTTAACCACTCGGCCACGGGGCCAGCCCTGATTACTTTCTTTCTTTAACACATCAACACTTACAACATCACCTATCATGTATTAAGGACCTACTATCAAGTGTTGTTGTGCCTGGTTCTTAGTATATTTCATTCAAAACACACAACACCTCACAAGATATGTACTTCGGAGTTTTGTACTATTATTCAATATGCCAGAAAAGGAAACTGAGGCCATCAGAGACTAAGTAACTAGCTTCAAGTCACACAGCGAAAAACGTAAAATCACTCAGAACAGATTTCAATCAGATTTTAACTAAAAATAAGGAAATAACCAAAGAAAGACTTCTCGGAGTCTCTGAAACAAATGCTCCAAAGATTTCTGCAAAGTTCCTACCTATGTAGGTTCTCTAATCATTTAAAATTTACAGGCTTTAAATGTACTTATTGTAGCATGTACTATATAAATAGGCGCATACAGAGGGAGGTAAAATTCTTGGAAGGGAAGAAAAGGTTTTTTTTAAGAATAGAGATGAAACATAAACATTTCATTAACATTATATAATTTACCATTAATTGATTTGTTCACATTTGAAATCATATACGTAAAATGTTATGTTAAAAATACTGCTTTTTCCCATTCACAATTCTTGAAAGAAAATGTATCCAAACTTGTTTTGCACATCTTCTATATCAGTGTCGTCACCATTACAGCCAGTATTTAAGTCATTTACTACATGTTTCCACTATTTTCACCTGTCTCTGAGTTAGCGCATACTTCAAATTATACGAGACTGTCACTGCAGATGTTATCCCAAGCTACAAGTACCAGCTGAATAACATTAGGAAAGTTTTTTCCCCTCATTAATTCTATAGGTCTATACTCATAATCTTGAAAGAATTTAGCTTCTTTAAAGTTATCTTTAAACAGTTGGTTTAAGGGAAAGTTCCACTTTCACTTACAATGTAAAAAGTGGCCAGAGAACACTGCTTCTAAACTGACAATAAAAAAGCAGATAATCTGTAAAATCATAACTTTTGTTAAGACCACTAGAGAGCTGAGGTCTCCAGGCAACAAGGCAAACTGAATCCCAAGCCTCTCCCAAGGACGATGAGACATCCAAACAGACTCATTTTGGGGAGAAGTCACCTTTTGAATTTATTCACCTTTTGGGAGAAACCATTTCATACTCCTGGGCTCTCAGTAAGCTCAGGTAACAGCAGTCAAGTGCTGAAGGAATCTGAAGTCTTTTGAACACTGAAGATAACAATATAGGAATACAAACACATCTCAGATACAAAACAGACTGATTCAACTACTCACTCGGCTCCTCCAAATGAAGCCTATTAACAAACCGAAAGAAGAAGAGCTATGCCCATCATCAATAGATGAAATCAAACACAGGGAGGTCATGTTCAGCAAGGCTGAAGGGCTGTCTCTGAGAGAAGAGCTTAAGTAAGGCCCCATTTCCAAGGAGGAGGAGAAGCAACCACGGAAGCACAGAGCCTCAACACACTTAGTGAAAAGAGCACGGCTTGAAAGGTCAGGTTTTATTTTAGTGATTTAAATATCAGATAATTTTAAAATGCACTTTGGTATTCCTTTGTCTCTGATACTATATTCCAAGATACTTTTAAGCTACTCTGTTTTTTTCCCCTTCTATATTTTAAGTAAAACTTATTTAAGAGTTGCACTGATATTCTTATGTAAGAAGTGCTAACCTAAATTTTCCTTAGATAAGTGGTTGGAGGATAACATCTCAATAAAAATAAACTTTCATTCAGTGTTCATTAGGTAGATATTTCCTGACTGCCCCCCAATGCTGGAAACCCAGCTAGCATTAGAGATACTAGGGACCCATTGTTATGATAACATAAGCCTAAGCCGATCTGCCTAAATATTACTTTAATTTTAACTTCACAGTAAAAACACTAAATGCAATATCATAATTAGCCACTTCTCCCTGTCAGTCTTTATTCAGAAACACAGTTCTACTTAAATTACCCAAGATGTTTTTAAGACACTTCTAACAAATTTTTAAAAAGCTATCTTACTTTAATAATATTTAACTGCAAAACCCTGGAGACAGTTTTAAGTGTAATATGTGGTGAATTATCCTAAACAAGAATACATTTGTTTTCAGAATTACAATTTTCTCAATTATTTTCCACTAGATAAAATTGGAAGATAATTAGATAAAAGGTAAAATAGTAGACATAATATATCAAATAGTTATTAATAAAGCATGAGAGTATTTCATAGTTTTACCTATGAACATAAGCTCATGTCTTGAATACCATCTGAATATCCTACAGCAGGCACGCAACTTTCCATTGACCAAAGACTGGTGGAACTGACAAAGGTTATACCAGGGGATTGACTCTGAACTGATATTTTATATGTCAATGAATCAGGAAGTAATTGAAAACCAAATCATTATAAATGCATAAGCAGATAAAGATAATGCAAAAGGGCTTGAAATTAGAAACATGAGAAACAAAACAGAAACTGTAGTTACAAAGCAGAGAAAGTAAGCTTTTGGACATAAGCAAAATGATAGCTCAAGTCTACGATGAAGAAGGAAATGAATCTGTAATGTAAATGGGAATGCAAATTGGCAACATCAACTTACTATATTATAGAAAAATACACCAAAGGAATACTTAAGAAAAGAATAAATCTCTACCTTTGTTTCTAGATAATTCTACTCCCATCAGATATTTTCTGAGCAGATATTCCCACAGGCTCAACTGATTGCCTGAGAATACTCAATATAACAGCTTCTATCTGCTGCCTTTTTTTAATGTGCTTTCATAACCCCCCTAAAATTCTAGGTTTAGTTTTACCAATCCCCCAAAATAGAAATTTCCACTTATCTGGATATTTCTCTTCATTCTTTTTCATTCCCAAAGTCTAACTTCTAGTTTACGTTAAGATTATTCAATGCTTCTGTACCTTAAATATTCCTCTAATCAGTACAAAATCATTCTATAAAACTCATCCTTCTGCTCATGAAAAAATCAGTATCATAATCTTCTCTTAAAAACAAATTTTTGACTTCTGTTGTTTACCAATGACACCTAAACAACTAGCTAATCAAAATGTAAATAGCTTCTAGAATACTATCACTGGCTTTTTCATCAAGCCATACTACTGCAACTAAAACTAGGCGTAATAATTCTGGTGACTCCTACGTGACAAGTTAGAAAATCTAAAAACAAAATTTCTCTAGAAAATATAGTTTCTTTATTACTTTTGGTGGTTGCTAGTCTTATTTTTACCAAAATTCCCTCATAATTCCCCAAAGTAAAAGTCAACTCACTCTCATGGAACAATTTAACTTCTTTTAGCCAGATTTCCAATTTTTCTTCATAATCTCACATTGGAGGTATCATTTATTCATTCAACAAACATTCATTTAGTGCCAATAACTAACAGCCACTCTATCAAGTGTTTAAGATTTAAAAGAGATCAATCAGTCTCTGTGCTGGAAGAGCTAGTGTCAGGAGCTGGTGTGAAGGTCCCAAACTCAAATGCCTACAGGGGCCAGGCCATGAACCTGAAATGAACTGGGTATATGATAATAGGGACTAGTGAGAACTATGATGAACTGGAGATGGCATCTTCATCTGCAAGCAAACTCAAAATGTTTTAAGTATTATATGAGCTTAAACTCTCTGGGGCCTACCAGTTTACGACTTCTGGTTAATATGGACCAAAATAAACATAAAAGAGTCATTTTATGAGTGCTATGAAAAGCACTTATAGAGATGTTTAAAGACTTCTGAGGGAATAGAAAAGTAATAATTTTAACTATCATTCACAGTTTTATTCAAATGTCTACTGAGTATTCATTATGCATCCACAAGGAAAAAAAAAGAAGATGAGAAGAACAGAAGGAGAAGGAAGAGGTAAACATGTAACACCCTACGCCAGGCACTGTTCGCATATTAACACATTCTAGCAACGCTCCTATGAAGCAGGGACCCCTATTAGCCCCATTTTAAAGTGAAGTTTGGAAGCTGCCCAAGGTCACACAGCAAGGAACTGAGAACCCAAAATCATTCTGGCTCCAGAATCCACGTTCTTAACTGCTTTTCTAAATTAGGGTGTCACATCCCAGAAATCTCCTCCTAATCGCTAGTCTACGTTATACGTTCCTCCGACACTCTCACAGCACCTAGGCTTCCCTCCGTTGCAGGACTTTCCTGTTTACTTGTCTGACTCCCAAACTGAGCTGTGGGCTTTTTGAGGTTAGGTATCATGTCTCATCACTGTATCTTTAGCAACTATTACAGTAATCTGGTACAGAGTAAGCTCTCACTTCAACAAACGTGTGCTACCTAAATATAACGTGAATAGCACAGTGACAGGATCAATAAAAACCAACCAATATGTATAGGTTAAGTAGAAAACACATGAAATGTATTACTCCAAGAAACTGAGTAAAATGAAAACATAAAAAATTGTAAAAGAAGTTTGAAAGCTGTCAATGCAACACATACACAGATTATTAAAAGGGAAAGATGTAAAAAAAAAAAAAAAAAAAAGCTAAAAGCCTCTCTCATGGTTGCTAATTTTCGCCAGCCATCCCTTATAACTTTCATTCTCTCAGCCGGGATAACAGTAATAGGGTCCTGGCTGGTCTCCTTGCTTGGAGGTTAACTTCCTTTCTCCAAACTGTTTCTACTCTCTACTGCTAGCGCTGACTTTCTGCAACAAACCATTTGTTGTGTGTCACAGTCACATCTCAAAATCTCTGAATGCTCCTCACTGCCTACAGTCCAAGCTTCTTTAGCATGGTTTTCAAAGTTCTCTTTTTTTCTGGGCAACCTCTCCTAAATGTTTTCCAGAATGTTTATATAGATTGCAGCTGGTAAAAAGCATAGGCGAATATTTCCTTCATGGGTAGAATAACAAGACCTACCAGTCTGGATGAATATTAAGCACTTTCGGAAGGAGTACAAGAACAAAGTGGATACTCAACCACAAACACGCATGCAGTTCAATAAAAATTAAACTACGTGAATGACTGGTTTGAATGTTACAAGAAAAGGGACAAAAATTCGAGAGATTATTTATTTGTAAAATATAATTTAAGACTTTCAAACAAAGAGCAATATGGTAAATTGCAAAACAATATATCTCATTCAAAAATACATCCTTTGCTTGAATAGGTATGTTCTGAAGAATTAACTTTACCAAGAGAGGTCTGGCCTTTGCTCTCCACTACTGGAGATGATGTCTAGGCCCCTGGACTGTCCTGCCTGACAAGAGTATCTTTGTTTGCCTGAGGGGTTTGGCCACCAGAGAGTCTAACCAAGCAATTTCTGAGGGAGGCTTTGGAACATGCCGTATCAGTTCTGACCTCCAAAGGAACTGGAGACTAAATGTATTAGCCCGACCTCTGGGAGGGGCTGAAGACTAAAGGTCAGCCATGCAGGCAGTATAGGATTGAATCAAAGATACACTTTGGATATCAAAGGCTCAGGTGAGCCTCCCTGGTTGGCAATACTCTTTGAATACTGTCATACATCTTAGCCAGGAGTAGGTAAGGCCGTCCATGACCCCCCGAGGAGAGGGCGACCAGCAGCTTCATATTTGGGTTCCTCCCAGATTTTGCCCTATGCAGCTCTTCCTTTTGTTACAGTAAAACTGTAATCGTTAAGTATAGTGCTTTCCTGAGTTCTGTGAGTTGTTCTAGTGAATTATCAAACCTGAGGGTGTCCCTGGGGACCCCAGACTCTGCAGCCAGCAGGTTTGAAGTAAAGGTGGCCCTGGGGACCCCCACACTTGTGGCTGGTGTCTGAAGTAAAGGCAGTCTTGTAGGGACTATGCAGTTGGCCTGAACTCACTGCAATAAGTTTTGCCACTGTATTTCTCTAGTTGATACAATTTAGACTGTCCTCAAAGTCATACCCATCAGCAGGAAAGCATATGACTTCCTCTGTTGGGCATTATTGCCAAGAGGCTGTTCAAGAAGTGGCAGACTGTAGAATGATGCCATAGTTGCCCTGACAGTTAATGGGTAAAGTGACCCAGTTAGCTACCACAGATGAGACCTTTAATAGACACTGAGTAGCTCTGGATGAGGACAACCCATACTGGGATACCAAATTGCATTCATCTGTAAACTAAACATGTTCTATAGCCCAATAAAGTAAGAAATAAACTTTGTTTTCCACAATATAAGAAGCATGTAACATTTCCCTTATTCTTTGTATTGATTTTAAGCAAGCATAGAAATAGAAAGTTCAAAATCATATAAAAATAGGACCTAAGATTTATATCTAGGCTACTATATAAAATCCTTCATGAAAAAACAGCAAAATATGATATACCTCTGTTACAGAGATTTTATTTCCTATACTTGAAGTTAAGCATTTATCACCAATTTAATGCAGCAAAGTAATTACACGGTTCACTGGAATTTTACATAACACCTTCAAAGAATGCTTACTTTTATTAATTGTACTGTCATTAAGCCTCCTATGTCCAACTTGAAATTCTTACTAGTTTCTTTCATGCATAGACACGTGCACCTATACTGTCTCTCCCAGAGAGACCCCACCCTACTTCAGCCCAGTGAGTCGCACTCTTCTTTTCATGGGGTACACAAATGCGTATACAGTATACGTAGACACATCTGTGCACTCAGAGTCCCTAGGCGAAGACCAGGAATTCTAAGGACATGCAAAAAGAAAGGCAAAGAATGAAAATAGGGAAAGAAACGAAAGTATTTGTGAATCAGGAAAAGGAATGGACACAACTAGTGGAAGAAATCCATAGCTTATGATGGGGTTTTAATATAAAATAATAGGTTTCAGAGCTAAGATTAAGCAAAGAATATTTTAGGTATTAGAAAAGCAGTGCACTTAAACCAATAACAGCACCATTCTGGATTTAATACTCTCTTGTTCTTAAGTATATAAAAACTATGTCATTCAAGATTCTACTTAAAAACAACATTCAAAAAAATCTTTGGGAGTCTTCTAGAATCAGTAATAAAATCTATTCTAATTATATCCAGATAAAACACTGATTTACAATACCAAGATTTAAGGTGACCCAGATATGCGAGTATTTAAAACTTCATTTCTTCCCGGATGTAATCACAGTCTAACAGCTGCGGGGTCTAGGGGGAGGTAGTGTAGGGGAGACTCTCTCTCTCATTACTTCCACAAGAATATGGAGGCCTAGTACCCTACAGCATAAACAACTCTGGTCTAATGTGCCGAAAAGGAATCCTAAACATATATAAGGCTTTCACTTAAATGCCTTTCTTCTCAGACAGCAAAAAGTAATACACAAGGTACTCGGAACCTCCTCATGCCATGCGTCTGGATTAAGTAGAGTTATCTCAGTTACATCAGACAGACAGGACTAAATTCTTGGATCTTTCAGTCTGGTTTTTCTGGTCATCCTATCAAAACTAGGGTATAGCCATATTTTTTTTTCTCCAGGTATTAAAAAAAAAAAACACCCTTAGGCCTATTTCTCTCAGATACTAGGCCAAACTCTAAACGTGAAGAATAACTAACTCATCCTATCCCTACATCTCCTTCACCACCTGAGTCAACCCTCCCTCACCCCCACCCCACCCCTACCGCCCACAGTTCTAGAACATTCTCTCTGTATAGAGGTGAGAAGAGTCAACATTTAATAGTTATTTTCCTCTATCTAAATGTAATCTTTCTGAGGTTAAGAATCATGTCTAATTGTTTCCAAGTATTGAGTACCTAAAAACATGGTCAAACATACTACCACAAAAAAAAGTCACTAGATTAAGAACATAAGATCAAGATGTCAGGTTAGCCAGAAGCATAATTTAAGCTTCATTTATCTACGTGGGACCAAATCTAGTCATCCTAAAGATTAATGTACATTTACTCATAAAATAAGGCTATGAAACTAGTAACCAATTCAGTATGGGAATGACAACACAGTTCAAAACACTTTATCATTATGCTGCAAAAACCTTAATTAACAGGAGAAAATTTTGGTATAATACATAATGAGAATAATTTTAATGAAATTAAGTTAGTCTCTCCTAAAATCAGTAATAAATATAATTTTGCAAAGCTTAATCATTTCTTTTCTAAAGAGAACCTTATTTAGACCTCTAAAACCATTTATGTGACCAGACATTTCTCTTTCTTTCTCAGGTTCATAATAAATTGAAGAAAAATAAACTTCTGTTAATTTGTTTGTGGGGTAAAATCATATCCACTATAAAGAGTTTATTAAGGATAATTATAGTATTCCTTTAATATATTCAACCTATTATCTTTTGGTTTATACTTCAACAAACATGGCAAATTATTGTAAGATTTTGATTCAGAAATATACAGATATTTAACACCTAGGAACTAGAAGAAATTACTTAATATTTAGAATATTATTCTTCCTTACCTTAAGTATTCCCCCAAAAGTATATTTTTTAAATATTTTTAGATGGTAAAGAGGGTAATACAATCATCTTTTTATTTCTAAAATACTTCTTTGCATCTCAAGTGAATTACAGAAAAGAGAAGGACACTAAGAGGAAGGTTTCAAGTAGGAAGAGTTTTCTGTACTAACAGTAATAGAGAAGGCAAGGTGTGGCTCATGGATTAAAGAGCCCAATGAAGAAAGAATAAAAGGGGCAAGTTCTGAAAGGGGTGCTGAGAGAGCTCATGCAACAAATAAATATATGCCTCACAAACTCCACCCAAAGAGTAGGAGCTACATTGTTGTAGCAATTTAAAGCTATTTCCAAGACTTTACTTTTTGCTTTTGTATAGAGTCCTAACCCTCTGGCACCATACCCACCAGCTACTCTAACCTTAACCCTGATTTTTCAATGCCATCTATCAAACTCCTGACAAGGACTTTACCACTTAACTCATGGTCTTCCTCATAATGCATGCATGTCAGCATCCACGCAGACAATCCACCAGAATCCTAGCGTCCAAGTTCCTCAACTTTTCAACTCCACCGACATTCTCTTCTACTCTACCTCATCAACTCTTACACCACTCTCAAAACGTTCAGAGACCTAAATGTAAAATGCAAAACTATAAAACTCCTAGAAGATAACAAAGGAGAAAATCTAGACAACCCTGGACATGGCAATGGCCTTTTAGGTACAAAGGCACGACATATGAAAGAAATAATTGATAAGTTGGACTTCATTAAAATTAAAAACGTCTGCTCTGCAAAAGACAAAGTCAAGAGAATGAGAAGTCAAGCCACAGACTAGGAAAAAATACTTGGAATAGACACATTAGATAAAGAATTATTATTCAAAATATACAAAGAACTCTTAAAACTCAACAATAAGGAAATGAATGAGGGACTGCTGGGAGGATGGCAGTGTAGGAGGACTCTGAACTCACCTCCTCCCATGGACACAATAAATTTAAAACTACCTGTCGAACAACTACCCCTGAGAACTGGAAACTGGATAAAAAGAACCCCCACAACAAGGGACAACACTGACTGAAGTAGAAGAGGCAGAAATACCTTTATAGAGAGGAAAAAAACCACATTATAGCTGCAGCGCTTCACGGCCAGGAGCAATGTTAAGGTACAAAGCTTTTCCTGGAGGAGCAGGGGATCTGCACAGAAGAGCTTTGCCACAATAAGTAGCTTCTGAATTCAACACAACCCAGAAGAGTGTTATAATATCTGGCTTTGCTGACTATTAAAAACAATGGGGAATACCCGTATAAAAGCTATCGAACATAAGAGAAAGAAAAGTCCGCTCTTAAAGGGCCCATGTACAAATTCACCCATTCCAGAAACCAACACAAAATCACCAGAAAGAAAGATGCACAGTCCTTTGGTGAAAGAGACTCACTTGATAGGGAGGGCACATGTCAGGGAGGCAGGAGGTGGCCAGGACCACCTCTCCAGGGACTGAGACACTGGTGGCAGCCATTATTGTGTCCTAGTACAAGCGTTCTGACTCAGACACAGGCAGATGCCATTGGATTTCTTCCCCTGGCCTTTTAGCACAGGGGTTTGACCCAACCACTAGAGTACTGATTTAATCCAGCTCATCATGCACAGCAGCCCACCCTAGGGACTGGCCCCACCCACCAGCAAGCCTGGCAACTTGTGTGCCCCCATAGGCAGGGTACATAGGACCTCTGCAGCTGCTGAGTGGGTCCACTTTACTGGGCAGGGCGTGTGCACAGGGCAGGACTGCATTTATGGGATGTGCGAGCCTGCAGATGGGTGGTGGGGTTTGTCAGCTGCAGTAGACTTGTGCTTCTCAAACAGCCACATAGGGGATCTGCCACACATTCCAAGGCCTGAAACACTCATGTGTTGCCACACCTGGGGGCCAGCCCATTCAGCTGCACTAGTGAGAGAGCCTTACAACTAGCCAGCCAGAGGGACAGCCTAGCCTTCCCATGTACCTGCAGTAAGAACAACCATGCCACAACAGAAGGGCCCACATAGCTCACACAGGGGACAGGCCTGGAAATTTTGGAACTGGTGACGAGAGCGAAGCAAACTGTTGGGCCTCATAAGGCAACTCTTACATAAGGCCACTTCTCCAAGATCGGGAGACATAGGTGATCAACCTAACACATACATATAAACACAGAGAAATAGGCAAAATGACAAGACAAAAGAATATGTTCCAAATAAGGGAATAGGATAAATCCTCAGAAAAAGAACTAAACAAAACAGAAATAAACAATCTACCTGATAAAGAGTACAAACTAATAGTCATAAGGATGCTCACTGACCTTGGAAAAATAGATGAACACAGTGAGAACTTCAACAAAGAATTGGAAAATATAAAAAGGAACCAATCAGAACTGAAGAATACAATAATGGAAATGAATAATTCACTAGAGGGACTCAACAGCAGAGTAAATGACACAGAAGAATGGATCAGCGAGCTGGAAGAAAGAATACAGGAAATCACCCAAGCTGAACAGAAAAAAGAATTAGAAAGAATGAAGAGAGTCTAAGGGATGTCTGGGACACATCAAGTATACCAACATCTGTATTACAGGTATCCCAGAAGGAGAAGAGAGGGACAAAGGGGCAGAGAATCTATTTAAAGTAATAATAGCTGAAAACTTTCCTAACTTAAGGAAGGAAACAGACATCCAAGTACAAGAAGCACAGAGAGCACCAAACAAGACGACCCCAAAGAGGCCTATGCCAAAACACATAATTGAAACATCAAGAATTAAAGAGAGAATCCAAAAAGCTGCAAGAGAAAGGCAACAAGTTACATACAAAGGAAACCCCATAAGGCTAGCAGCTGACTTCTCAGCAGAAACCTTACAGGCTAAAACGGAGTGGAACGATATATTTAAAGTGCTGAAAGGAAAAAACCTACAGCCAAAAATACTCTACCTGGCAAGATTATCATTCAGAATGGAAGGAGAGATAACGAGTTTTCCAGACAAGCAAAAACTAAAAGAGTTTATCACTAGTAAACTAGTCTTACAAGAAATGTTAAGGGACTTATTTAAGTGGAAAAGAAAAGACCACAATAGGAATAAGAAAATTATCAAATAAAAAAATCACTGGCAAAGGCAAACATACAGTAAAGGTAGCAGATCAACCACCTATGAAGCTAATATGATGATCAAAAGACAAAAATACTAAAATTATCTATTTCCATGATAAGAGGTTAACGGATATACACACAAAAAAGAGGTCAGATATGATATCAAAAACATAAAGTGTGGGGGGAGGGGAATAAAAGAGTACAGCCTTTAGGAAGAGGTCAAACTTAAGCAACCATCAACTTAACGTAGATTGTTATTTACAAAGGTTATTATATATGAACCTCATGGTAATCACAAACCAGAAACCTATAATAAACACACAAAAAATTAAGACAAAGGCACCCAAACATAACACTAAAGAAAATCATCAAACCACAAGGCAAGAGAGCAAGAGAAGAAGAAAGGAACACAAAAGAACTATTAAAACACCCATAAAAAAATTAACAAAATGGCAATAAGTACATTCTTATCAATAGCTACTTTAAATGTCAATGGACTAAATGTCCCAATCAAAAGACATAGGGTGGCTGAATGCATTACAAAAAACAAGATCCATATATATGCTGCATACAAGAGACACACTTCAGATCTAAAGACATTCACAAACTGGAAGTGAAGGGATGGAAAATGATATTCCACGCAAATAGCAATGAAAAGAAAGCTGGGGTAGCAATACTTATATCAGACAAAATAGACTTTAAAACAAAAACTGTAACAAGAGACAAAAAAGGGCACTACATAATGATAGAGGGAACAATCCAACAAGAGGATATAACATTTGTGACTATCTATGCACCCAACATAGAGCACCTAAATATATAAAGCCATTAACAGACATAAAAAGAGAAACAGATAGTAACACAATAATAGTAGGGGACATTAACACTCCACTTACATCAATGGACAGAGCATCCAAATAGAAGATCAATAAGGAAACACTGGCCTTAAATGACACATCAGACCAGATGAACTTAGTAGATATATATAGAACATTCCACCCAAAAAGCACAGAATACACATTCTTTTTGAAAGCACATGGAAAAGGAGAGATCATATATTAGACCACAAAACAAGTCTCAATAATTTTAAGAAGACTGAAGTAATACCAAGCATCGTTTCTGACCACAACAGTATGAAACTAGAAATCAACTACAAGAAGAAAACTGGAAAAGCCACAAATACATGGAAATTAAACAAAATGCTACTGAACAACTATTGGGTCAATGAGGAAGTCAAAGGAAAAATCAAAAAATACCTGGAGACAAATGAAAATATGACATGCCAAAATTTATAGGATACAGCAAAAGTGGTTCGAAGAGGGAAGTTTATAGCAACACAGGCCTACCTCCACCAACAAGAAAAATCTCAAATAAACAATCTCACAGTGTACCTAAAAGGAACTAGAAAAAAGAAGAGCCAACAAAGCCCAAGATTAGTATAAACAAGGAAATAATAAAAATCAGAGCAGAAATTAATGAAATAGAGACTTAAAAAACAATAGGAAAAAAAAAAGTCAATGAAACTAAGAGCTGGTTCTTTGAAAAGATAAACTTGAAAAACCTTTAGCTAGACTCACCAAGAAAGAAAGAGGGGAGGCTGAAACAAAACCAGAAACAAAAGAGGAGAAATTACAACGGACACCTGAGAAATACAAAAGATTATAAGAGAATACTATGAAAAGCTATATATCAATAAATAGGATAATCTAGAAGAAATGGATAAATTCTTAGAATCATAAACCCTTCCAAAACTGAATCAAGAAGAAATATAGAATCTGAATAGACCAACCACCAGTAAGGAGATCGAAACAGTAACCAAAAACCTACCAAAAGTGAAAGTCCAGGACCAGACAGCTTCCCCAGTGAATTCTACCAAACATTCAAAGACTTAATACCTATCCTTCTCAAACTCTTCCAAATAATGGAAGAGAAGGGGAACTTCCTAACTCATTCTTTGCAGCTAACATTACCCCGATATCAAAACCAGACAAGGACAACACAGAAAAGAAAATTACATGCCAATATCACTGACGAACATAAATGCAAAAATCCTCAACAATATACTAGCAAATCAAATACAACAATACATTAAAAAGATCATAAACCATGATCAAGTGGGATTTATTCCAGGGATGCAGGGATGGTTCAACACCCACAAATCAATCAACATGATACACCATGTTAACAAAATGAAGAATAAAAATCACATGACCATCTCAATAGATGCAGAGAAAGCATTTGACAAGATACAGCAACCATTTATGATAAAAACGATCAATAAATGGGTATAGAAGGAAGGCATCTCAACATAATAAAGGCCATATATGACAAACTCATGTCCACACAAAAACCTACATGTGGATTTTTATAGCAACTGCATTCATAACTGCCAAAACTTGGAAGTATCCAAGATGTCCTTCAGTAGGTGAATGGATAAATAAACTGTGGTATATCTAGGAAATGGAATACTATTCATTGCTAAAAAGATATGATCTACCAAGCCATGAAAACACATGGAGAAACTTAAATGAATATTACTAAGTGAAAGAAGCAAATCTGAAAAGGCTACACACTGTATGATTCCAACTATATGACATTCTGGAAAAGGCAAAACTAAAAAGAAAATAAAAAGATCAGTGGTTGCCAGGGGTTAGGGAGAAGGGAGGGATGAATAAATAAAGCACAGAGGACTTTTAGGACAGTGAAACTATTCTGCATGGTACTGGAATGGGAGATCCGTGTCATTATACATTTGTCAAAACTCACAGAAAGTACACCACCAAGAGTGGAGCCTAATGTAAACCATGTACTTCAGGTGATAATGCTGTGTCACTGGAGGTTCATCAGTTATAACAAACGTTCCACACCGCTGCAAGACATCGCTAGCAGGGGAGGCTGTGCATGTTTGGGAGCAGGGGGTACACGGGAACTCTGCATTTTCAACTCAATTTTGTTGTGAACCCAAAACTGCTCTAAAAAATAAAGTCTATTTTTAAAAAAAGGGAGGGAGGGAGGGCGGAGTAAGGTATCAAACCACAAAGAGAACCAGAGGAAATTTAAACACATATTGCTAAGTGAAAGAAGCCAATATAAAAAGGTCATTTACTATATATTTTTCACTATACGACTTTCTGGGAAGGGCAAAATTATGGAGACTGTAAAAAGATCCGTGCTTGCCAAGGGCTCAAGGAGGAGAGGAAGAAAGGGATGAATAGGTGGAGCATAAGGAATAAATTATTCTGTATGATACTGTAATGGCAGAAACATGACATTTTGCATTTGTCCAAATCCATAGAAATACACAACACAAAGAGCTAATTCTAATGTAAACTATGATCTTTAGTTAATAATAATATTAATATTGGTTCATCAATTGTAACAAATGTACCATACTAATGCAAGATGACAACAGGGAAAATTGTGTCTTGGGGAAGAAAGGGTGTGTGAGAACTCTGTATTCAGCTCAATTTTCTATAAACATAAAACACCTCTTTAAAAGTAAAGTTTACTAACTTTTAAAAATGCAATATAGTCATGCATTGCTTAATGATGGGGATACATTCTAAGAAATGTGTTAGGCAATTTCATCGTTGTGTAAACAGCATACAGTATACCCATACAAACCTAGATGATATAGCCTACTACACACCTAGGCTATATGGTCCTAATTTTATGGGACCACCGCCATATATGCGGTCTGCTGTTGACCGAAACATCATTATGCAGCACATGACAGTATAAGAAAGGAAATATATAGGCCAACTTTTCTCATTAACATAAGGAAGGGGCAGAAGGGGAGAGTCAACTGACCCAACACTATTTTCTTTTAATTTTATTTATTTATTTATTTATTTTGAGGAAGATTTGCCCTGAGCTAACCTTCACTGCCAATCCTCCTCTTTTTTGCTGAGGAAGACTGGCCCTGAGCTAACAACCATGCCCATTTTCCTCTACTTTATATGTGGGATGCCTACCACAGCATGGCTTGTCAAGCTGTGCCATGTCCCTACCCAGGATCCAAACCGGTGAACCCAGGACCGCCAAAGCGGAATGTGCGCACTTAACTGCTACACCACCAGGCCGGCCCCTGACCCAACAATATTTATTGAGAAGACCCATTCTTTCCCCACTGCTCTACAGTGTGTGCTTTGTCCTAATTCAAGTGACCGTGTACTTGGGTCTGTTTCCTGTTTTGTGGGTTTTTTTTAAAGTGATATGTATACATGTGTGCACCAAATGTTCCCAGCAACACTACTTCTGAGACCAAGACTAGAAACAACCCAAATATCTACCAACAAGAGAACAGATAAATAAATTGTGATAGACTATACAGCAATAAAAATGATCAAACTATGTCTATGTGTAACACAAATGAACTGTACAAATGTTAACCGAAAAAAGCCAAGCAAAAAAATTATATACTATTTGATTCTATTTATATAGAGTTCAAAGACACTAGGATTAATTTATTATGATAAAGTAAGAATAGTGATTATCTCTCGGGAGAAGGGGGGAAGGACAGAGATTAGGAGGGCACACAGAAAGGCTTTTGGAATACTGGCAGGACTCTAGATCTGTGTGACAGTTTCACAGGTTTGTTCACTTTGTAAAACTTTGTGAAGCTTCAAACTTATGATTCATGTACATTTCAGTATATCTGTTACATATCCATGAAAAAGTTGTTTAAAAACACTATATAAAGAATTTGCTAAATTTTAGAAAGCATATGCTTCATATTCTCAATAAATTTCTGAAAAAAGCACTAAAATATAAGGAGCAGAATCAGAATCAAGCATGCTAAAACACAGATGTTTGAAATATTGGACATTTTAAGAAGCTCTCCAATAATACAAAAGTGAAGAACATAGAAATGAAAAGAATAAAAGATAGAACATATGGAAAAATAAACATTAAACAAAATTTCAAACAAAAAATAGTAACCAAAGCTGTATTAGGAGATAAACAAAAGAAGTTAATGTTTTTAAGTAAAATATGACCAAATAAAGAAAGTAAACAGGAAATAAATGTGTCAACTCATTTTGATAATAAAATTCATAATGGAGAAATAAAAGCAATAAATGTTTACATGTTAAAAAAAAGTAATATATTACAAAGACCAAAGATTTTTTAATATTCCTCTCTTGCTCTGACAGAAGAAGTGGAACAAAAAACAAGTTCATAGAATGTTTATAAAAATTGATGATATATATTAAGCCATAAAGAAAATCCCAACAAATTCCTAGAGAAAAACTATGCCAACTACATTCTCTAATCACCAAGCAAAAAAGGAAGCTAGAACTAAGGAAAAAATAATAAATTGAAAACAAAAGGGAAAAAAGTTGATAAATTTGAAATTTAAAAACATTCTGTTAAATGTTCTTTGGTCAAAGTAAATGAAAACTGCAACGTTCTGCTTCTGGGCAAGATGAAGTAGCTTATACCACACAGCTCTACCAAAGAAACAACTAAAAAGGCCAAGATTAGGGATAGAGAAAAAGGGCCCAAAAGTGAGTTGAACTTATATGGCCAGTTTTCCATTAGGAGCATTTCCCAATTCTAAACATAGGGCAAAACAGAAAATCCAGGTTTTCTCCTGAGCAAAGGACCAGTGCTAAGGGAGAGAGAAACAAGGAGACACTTTGTGGGACTCACAAAAATAAAGAGACAAAATTGGGGAGGGATTCAAACACATAGCTGGATTTTCCTTCAAGATTACTGCAGAAGTCTAAAGTTACACAGATATATAAACAACAAAACTCAAAAGATAACATTATGTCCAAAACACAATTTTGAAAATGCTAATGAAATTTATAATTTTCCAAAAATTACATATTAACAAAATTGACTCATAAAAAAACTAAAAACTTGAGAGCCATGTTTTTCATAGAATTTCCTCCTTTAAAATGCCCTAAAAATTATTTTTCTGAGTTCATTCAAACTTTCACAGAACAATTTACAGTAGCCCCACCTTATCCATGGGGGATACACATTCCAAGACCCCCTCCAGTGGATGAAACCATGGATAGTACGGAACCCTACATATATCGTGTTTTTCCTATACCAAGCACTTATCATACACTGTGGCTGGAACTTTTGCAGTTTGAGGTGTGACAGCAAAACCAGTGGGAATTTCTTCTTTCTTCTTCACAATTTTATGGACAGAAGATTTATTCTTACTGTAGATCTTAGCAACTTCAACATAATTTTTTTTTCCTTAGAAGTCAAGAACTTCACCTTTTCACTTGAAGCACTTTACAGCTTCTCCTTGGCATATCCCAACTGCCAGCATCACTACTCTTGTGCATTGGGGCCATTCTTAAGTAAAATAAGGGTTACTTGAACACGAGCACTGAGAGACCATGACAGCGGATCTGATAACTGAGACAGCTACTAAGTGACAAAGGGGCAGGTAGCACATACAGTGTGGATACAGTGGACAAAGGTTTGATGTCCTGGGCGGGACGGTGCCAGATTTTATCATGCTACTCAGAATGATGTGCAATTTAAAGCTTATGAATTGTTTATTTCCGGAATCTTCCATCTAATATTTTCAGACCACTGCTGACCTTGGGTAACTGAAACTCTGCAAAGCTAAACCAAGGATAAGGAAGGACTACTGTATTACTAACATAAGTAAACTATCCTCTATCATAGAAAAAGTTGGAAATAACCCAATTCATTTTACATAGTAAACACAAAAACCAACTACCAAACCAATCTCTATCTACCATCAACTACAGACCAATCTCTATCATTCATTCAGCTGTTCCAGGTGATGTGCTAGGTTCTGGAAATACAGGAGCAAATCTTCTATTACATGATCTGTCTTATCAGAAAATGTGTCTGTATCACATGAAGAGTGAAAACGGATAGGGTACCTATTAAAAACAGATGATCGATCTATAAAGACATGAGCACTTATAATATGATGGCTTAATTTTTGACAAAGGTGTCAATGCAACCCAGTGAGGGAAAAGAAAAGTCTTTTCAAAAAACAGTGCTGGAATAACTAGATATCCATATAGGAAAAAAATGAACCTCAATTCTTACCCCACACTATACACACTATGATTAATTTGAGATGAATCACCCACATAAACATAAAAGCTAAAACCACAAGTCTTTCAGAAGAAAACAGAAGAATATTTTTCTGACCTTGGATTAGGCAAGCAAAGGTTTCAAACTTGGGCAGGACACAAAAAGCACTAACCATAAAAGAAAAATAACTGATAAATTAAACTTCAGTGAATTTAATAACTCCTGCTTATCAAAAGACACTTAAGAAGATGAATCAGCAAACTATAAAACTAGAGAAAATATTAGGAAAACATATATCTGACAGAAGATCTCTGTCCAGGATATGTAAAGAACTCCTCCAACAAAGAGATAAACAACCTAATAAAAACTAAAATTAAAAGTAAATGAAAGTCTATAAATTACTTTGAAATGTGTCCAAAAGATGGACTAATTGATGGATGGAGGAATAGACAGATGAATACATACGTGTTCAAGCAGGTATGGTTAAATGTAGAATCCAGGAGGTGAGTATGTGGGCATGTACAGTAAAATTCAATCAACTTTTCTATCTATTTAAATGCTTTCTTAGTAAAATCTTGTTTGAAAAATATCAGCGAACCAGAGATCCACTGAGAATGAGCTGAAAACTAGAAAAAAGCAGTCATAAGATCTGAGATCATTTCCAAGCAGAATACATGTGTCTTAAAATAAACTATCACGTAGAGAAGTAAAAGAAATAGAAACACTGGTGAACAGTAAGTGAAAAAGAAAGTCAGTGACACTGAGTGGCAAGGTAGGCAAGAACTAGATCATATAGGTTACTATACACCAAGATAATGAATTTCGATTTTACTTTAAAAGTAAAAACAATCCGCGATATAGGCACAAAAATCCTAAATATCAGCAAATTACATTTAAATATACATTAGAACTGTGCTATTTAATATGGTAGCCACATATGGCTATTTAGATTTAAATTGATTTAAATTAAGTTACAAATCCGGTTCTTTGGTTGCACTAGCCACAATTCAAGCACTCAGTAGCCATATGTGGCTAAGAGGCACTGTACCAGGCAGCAGAGATTATAATAGAACATTTCCATCATCATGGAACATTCAATTGGACAGTTCTGCTTTAAAGAAAATACACATATCATAAATACAATACCAACGAAAGAAACCATACAAGAAATTGAAAACTTCTGTATGTTTCTAAAAAACACATAAGTAAAAGTGAAAGAAAAAGAATAAACTTAGAAAACTTATTTATAAGATGCCAAAAGTCTTACCAGATGAAAATGCTTAAATGAATTCTGTCAGTTATCACACAACATTTTGAAATGTGCATTCAGAGCTGAGGCAATACACTGATAACTGACACAACATCCCATCATATTTGCCATCTATTGGTTAGATGCTAGTTACAGATCCCGCCCACACTGAAGAGAAGGAGAAACACAAAAGTCACTGGGAGTCATCTCAGAATTCTGCCTATCATAGGAGTAGAGGTGGATACTGTCACAAACTTTCAAGTGCATTTGGGAGTATGGATTAGAACCTAAAATTCCATTTTTAGAATTTATCCTGAAGAAATACTCCTGAACTTTCACCAAGTTATCTACAAAACTATTCAGCAAAATATTAGTAACAAAAAAATCGGTAACAATCTAAATAACCAATAAGGAAATACTAACAAAATTAGTATTTTTAAATAAATGCAGCCTATTTCCTATCTCTCTGTGTATATATATGTTTGATATATTTTTTGTCTGTTTTTTTAACGGTTCTTCATTTGAATACATGCAAATCTGACCTTTGTTTTGTGGTTGCAACCACTGTTAGGCAGTGGTATTAGTACTTCTCCCATAGCAAAGCACGGTATTCTGTATTGGTCTTCTGTCGTAACACAGTCATTCACCATTTAATGACGTTTCCATCAATGATGGTCCACACATACGACAGTGGTCCCATAAGATTAGTACCACACAGCCTAGGAGAGTATTAGGCTATACCATCTAGGTTTGTGTGAGTATAGTCCGTGACGTTTCCACAACGACGAAGCTGCCTAACGAAACACTTCCCAGAACATATCCCCATCATTAAGCGACACATGACTGTAGTTCACTATTGCTTCCCAGAAAACAATGGCTGTACCGCATTGCTCTGATTACAACCATTGTTTTTAAACGTTTCCTCTACACGTCACACTTAGGTTGCCATACTCCATTTGCTCATATAAACTTTGTTTAAATTTCCCTCTATCCTCCACCACACTCTGAACCCAGCACATATGTTCAACTAAGGAAGGCAAGATTGACAACACAATGGTGGAAAACAAAACAAAAACAAATAGATGCTCTGATCTCAGCCTAATCTATTTGAAAACCTGGTTTATGTGAACCAATTTTATAAGCTAGCATGGAGAAAATATAGGCCCCTCTATCAGGAAATACATACTTCCCCATTTCACAAGATAGCCCACATTTTTTCACCTCTCTGAAAACAGAACATATCTTACAATAGTCAGCACACCATAGTTTAACTGGCAGAGGTCTCTCATCCAAAAATAAGGGCCTATTCTTACAATCAATGCCATCTTATTGGTAAAACAAGACACAGAAAACATGGTTGTCTGTGAACAATAGAGTTTTCTGATAAGCTTCCCAAACTTCATTACTTAAAGTTGTAGAACTAAATATGCCTGTGATTTACAATTTGTTCTCACGCATTTGCTTCAGAATCTTAAGCCTTAGCGAGACTGCTTGAACCGATAGTCGAAGGCTTCTCTGAAGTGACTTCTGAAAGCATTTTCATGAATAAATATAAAACCATACCCAATTAATTAGATAATAGGATTAGGCCACAAATTAGGAGTAGTTAATTTCTGACTCCACAATCACATCAAGCTCTTCAATGCTCCACTTGTACCCTGTGAAGCCATCACAGACTAAATATTCTATGACTAAACATTACACAACGTATTTGAAATACTACTGCTAGAAATAAAACAAAGAGGCACAAATCACTTTTTCTAGAAATTGTATAAGTTACTTTAAATTTTATTGCAACCCTTCAACAATGACATACAAGTTTTCTATATTTTACTTTTTGTAAGACTGACTCTGCTTAGGGTATAAAACTGACTAGATGTGTGTTCAATAAGCAAAAAATACAATCCAACTAAAAAAATGTATGTCTCTGATTTTCCTTATCCACTCCAAAAGTTTTCAATTTCTCAACTGTCTCTCCAAGTTCATTTCCCTGATCACTTCAGTTCTGGGGGGATATTGAAATACTATATATTGCAGGTTTTAAGAAAGTCTGAAGTTGTTACATATCTCTACTCTTTCAGCAATGTGATGAGGTTAGTGAATTTTTTTAATTAAAATCATTAAGATTTACTATAAAAGTTATTTTAAACTCATGTGCTGGAACTAAGTACCCTCCATCATTTCAACAATGACCAATAGGAAGTTCACTTTAATTTTCTATACAATTGGAAAGGGCAAAAGTTATTACTTAACTTCAGTCTTTCATTTTAAAATTCTAGCAAATCTAGTACCTAAGACATTAATATCAAAGTACTGGCTCACATTGATGAGAGATACCCACTTTAAAAATTGTTCAGTTGAATTTGAAGACACCTGCGTGATATGTCAATCCTGCTAACCTTCAGTAGATTCACAACCAGAGTTGGTTAGAACAATTAATCCACCAGATTTTTTTATGAAAGGGACTGCCTCCTTATCATTTTAGAGGCCAATAATCATTTTTTCCCTCTGAATCTACTAATACCTATCTCTTAAATGTTAATTATAAAAAAATCTTCAGCTATTATACTGAGCAAACATATAGAAATTTCCCCATGATACAATTATGAATCTTTCATAAAAATGTTTAAAATATATTTGTCACCAGATATAATGATTTCTTCATGCTTCAGTGAACAAGATTTACTACCCTAAAAGAAGTTTCCTGGGACAATAAATCTTGAGACTCACCATACAAAAGCAATTAAGAACTCTCTTTATGATGCATTACTGTGATTTTCTTAAATTCTCCTTTGAAATAGTAAGTGAATGAGACAGAAAGGATCCATCAGGCCATATTCAATTTCAATAATGAATGACATATTAACTACACAATGCAAAACTGAACACCAGAAATATGAAAATACACAAAGTTATCCTAATTTTATCTTGCATCTGTCTTTAAACCAAAATTGTTTCACCATTATATCTGTAATTACATAAAAAATTAGGCATAATCATTGAAAACCTCGATGAGTGAACAACAGATCTTCACATTTAAGCAGTCTTTCTTCTCTTCAACCATAGTTGCAATAGCAAACTCTCAAAGGTTCTTCTCCTCTTACTATGATATAAACAATAAGACACTGATAAAGTCACTGAACATTTATACATAAACTTACATACATAAATATATAAACTTTATGGCTAGATTTTCTTTATGAACTACTAGTCTTGGACAAAGACTTAAAAATTATAAATTTATATTTAGGGATAAACTAAGAAAATAAAGAAAAGCAAGGCATTAGCTAGAAAATAAATCTAAATGCCAGATAAAATACATAAATATAAATAAAACCTAAACTTCCAACCTAGCAAAGTAGGCAAAAAAAAAGGCAAATAAAAACGCAGAGTATGCAATAATAATAATAGATACATATTTGTAAAATTCTAATTAAACTAGCTGAGTACATGCCCTTGAAAAATTAAATGTAGTAAAAGAACAACTTTTGTAATTCTCTGTTTAATCCTCTCAACAATTATTAGAAAGGAGATATTCACATTTATTAAACTTTCATCCGACATAACTAATATTTTACTTTCAAAACAACGATAAATCATTCTAAAAATATTTTCCAGAGAATTTTAATAAAGCAGTCAAACCGGACATGAGAAAGTAAAATGACTCCAAGCAGAGAAAAGCAATAAATTATTGTTAGGAACTTTTAAGAGAGAATTAGGTCTTTCGTTTTCTTTCTTTAAATTTTTTTCATTTGACTGTATGAGATGGAAGAAGGGGACAAGAGTCTTACTTTTTTTTTTTTTAATTCCATCATAACTTCCTAAAACCATTCTAGATCGATTCCCTGCATGCTCTCTGACTGGATCCTAGCTGCATACAACCCTACAGGGAACGTAACTAAGGGAAAAGTATGGAGTTGAGGGAGGCAGACAAGCAGGAAACGAAAAAAGACAACGTACTATTTCAGCAGAAACAGAACTCTGCAAATGGGAAATAACCCAAGATAAGGCTTAGTCACATTAAAGTAAAAATTTGAGTTTACCAAAGAAGAAAATGAATGATTTTTGCCAATTCAGCAGAAAAATATGCAACTAATTAGGCAAGAACACATTAGTCAATCTTATTGCTCTCTAAATGGCTAAAATTTTAGAGTGGTCATTCCACCTACTTATGTAACAGACAACTACCATGTCCTGAAAATAAGAAAGGGGAAAATAATTATAAAATGCACAAAGCAGCTTCTCAGACTAAACAAATAATAGAGCTTTGCAGTTAAAAATATTGTCTGTCTAGCAGCTTTGATACAAACTTTTTTTAAGTGGATGCATTTATTTATTTTTATTAATTTATTTATTTTTGAGGAAGATTAGCCCTGAGCTAACATCTGCCACCAATCCTCTTTTTGCTGAGGAAGACTGGCCCGGAGCTAACATCCATGCCCATCTTCCTCTATGTTATGTGGGGCGCCTGCCACAGCATGGCTTGACAAGCAGTGTGTAGATTCACACCTGGGATCCAAACTGGCAAACCCCAGGCCACCGAAGCAGAACATGCAAACTTAACCACTGTGCCACCAGGCTGGCTCCTGATACAAACTCTCCAAAAATATCTATTGAAATGCCTATGAAAAACACAGGATGAAAACTTTAAATCTCACATCAGGACAAAGAAGTCCACAAGCTACCAGAACTTCAAGGCTGATAAATCTCTATCAAAAAGTTTGGTGAACGGACCCTTGCACACTATGCAGGCAGCAAACCTGACCAAAAAAATGACCCATACCCATTCTCTCACTGTCTACTACAGATCACAAACACAAGGTTTATACCAACCAGAAACCGGGCAGCTGTTCTTCCATGTGTGTCCCAACACCATGGGGCAAACTGCTCCTGTGCCCTTTCTTTCCCCATCTTCTGGATGGTTTTCCAAGTGTATCTTTGGGGGTCCCTTAGACCTTTTCAGGTGATCCATGAAGTCAAAACTATTTTGATAATACTGCTAAGTAATAATTTACCCTTTTCATTATCGCTCTCTTATGAGTGTACAGTAGAGTTTTTCAAAAGGTACATGACACATGATATCACAACAAATGGAATAAAAAAAAGAACATGAGAATTCAGCTGTCTTCAGTTAAGCCATTCTTTAATTTGCAAAAAGGTAAAACAATGCCACTACTTACACTAACTTGTTTTTGCTTCAGAATATATAATTATTTTTCACAAAAATGTTTCTTCTATTAATATAGTACATTTTTTTATACTAATAAATATTTTCACTTTCATTTCTAATATGGTAAATACTGCTAGACCTAATTCATATAAATGAAAGCTCTTCAGGGTCCTCAATAATTATTATGAGTGTAAAGGGTCCTGAGACCAAAAAGTCTGAAAACTGCTGCTCTAGACAATCTAAATCTTTTAGAGAACTTCACTTCCTTCACTGGTACAAATAGCAAGTCCAAGAAAATAACTGGGAAGAAAGAATAAATCTATTAGTTTTATAGTCACTCACAAAAAGAAGTACAGTAGTTGAAAAAAAGACAAAAAGATCAGAAACAGCAGTGCCTATTGGAGACTATACTATTCATGTACTCCAGCTGTTCAGAGGACCATGCAGTAGAAGATAAAAGAATATCCACTTCACTCTAGCACAGTCCCACCAGACAATTCATTTGCCATGAATGCAAACCAGCATGCCAACTGAAATTTAAACAGACTGCAGACAAGAACCATCTACAACCCTTGTCGACTAACAAGCACTACGACTGGATGAATCTTTCATCATTAAGGAAAGAGAAATATCATCATAAAAACTCACAGAAAGAGTAGGACTTTAAAAATAAATTCCACTTAAAAGTTCCATTAAAAAGGAATACATTTTTAGAAAAGTTTTATATCCTCAGTAGGATGCCAGAGGACAAAACCACCTAAGAAAAAGAAATAAGAAAAGGAATAGATGTGGGGGCGGAGCAAAATGGCAGGGTGAGCTGAGCCGGGATTCTCTCCCCTCCAAAATACAACAAAGGATAGGAAAAACTGAATTTCAGAGAATAAATCTAATGCCAACACGTTAGAGACCTAGAATACCAAGAAGGCAGAGATCATAAACCTTACTTACGGCCTCGGAGGCACTGGAACGGTAGGAGAGAACATCGCTCCCTCCTCTAGAGTCTGCGCTGCAGCGCGGGTGGGGAAGGAGCAGGGGAGGGGCCGCGTGACCGGGAGATCATCCACGACTCCTGCCGTGGGTTCAGTGGAGACCCGCTGAGGCGGAAAGCTTCCGTCCGCGGGGACCCCATAAACCCAGGGCCTTGGGAGACCAGAGAACAGAACTGATCTGAATCCAGATCGGTGCGTGAGAATAGCAGCCCCTCCCTCCCGGCAAAGCCACTGGGCGCAGCCATCTTGCCTGAAGGTGGAGAGCTAACGCCACTCTCGACCCCCATCTAGTGGTGACAGGCTGTAACTGTAACTGAATTCTACCACCATGCGAAAAAACCACTCCTCTACCATCCAGCAATTTATAAAAGCCCCAGACCAGAAGGAAAACAATAAAAACACAGAATTAAGTCCTGAGGACTTGGAATTAGGTAAACTAAGTGATAATGAGTTCAGAGCAGCTATAATCAAAAAACTCAATGAGGTAAAGAGAAAGATAGAGAAACAAGCCGAGTTCTGGAGTTACTTCACAAAAGAGATTGAAATCATAAAGAAGAATCAAACAGAATTACTTGAGATGAAAAACACAATGTACCAGATAAAACAGAATCCGGATTCCCTGAATGCCCGTGTAGACACCATAGAAGAGCAAATTAACATAATTGAAGATAGACAGGCTGAATGGCTCCAGACAGAAGAAGAAAGAGAACTAAGAAGTAAAAAAAACAAGGAAAATCTCCAAGAGAGAGTGGATTCAATGAGGAGTAAGAACATAAGGATCATAGGAATTCCCAAGAACGTGGAAAAGGAAAAAGGAGCAGAAAATGTGCTAATCGGAATTATTGAAGAGAACTTCCCAAATCTAGGGATTGATGGAGAAATGTGTGTAGAGGAAGCTTTCAGATCTCCTAGATTTGTCAATGTAAAAAGACCTACTGCAAGGCACATAGTAGTAAAATTGGCAAGAAGGAAAGATAAGGAAAGAATACTCAGGGAAGTAAGAAAAAAGAAGAGAATAACCAATAAAGGAGTCCCTATCAGACTGTCAGCGGATTTCTCTACAGAAACCTTACAAGCTAGGAGAGAATGGAGTGACATATTCAAAGCTTTAAAAGATAAAAATCTTCAGCCAAGAATACTCTATCCAGCAAGAATTTCCTTCAGATATGAGGGAGAAATTAAATCTTTTCCAGACAAACAAAAGATAAGGGAATTTGTAACTAAAAGCCCTCCACTACAAGAAATCCTCAAGAAGGCTCTCATATCTGAAAAAAGAAAAAAGGGAGAAAGGGGTCACAATCCACAGACTAGGGAGACCAATGGATAGAACCAGAACAGGATAGCAAATATTCAACTATAGCATTAGGGTAAAGGTAAGGAAACTACCAAAGCAAGGACGATCTTATCACTCTAACTACAAATTCATAACATGAATTGGAATAAGAAATGAAAATAATTATTTAGGAGGGGAAGAGCAAAGGGTCTAAATCAGTATTGGTCAAGTAAGTAAGAGACCACCAGAGAATAGACTATATTATACACGGGATTCTAAATACAAAATTCAAGGTAAAGACTAAAATAAAGTACAGCAGAGTCACAAATCATAAATAAGGAAAAATCTAAGAAACCCAGCATAAGAAATTGCAGAATTAAATGGGTAGTCTAAAGCACACAGGAAAAGAAACACAGGAAAACAAGATAATGAGCGACAGATTGACAGCATTAAGTCCACATGCATCAATAATCACTCTCAATGTGAACGGATTGAACTCTCCAATAAAAAGACACAGAGTGGCAAAATGGATTAAAGAACAAGATCCAACAATTTGTTGCCTGTAAGAAACACACCTCAGACCCAAGGACAAACACAGACTCATGGTGAAGGGGTGGAGGACAATACTTCAAGCTAATAGCAAGGAAAAAAAGGCAGGTGTTGCATTCTTATATCAGTGAAATCCACCAAGTGGATTTCAAAATAAGACAGGTAAAGAGAGACGCAGAGGGACAATATATAATGATCAAAGGGACACTTCATCAAGAAGAAAAAACGCTTATAGATATCTATGCACCCAACACAGGCGCACCAAGATTCATAAAGCAACTATTAACAGACCTAAAGGAAGATGTTAAAAACAACACAATAATAGTAGGGGACCTCAACACCCCATTCACATCAATTGATAGATCATCCAGATAGAAAATCAACAAGGAAATAGTGGAGCTAAATGAAAAACTAAAATAATTGGACTTAATAGACATATATAGATCACTTCACCCTAAAAGAGCGGAATACATATTCTTCTCAAGTGCACATGGAACATTCTCAAGGACAGACCATATGTTGGGAAACAAGGCAAGCCTATACAAATTTTAAAAAAATTGAAATAATAACAAGCATCTTCTCCAATCATAGTGCTATAAGGCTAGAAATTAATTACAAGAAAAAAGCAGAGAAAGGCACAAAGATATGGAGACTAAACAACACACTACTGAACAAGCAATGGATCATTAAAGAAATTAAAGAAGAAATCAAAAAATACCTGGAAACAAATGAAAATGATAGCATGCCATACCAACTCATATGGGATACAGCAAAAGCTGTATTAAGATGAAAATTCATCGCAATACAGGCACATCCTAACAAACAAGAAAAATCCCAAATAAGCAATCTTCAACTACACCTAACTGAACTAGACAAAAAAGAACAAATAAAGCCCAAAGTCAGCAGAAGGAGAGAAATAATAAAAATTAGAGCAGAAATAAATACTATTGAAACGAAAAAGGCAGTAGAAAGGATCAAAGAGGTGGTTTTTTGAGAAGATAAATAAAATTGACAAACCACTAGCCAGATTTACAAAGAAAAAAAGGGAGAAAGTTCAAATAAACAAAATCAGAAATGAGAAAGGAGAAATAACAACAGACTCTGCAGAAATACAATGGATTATAAGAGAATACTACAAAAAACTATATGCCAACAGAATGGATAACCTAGAGGAAATGGAAAAATTCTTGGACTCCTACAATCTCCAAAAGCTCACTCAAGAAGAGGCAGACAGTTTGAACAGACCAATCACAAGGAAAGTGATTGAAACAGCAATCAAAAACATCCCAAAGAATAAAACCCCAGGACCAGATGGATTTCCTGGGGAATTCTACCAAACTTTCAGAGAGGATTTAATACCTATCCTTTTCAAGCTATTCCAAAAAATTAGGGAAGATGGAACACTTCCTAACACATTCTATGAGGCCAACATCACGCTGATACCAAAACCTGACAAGGACACCACGAAAAAAGAGAACTACAGGCCAATAACACTGATGAACATAGATGCAAAAATTCTAAACAAAATTTTGGCAACCAGAATTCAGCAATTCATCAAAAGGATCATACGTCATGATCAGGTGGGATTCATATCAGGGACACAGGGATGGTTCAACATCCACAAATCAATCAACGTGATACATCACACCAACAAACTGAGGAATAAAAACCACATGATCATCTCAATAGATGCAGAGAAGGCATTTGACAAGATCCAACAGCCATTTATGATAAAAACTCTGAACAAAATGGGCATAGAAGGAAACTACCTCAACATAATAAAGGCCATGTATGACAAACCCATAGCCAACATCATACTCAATGGGAAAAAACTGAACACCATCCCCCTGAAAACAGGAACAAGACAAGGATGCCCTCTATCACCACTCTTATTCAACATAGTACTGGAGGTCCTGGCCAGAGCAATCAGGCAAGAAAAAGGAATAAAAGGAATCCAAACAGGGAGTGAAGAAGTGAAACTCTCACTGTTTGCAGACGACATGATCTTATATATAGAAAACCCCAAAGAATCCATTGGAAAACTCTTAGAAGTAATCCACAACTACAGCAAAGTTGCAGGGTACAAAATCAATTTACATAAATCAGTAGCATTTCTATACTCGAATAACGAAGTAACAGAAAAAGAACTCAAGAACACAATACCATTCACAATTGCAACAAAAAGAATAAAATACCTCGGGGTAAATTTAACTAAGGAAGTGAAGGACCTATATAATGAAAATTACAAGGCTTTTCTGAAAGAATTGGATGACGACATAAGGAGATGGAAAGACATTCCATGTACATGGATTGGAAGAATAAACATAGTTAAAACGTCCGTTCTACCTAAAGCAGTCTACAGATTCAATGCCATCCCAATCAGAATCCCAATGACATTCTTTACAGAATTAGAACAAAGAATCCTAAAATTCATATGGGGCAAGAAAAGACCCTGAATTGCTAAAGCAATCCTGAGAAAAAAGAACAAAACGGGAGGCATCACAATCCCTGACTTCAAAACATACTACAAAGCTACAGTAATCAAAACAGCATGGTACTGGTACAAAAACAGGTGCACAGATCAATGGAACAGAATTGAAAGCCCAGAAATAAAACCACACATCTATGGACAGCTTATCTTTGACAAAGGAGCTGAGGGCATACAATGGAGAAAAGAAAGTCTTTTCAACAAATGGTGCTGGGAAAACTGGAAAGCCACATGTAAAAGAATGAAAATTGACCATTCTTTTTCACCATTCACCAAAATAAACTCAAAATGGATCAAAGACCTAAAGGGGAGACCTGAAACCATAAGGCTTCTGGAAGAAAACGTAGGCAGTACACTCTTTGACATCAGTATTAAAAGGATCTTTTCGAACACCATGCCTTCTCAGAGAAGGGAAACAATAGAAAGAATAAACAAATGGGACTTCATCAGACTAAAGAGCTTCTTCAAGGCAAGGGAAAACAGGATTGAAACAAAAAAACAACCCACTAAATGGGAAAAAATATTTGCAAGTCATATATCTGACAAAGGCTTAATATCCATAATATATAAAGAACTCTCACAACTCAACAACAAAAAATCAAACAATCCAATCAAAAAATGGGCAGGAGACATGAACAGACATTTCTCCAAAGAAGATATACAGATGGCCAACAGGCACATGAAAAGATGTTCATCATCACTGATCATCAGGGAAATGCAAATCAAAACTACACTAAGATATCACCTTACACCCATTAGAATGACAAAAATATCTAAAACTAATAGTAACAAATGTTGGAGAGGTTGTGGAGAAAAAGGAACCCTCATACACTGCTGGTGGGAATGCAAACTGGTGCAGCCACTATGGAAAACAGTATGGAGATTCCTCAAAAAACTAAAAATAGAACTATCATACGATCCAGCCATCCCACTACTGGGTATTTATCCAAAGAGCTTGAAGTCAGCAATCCCAGAAGTCCTATGCACCCCAATGTTCACTGCAGCATTATTTACAATAGCCAAGACATGGAAGCAACCTAAGTGCCCATCAACAGACGAATGGATAAAGAAGATGTGGTACATATATACAATGGAATACTACTCAGCTGCAAAACAGAACAAAATCATTCCATTTGCAATAACATGGATGGACCTTGAGGGAATTATGTTAAGTGAAATAAGCCAGCAAGAGAAGGATAATCTGTGTATGACTCCACTCATATGAGGAATTTAAAATTATGGACTAAGAACAGTTTAGTGGATACCAGGGGAAAGGTGGGGTGGGGGGTGGGCACAAAGGGTGAAGTGGTACACCTACAACACGAATGACAAACATTAATGTACAACTGAAATTTCACAAGATTGTAACCTATCATTAACTCAATGAAAAAAAAAAGGAATAGATGAGAAGAAAAAATAACAAGATGAGATTACAAAGAAAATAGGTAAAGCAAAAAGTAAATATTGCAGAAAATGGTAAAAATTCCACACTGGAGGAAAGAAACTGACTTTAGGGGAAAATTAAATCTTTCATTTGAATCCTATCTTAAGATTTTCCAGAATGCAGGAGAGAAAAAATTAAATCAATATATTACGTAAAAATAATCAATGTCAAAATAACAATTTTAAGTATGTCCAAAGAAACCAGAATGCTTAAAACTGATGTAATGTGGGCATTTAATACCCACATGTCTTTCTTAAAAATGTAACTGAGTTAGCACTGTAGTTAAAGATGGTACGTACTTCACTCCCTCTAATCAGAGACACCAATAAAATGATAAGAATGAAATTAACCCAGAAAAATAAAAAGCAATTGGAGGACCACCAGAAAAAGAGAAAGATTTGAAGAAATTTCTGAAATATAAAGAAGATATATAAACCAGAACACACCCCAGACAATGGAGGGAACTTCAGTGAGGGAAAGGGACGAGCGGACCATCAGTAAAGTGACAGCTGAGGGGAACAACTCTGAAACTGCCAGGCCATCAAACAAAAGCAAGGAGGATCAAGCATCATTCAGCTTTTGTATTTGGAGATTTCTACCATTTTTCTTTCAGAACACAAAAAAATTATAAGAGTTCAGGATATTTCTACCTTAAATACAGGCTAATGCTTACAATTTCCCTCAACTAAAAACAGCAAGATAAATTCCAGTGATATGTAGGCATAAACCCCACAGGAAACCTGAATTGTGATTCTGTTTACATTTCTTTAGTGAAAAATAAATTGCCTGATCTAAGAGAACTTAATGTCGTCTCTAACAAAAACCATAAATATGCCCAATGCTTCAATCAAACCCAAGGCTTTCAAATTATTGCCTTGAAATTGCAGCATGAACATGGATTCAGCTTTCTCCTTCTCCTCCTGGAAATAACATCTAAGCAACAAGGAAAGATTTTTCTGTGTGATTTTTATTTATCAAAGATACTTTTTTTAAGTAACCTCAGTTTTCAGCAAAACTCAGAGGCAAATATAATCCACAGACTCTAAAATACAAGTGTAGGCTACAAAAAGCAGCTAGAATCTGACAGGCACTTCAAGAGAAAAAGGGCTAAAGAAAGTTCAGAGTGTAACTGGAAGAACTAGCAGATCTCAGAAACCGTGCACAAAAACACACTCCCTGCAAGTAAACAGCTTGCCCTTCAACGCAAAAGCTAATTTCAACGTTTGAAATACTGAGTGCAGGAACCAGGGTGAAAAGGACTGGGGACAGAAGCACTCCAGCTCCTGGCCTACTTTAGAGCAACAGATCTGGTGGGTCCACTTAAAAGTATCACACAGAAAAGCATACTGTCTAGAACAAGTCTGAGTCTTTGGCAGAAGTGAAGCTTTGGGTGGTATAATCTAAAATATTACTCCCTGTACCCCCCCTCCCATAGCAACCTCCAGCAAATAACTGATCCACGAATATCTAATCTATTTCAAGATGAGTAACATTAAAGGAACTTACATAGCGTAATACAAAAATACTGAATGAAAGAGGCAGAAATGCAATAATAACAGACAGTGCAGACTCGACAGAAAAATACTGCCATAAAACAAATGAAAATTTTTATTATCAAACACTATTATGACTTTTAAGAAATTAATAAAAGTCTCACTGCTATAAAGAGCAACACAGCAGAAATGTAAAGATTTAAAAAAAGATACAAAACAACTGAATAAAAGGTAACATGACAAAACATAGGAAAAAAGTTCAAGGAAAAAAATCATCACAGAAATGAAGGCACAAGAGATGATGTATATTTAATGGACAGAACAAAATGAAATGAAACTAAGGAAAAAGAGTTTAAAAGGATCAGGGCAACAATATAAAATTTAGAGCAGTGCTTCTCAAAGTAGGTCCCTGGAGCAGCAGCTGCAGTTCCACTAGGTAATTTGAGAGAAACTGCAAATTCTCAGAGCACTGCAGACCTATCAAAATCAGAAAATCTGGGAGTGGAAGCCCACAATCTGTTTTAATAAGCCCTCCAGATAATTCTGATGCACACTAAAGTTTGAGAACTGCTGCTTTGTTAGATGGAAAAGGAGAGAGTATGAGCACACTCAGAACCTCCAAAGAGGAAAACCAAACAATGTAACATCTCAAATATTTAAAGACATAAGTCAAGAAAACTTAAAACTTAAATCTACATATTAAAAAGCACGTAAGTGCCAGAGAAAACTGACCTAGCAAAGTCAACTCCAAGATACATCTAGTAAATTTCTGAACTTTAAAGATGAAGAAATAATCTTTTGAGCAAAGAGACAAAAAGATTAAGTTAATTAAAATGGGGAGAAAAAACACAAGAAATCAGATGGCATCTTATTGCTTCACAGCAACATTAAATGCTAGAAGACAGTGGAACAACATTCACAGGTTAAGTGTGAGCCAAAAATTTTATAAGTCTCTAAACAACCCTTCAAAAACAAAGGTTACAACAAGTAAACATTTTCAAACATAGCTAAGGGACTACTCTTCTCATGAAGTACTCTTTAGAAAAATATAAAGAGAGAAACTTCAGCCAAGCAAGAAACAGCTGAGAAAATTATGGGAAAAGGACCACTGTTATCAAAGCATTAAAGAGTATTTAACTGTAAAATAAAACAATGTGGGGATTAGGATGAAAGAACAGAAAGTAAATACCATCTACCCCCAAAATATGAAAATAATATGAAGAAAAAT
Source organism: Equus asinus (assembly GCF_041296235.1). Taxonomy (NCBI): domain Eukaryota; kingdom Metazoa; phylum Chordata; class Mammalia; order Perissodactyla; family Equidae; genus Equus; species Equus asinus. The sequence continues at coordinate 27,299,827 of NC_091813.1, forward strand.
TGAGAGGAGAAAAGGGAGAAAGAATGGGCTGGTATTCCAAGATTATCACTTAATGCTAACAAATCAAAGTAGTAGAGTATAAGCATATTTAATAGTAGGAATGTAATATTATTCATTAAAAACTACAGAAATGAGAGTAAAGAAGGAAAGCAAAAAAAAAACATGCTACTTACAGTATTCATAGGTAGGGATTCAATAGGTAATATGTAAAGAAATATAGAACTAAAGATATCATATAAAGATATAATTATGAAACTAACCACTAGAATAAAAATACAGACCATTGAAATACCAGAAAATTACAAACACATTGCACCCACACACATTGTAACAGCAGAATTAAAGACCTACGGTTAACTGTAAAAATAGAAAACATAATGATAGCATTGATATCCAATATTTCTCTCCTATGGATAAATGTAAATGGCATGAATCATCACTTTAAAAAACAAAAGTTAGGGGCTAGCCCCATAGCTCAGTGGTTCATGCGCTCCACTTGGGCAGCCCAGGGTTCACCAGTTTGGATCCTGGGTGCAGACCTAGCATCACTCATCAAGCCATGCCGTGGCAGCATCTGACATGGAGGAACTAGAAGGACTTACAACTAGGATGTACAACTATGTACTAGGGCTTTGGGGAGGGAAAACAAATAAATAAAAGAGGAAGATTGGCAACAAATGTTAGCTCAGGGCCAATCTTCAAAAAATATATATAAAAAATAAATAAAAGTTAGACACATGCCTACATGAGAACTTGCACATAAATATTTGCAGCATTCACTATACACAATAACCAAGAAGTGGAAACAACTCAAACTGCCATTAACTGAAGAATGGATAAACAAAATATTGTATATCTGTATAATGAAATATTATTCAGCCATAAAAAGCAGTGAAATACTGATTCATGCCACAATACGGATGAACCCTAAAAACATTAGGCTATGTGAAAGAAGCCAGTCACAAAACACCACATACTGTACAATTCCATTTCTATGAAATGTCCAGAATAAGCAAACCTATAGAGAAAGAAAGTAGACTGGTGGCTGTCAAAGGCTGAGGGTTTGGGGAAAAGTGGGGAATGGTTGCTAATGGGTACAGTTTCTTTTGGAGGTGATGAAAATGTTTTAAAACTGATTGTAGTGATGGTTCCACAACCCTGTGGACTGAATTGAATTCATTGAAATTATACATTTTAAATGGGTGAATTGTATGACATGTAGTTACAGCTCAATAAAGCTGTTTAAAATTTTAAATAATAAAAGACTCACAGTGTGAATCACAAAGAAAAACAAAACTCTGCTATATACAAAGAACATACCGAAAAAATAATAAATTCAAAAAAATTGAAATAGTAATTTGGACAAAGGCAAATACAAACAAAAAGAAACAGGACTCACAATATTAGTCACAATCTTAGAAGTCAAGATAAAAAAGACTAAACAAATCAAAAAAGAACAGTTTATAATTCTAAGAAATATAAATCCAAATGAATAAGAATATCTATGAATTTATCATCACCAAAAAGCACTGCATGAACATTCACGAACAAGAAACTTTAGAAGGTATTAGAATTAAACAGACAATGGGGCTGGCCCCGTGGCCGAGTGGTTAAGTTCACGCGCTCCGCTGCAGGCGGCCCAGTGTTTCGTTGGTTCGAATCCTGGGCGTGGACATGGCACTGCTCATCAGACCACGCTGAGGCAGCGTCCCACATGCCACAACTAGAAGGACCCACAACGAAATATACAACTATGTACCGGGGGGCTTTGGGGAGAAAAAGGAGAAAAATAAAATCTTTAAAAAAAAAAAAAAAAAAAAAAGAATTAAACAGACAATAGTGCTAGAAGGCTTTCATTCACCTCTCTTAGTCTAGGACAAATCAACTGAATCAAAAATAAATATAGATATAAAAGACTAAAAACAAAAACATAATTAGCAAGGCAGATCTGACACGTATCAAAATCCTTACCATAAAAATTTTTAAATCTTTTGAAGTGCCTGAGAAACAGCCCAAAAATTGATTACATCTCATAATAAATTCCAAAAAGCAGAACAAGTACAGATAATATTCTTTCGTCTCAGCACAATAAAATCTAAAATTAACCAATTCAGAAAATAAAAAGGTCCTTCCACCTTGAAATTTCAAAACTCTTTAACAACTGTAGGAAAGACAAAAATATAAACCAAAATTGTGGAATTCTTAAAAACATGACAAAAGTTATCAGATATCATATTCTAGACATTTGACTACAGCTGACTCAGAAGTACTAACATCTAAGAAATTTTAAGTACTAACATCTAAGAGAAAAAAAGAAATTAATGAATTAATTAAAAAGTCAGTAAAGAACAATAAAATAAAGAGAGGCACAAACAAGGAATTAATAAAAGTAAAAGCAGATTTTGCTTAGGAAACAAGCAGAAACCAAAACATTAATCCAAAGCCTGGTTTATTAGAGGGGGAAGAATTAAACAACTACCATTATTAAGAAAAAAACAAAGAAACATTCAAATAATAAATCATCCAAGAGGAAATAACCACAAAAACAGAAGAAACGTAAAGTCTGATAATCAATTACTTTCCTCAACTCTATACAAGTACAATCATGAGTCACATAATGACATTTTGGTCAATGATACACTACATACACAGCAATGATCCTGTAAGATTAGTACCATACAGCCTAGGTGTGTAGTAGGTGATACCATCTAGGTTTGCTAAGTACTGCAAGGGAGGGAGAAATTTTCCTCTACCCTTTTAGGTTTTTCTGGCTGGTCTGAGAATTAAATTGACATGAGACAGATTAACAGAAGAACAACAAACAAAAGTTTAATAACATGTATACATGAAAGAAACCCAGGAAAACCAAGTAACTTACCAAAATGGCTGAAGCCCTCACCTTAAATACCATCTCAGCTAAAGACAAAAGAAGATGTTGGGGGTGGGGAGAGCCAGGGACTTCAAAGGGAAGGAAGGCAATTCACAGGTAGTGAAAAGGAGCAAACATTTGGAAAACAAGTGTTTGGCCAAACAGAGGGGAGCCCAGCAAACAGGCTTCTCCAGATTCCTCCCTGTCTATTACCTAGTTTGTGTTACGCTAAGGTGATAGCTCGCTCTCTGAAACAGCTTCCTTTATCTGAATTCTTTTAGGCAGTTACGGGGGAAGTAAGGAGAAAAATTTTCTGTGTCTTTTGTTCTCAAAAATAATCAGCCTAAAATAATCCTCATGTCAAAGAGATACATTTTGGGGTGGCAAATTTTGCTCGCCCTCAGTACATGCTATGCATGATGCTCACACAATGAAGAAATGGCCTAACGATACATTTCTCAGAACATATCTCCATCATTAAGCCATGCATGACTGTAATTTTAAAACATTAATGAAATAGATACTTTACTAAGAATCATAATTTACCAAAAGAGACCCAGAAGAGAAAGAAAATCTAAACATACCAATTTCCATAGGAGAATTGGAGGAAGTGCAAACCCTGTGAATCTAATCCCAAAGCACTAGGGCCCAAATAGTTTCATGGGAAAATTCCATAAAAACTAGATAATTCCGATGCTATTAAAATTACTCCAAAACATTAAAAAAAGAAAAAAATCCTAAATTCTTTCTATAAAGTGAGTATAACATTGATGTAAAAGTTTCCAAAGATTTACAGAACAAAAGCACTTATGAACCTCAGTGCAAAAATTCTAAATAAAATGTTAGAGAAAACTAGGCAGTACATTTTTTAAAAATAATATATTATGGAGAAATATTCTATGTTCATGGATAGGAAGGCTCAAAATCATCAAAATGTCATTCTTCCCAACTTGATCTATAGATTAAATGCAACTCCAGTCAAAATCCCAGCAAATTATTCTGTGGATGTTAATCTAGTGATTCCAAAGTTTATATGGAGAGGCAAAAGACCCAGAATAGCCAACACAATATTGAAGGAGAAAAACAAAATTGAAGAACAACACTACAGTGTGGTGTTAGCAAAATAATAGACAAATAGATCAATAGAACAAAACAGAAAGCCTAGAAACAGACTCACATAAATAGAGACACCTGATCTCTGACAAGGAAGCAAAGATGGTCTTTTCAACAAAGGGTGCTGGAACAACTGGATATGACAAGCCAAAAAAATCAACCTAGATACAAATCTTACACCCTTCACAAAAATAAACTCCAAATAGATCACAGACTTAAATGTAAAACACAAAATTATAAAATTCCTAGAAAATAACACAGGAGAAAACTTAGATGACCTTGGGTACGATAGTGCCTTTTTAGAAATAACACCAAAGATACGATCCACGAAAGAAATAACTGATAATCTAGACTTCATTAAAATTAAAAACTTCTGCCCTGTGAAAGACAATGTCAACAGAATGAGAAAACAAGCCACAGACTGGGAGAAAATATTTGCAAAAGACACATGTGAAAAGGACTATTATCCAAAATATAAAAAGACTCTTCAAACTCAATGATATCACAGGTCAACCTGGTGGCATAGTGGTTAGGTTTGCATGCTCTGCTTTGGCAGCCCGAGGTTCAGAGGTTCGGATCCCAGGCGTGGACCTACACACTGCTCATCAAGCGGTGCTATGGCAGCATCCCACATACAACATGGAGGAAGCGTGCCACAGATGCTAGCTCAGGGACAATCTTCCTCAAGCAAAAAGAGGAAGATTGGCAACAGATGCTAGTTCACGGCCAATCTTTCTCACAAAAAATAATTAAAAACTAAAATTAAAATTTAAAAAACTCAACAATATCAAAATAAATATCTCGATTAAAAAATACACCAAAGATCCTAACAGACACCTCACCAAAAGATGGAAAATAAGAATATAAAAAGACACTCCACATAAATGTCATTAGGGAATTGCACATTTTTTAAAAAATAAGATAACACTATACACCTATGAGACTGGCCAAAATCCAGAACAATGACAACACCAAATGCTGACAAGGTTGTGAAACAACAGGTACTCTCACTCATTGCTGGTGGGAATACAAAATGGTACAGTCACTTTGGAAGACAGTTTGGCGGTTTCTTACAAAACTAAACAAACTCTTACCATCTGATCCAGCAATCACACTCCTTGGTATTTACCCAAAGAAGCTGAAAACTTAGGTCCACACAAACCTACACATGGATGTTTACAGCAGCTTTATTCATAACTGCCAAAACTTGGAAGCAATCACGATGTCCCTCAGTAGGTGACTGGATAAGCAAACTATGGTACATCTATATGATGGAATATTATCCAGTGCAAAAAAGAAGCTATCAAGTCATGAAAAGACATGGAGAACTTAAATACATATTACTAAGTACAAGAGGCCAATCTGAAAAGGCTACATAGTGCAATTCCAACTATATGACACTCTGGAAAAGGCAAAACTTGAAAGACAGTAGAAAGATCAGTGGTTGCCTGGGGAGAGGGGGAGAAGGAGGGATGAAGAGGCACAGCACAGAGGGCAGTGAAAAACTCTGTACCATATTATAATGATGCATATACGTCATTATACATTTGTCAAAACCCACAGGATGCACAACATCAAGAGTGAATCCTCATGTAAACTATGGACTTTGGGTGATTATGATGTGTCAATGTAGGTTCATCCTTGGCAACAAATGTACCATTCTAGTCAGTGGTGTTGATAACGTGGGAGGCTATGCAGGTGTGGTGGCAGGGGGTACATGGGAAGTCTCTGGACCTTCCTTTCAATTTTGTTGCGAACCTAAAACTGCTCTAAAAAAATCAAGTCTTTAAAAAATAATAATAACATACTAAAACTAAGTAGGGCTCATCCCAGGAACACAAGCAAGTTCCAGCGTTAGAATATATTTTCACATAACTCTGAGATAAACAGATCTAAACAGGAAAAAATAATAGTATTATATCTATAGTAAATAAAAAGCCATTTGACAACATTGAACACTTACTCTTGATTAAAAGTAAAATGACTCAGTAAAACAGAACCAGACAGACATTTGGTTAAGCTGATAAAATAGATTTCAGACTCAAAGACAACATATTATACTTTGAAGAAACACGAGAAGCATTAGCACTCAACTCAGGAACAAGACAAGGATCCCTATAACTATTATTACAACTTAAAATTGTACTTGTATGTAATTGAATTAGACAAGAAAAATTAATGTATGAAAAACTGGAAAAGTAAAACTATGCCTATTTACACGTAATATGACTGAATACCTAGAAAATCCAAGAAAATCAACTGAAAAATTATTACAAAAAATATACAAAGAATAACAAAATGCAGCAAGAGTAGGAGAAAGTTAGTAAACCAAAATCAACAGTTTAAGTTTAAAAACTCATTTTGTATAAAAGGCATCTGCTTAAGTCCTACAGCTAACATCATACGTAATAGTTAAAAACAAATTTTTCCTGCTCAAAGATGAGGAACAAAAGGGTTGTTCACTCTCACTACTTCTATTCAACACTAAATGAAAGCCTCTAGCCAATGTAATAAGGCAAGAGAAGGAAATGAAAAGCATCCAGGTTAGGAAAAAAAAAGTAAAAGTGCCCTTTGTTTGCAGATGACATGACTGCCTAAGTAAAAAAATGTGACGGAATCTACAAAAAGCTATTGGAATAATAAATAGTTTAGCAAGACTGTAAGATAAAAGATCAATATACAAAAATCAACATATTCCTGGGGCTGGCCCCATGGCAGAGTGGCTAAGTTCACATGCTCCACTGTGGCAGCCCAGGGTTTTGCCGGTTCAGATCCTGGGCACGGACATGGCACCACTTATCAGGCCACACTGAGGCGGTGTTCCACATGCCACAACTAGAAGCACCCACAACTAAAAAATACATAACCATGTACTGGGGGGATTTGGGAAGAAAAAGGAAAAATAAAATCTTTTTAAAAAAATCAATATATTCCTATATTGCTAACAAGTAGAAATTTGAAATTTTTAAAATACTATTTACAATAGTATCAAAAAGTATGAAATAGGGGCTGGACAAGTGAGGCAGCAGTTAAGTTCACACATTCCACTTTGGCGTCCCCAGGTTCACCAGTTCAGATGCCAGGTGTGGACATGGCACCGCTTGGCAAGCCATGCTGTGGCAGGCGTCCCACATGTAAAGTAGAGGAAGATGGGCATGGATGTTAGTTCAGGGCCAGTCTTCCTCAGCAAAAAGAGGAAGATTGGCAGCAGATGTTAGTTCAGGGCTGATCTTACTCAAAAAAAAAAAAAGTATGAAATAAATCTGAAAAAAGTCAGATGAGTAAAACCTGATACTTAAACCACAAAAATCTCTAAGAGAAAATAAAACAGAAGAAGAGATATACTAGGTTGATGAACTAGAAAACTCAACATTGTTAAGATGTCGATTCTCCACCTAAATTGACCTATATATTCGCCACAACTCCAATCCAAATCCCAGCAGGCTTTCTTGTAGAAATTGACAGCCGGTTCTAAATTCACATGAAAATGCAAAGGCCTAGAAGAGCCAAAAAATTTCAAAAAAGACGTGCAAGTTGGAAGATTAACTCTATCTGATTTCAAGATTTATTATAAACGAAAGTAATCAAGACAGTGTAGAACCAGCATAAGGATAGACAAACAGATCAAGGGAACAGAACAGAAAGTCTAGCTACAGACCAACACATATATGACAACTTATTTTTCATAAAGGTGCAAAAGAAATTCAATGAAAAAAGGAGAGTTTCTTCAGTAATTGGTACAGAAAACAAATGGATATCCAAAGCAAAACAAACAAAAACCTATCAACAGGCTAAAAACAACTCAAATGTCTATGACTATGGAATAGTCGAATTATGGTACACTGATAAGATGGAAATCTGTGCATCCGTAAAAAGAGAAGGAAGACGATTCCTATGTACCAATACTGGGGCCAGGGGATTCAGATATATTGTTAAGTAAAAAGAAAGCAAGGTACAGACAGTGTGTTAAGAATCACCTCTTGGGTAAGGGTGGTAAGAATATAAATAAATATATTTGCTTGTATACGCATAAAGAAATTGTGATGGATACACTAAATGCTAAGAGCAACGGTTACTCTTCTGAGAAGATGATAAACGGACAGGGAACTTTCAGAGAAACTATTTGTTGCACAACTTAAAATTTTGTTAATTCTTTTTTAATTGGACTTCAAACTGGAAATGCAAATAAAATTGTAATTTGAGAAACTGCTACTTATTATCATTATTTTGGAAGCAGTCTTCTAACTATGTATATTAAGTTAAAAACTGAACAACTCATTATCCCTTCACGGTGTTTGACGGATCAAATTAGAAGCAATGAAGACGCTGCTAATAGAGCTACATTAATAAAGTTCTAAAATCAAAGTTATCATGAAGAGTTTATAGATATACAGAAATGAAATTCTATTATTTTCTACAAAAAGCATGCATTTTTCATAGTTGCAAATTTTGTTTAAAACCACATAAAAACTAGCCTCCTCATAAAAATGATACATACTTCCCTGACACATGTGTTATCATTCATAATATCACTATTTCACCATTCCCATTAGCAAAGATAAAAATAAAAGAACCTCTAGAGCAATAAGCTGTCGCCTGCAGCTACTATCCTATAACTGGTGTTACTACAGTCTTAGTCTTTAAGACCAACTCTGCTGTGTGCTACAACCAAAAACACGTTGGTAAGAGAAATTGAGAACAAAAAATAACAGTAAGAACTGAAAAGGGACCTATATTTAAAATTCTAAATATTAGAACTGTTTAAAAAAAAAGAATATCCTATAATTTTAAAAAGGTTAAAAAGGGGTAATATAAACTAAGCATAAACAAAAAGAAGTAAGAGCATCATGTTTTTCTAGTGAAAAACTACATGAAAAGTTGTTCAACATAACTGCTTCAGTTATCATAGTCATCCACTGGCAAGGATTTCTAAGCAGTACTGATTTTGACTAACGAAACTATACTAAGACACATTTTCTTAAATGCTGAATTTTGAATTATGACAGCACAAGCTGTCAAGTTAGTTTTTAAAAAGACGAATGCAAACAAACAATTTGGCTTCTGCCCAACTTTTACACTGTATTTTTAATTTAGAAAATAATTCTATAAGAGTACATAGTTCCAATTAGCAGATTTCCACCAAAAATGTGGCCCACGTTAAGTGTCAACGTTATCCTTACCCTACCAATTGGGCAGGGCACAGAAGGGAGAGGCTCTTGCAGGCACTCCTATAACATCCCTGCTGCCAAAAGACACAAAAGGCAAGCAGTGAACTGTGGGAAATGATGGCAGCAGAAGTCAACCAACAAGCCCATGTCAAGTCGTCATTATGCAAAATATTAATGAAAGTAGAATGCTAATTTTGTATCTGTTGAGAAAAAAAAGACAGGTATTCAACAGTGCTGGGATTATTGCTAATATTATATCCAAGGGCTACTAGCAAACTGAGTGGACACGAGCATAAGCAGGTAAAATACAGCAAAAATGTCCATCATCTAACATGTGAGATTACACCAGAAAGGAGTCTAAATCATATAATTGCACAGGTTGCTATATTTCCTATATTATCCTATCATAAGCGCCCCTCCTCCAAAAAATAACGATTCCATGCTGCATCTTTACTGTCAAATACTATGCAGCAGTTAAAAATAATGTGGCATATTTCTACGCAGTGACGTGGAACTATTTCCAAGCCATATTGTTATATGAAAAAAGAACTGCCCAGAATGTTTAATATGATGCATTTTAAGTGTCAAAACAACAAAAATAAATAATAAAAGAAAACCTGCCATATGCATGTATACACACATGTAAATTAATGTAAACGAATTTTTTTAATAAGACTATGTACCAAACACTGTTGACCTTCAGAAAGCCTAACAGGTGATTTTTGCACTATATAATTCTCTGCCATTTACAGTACAGCTTTTTGAAAAAGATAATATGGACCAACAGCCATGAATCAAAAACTATTATGAAAAACAAGTAAGCAACCTAGTTTGTTTCCACCACTAAGAATCTTACTAAAGAGAAGACGACTTGGGAATTGTACATGTTTGTCCAGAATAGTACTATATTCAATTCAAGTAATTTTTAGAAAAATCAAGACAACTTGGCAGGATAATGTCACTCATATTCCTCTCACAAGCTGAGTTATGATACAGTGTGAGTACTAATTAGAAAACTTTACCTTTCTGGAAGTGTTGATGTCAAAAAATGGCTTATTTCTGACACTAAATGGTTCCTGTGTTTTGTCAATGAGTCCAGTCTTCATTTTTTCATGTCGAGGATTTATTATTTCTCGTTCTATACACTGCAGACGAACATTAAAATCGCAATCTCCAACTGGCTGTGCCTGAATTAAATGAGACAATTATTTAAATTTTAACACTAAAAACTATTTTATTAGCATAATTATCAAAGCTGTCACACCGTACATAGCAGTCTATGTAAATAGCATTCTTTGGAATTGCCCAGTGCACAGCCTGTGTCACTTTCTCTGTCTGCAATTCCACGCTTCAATGACTCAACTAGATCCAGGGAAAGATGGAATATTCTCACCAAGCTAGTATCTCTCATATATTTCTGTATCTCTCATATACCTTTGTTGTTACACTTATGATACTATTATAATTATTTCTTTACATTTATATTCTCATCCATAATACCAGTGGTCTGCAACTTTCCTTTGATTTTTGTATCCAAACTAAACACATATCCTAACAAATGTATATTATATAAAGACATTATATATAATTTTTTTTTTAACTTTTTTTTTTTTTTCCTTTTTCTCCCCAAAGCCCCCCGTACATAGTTGTATATTCTTCCTTGTGGGTCCTTCTAGTTGTGGCATGTGGGACGCTGCCTCAGCGTGGTTTGATGAGCAGTGCCATGTCCGCGCCCAGGATTCGAACCAACGAAACACTGGGCCGCCTGCAGCAGAGCGCGCAAACTTAACCACTCGGCCACGGGGCCAGCCCCTATATATAATTTTTAATAAATTGCATGCATGTACAACTGTATATGTTATAAAAGAGACAAAAATTGAATAAATAAATAGATAAAAGATAAACAGAAGTTCTCCTATTTTCTTCTCAATTTAATCAGAATCTCCACAAGTAAGAGAGAAGAACTGGACTTTTTAAACACTACCCAGGTGATTACATCCCAAGAATGAGAAGAGAGCTAGAGAAACTCTGACACATGTGCACAAGGAAAAATATATAAAACTGTTCAATGCAACAGTCACATAACAGCAAATGACAGAAACTCAAACGTCCATCAAAAGAAAAAAGATAAATTCTGTATACTTATACAATCTAATACTCAATAGTAACTAAAATGAATGAACTAAACCTACACATATTAATACAGATAAACCTCAACAAAATAACGTGGAGCAAATGTTGGGTACCACAGTAGAGTACAATGATATTTATACAGCACCAGAAACCTTGCAAACAAAGACCACATATATTTTATGGACACACACATTGGTAGTAAAGGTATTAAAAACATTCATGGGAATAATAAACACCAAATTCAGGATAGAAGTTGCTTCTGGGTAAGAGGGTCAGAATAGGATGAGAGAGGTATGCACAAGAAACTTCTACTGAATCTGTAATGATTCATTTCTTATTAAAAAGAAAATGGAGTGAAAATGACAAAATGTTAAGCTTCAACAAATCTGGCAGTTAGTACATGAGTATTCCTTATACTATCTTCCTATAGTTTTGTGCTTTTGAAATTTTTCATATTTCTTTCTAAAGAATTAGAAGGCCACTGTCTATGACCAAGTTCCCAGGCTAAGAAGTGAACCCACACTGAGAGCTCAATATCAAGAGGCAAAGGAGACAGCGCTGCCCCATTCACAAAGAAACAAGACCACACCCCACCCTTTAGGACTCCTTGTGAGCCAATGAACATTATTCCACAATCTGTGAGAAGAGTAATTCTGGAAAGCATTACTTTCAAGGAATACAGTAGTCACAAACAGAATAAAACTTGATGGCTCCTGACCTTAAGTTTCTTAAATTTGAAACTGTTTGAAATATAAATATTCAACCAAAAACTGAGACATGTATACTGAAAATTTTCATGAAAAAATGCCTTAAGTAATCTGATCAATGCAATCCTGAATCTTAATACTGAAATTTAAACTATCTACCCCAAAAAAGAACTTTTTAAGTAAGTTTTGTTATAAATCTTCAAAAACTTAAAACTCAAACAACACTTTTAATTCCAGAATTCTTAACTGCTTTCAGTTTGGTTTGAACACTAAATGATTATGCAATTTGAATAATATATGTCTAGAGGAATGACTATACTTTTTCAGAGATGTACACTACTCAAAGACTTCCCCGCATCTGCAGAAGCCGTCTTGTACTGTCTAAACAGTACAGACACTCATACTGTAATTAAACATGAACAGGCAAACAGATTCTTGACTAGTCTAAAACTGTAGGAAATGGCTGGAGAATATAATTCCTATTTTTTGGTATTTATTTACAAAAGAGAATCTTTTATATTTTGTTTTTAACTTTCCTGCTTGTACTCATGAATAACATATTTTTGCCTTTTTGTTAAACACTGCACACTCATATTCAGTTTCTCTCTTTTTTTAAGTGACAGTAATAAAATTTGAGGACTCTTTTTTTTTAATCGAGTACAGGGTAACTAAAACCAAGAAGTTTCCATTTTACAAAATGCTGTCTTATTCATCACAAACTGTTTATCTTTACTCACTTGAAGTACCTAAAGAATCTAAAGACAAATGTGCAAAATATTAGGCAAGGAGAGACAGAAAAGGAGATGTAAAAGTATTAACAAGAAAATATCAAATGAGTAACTTCCAAGAGTCACAATTTTTCTTTCCTACTATCTCTAAGGCAGTAACACTTTTTATTTGTTAAAAACATATCTGTTATCTCAGTGACAACTTTTATTTTATAATTATAAAAGATACTTACATTGAATTTAATTATGTCATATATCAAGTATCTAGGAACGGCCTGTCCATTTACTCTGTCAATAATCATTTCCTTGAAAAAGAAAAGAAAAGTTTCTTCATACTTGAACAGCAATTTCTTTAATTTGATTGAAACATAACATACACAGAGAAAGCATATAAATTATAACATACAACTTGATGAAATATCAAAGTGAATACATTTATACCAGATCAAATCAAGAGACTGGCAGCACCCCAAAAGTCGCCATCAAGAACTTATTCTGTATTGAAATAAAATCATTTGACAATATCTCCTTATTATATTTTTTATATTTGAATTACTATGCTACATTTTGTTTTATGCTTGAATTACTAAGCAACTGTTAGTAAAAAGAGACTACAAATTTTAAATTACAAATATCAGGGACACTTTAAAAAATAATTTTGTTAATTCATTATTGCTTCTAATTTTGTTATATGCCAATTCCTTTAATCATAAAATCTATAGGTATAAATGGTGCTCTTATTATAAATATAATCCCCATGGGACCTAGGTGGTCTTTCTTGCTTCCATGTCCCTCCACTATGATCAAAGTGAAGAGGACAGGAGAAAATGATACCACATGTCACAGCCATTAAGTGAAAAGAACTTAAATCTTGCACTTTGTGATGGAAAAGAGATAAAGGACACTAAAGAATGGTTATAGGTATATAATGCAGTATTTTATTTAAAAAATATTTTTTGTTTTTTTGGTGTGAGGAAGATAACATCTGTGCCAATCTTCCTATATTTTGTATATGGAATGCCACCACAGCATGGTCTGATGAGTCATGTCCACACCCAGGATCAAAACCCACAAACCCCAGGCCACCAAAGCAGAGCATGAGAACTTAACCACTACATCATGAGGCCAGCCCTAAAATTTTAATTTTTAATAACAGTTTTTTACTGAAAATTATTTTTCTTTCCTTACATTCTTCCCAGAAAACTAAGCAGTTGTTTCTTTTTTTAAAGATTGGCACCTGAGCTAACAACTGTTGCCAATCTTCTTTTTTTTTTCCCCCTCTGCTTTTTTTCCTCCAATCCCCCCAGTACGTAGTTGTATACTGTCAGGTGTGGGTTCTTCCAGTTGTGACACGTGGGATGCCACTTCAACGTGGCCTGATGAGCGGTGCCATGTCCGCGCCCAGGATCCAAACCAGCGAAACCATGGGCAGCCGAAGGCAGAACACGCGAACTTAACCACTAGGTCACTGGACCAGCCCCTAAGCAGTTTTTTGTTACCTAATTTCATGACAGAAAATCCACACACAACCTTCTAAAATTACAAAGAACACAATGATTTAAAACAAATATATTTTCTTGCTCTAAAAAACTATTATCAATTAATTTCTTTCTTGAATATCTATTCGTTAAGCTACAGATATTTATTTATGATTATCATCTTGAACCCAACAACATAAACCACTTTCGTTATTTTAAACTGTTTACTGAAATATTTTTATTAAAATACTTGTATCTGAGAATTTTACAAGACAACAAGGTGGTTCCAATAATAGGTTTCAATTAATTATTCTTTTCAAAAATATAAGGATGGAAATTAAGTTGACTTCCAGGTTTAGATAGCAGACATCACAAAATTCCCCTCCCAAATTATCTGATGAAATGAGCAAAAATACATCTTTCTTCAAACATTAAAAAAAGCACCAGGCTGGCCCCCCAGGGATTCTAACAAAGATCCAATGCCTGGGCTGAGTTCTCCCAATGATCCCTTCACCACAACGTTCCCTTCCCCACAGCTGCCACCACTGCCCTGGGCCACAGAAAAGTAGGTAAACATAAAATGCCTAAGCTTAAAACTTAGTTAAGAAAACTGGAACCCTTGTGCACTGTTGGTGGAACTGTAAAATGGTGCAACTACTATAGACAGTAGTATGGCAGTTCCCTCATAAAATTAAAAATAGAAATACCATATGATCCAGCAATCCCATTTCTGGGTACATATGCAAAAAAATTGAAAGCAGGGTCTTGAAGAGATATTTGCACAGCCATGTTTATAGCATCATTATTCCAATAGCTAAGAGATGGAACAATTCAAATGTCCATTGACATATGAATGGATAAATAAATGCAGTATATACAAAGAATAGGATATTCTTCAGCCTTGAGAAGGAAGGAAATCTATCACATGTTACAGCATGGATAAACTTTGATGGCATTATGCTAAGTGAAATAAGCCAGTCACAAAAAGACAAATACTATATGATTTCATTTATATGAGACATATAAAGTAGTTAAATTCACAGAAATAGAAAGTAGAGTGGTGGCTGGAACAGGCTGGTGGTAATGGGGGTTTAATGGGTACAGAGTTTCAGTTTTACATGAGAAAAATGTTCTGGAGATCTGTTGCACAAAAATTTACAGATAGTTGACACTACCAGACTGTATCCTTAAAAATGATTATGAGTAAATTTTATGTTTGGTGGGTTTTACCACAATTATAAATAAAAATAAAACCTAGTTAAGAAGTGAAACCAGATTTCCTCTTCTGATCAAATGGGAGGAGCAGGGACTAGATTTACCCTCCTGCCTGAAACAACCAAAGACGTAGACAAATGTATGAAGCAATGATTTTCAAGACACTGGACATCCAGCAACAAAGGACAGTAATCCCTAAGAGACAGTAAATAAATTATATGATTATAATTCTATGTAATTGTCCCAGCTGATTGCCCGAGGAGAATTTCCAGGTTTTGATGGAGGCAGGGGGAGCCCAGCACCTTGAGTTGAGAAAATAAAACAGGTAGTCTAGGGAGATCAATGACGCTAGAGGTCTCAGGGCAAAGTATCAGAGAGACAGTGCTGGAGCTGTCCAGAGATCTGCAGATAGACCCTGCATGAATATTCAGCGAGTATGCACATGAGGAAACTACTCAAGGCCAGGCAAAGAATCACCCAACAGTCTTAGGGCAAACCATACCTGGTGCTGACACAAGTTTGGGAATAATGCTTGTTCCCATCTGCCAGATTAGGAAATTTCATAATTCACAGGACACTGAGCACTCAGAAGGATCTTGCCTCAGTAGTGAAGAATAATTATACCCAGACTAAAGACTGCTCTAGTCTGCCTAACAAATCTTAAAAGCAAGATTCAAAAGGTACAAACTTGTTCCAAGTAAATTAACCGCATCCCAGAACAAAGCTGAAGAATATTTATAGGAATACAAAAATATCAAGCCCCCAACAAGGTAAAATTCGAAATGTCTGGAATCCAATCAAAAATCACCAGATACGCAGAGGCAAAAATATACAACCCATAAAGATGAGAAAAATCATTTGACATAGGCCCAAAACTGAGAGAGATGGTAAAGTTAGCAGGTAAGAACATTAAGATGGCTTATTATAACAGTATTCCATGTATTCAAAAAACAAAGGAGAGACACAGAAGACATTAAAAAAACTCAAAATGAATTTCCAGAGGTGAAAACTACAGTGTCTGAGGTGAGTGCTGAATAGCAATTTAGACAGAAGAAGAAAAGATTTGTGAACCTGAAGACACAAGAATAGAAACTATTTAAAATGAAAACAGAGAGAAAAAGGTTTTGTTTTCTTTTTTTAAAGAAACATTAGTAATAAATTCTCCAAAAGGACAAAAGGTAGAAATCATGGCAACAAATTTTCCACCTTGGATGAAAATTGTAAACCCACAGATAAAAGACGCTCTACAAACCCTAAGCATAAGAAACCTGCAGAAAACTGCACCAAGACACATCAACTTTATATCCCTCAAGAACATGTGAGAAATTGCTCCATTGTCTTCTGGTATCAAATATTGCTTGGAGAAATCTGAAGCTTGAATCCTTCATTATGGGCACCACTCTCAAAAAAAAAAAAATTCCCGCATGTTTGACTCTCCTATCCTCTGTACTTGTTCTTTTTTTCCTTACTTGAGGAAGATTAGCCCTGAACTAACATCTGTTGCCAATTGCTTGAGTAAAATTAGCCCTGAACTAACACTGTGCTGATCCTCCTCCATTTTATATGTAGGTTGCCACCACAGAACGGCTGACAAGCGGTGTAGATCTGTGCCTGGGATCCAAACCCAGACCACCGAAACAGAGCATGCCAAACTTAACCATTATACTACAGGGTGGGCCCCTGCACTTTTCTATATTCCATTTACTTTATTTGAAGTCCCCAGGCATCCACTATTCTGGCTACTCAGGCAATATTTCCTAAGCCCCAACTATGTATTAGGCGTAGCTCTAAAAACTGAAGAAATTAAGCATATAGTCCTTAACTTCAAGAGACTTAGAGTCACAGAGAGAGATGAAAATACATAAATAGCTAGGTCCAAAGAAGAGTTATAGTTTTAATGACAGATGGCCATATAGATAGAATAACCAGGTAGCTTATTATCTAAACCAGGACACTTTTGAGAGTGAAACAGATTGATATTAACTATACTAAGATAACAGGTGTACACCTATATTATTACAGCCAAATAAGGACATATGGTATAAGCCTAAGGAGGAGGAGTTATTTCTACTTGAAGAGAAGGACACGGATTTGATAATAAGGTGTATGACCCATTAATTGAATCCTGAAAGATACGGGAGATATTTTCTAAGTGGACAGTGGATGGGCCAAATGGTATTACAAAGACAGGAAAACAGATGGTTTGGTGTAAATTGTCCAAAGCCCAGTATAGGTGGAATTTATGGTTCAAGAGCTCACAATCAAAGATGATGCTAGAGATATAAGCATGGCCCAGATATAAAGAATATTACGTTGAATAGTTTGGATTTCAGGCTATGGGCACTGGGGAACCACTGAAGGGTTTTTTAATGAGAGGAAGTAATTAACTGTTCTCTGGAAAACCTGCGGGCCTTGAAAGCACATCTCAAAGGTAACCTAGTCCTTAAAATCCTTTCAGATAAAGGCCACTTGGTTCTAATTATCATATTCCATCTAGGTGATGAAATGTTCTGGAATCAGATAGTAGTAATGGTTACACAATTTTGTGAATATACTAAAAACCACTAAATTGTACACCTTAAAATAGTGAATTTTATAATGTGAATTGCAGTTTACTTTTTCTTTTTTTTGAGGAAGATTAGCCCTGAGCTAACATCTGCTGCCAATCCTCCTCTTTTTGCTGAGGAAGACTGGCCCTGAGCCAACATTTGTGCCCATCTTCCTCTACCTTTTTATATGCAGGACGCCAACCACAGCATGGCTTGCCAAGCGGTGCCATGTCCACACCCAGGATCCAAACTGGTGAAGCCTGGGGTACCGAAGCGGAACACGTGAACTCAACCACTGCACCACCAGCTGACACTCATTTCACTTCTTAAAAATAAAAAACAAGAGAGTCACATCAGCATCATAGCAGAGTGAGCTTTGCTGGTAATCTCTCCCCTCCAACATACAATGAAAAAGAAATTCATACGCCAGCAGAGGACATCCAAACACAACACAAAAAATGTCTGACAAACCCACACAGCCATACGACAGAAGGCGGAGAGGCTGGAACCCCCCATGGAGGAGGTGGAACAAGGTAAGAGAAAACTTCACTCCCTCCCCTAAAGACTGCAATCCAGGACCACAGGCAACCTCCGAGAGGGAAGGAACAGGGGAGGGGACATTCAGTCATGGGAACATTAAGGATCCCCAAGGGCCCCTGCAGCCTAGAGGGAAAGCTCTCCACTGGGGCAAAAGCTTTTGCAGGGGGCGACCTCATCAAGTCAACACCCCAGGAGAGCAGATAGCGAGAGTAGAGCAAGAAAACCCCAAGAGCATGCAAAAGAAAGGACCCCTCCCCCCACCCACCCAGCACCAGCTCCACCACCTGGGATCTCAGCAGAAGGCAGAGGGCTCAGAATACGTGGCTCTTGACCCCTATCCTGTGCTGATGGGCAGTAACTATGACCAAATAATACCAGGATGCATAAAAACAGAGCCACATCCTCAAGCAATATCAAACATTACATTAAACCTCCAGACCAGAGAGAAAATGACAAGTACCCAGAAATCAGTCCTGGGGACACAGAAATATGTAATCTAAATGACAAAGAATTCAAAATAGCTATCATCAAAAACTCGACGAGTTAAAAGAGAATGTAGAGAAACAATTCAACGAGTTCAGGAGCTACTTCATAAAAGAGATTGAAACTATAAAGAAGAATCAATCAGAAATATTAGAGATGAAAGACACAATGGAAGAAATGAAACAAAATGTGGATTCCCTGAATGCTCAAGTGGCCATCATAGACGAGTGTATCAGCATAATCTAAAATAAACATGTAGAAATGCTCTAGATAGAGGAGGAGGGAGAACTAAGACTAAAAAGAAATGAAGAAAGTCTCCATGAAATATCTGACTCAATTAGGAAATGCAACATAAGAATTATGGATATTCAAGAAGGAGAAGAGAAGGAGAATGGAGCAGAAAGCTTGTTCAAAGAAATAATAGCAGAGAAGTTTCCAAACCCAGGGAAGAAGATGGAAATCCATGTGGAAGAGGCTACCAGATCTCCTAAATATGTCAATGTAAAAAGACCTACAGCAAGGCATATAGTAGTGAAACTGTAAAAGTGAATGATAAAGAAAGAATACTAAGGGCAGCAAGGCAGAAGGAAATAACCTACAAAGGAACCCCTATCAGGCTTTCAGTGGATTTCTCTGCAGAAACCATACAGGCTAGGAGAGACTGGAAAGACATATTCAAATCTTTGAAAGGCAAAAACTTTCAGCCAAGAATACTCTATCCAGCAAAAATATCCTTCAGATATGATGGAGAAATAAAAACTTTCCCAGACAAACACAAGCTAAGGGAGTTCATAGCCATGAGACCCTGCCCACAGGCCCACACCCAATACAAGAAATCCTCAAGAAAGTCCTGAGACCTGGGGGAAAAAGAAGGGGGAGAAAGGGGTCACAAAGCATGGAGTAAGGTGATAAATAGGTAGACAGAATCAGAACAGGTTAGCAAATAGTCAAGTATAACATTAAAGATAAAGGGAAGGAAAACACCAAAAACAAAGATAATCTTGTCATTTTAACCACAAATTCACAAAACACGACAGAATAAGACGTGAGAAAAACAACTTAGGAGGGGAAGAGAAAAGAGATTGAATTGGTTTAGTCTAAGGAAGTAAGTGGCCATCAGAAAATGGACTATCTTATCCACGAGATTTTGAATACAAACCTCATGGTAACAACTAAACAAAAAACCAGAACAGAGACACAAATAATAAAGAAGGAGAAAACAAAGAAACACATCATAAAAAAACTACATAATTCAACTGGGAAACCAAAATACACAGGACAAGAAACAAAGGAAATGCAGCAGCACCGGAAGACAAGTGATAAAATAGGAGCATTAAGCCCTCATATATCAATGATCACCCTAAACGTAAATGGATTGAATTCTCCAAGAAAAAGACATAGAGTGATGACATGGATTAAAGAACAAGACCCAACAATATGCTGCCTCCAGGAAACACATCTCAGCTCCAATGACAAACACAGGCTCAGAGTGAAGGGATGGAAGATGATACTCCATGCTAATGGCAAACAAAAGAAAGCAGGTGTTGTAACACTTATATCAGACAAAGCAGAATTCAAGATAAGAGAGGTAAAGAGAGACAAAGAGGGGCAGTATAATGATCAAAGGGACACTCCATCAAGAAGAAATAATGCTCATAAATATCTATGCATCCAACATAGGAGCACCAAAGTACATAAAGCAACTATTAAAAAACCTAAAAGAAGATATTAATAAAAACACAATAACAGTAGAGGACCTCAACACTCCACTCACATCAATGGATAGATCATTCAGACAGAAAATCAACAAGGAAACAGTGGAATTCAATGAAAAGCTAGACCAGTTGGATTTAATAGACATATACAGAATACTCCATCCAAAAACAGCAGCATATACATTCTTCTCAAGTGCACACAGAACATTCTCAAGGGTAGACTATGTGTTGGGAAACAAGGCAAGCCTCAATAAATAACAAGCATCTTTTCTAATCACAATCCTATAAAGCTAGAAAATAATTACAAGAAAAAAGCTGAGAAAGGGACAAAGATGTGGAGACTAAACAACATATTATTGAACAGGCAAGGGATCACTGAAGAAATTAAAGGAGAAATCAAAAAATATCTGGTGACAAACAAAAATGAAAACATACCATACCAACTTATATGCGATGCAGCAAAAGACCTATTAAGAGGGAAATTCAATGCAAGAGAGGCTCACCTTAACAAACAAGAAAAATCCCAAATAAGTAATCTTAAACTACACCTAACTGAATTAGAAAAAGAAGAACAAGGCAAGCCCAAAGTCAGCAGAAGGAGAGAAACAGCAAAAGTCAGAGCAGAAATAAATGTAACTGAAACAAAAAAGGCAGTAGAAAGGATCAACGAAACAGAGCTGGTTCTTTGAGAAGGTAAATAAAATTGACAAACCCCTAGCCAGCTTTACAAAGAAAAAAAGAGAGAAAGCTCAGATAAATAAAATTAGAAATGAAAGAGGAGAAATTACAACAGATACCACAGAAATACAACGGATTATAAGAGACTACTATGAAAAACTATATGCTAACAAAATGGACAATCTAGAGGAAATGGATAAATTCTTAGACTCTTACAACCTCCCAAAGCTGAATCAAGAAGAAACAGATAATCTGAACAGACCAATCACAAGTAAAGAGATTGAAAAAAGTAATCAAAAGCATCCCAAAGAATAAAAGGCCAGGATGAGACGGCTTTCCTGGGGAATTGTACCAAACTTTTAGAGACGATTTAATACCTATCCTTCTCAATCTACTCCAAAAAATTAGGGAAGATGGAACGCTTCCCCTAACATATTCTATGAGGCCAACATCACTCTGATACCAAAGCCCGACAAGGACAGCACAAAAAAGGAGAACTACAGGCCAATATCGCTGATGAACATAGATGCAAAAATTCTCAACAAAATTTTGGCAACCCGAATTCAGCAATACATCAAAAGTATCATACATCACAATCAAGTGGGATTCATACCAGGGAAACAGGGATGGTTCAACATCCGCAAATCAACCAACGTGATACACGACATCAAGAAATTGAGGAATAAAAACCACATGATCATCTCAATAGATGCAGAGAAGACATTTGACAAGATCCAACAGCCATTTATGATAAAAACTCTGAACAATATGGGCACAGAAGGAGATTATCTCAACATAATAAAGGCCATATATGACAAACCCACAGCCAACATCATACTCAATGGGCAAAAACTGAGCGCCATCCCCATGAGAACAGGAACGAGACAAGGATACCCACTATCACCACTCTTATTCAACACAGTACTGGAGGTTTTGGCCAGAGCAATTAGGCAAGAGAAAGGAATAAAAGGAATCCAAAGAGGGAGTGAAGGAGTGAAACTTTCGCTGTTTTCAGATGACATGATCTTATATATAGAAAACCCTAAAGAATCCATCAGAAAACTATCAGAAATAATTAACAACTACAGTAAAGTTGCGGGGTATAAAATCAACTTACAAAAATCAGTTGCATTTCTATACTCTAATAATGAACTTACAGAAAGAGGAACTCAAGAATACAATTCCATTTACAATCACAACAAAAAGATTAAACCACCTAGGAATAAATTTAACCAAGGAGCTGAAGGAGCATTTCATTCTACAATGAAAACTATAAGACACTTCTGAAAGAAACTGATAATGACATAAAGAGATGGAAAGAGATTCCATGCACATGGATGGGAAGAATAAACATAGTTAAAATGTCCAGACTACCCAAAGCAATCTACAGATTCAATGCAATCCCAATCAGAATCCTAATGACATTCTTCATGGAAATAGAACAAAGAATCCTAAAATTCATAAGGGGCAACCAAAGACCCCAAATCACTAAAGCAATACTGAGAACAAAGAACAAAGCTGGAGGCATCACAATCCCTGACTTCAAAATGTACTACAAAGCCATAGTGATCAAAATGGCATGATACTGGTAGAAAAACAGACACACAGATTAATGGAACAGAACTGACAGCCCATGAATAAAACCACACATATACGGACAGCTAATCTTCAACAAAGGTGCCAAAAACATACAGTGGAGAAAAGACAGGCTCTTCAATAAATGGTGTTTGGAAAACTGGACAGCCACATGCAAAAGAATGAAAGTAGACCATTATCTCATGCCATACACAAAAATAAACTCAAAATGGATCAAAGACTTGAAGATAAGTCCTGAAACGATAAAGCTCCTGGAAGATAATATAGGTAGTACACTCTTTGACATCGAACTTAAAACGATCTTTTTGAACACCATGTCTTCTCAGACAAGGGAAACAAACAAAAAAATAAACAAGTGGGACTTCATCAGACTAAAGAGCTTCTGCAAGGCAAAAGAAACTAGGATGAAAATAAAAAGACAACCCACCAATTGGGAGAAAATTTTCGCAAATCACATATCTGATAAGGGGTTAATCTCCATAATATATAAGGAACACACACAACTGAACGATAAAAAAACAAACAGTTCAATCAAAAAATGGGCAGAGGATATGAACAGACATTTTTCCAAAGAAGAAATACGGATGGCTAATAAACACACGAAAAGATGTTCAACATCACTAATCATCAGGGAAATGCAAATCAAAACTACACTAAGATACCACCTTATGCCTGTTCAAATGGCTATAATCACTAAGACTAAAAGTAACAAATGTTGGAGAGGGTGTGGAGAAAAAGGAACCCTCATACACGGCTGGTGGGAATGCAAACTGGTACAACACTATGGAAAACAGTACGGAGATTCCTCAAAAGACTAAAAATAGACCTACAAAATCACCCAGCTGTCCCACTACTGGGTATCTACCCAAACAACTTGAAATCAACAATTCAAAGTAATAAATGTACCCCTACGTTCACTGCAGCACTATTCACAATAGCCAAGACATGGAAACAATCCAAGTGTCCACTGATCAATGATTGGATAAAGAGGGTGTGGTATACATACACACACACACACACACACAATGGAATACTACTCAGCCATAAAAATGACAAAATCATCCTATTTGCAACAACATGGATGGACCTGGAGGGAATTATGCCAAGCAAAATAAGCCAGACTGAGAAAGACAAACACCAGATGAGTTCACTCATATGTGGAATACAAACAAACACATGGACAAAGAACACAGTTCAGTGGTTACCATGGGGAAGGGGGGTGGGGGATGGGCACAGGGGTTGAAGGGAAGCACTTACATGGTGACAGACAAGAAATAAGGTACAACTGAAATTTCACAATGATATAAACTATTAATGAACTCAATTTAAAACATTAAAATTAAAAAAATTTTAAGTAAGAAATCTAAAATCAGTTCCTCAGATTGAAGGAAAATGATGGAAACCCACATATACAGCATATATTAAATATCAGGTATGTACATACTGATTACATACAGTCTCTAAATATAGGAACAATAAAATGACTAAAAGAAAATACATCAAAATGTTAAAATGTAATCTCTTTTTGATAGTTGAATTTTTTCTACTTTATAATGCACAGACTTTCTAGAATTTTAACAATGAACATGCATACTCTTTTATAAAAGATTAACAGTTGAAAAGACATGTAATTTTTCCAAGATTCTTGCTATTAACTTTAATGATAAACTGCTATATCTTTCTCTTAGCCTCAATATAAAATTGATTGAATTTCACTGGCTTGTTTCAAGTAAATTAATGCCATATTTCTAAACCTCTATTTTCTACATTTTATGAGTCAAAGAATATAATTTAGAGAGCAAAACAAAAGCTTCAATGCTCACATCCGACAGCCAGACAATTAGGTAGTTGGAGTTATTCTTGGATTTAGAATTTTACAAAAACAATTTGCAAATGAAAATGTAGAAGACACAGGAAACTACAGAGGACTAATTTTAATTAACTAACTGGAAAAACAGATATGGCAACTATAATTCTGGTCCAAGTAAATTGACATCATGAATCATATTGCTATTTTAAAACATGACAAGAGTCTATTATGCTGCTCTCAGTTATCCAAGTTTAGGGTGAAAATAAATAGTATTGCTAAGTTAAATCTGCAGAGTTAAACCTCTAATTTTTAAGCATTATTTCCTACCTGGAATGCCCCTATCCCGTGTCCAACAAAAATCTCTTTCTATAGAAATCTTTCCATATCTAATGCCAACTCCTCTATAAAACATCTTTAGTTCCTAACTAACCAGATGCAATTTATTTCTCCTCTAAACCACCACAGGACTTGTTTTAAACACCAATCTTCACTCTGCTGTTTTATTAGAAGGTCTCCTCCATCATTATCAATCATTCTCCACCCCTACCCAATGAAGTGAAATGTCTCAAAGTGAGGTATTTTCCTCAACTGTCTATGCAACGCCTGCATTTGGCACGGCAACTTGAACAAGACAGGCACTCAAAAATATTACTTCAATTATAAACTATATTAAACTCTGGCAAATGCTATAACTTAAGTCTTTTTCCTCCTTTTATTTTATTAATTTCTTTTTCTTCCTTTTATTTTATTAATTTCAACGCTAAAACACTGTGCTTTAAATAAAACGAAGATAATAAAAACTAAAATATTTTTGCTGTTCTCATGAACTAACCACCCAAGCTGCTGCAACGGCTATGCAGTTTATGTACAGCACAACTCCAGGGGTGCCAGTCACAATAACTATGATGAGAATGGCACACCCTGGAGATGTTCAGTGAACAATACAGTAGTCCTCCTTTATCTGTGGTTTCACTCTCTGAGGTTTTAGTTACTCAAGGTCAACCACGGTCCAAAAACATCAAACGGAAAATTCCAGAAATAAACAACTCATAAGTTGTAAACTGCACACCATTCTGAATAGTGTCATGAAATCTCACGCCTTCCTGCTCTGTCCCATCCAGAACATGAGTCATCCCTTGGTCCAGCCTATCTATGCTGTATAAGCTACCTGCCTGTTAGTCATGTAGTCGCCATCTTGGTTATCAAATCAACCGTCATGGTATCACAGTGCCTGTGTTCAAGTCATCCTTATTTTACTTAATAACGGCCCCAAAGCCAACTTCATTATTAGTTATTGTCGTTAATCTCTTACTGTTCCTAATTTATACATTAAACGTTATCTAGGTATGTATGTATAGGAGAAAACTTCATATATATAGGGTTCGATACTATCTGAGGTTTTAGGCATCCACTGGGTGTCTTGGAACATATCCCGCTTGGATAAGGAGGGACTACTGTACTTCCAACCTATGCAGTGGCTCTGTCAACCACAAAGATGTGTGTGTGTGCCTGCAGCACGAACCCACACATATATGTTACAGAAGTTATATTTATGTATATATACGTATGTCGTTTTTATTACCAAATGATATGTTACTACACACTGTCACAGGAATGAAAATTTACTAGCAGCTCCACAGAGTACACAGTATAGATAACTCTTTGTTTTGTGACTCTATAGTCACTCCTTGCTCAGTCTGTTTGCTATTCAGTCTCCACCCAACTATACTACCTTCTTTCCTTCTTTCTAATCTTCAGTCCCCGACTCACAGTCATCCTCTCTACCTGAACTGCTGTCATCACTCGTTCTGACCCACCGAATACTTCTCTTGATCTCATTTCCACTGTTCTTCTTCATACAATTTCAACCTCTCACTCTTTCTAGGTCACATCCTGAACCTTCTTGTCACCCAAAACTCTATCTCAGAAGTGACTAACTCAAACATCCCAATCTCCAATCACAGTCTTCCATCTTTTGGTTTGTACGATGCAATATTTAGCTGGTAAATTTTAAAAAAGCACCTGGGATGAGGGCAACAAGCATTCAGGTCACTTGGAAAGTAGTATTTCCTCTGTCAAACAAATAAATACCTATTTTATGCATGCAATTTTCATTAGGGGAATTCTATCATTGAGAATTTAAGTGAATATTCACAAGCCACTCTCTATCAACCCAATATGTATTGATACAAAACAGAAATAGAGGAGCAAATTTCATCTTGATTAAGACAGGAAGCATTCTCATACAAATTCCAGAGAACATTAGCCAGATGTAATTCAATCTGGCTCATGAAAAAGATTCAACGTTGAACAAAGTGAAGAAATTTTAAAGAACGTGAGTAGTGTCCCTATAGAAAGGAGACCTGAAGTTGCGGAAGTTACAAGAAAGATGTAGAGACCCTTTTCCCTCCAAAGAAAGGCAGTGAAGGAGTGGCAGGGAGATAAACCACACAACCAGACACAGCAAACAGAAAGGTGAATGGTCTGGAGACAAGCCTACCAGAGATGCCTATGCAGAGAAAAATACAAGCTTATTGTTGTAGAATTTGCATTTTATAAAGTATAACATACTAATCTAGCCTAACTTCTCAATCAAATAGCCTATTCACACAAAAGCTAAAGAAGAGAGCAAAATCTAAGGGCAAATCTCAGAATAGCAAGGAGACTGGGTGTGCTTGGTCGGTCAGACATTAAATTGTATGCTAAAGTTATAGTATTTAAATCAATCTAAAACTACCACTAGAATACAAAATATTAATGGAACAGGAAAACAAATTAAGAAAGAAACAATGATATATAAGGGAATCCAGTGTACAATAAAAATGATATATCCAATTAAAAAGAAAAAAGAGATTAGCTGAATGATGCTAAGGCAACAGACATTTGGAAATAAATAAAACTGCACCCACCCATATCTTATTCCTTTTATCAAAATGTATTTCAGATACATCAAATATTTAAATACCTAAGTAAAACCATAAAAGTACTAGAAGGAAATAGAGGTGTGTATTATAATAATTCTGAAGTAAAAATATCCCTTTCTTAAAATGACACAAAAGCTAAATATTAAAATCTAACGTATTTGTAACTTTATCTATATAAATTTACCTACATAAATTTAAACTTGTGCCACAGAAATAGTAAAAATACATTTTTTTAAATATGTGTCAGAAAGTAATACCCCAATAGACAAAAACTTTTCAGAAGTCAGTAAGAAAAAGATGAATCCCAATAGAAAAATGTACAAAGGATCGGAACAGGCAACTCACAGAAGAAATATAGTAATTCATAAATAAGTTAAAAAATGCTAAATCTCACTAACAATTCATATAAATACAAATCATTTATCTTACTATGTGCCAGACACTATTATCAGCACTTTATAAACTATCCAACTTAATCTTTACAACAGCACCAAGAACTAAGTTCTATTATTAGCCCCACTTAACTACAGAGGAGGAAACTGAGTAAATTATATAAAGTCCCTCATGTAGTAACTGAGAGAGACAGTAAGGCACAGTTAGAGTTAGTGCTCTTAACCACTATGCTATACTGTCCTTTAAAGTAAAAAAGTCATTTTTTTCCCTCATCAAATTAGAAAATAGTAAATTTTCAAAACTTAGTCTTTAAGACAGTGTACAGATCCTTTGATATATGGTTGGTAGAACCAACTGTATATGTGTTCAAACTTTCTGGAAAGAAGCGTGGCATTTACATGTCAATATTTTAAATGGATGTGCCTTCAAATCCAGGATAGTGAACATGGTATGGTCTGTTAGCGGCCCTTCCTTGGAAAAACTACTGCTCCTGCACTCCAAGTGGTACTCTACCAACGAGTCCCTGGCCTCCACTGTCACTCCTCCATGGATATATAACTCAGGCAAGGCCCTTTGGAGTTTTCCCTTGGATTGATATACGGATGTTGGGAGAAAAAGTTCTCTTTCTGCTTGGGCTACAATGCAACTTGCCTCCCACGTGGAAAGAGACTTCATGCAGAATGAGACCAAACAGACAAGTAAAGCAGAGAAAGAGCAAGAAAGACAGAGCGTAGCTAGTACCATTTGAGCGCCCAGATCCAACCTGAAGCAGGTCAAGCTAAAACTCAATTATTTGTGCCAGTCGAGTTTTTTTCCTCATTTACTCTAGGTTGGACAAAGTTACTTGCAATCAAAAGATTCTTAATACACATTACAATCTCACCTCTAAGAATCTTCTTAATTATAAAATTACACAACTGTGACAGGAAAAACATATAAGGATTTGCATTCAAGTGTGCCTTATAATAGAAAAAACTACAAAAAATCAAAATGTCCACCAAAAGACGACTGGTTAACTAAATTATAAAATTGCTTCTCAAACTTGCCTAATTAGATCACTTGGGTTCTTATTAAAAGTACAAATACCTTGGCCGCCGGAAGAGTTTAATTCATTAGGTCTAGGGTGGGCTATTGAGATGGGTCATATTTTTAACAAGCACGTCCTACAATTTCACAATCAAGAAAATTTGGAAACCTCAAACTATGGTGTTTACATATACAACAGTATACCTTTCAGATATTTATGCGAGAAAGACGTCCGAAACAAAATCATAAGTGGAAAAAAAGATAAGTTACAAAACACATGCAACATTTGGTTCCTTTCATACAAATTATGTAACTGTATGTGTAGATATTTGACCAGAGCACTCATATACAACCAGGGCAGAGGTACCAAGATTATTCAGAATCTTACTGCGACTAGAAGGAATCCCAACTCCCCTAAAGATTCTGATACTTGCTCTGTTTAAGATCGATGCTCGGAGTTGCTCTTACTAATGTGAATGTGTTATATCCCTCAGGAGCAGACGTGTAAGAGTGAACACCCTGGCACAGAGAAAAGTTTAGAATAATGTTCATCAAAATGGTAGCAGAAGTTACTCCAATGATAGCAGTTCAGGTGATTTTTATCAGCCTTTTTGCAACATTCTATATTATTTTGATTTTGATGTACAATGAACCAATTATTTTAGAATTGGGGAGAATAAAGCTTGTTTGCATGGGAGAAAGTTAAAATATTTTTAATCAAGTAATTTTATGATTATTAAATATAGATTTTCTGAAATGGGAAAATTCTTATCAGCTTTCAAAATTCAAATGTAAAAGTACAGTAGTTGCTTTCAAAGGCATGATTCTCTTGAAACAGGAACTATTAGTCCATAGCTAAAGAGCCAAGGGAAAAATGTGGTATGTCATATCACATAATTAAAACTCAATTAAGTAAAATAATAAAATAAAATTAGTCTTTTTTAACAAGAATTTTTTTCAATCACAAAGTACAAAAACATTTAAGATTTCATTTTGTTTACTTACTCACATACCCAAGACAATGATCAAGTGACAGTAAGAGTAGATAAGAAATAAATGGAATTTAACATCCTAATAAAAGCTGGATTCAATTCTTTATATGTCAATTATACCTCAATTAAAAAAAACTTTTAAAAAAAACAGATTCTAAATTTCCTATTTAATTAATAAAAATACACATTTACTTACAAGAGAAAGAAAAACGTCAACATTTAATTTTTTTAAAAAAAGATAAAATATGACTTACCCCATCCAAAAGAGTATTTGATAGATGTATACGGAGGTCTTTACGGAATGGAAATTCCAGATTTGAAACATGAAACACTGAATTATCTCTGTCAATCATAAAAACTTCATTTGTGCCATCAATCAGCATCATATATCTGTAAATGAAACATTAAAAAGGTAATATTAACAGTATAATTCAAGAATAGGGTACTAAGAAATAACAATTAAATTGGTTTTCCTTAGACTTATTAATGAGCTGCATGGCATAATGTTCACTAGAGGCCCCCTTCCACCATCATTCAGATTAAAGTACCACAAATACAAATGTTCCTTTTTAAAAATTTTTTGTTTCCTATAAAAAACATGAGGTATAGAGAAATCAAAGTTTTTTTATGGAGACAATGTGATGTTCCAGAGCAATCTTATGACCCATATTAGGAGAGAGTCGTTCTTCAATTTTTATTAGATCTTAAACATCAAAGTTTACAAAACACACACACACAGATACGCAAATACTGCATTTTATTGGCTCAACAACTATACAAATTAGGTATTACTATCTCCACTTTGCAGTAGAAAAAAAGAGAAAGTAAGTGATTTGCAAATGGCCAGAATGCAAACTATCCAACGCTCTTTCTACCACATTACAGTTAGCAAAACTGCTAACCCCTCTTTGAATCAATACTATGACAGAGCCAGATAACACCACTTTAGGTACAATTCTCATTCATTATTATATGATTAAAATATTTTTAAATTCAAGCTCATCAGAATTTTTATTAGCTCTTAGCTTCTTAGAGCCAATCAATATATGGGGGAATTTATTTACTTTAAAATGCATCATTCTTCAAATGGTCAAGTTACCATCACTGATTTCCCATCAGCAGATCATCAAGAACAGAGCCCTACTTCATGCCATATATAAAAATAAAGCCCAAATGGATTCAAGTTGAGAAAATTATAGACTGATGTGCCGTGCTACCAAACAGATAATGGCAAGATTTGGGGTGAAAATGGAGACTGTATCCAGGTACCAAACTTTTCAAAGAATGAGAGAAAACTGACAGGTATAAATTAGAAAGTTAAAAGGCACAAGCCTCAAAGGAACAGAACCATTTTGTCAAGTTATTTTTCTTTGCTGTAAAATGAAAGAGTGGAAGAATAATAGTGTGGATGTACCACTGAGAATGGAGGAGAATGCTGACCACTCTGTCCAACCCACGTGCTATGTCAGAAGAAAGAAGCAACACTGAAAGATGGAACTGAATCAAGTTAAGGCCAGGGGATAGAAGAAACATTCAATTAAGAGATGGAGGTGACTAATATAATAGAAGATAATTCGTTCCCCATAAACGAGCACTCTAAAGAGCAAACAGACATGTTTAAGATAGGTGAGCAGAAATGAGAGAGCTGGTGAAGGTAAGTGGGCAACAACAGGTTGAAGAGCAGCAAGGAAGACCAAGGGGGCTTACACTTTGGGACTGGTCTGCAGGTACGCTGTTGCTAGTGTTTTCAAACTAATTAGGTAGTCTCAGCAGGTCTCTGGGTAGGAGGAAGAGAGCTCAGGCCCCTGCCACGTATTGAAACAGCTGTAGGCCTAGGAGATGCGGAGGGTGGAGACTCAGGTTTCACGAGGAAAAATAAAATCAGCCTCAGTCTGGACTGACTATGCAGCTGAGGGACTCCTGGACCAAGTGCCTGGCCAGCAGGCTGGCAGACATCAGGAGCTTTTCAAAAGCAGCAATTCCTGGAGGATAGGGAGAATCTAGGCTTCTTGGAAGAAGTCAGCCTTGCTCTGGATTGTGTTTCAAAGAGAATTTTAATCAACATAAGGAAAGATCAGACAGAAAGCAACTATGATATCTTCCGCAAAAATGGTATTGAAGACACAACCCATCATGTTGTTTAAGAACCTAGGCCAGCATTTTGCAAAGCTTAATATTTACTTTAAAAAGTATTTCATGGCAAAATAAATTAGGGAAACACTGTATCTTTCTCTTAAAAAGTCAAGATACATATTAGGAATATTTAAGGTTATGAGAAAACATATAATAAATCTGTTTATCTTATCTACTAGCCCATTGTTTCCTAAACTTAATCCTGATATCTGTTAATATTCAGCAGAACAGGTGTTCTATATCCACAACTTGAGAGAAGTTGACTTATGCTAACAAATTTTAGAATTCAGAAAAAAGAAATGGTTTGCCTCTTCTGATATATGATGATGACAGAAATTATATTTCCTTCTCACTTGCTGCCCAGAAGCTCAGATTTAAATACAAAGTTCAAATAGAATAAACATTAAATCCCAGGGTGCTGGTATATTTGCTTTTCCTGTCATAATTGTTTATTTTCTATTCATATCTTAAGATGCTTATTTTATATGTGTGTGTGTATGTGGGTATCTTACTAGCAGACCTTTCTTTTACTTCAAGTGGAGTATCAATTAAAAGAAAACACTGTCTTTGTAAATCTCTGTAAACAGATTTAAAAGACCAAGGAAGAAAAGGCTTTAGAAGATGGAATTCACTATAAATGATTGCTCATGGGAAAACACAGTTTGCATCTGCAGAGATACCAAAGAAATTATTTAGCAGTTGGTATTTAGGGATTCTTCTGCACATATAAATTTTTGGAACAAGTTTCTGGGATATGATTTTTGGTTTGAACTCCAGTCACTCCTAATCATGTGTTCTTTTGTTATGTGATACCTACAAAAAGCAAGGAGCTATTTCACGTTACAGAGAGAAGGTAGGGAAAAGTGGAAATATTTCCACATCACTCCAAAGTCTCTAAAAGCAGCCAGACTCTTTAAAAAAGAGGCAGCTATCCCACACACTGTCAGATGCTGGCTTAGTATGTAACTATGGTTCTACCTTCAGCAGATATGAATCACTAGTGTAATATAATTTTTTATTAATTAGGAAACCACCTCAATCACAAATTTAATACCCA
This sequence comes from Equus asinus, assembly GCF_041296235.1. Taxonomy (NCBI): domain Eukaryota; kingdom Metazoa; phylum Chordata; class Mammalia; order Perissodactyla; family Equidae; genus Equus; species Equus asinus. The sequence goes on from NC_091813.1 coordinate 27,333,134, forward strand.
GAATTACTAAGTTATTTGTATTACATCCATTCTCATTAAAAGACAAAAATTAATTCAGTAGAAGCTTCACTGAATTAGAAACTGCTGATGGACTTTTTATATTAAAGTATATAGACCAAAGCTATACAGATTACAGAAAAGCCAAATTTATAAACTGCTGTACTTTAAATGCTGGTTTTTCAGCTTGACTAGAAACAATCTTTCAGGACAGTCACTGAAATGTGAGAAAGCTAATCAAGTAAAACCACCAAATATACATTAATAAAATTTAGGAAGTACATAATTCAAGAGGAAAACTGACAAAAATATATGTATGTATAGGTGACTAATAGCATCTTAGAATCCTAATTCACATTACTAATAGAAGTCTGAGAGTAAAATAGCCTTTAAACATCTTATAATTTAAATTTGTCACCAATTCAGACCAAACCTGACCATCAATTACATTTCTAAGAATTTACCTCACCTACAGACTATGAAAGCAGAGATCACATCCATTTCATTTTTTCCCACAGACTAAGTGTCTTGCATAGTCTATTTGCATACACATAGAAGGCACTCAAAAATACTTGTTAAGCAAGGGTATATGTACAAGGATGCTCACTACAGCATTTCATGACAATGAAAAAATGAAAGTCAAATGCCCGCCATTTAGCAGATCAGGTAAATAAATACTGCATATCCATCTTAGAGCATATCAAGCATATTTTAAATGATGATAAAAATATTCATTAATATGGAAAGAGATATATACAATATATTAAATGAAGAAAAAGCAAGTTAAAAATCAGAATGCATAATATGATTGATTATAAGGGATAGGGAGATAAAACTTTGTATATTTAGAAAAGACAGGCAGTAAAGCCTATACCAAAATGTTATGAATTGTCATCTCTACTTGGAATTATCAATGATATTTGCTTTCATCATTATACTTTTTTGTATTCTCAGAAATTCTAGAAACAAGAACAAATTGCTTTTACAAGCCAGGGGGGCAAAAATAAAGCTACAGAAAAATTAAAAACAGAAATACAGTCTAATCAGAGTACAAGAATTGTTTTCCCTTTGGAAAGGGAAGGAAACAAGATGGGATGGTAAACCTTGTTCATCAAACCGCAGCGGCTTCAAAATTAGCAGATGTTTCCCCTCTCCTATTTTAGAGCGTCTATACTAGAGCTTTTTAGTGAGCAATGAAAACAAAAAAGCAGATCATTTAAATTGATTCATTTCACCACCATCTCTATGCATTTGTACTAACTCCTGTCAAACTCACTATGGTTTTTCTTTTAACATGGTTAATTAATTAATTTTAAAAAAATATTTACTAAAGGGCCAACCAGGTATTAGGCACAGTGCTAGATGCTCAGGATATAACAGTGACCAGCACAGACTCTTCATGTAACTTCATGTAATTTAGACTGTTAGCAAGAAAATGAGACATTAAACAAATAATCTCAAGCATAGTAAGTACTGAAAAGGTGAAGTACAAGGCGCTACAAGAAGTATGCAAAGGTGGAACATGTCAGAGTTGCGAGACGGGGAAAGGCATCCCAGAAGGACTCTCACGTAGCTGGTAACAACTCGAGGTTATTAGCACTTACTGAGCAATGACTATGCATACAGCAGGGTTCAAAGCACTTTACAGTAACTCACTAAAGCCTTACAACCACCTTACCATGTAGGTAAAATTATTACTCCCATTTTCCAGATGAGGAAAGTGAAACACACAACAAGTGAAGTAACTTGCCCAAGGTCATAAAGCTAGCAAAATAGCAAAGTTGACATCAAAACCCACACAATGGCCTATCTCTACAATCTCTACAGTACACTGCCTCTGACCTGACTTATGCAGAAGTTAACCAAGCAACTGCTGTGGGGCAGAAGGTGGGGGCAGGGCTTGGAGGGTGATAACCAGTGCCTGGAACAGAGTCTATCAGGTGCAATATCCTCGACACAACAACAGAAGGTGCACATTCTGGCAACTTAAAAAATTTCAGAATACTGAAGCGTAAAGAGAAAGAAGGGAAATGGCATGGCTTGAGACTAGAGAAGTAGCCAAGGACTTAGGAATTAATGAAAACTTTTTTTTACTTTATCCTAGAAAATGGAAAACCCCTCGTATGAGACAAACAGAAATCATAATGGGTAATTCAAACACTGAGGACTTAATACAGCACACTAGTTACACAGACACTGGAAAGCCACAAGGCAAAAGGAAGGCTGAGGCAATCAAGAAACAGTAACTGCAGAAGGACTACCATCTGAAGGGATGGGGGAACAAAACGGAAGAGGTGTGTTATCAGAAGTTAGTACGCTGGGGGAAGGGGATTATGGGGCTATGCCTGGAAGGGGGTGGGGGAGGTTCATGCAGCTGGGTGTTCAAACCTCTAAGGAAGTGGCACCATATGGCTAGTACCTGGACCTCTAAGGAGAGGAGCCCTGCAGGCTCAAGTTTGAATCGCTACGGAGGAGGCACAGAAGGAAAGATGCTCAAACCAGTAAGGGGGACACAGCCCAGTAGGTGAGGAAGTAAGGCAAGTGGCACTGTGTCTACTTAGGATGCCCCACCCAGAACCTGGTACCTCTGATGGGGAGCAGCAAGGCTGGTGCTGGGAGTGCCAAATGAAGCAGGAAAACGAAGTGATAGTTATCAACAGCCGCTGGAGGTATAACGAACCTAGAAACAAGAGGAGTCCCTTCTCTCACCTACCAAATTCCTGCCATTGTTCCCAATGGTAAAACCCAACAGGAAGCAAGCTGGTAAGGGAATCCGAGTCCCTTTGCAGAGTCCCAGTCCCCCATCCCAGTTTCAAGAGATTAGAGCTGAGAAACAGTAGGTAAGTAAACAGAGACCAGTGAAAGGTTTTTAGCAAACTAATAGCATAATCTGACCTGCATTTTTAAAAGTTCACCCCCATACAATACATGTACAAAATACAAAACCAATCTGTAGATCAGAGAAATTATGAGGCTTATATAGTACACCAACTGGGACTATGGTGCCAATGATAATTTAGAGGCAGGTGGATAAATTCAAGACATTTAAGCGGCAGATTAACAGGACAATATGCTGTTGATTGGATTTGTGGCTGAGAGAATAGGAGAAGTCAAGGATGACTTCCAAGCTTCTGGCAAGAGGAACCGGGTGCACTTTATTTACTGAGCCAAGGAGCATTTAAGGACGAAGGAGTAATTGTTCAGTTTAGTTTGGGAGAAGTGACAGACCCCCTTGTTTGGGATATGCAAATGGATGATATCATTTTCACAATGGAAACCAAAAGGCCCAGATTTCCTCTATCTCTGTCCCTAGCAGGTTGGAAATAGGCTCAGGCGCTAAGCCAAACAATTAATGCTCTTTCCCCAAAACTTTTAACTTGAGTGAGTGACAAAGAGGCACAAGAACAACTGAAAAGTTATTCAAACAAGGGCAGAGGCATTGTCAGCAAGCGCCAATGGTGGCTTCCTACTCAAAGTGTTCCTGTGCCTGACCTTGGCAATCGTGCCGGCTGCCTGGCTTTGCTTGCTTCCTATCCATTTTCCAAGACTGGTTCTCCTGAGAGCCTTCCAGCTTATTCCTTTGCTTAAATTGGCCAAAGTTGATTTCTACTGCTTGCAGTCAATGCAACGCAATGGAAATATTGGTTCTTATTTTTTTTCCTTTCTTTCCTTTTTGCCTACTATATGCAGCTGAATTCAAGTAAGTTAAATAAGCTTAGAACATAACCCCAAAGTATGTCCCCCAACACATCCCCAATACCAAGGGTTACAAGATACTATCTCTTTACATAGTAACTTAATGCCAAGAGGCACCCACCTATTTCCCAACCTTCAACAAAGATGAGTGTATAATGTTAAGCCCAGACTTTACTTTCTCTTTGTATCTTTTCTCTCATAAGAATTCACTGCCAAACCTCTACTGTTCCTATACCAGCTACATTTCCTCTCATTTCTACTCCCAATAGAACTGGCACACAAGTCCCTGAAACCTAATACTCAAGGTCGTAGAACTTACAGAAATAAATTCAGATATATTAAAATTTCTTACATAGAAAATTCAGTTTAGAGCCACTTCCCCAGATACAATTATAAACCTTCCTGACATAAAGAGCAGTTGGTCAGACTCTGCGCCCTACCCACCAACACCTGTCATATCTTATTCTAAAAATGATACAAGAACAGCCGACTTGCCGAACTCCAGCTTTCTTCCTTCCCCACGGGGGCTTATGCACACTTTGTCTTTTTCTCTCACTGGCTCACTGCTCAGTAAATTTTATCTGTGGTAGTCTCTTTTGCAAAGGATATCCACATCCTCTTTAACCCATTTTTTCCTGTTTCTTTGAACTCTTAAATAAAAAGGAAAAGAAATTTTGCATATTTTCCACAATTTTTTTAAATGAAAAAATATTTTCCTCCTTCTTGCCTCATTCACTTCATTCCATAAATAAACCTAAGAAAACTCTGATCAAGGGTAGTGACACATTGGTATCTAGCAAAATTATAAGCCGCAAGTTTTTAATCCACCTAGGCAAAACAAAGAATCAGTGTCACAGAGTCCCCTTCACAATCTCCATAATACTACGGATCTATCTCCTCCTCATCTGATAAAATCAAATCAGTTTTCCCCAATAGTTTTTAAACTAGTCAAAATAGAGCTTTTGATTACAACAAATATAAACTACTTATATTTATTGCAATTATAGTTCATTTAGTTATCAGTGCTGGAACAGTACATTTCATCACTTTTCACAGGAGACATGCACAGTAAGTAATTTAGCTACCTTAGGAATTAAGCAAGCTTTATAGGCTAGGTTGGGAATCTAACTACCATTCAGACAAGAATTCTACGGAAACACAACCTAAAGTCTGCCAACGTAAGTTAAGGAATCTCAGCAAAACAGTTCAAATAACTTTAAACATCACTGTTTACATCACTTCCACAAAAGGACCAATATTTGATGATAAAACAATGTAATCCTTCACATGAGCTTTATTTTCAAACTAACAGCTATTATCTGTTTATCTGACAAAAATAACATTTCAACCCTTGAAAAGAAAAACTATTTGACGCAGAAGTGCAGCTTTACCTTATTTCATTTCCCAAGAAATTCAAAGTACTCACATTAAGGTCAATTTTATTTTCACATTAACAAATTAAAGAAGAAACACACACATACAGCAACACCACAACTACCTAAACTTTTTAAAATTTTTTATTGCTGCTGTTAACAATCACTGAAAGACACAGTTCTAACATATTCTTTTCATCAAAAACTATCAAAATTTTCATTCAGCATTATAAAAGATTCCAACCCAACAGGTATTTTGATTTTGATTTATTGATTCTATAAGCACAGCAGTCTTATTCAAAAGGACTGGCTCTTTTTTTAATCCTCGTGTCACATCAATTTAAAGTCATGAAACAGATGTGATTAAGGTTGTATGGTCTTAAAGTCACTTTAAGCCCAGAGCTTCATTCTATTATGTGATCACTTACATACACACACAGTTAATTAAACAGACAACATGTATTATTTAATTTTAAATTGCAAAGCCCACTCGCTTCCCCATCAATTTAATTGTCAAATTTATCTAACCAGCTTTTGATCTTAGAATGTTAATTGTCTATTAAACGGCAGGCCAGCAGCATACCACCGAACATTTGGTCAATTTGCCAACATTTAAATGTCTTCTACCTAAGCATAGCCATCTTCATTTTACATGCTGTTTATACAGCAAATCTTCTACTGTGTTCTGTTCATCTACTTTTTTTGTTTAAGCTAGGTACTTAGTAAGCTTTGTCTATGGAAAAATCATCAGTCAAAAGACTCTAACTTTTATTTCAATTCAGGTAATTCATCACAAGTAAACCGTGAAGACCAAGCGGTATCCACCATTTAAAAAAAATCACAAATTCTCCAAGCCTTCTCATTAAAAATACCAAGTATGCTTATTTCTATTAATAGCTATGAATAATTTCCAAAGCATAGATGTTTCTGTCTCAAGAAACTCCCTTCAACCAGCAAGATTTAGAGTCTTGTGCAAAGCTTAAAAATCAACCCTATAAAAGAGTTTGTCAAGGTGTAGGGCCCAGCGTTAGTCTCTAAATTCCACCCTCACATTCCACAGAATTAATGATAAATAATAGAAATAACCAAGTGTATAATAAGTTATAGAGCAAATTTGTTCCAAACCACCCAACAATTTAATTTGCTTACTTTGTTTACATGTGTCAATGGTAGGAATGCTATCACCATGGGCTTTGAGAAGAAAATTCCAGTTCCAGACCTTATAACACCAGACTCAATAGTCCTTACTATCTAGAACCCTAAAAAACAAGTAGGCAGATTGGAACGAAAAACCTCATCAAATACATAGAATGATTCTAACTGTCCACGTCCTAAGTATGTGCTTTAACTCGAGTTACAACTTCCTTATCCCTTTCTCATTTTGCCATCCTCTACTGCTCAGAAATTTGTACATGCCTGTGTCTAAGCCTATGTATCTGTACTACTGCACCATCTCATCCTAAAATACATATCTTCACACTCTTATTCCAAACACTCTTCCATGAAATCTCTCATACTCCAAATAACAGGTCCTATTCCAATCACTCTATCACTCAAAGTTTCCTGAAAATTATAATTCTATTATGTATAATACATAATCGCCTCTGGTAGAAGAGAAGCATACAAGGAGCAAGCCTTAAAATCTAGTTTAAGGAGTAAGTTCATTTGCCAACATTAGTATTAAAGGTATTTGTATTACATACCATTAATTATATATCACTATATAGTAAATAGGGGTGAAGATATCTGTATGCAAAACAGAAGGCACTAACATAGACAGATATATGGGAGTCTACTGTGGTAGTTAAGTACATGCATCCCAGAGAGGCTCTTCCTAGCTGTGTGATTTTGCACAAATCACTTGACTGTTCTCAAACTGAGTATCCTCATCAGAAGTCCCCACCTCCTAAGGTGGCTGCAAGAATTAAATGAGTGAGTTAGTACATCCAGGTTCACAGCAGCATGATTCACAACAGCTAAAGTGTGGTAGCAACCCAAGTGTCATTGACAGATGGATGGCTAACCAAAATGTGGTATAGACATACAATGGAATATTACTGAGCCTTTAAAAAGAAAAAAAATTCTCACGTATGCTATAACACAGATGAACCATGAGGATACTATGCTAAGTGAAATAAGCCAATCACAAAAAGACAAACACTGTCTGATTCCACTTACATGAGGTACCCAGAGTAATAAAAATCAGAGAGACAGAAAGTAGAACGGTGGTTGCCAGGGGCTGGGGGAAGAGAGGAATAGGGAATTATTATCTAACGGGTATAGAGTTTTAGTTTCACAAGATGAAAAGAGTTCTGGAGATAAATGGTGGTGATGTTTGCAAACCACATTATGAATGTATTTAATACTACTGACCTTGAAATGGTTAAGATGGTAAACTTTGTGTAATATATATTTACCAAAAAAAAAAGTTAATATGTGATGGGTAGAGAACAGTGCTTGACATATGGTAATAAAATGTCAGCTCTTGTTATTATATTATGTCCAAGGCACACAGTAAGTACTTACTTAAGGCTGGATATCATTATTATCAATACTACAACAAGTACTTTACACAATCCAAAAAAAGAGTTGAGGTTACTGACAAAGTGAACCGTGGATAAGACAAAGAATTAGTTTAAGAATTCTATAGGCAGGAAAGAAAGGACATCCCTTCCAAACAGAGAGGAGAAAGAGAAGAGTGAACACAGAAATTGTGAAATGCAGAAAAATAAACCACAGGTGATTCCCTATAAAGGTTGCCCACAGACTCAAGCTTATAAGTACATTTACACAGTCAAAGGCAGACAACTACAGTAAATAGTTACTGAATTCATTTTTCCATGAAGAGGTGTGACCCAAGTAAATTTTGTAAACTCAGAAGCTGCATGACTTGAGTGAGCAATAACTCAAAACAGAGAACTCAAAAAAGCTTGAATCAGGTGGATCTCTCAATCTGTCTAGGAAATTGTTTTCTAAACACTAGAATGATAAAAACAAACCTGAGCCTAAAATATTCCAATGTACTGAAACAACTTTTTAAGATTTACTCACAATAATAGTACATATAAATATACAATAACTCCAAAAGCTCTTCCTATAACAGAAAATTATCATGTTTTTGTCCCACAATCTAGCTCATTAAAATAAAAATTAGTAACAACATAAATTTTTTAAAATTCTAATTAAATCTACATGGGTTCATATTTCCCTTAACAACACAAAAGAAACATAATAACTACCATAATAATAAGAGTTGACTGATAAAGTCACCTCCTATGTACAAGTTTACAAAATCAACTAAGAGAGTTTGGGGAAATGCAACAAGTAGAATATCAAAGCATACCTTTCAACTAGCGAAAAGAACTGTCAAATCAGGACTGTATTTATTTGCTACCAGCAACATGTATCGTGCTAATTGCCACTTTTGTGGGATAGAGTATGCTCCCTCCTCCTTTCCAACAATCTACAAAGAATTAGAAAATTATGGAATCTTAAAGGGCAGTCTCACTTCCCCCAAGTAGCGCACACACATACACGCACACTCACGCATATGTCCCATCTCCAGCCCTGCAACAATCCTCACAGCACTTAAGGCACAAGAGAAACCAGGCTAGATTCAAATGGAAGAGAGAACAGAAAGGATGCATACAAGTGCTACCAAAGACACAAAACCTATCTGGTTACGTTACCTCCTCCAGGTAGAACTGTCTGAAAATAAAGCACACATGGATACTCACTTTATATAAATAAAAACATGATTTACCCTTCTATAACAAGAAGCTTCTACCTCAAAAACTAGATTTGAAAATAATATAGATATTTTTAACATCTTCTAAACTCACTAAAATTTGTTTCTCAAAAGTCCAAAAGGTAAGCACTCTAAAACAATAATTGGATACATAGTTAAATAAATCAATTTCTTTAAATTCTCAAGAGTGATAAGGTTAGAAAAGAAAATCTTCAGGTAGATCTTAAGGATTGAATAAAGTTGGCCAAATAAATGACTTGGCATTTAATTAGGGAAAGAGGAAGGTTTCTCTTGGTTTTTAAACATTCCCTTACGCTGAAAAAATGACATTTTTTGTCACATTAAAAAATAAAAGCCCACAACTGCTAATTAGGTATAAGTTGTTGAACAAACTTGGTCTCTCTGTCTTTTATATCCTCATCCTGAAAAAATGAGATAGATTCTTGCTACTTAAAGTGTGATCTGTGGACCAGTAGCATTGGCATCAACTGGGAACTTGTTAAAAATGAAGAATTTGGGCCCCACTCCAGACTAACTGAATCAGAATTTACTTTTTTCTTTTTTTTTTTTTTTGCTAAGGATAATTTGCCCTGAGCTCTCATCTGTTGCCAAACTTCCTCTGCTTTGTACGTTGGTCGCCACCATAGCATGGCTGATGGTGGTGTAGGTCTGCCCCCAGGATCCAAACCCGTTAACCCGGGCCATCGAAGCAGAGCGCACCAAACTTAACCACTACACCATGGGGCCAGCCCCTGAATCACAATTTACATTTTAACAGACCCCTAGACAATTTGTATTTACCTTAAATTATGAAAAGCACTAGATTAAACAACCTCTAACCACCCTTACCATTCAAACTGCAAAAGAAAATATAAAAGCCAAACAAAAGAAGTCAAAATAAGCAAAAGAAATTGAAATTTTTAAAAACAGTATGGAAAAAAGGAGCTTCCACTAAGGCAACTGTCCAAAAGTTATAGTCAATAGATTTTTCCTCTCTTCTGAGCTAATATTCTTGTTTAGATGCTAACAAGGGTAAAAGGAGCAAAGAGGAGTAAAAAGAGAAGAAACACTATGGAAAACAGTATGGAGATATCTCAAAAAACTAAAAATAGATATGCCATATGATCCAGCTATCCCCTACTGGGTATTTATCCAAAGAACTTGAAGTCAACAATTCAAAAAAATTTATGCACCCCTACGTTCATCGCAGCATTATTCACAATAGCCAAGACATGGAAGCAACCCAAGTGCCCATCAGCTGATGACTGGATAAAGAAGACATGGGATGGAATACTATTCAGTCATAAAAAAGGACAAAACTGTCCCATTTGCAACAACATGGATGGACCTTGAGGGTATTATGCTAAGCAAAAAAAGTTAGACAGAGAAACACAAATACTGTACGATTTCACTCATATGTGGAAGACAAACAAACAGATAAGGAGAACAGATTAGTGGTTACCAGAGGAAAAGATGGTGGCAGGAGGGTGAAAGGGGTAAAGGGGTACATGTGTACAGTGACTACTGGTGGTGACCACAATGCCGTCTATACAGAAACTGCAGTATAATAATGTATACCTGAAATTTACAGTGTTAAAAGCCAATATGACCTCAATTTTTAAAAAAAAGAGAGACAAGAAAAGGACAATGAAGCAGGATCACAAGTTAGTTGCAATCACAGTCTTCTAGTTTTCACATTTTCTATTACGCAACTTTTAAAACTCACTCTTGACTAGACTAACTGAATGAATGCTAATATAATCTACTTTCAATAAAAGTTTTCATGAAGTACCAAAAAAGGTTCACCTAAAAGTCCTTCAGTTATAACTGAAAATAGGAAATAAAATGTTGGGGGATGACAGGGAGTGAATTGCCACGTGGTCTTCCTACGCCTCCTGCAGGATAAGCCCACCAGGAGCCTTGGGACGGGGGTGCTGTGACATCACCCCCTTTCTTTTCTTATTCCAGTCACAGAAGTAGGCGGTCTGTTTCCCCTTCCATAGAAACTACTCCAAGTGTTCATTTCCTCCCTTCTCTATCACTATGGAAAATACTCTCTTACCATACTCTCTATTCAAAAAACAGCTCTTTTAAGTACCTCAAAGACTACTGGGTTGACCAACTGATTCAGCAATTCCAGGTGGCCTTAAACTTCAAGAAGACTGACATAAAGGACCATCAACTTTACAACTTCCTAAAGATAACTCAAGAAGACATAGGAGCTGATGTTAACAGTCAGAATTTAAATCAGAGACTCATGGCTCAGCAATCATTAAAACTCTGACACATTTAAAAATATAAATGAAGGGTTTAAGCAGACACCAGTATAACAATTTTCTTCCTTTAGCCTAAAAACCTAACTGCCCTGGCGCTAGAAGTTACAGAGATTCTGGATTTAAACCAATTATTAGTCAGGACAGTCCAGCTCAGGCTGTTTCCACCTCACGGTGCTCTTCTTACCCACATTACTCACCCTTCACAAGGCATCCTCCTCCTAACAACTCCCACGTTCTTGGGCTCTATGTCACATCATTTAGCCGCAATTATATGTCATATTGTTCTCTCATGTATTCCCATTTTAATATTGCAATTAGATTTTGACCCACTTAAGAGCATGAACCATGTCTTAAACTTCTTTTTAAAAGTATATACAAACTAATTTTCCTATCAAAATGTTATTGCCATTCAGATTGACCACACATTAAAATATTTCATTTGGTGGCTCTGAGTATATAGTCATAACAGTTACCATTTAAAACTCGTCAAAAATCATAAATTTGCTTTAAAATAAGCAACATCTTTTTATTTTCATGTTATTTCTACTAGAACAATAATTCAATTATTTTAGCAAAAAGGAGAGAAAGACCTAATCTACAAGAAACTTGAAATAATTTTACTTTTAACACAGATATTATACTTTACCATAGATATTTTACTATAAAGATCCTCAATTATTTATTTTAAATTTAAAAATGGACTAACAGCACAAAGAAGGTATTTTTAAGAAAGATAATTAAAAACACTTGTGGAAGATACACAACACAATGCTGCCTGATTCTATTTAATACTGACTATTCCATGCACATAGAGAAAATGTAAGTAAAATTATATCTAGGTGCACTAAATGTTTAAAATAATTTTTAATTTCTCCATTAGTACATAATGCTTAATGGATCACACTATTAAGAAAACAACTGGTTTCCACTAGTCTGTTCGTGTTCATATAAAAGTACCAGGAGAAATTCTACATGCAGCAATCTCAACAGCTAAATACTAAACACAAGTAGCTAAATACATCTGAGACTACAAAAATAAATATAATATGGATTCATAATAGTAAGGCAACTACCAAGACCAGATCACAGAGTAGACTCAACGTGCAGTTGCTTGAGGTCTATAATTTAAGCAGCAATTTTATTTCTTCTACTTATATACTGTATTATCTACCTCTGGCCACTAGTTTACATTTCATCAGGCTGATACAAAACATAAAAGGCTAAAATGCCATTCGATAAAATTTAGTTCTCTGTTCATGCAAAAAGTATGTAAAAAATTAAATTTTCTAAATTCCAAAATGATATTAAAATAAAATTTGTCTAAGAAAACTCACCTGCCAGCAAAAAGACCAGCAACAGCAGCAACATTAGAGCTGGGCTGAAAGCCAGAGAGGCACTGTAATAAGATGAGCTGCCTATCACATCTTCATATCAGACTTCACAATTTAAAAAGGAGCTGTCAGAATTACTCATTTTCAATTTCTTTACCTAGTTCACTGATACTAATGCCTTTTGGGAACAAAATTACCATAACATGCAAAAACTGAATACAGTTCCCCAAGAAAGGAAAAATACTATGATATATGATTTAAAAAAAGAAAGCATATGGTTATAGTAATTTCCTTCCCAAAATACAATTGGAGCACATATGTCAAAATCACTACTCTTCACATGCCACATACCAGTCAAATGACTTTTCTACCCTCTGAACATGAATTTCACTATCTAAAGTAAAGGGGTTACATTCCAACATCAAGTTTTTCTATTAGACGCCTATGCTTCAAACACAAACAATTGAGAGCAAAAAACCCACATGGGATAAAAGAGAATCTTCACACCATTCTTTCTGTTTCTGAGATTCCAACATAAGAACATTTCCTGAAGCAGACAAAAAACACTTTTAAGGACTTTAATATGGCAAAGTCATTTTTACAAAAACAGTTCCAAAATGTCACCTACAAATATAATAATTCAGATGCAATGCACAAAAGAACCTGTCAACATTATCAAAACTGCCACGCTCTCAAAACTGTTGTATACATGATCTCCCTAATCCTACTAAGTTCTTAACAACCCCAAACTAACATTTCAGGATGTATTACATGTACACTGCAGTGGGTACCCACTAGAATTCTATTGCTTCACAAAAGCAGCCTGAATTAAAGCTGGTCCTCTGCTGCCATCTAGTGAAGTCATAAAATGCCAAAATTAAACCCAAGGTGACATGAAAAAAAATTTTCAGTCATAAATCTGTTTAACAAATCATTAAAATATATTAGTTTAGAATATGTCCTTAACATATCACTGCAGAGGGGCCAGCCCGGTGGTGCTGCGGGTTAGTTCACGCACCCCAGTTTGGCAGCCTGGGGTTCGCCGGTTCAGACCCCAGGTGCAGATCTAGCACAACTTATTCAAGCAATGCTGTGGCAAGCATCCCACATATAAACTAGAGGAAGATGGGCATGGATGTTAGCTCAGGGCCAATCTTCCTCAGCAAAAAGAGGATTGGTGGAGGATGTTAGCTCAGAGCTAATCGTCCTCAAAAAAAAATATATCACTGCAGAAGATGCTATTGTGGGGACCTGGATTTGGCCCCCCCGGATATTCTCTTTGGCATCAGGATTATTTGAGGCTGGTTGGTTTTGATAAACTGGGACAGGGAAGGAGGCTCTGAGGAGTGGAACTTGCTTGCCCTTTGTTAGGAGACATTTACATTGTAAAGGAAATCTCTATCTGTAAAGGTGCCTCCCTCTCTGTACCAGGAAGAAGAAAGGGGATGACCTTCTCTCTAGAAACTCTTAATCAATGCCAAAGGCAAGGACTTAAATCTGCATTTTGTTTACTGCACTTGTGTGGTAATCTCCCTTGATGGACTCCTCCTCCCAATGTTGGCATTTCTTTAAGGATTAAGCATCTTTCCTTAGGCTAGGAACTGATTACTGCGCTCACCTGTGTCCACCCAGCTCGAGACAATAGTCTTGCCTCCTGCTGTGTCCATCAAGTGCTGTGCCGACAGGGCAATCTTGTGACTACTGTGGGAGGGACATTTCAATCATATGTGAAACACCTTGTTTGGGGGTATATAACCACTCTGTGCACCCCACTTCTTCGGTGCCCTTTCTTCCTTCAGGAAGAAAGGCCCCAGGCCATGGTCCTCAAAAAGCTTTGTTTAATTTTCTCTTGCTACTCTGTCTCATGTGAATTTAATTCATTCTCCGGCCAGATGAACACACTTTGGATAGAAGAAATGTCTTCCTCCCCTACACTATAAAAATATTTAATATCCTGGAGTTTTTTTACTTTAAAAAAATGTGTGTATTCGCACAAATGTGTTCTAAAGCATAGAGTGACAAATAAAAATGGCAAGCAATAGCATATATTGGAGTATATGAGGAAGCCATTTGGTATAAACCTAATTCGGCCTGACCTTGTCTTTCCAAAGGGGCCTGACTGTGGCTGTTGAGCATGCATTGTATATCTGCTTTAGAGATTCCCTATGGCAAGAACAAAGCCCCTTGAGATACAGGTGCAACTTCCCTCCCCCTCCCAATGTTGGCATTCCTCTAAGGATTAAGCATCTTTCCTTAGGCTAGGAACTGATTGCTGCGCTCACCTGTGACCACCCAGCTCGAGACAATAGACTTGCCTCCTGCTACGCCCTCTGAGATAGCAGACCCACTACCTCCTGTGTCCATCAAGTGCTGTGCCGACAGGGCAATCTTGTGACTATTGTGGGAGGGACATTTCAATCATATGTGAGACATCCTGTATGGGGGTATATAACCACTCTGTATACCTCACTTCTTTGGTGCCCTTTCTTCCTTCGGGAAGAAAGGCCCGGGGCCATGGTCCTCAGATTTCAGCTCAGAATAAACCCACCCAAATTTTCATTTATAGATTGGTTATGGATTATTTTCGTCAACAAAAGAATACAGCAATAATGATTATAATAAACTATCAGATGAACAATTACTCATGAAAAAAGTTATCCAGAATACTATCATCACCGTACTGTTATACAAGCAAAAATTTCAAAACAATCTAAATTTCCAACCAGACAGAATTTGTAAATTACGGCACATTTATACAATGAATATAATAATCTAGTATGACTCCTTTTCCTGCCAAAACACTATCAAAATAACAAAGTTGGGGTTTTTTTTTTTCTTTTAAATATAAAGCCATCTGGTGGTTTTAAAAATATGTCCACAAGTCCACAAATTTTGACACTCTTCCCTTCAAGGGGCAGAATTTAATTTTCCTCCCTTGAGTATGGGGTGGATTTGTATCTTACTTCCAACAGAGAATATGGCAGAAGTGATTATATGTCGTTTTTGAGATCAGATTAGGTTATAAAAAGGCTACTGCTCCCATCTTGGATATCTTGGAGTATCTACTCTCTCTCTTGGATCACTTGCTGGCTGCCATGTGGTGAGGACACTCAGGCAGCTGCAGGGACCCACTTGGAACCCCAGAGATAGTATGAAGACTATTTTAAGCTGAAGACATTTGAGATTCAACAGATGCAGAATGAAGCCTCCTCAGAGCTTCCCTCATCTGACTAAAAGCAGAAGCTTCTGGGAATGAGGCTGCCACAAACCCCTCTTCAGGGAGGCTTCACTCCCAGGAAGGAGACTGAGAGGTAAATTATCTTAAATCCCCTCTCTGGGGAGTTTCACAGCCATGTACTTTCATAACAAAATATTATCACAAACTTTTCTTATCTCCCATTTGTTCCCCTAAAAACTCATTTATCTTTCCAAAAGAAACCCATTTGTTCTTCCTATTATAGAAGCCCTTCCTCCCCACTCCCTTCCCCTTCTAAGTTAGGTATATAAACTACTAGCTTTAGCCATTTAGCAAGCCACTTCTTTTGTGCACTCCCATAAGCATATGAATAAACTTTGTTTTTTCTCTTTGTTTTGTCAATTTAATTCACAGCCCCTAAACAATGAACTTAAGTGGGCAGAAGAAAAGGTTTTTCTCCACACACAGCCTATGGACAGGCCCACAAGGCAAGCAAGGGAGACTTCAGGTCCACAGTCAGCAGGGAATTGAGGCCTGCCATAAACCACAGGAGTGAGCTTGGAAGAACTTTGAGATGACAGCAGCCCTGGCCAACAGCTTGACAGCAACCTCATGAGAGACACTGAGCCAGAACCACCCAACTAAACTGCTCCCACAAACTATGAGATAATAAATGTTTGCTGTTTTAAACTCTTAATTTTGAAGTAATTTGTTATGTAGCAATAGACAACTAATACAACACATGACAATGAAGATAATGAAGAGAAGGAGGGAAGAGCATCAGCAGATGAACTAGGCTAATCAATTTCTGGCCAAGAAGAAACAAATGGAGTAATGCTGAAAAGCACTGCAGAGGCAGCAATATCCACAAACGGAGCTGCCTGCTGTGCAAAAACCCAAAGAAGATCCAGATCCAGAAACGTCAACCACAAAGGATGACTAGACTGACATATGGACTGAAAAAGAGGGATTAGTTATTTTTAGCAAATGTAAAACAATTAAATCCCCACAAGTCACGGACAAGACATGCAGGTTACCCCCCACGCCAAGGGGAAAAAAAAAAAAAAATCAGAGGGCTCTTCTCTAAAGAAACTGGGGAGAGAGGTAAAGCAACTAAGCAACTATATGGGCAATGGTGCCTGGAAGCAAAGACCTCTCTAGACAGTAGGACTGAAGGGTCCTCCAGCACAACTGCTCACCATAAAGCAAAGGTCACAAGTTGGCAAGCCCAGCCCACGTTCACAGAGCTTCCAAGCAGCTTTTCTGCCTCATTTTTAAATGCAAATAGCCAACCAAGGATCACCATACATTTGAGAAAAACCAGAAACATGAAGAAGAAAGACGACTCAAGAAAGCGAAAGCAACTCCAATTAGTATTCTCATAAAGGATTCAAAAAGCATTTATGTCCATAAATCAAGAACAAGTTGTCATGAAAAGGTACAAGCAGAGAGTAAGAATTATGTACTCTTGAAAACTAGAAGCATAATTACCAGGAAAAGTAACTCATTAGAAAGATAAAAAGAAAATGAGAAAACCTCCCAGAAAGCTGAAAAAGAAATGAGGAGATGAAAAGTGTGAGAGAAAAGATTAGAGATGAAAAAGAATCTAGAATCTAGGAGGTATAACAACCAATAGTAGTTATAGAAAGGGAAAATAAAAAGCAGAGGAAAGAAAGTACCAGCAATAAGATAAAATTTCCCTGAATGGAAGAACTAAGGTTTTCAGCTTCAAAGAGATCACCAAGTGCCCAGCATAATGAATGGAAGGCAGGAAGGGAACCCACATAATTAGACATCCACAAGGAAATTTCAGGCCAAGAATAAAGAGAAAATTCTAAAAATTTCTGCAGGGGCAGGCCACTTACAAAGAACTAGAATCAGAATAATATTGGACCTTTTATCAGTAGCAGAGGTTAACAGAAGATACTGGCATAAGGTTTTTAATATTGAGAGAAAATCATTTTTCATCTAAAATTTCATACACAGCCAAACGACTAAATAGAGAGCCAGAGCAAAAGCATTTTCATACACCTAAGCATGCATATGGATTACTTTTCACACATACTTTCTTAGGAAGTGATTTAAGGAGGCAGCCCTGCAAAGTGAGAGTAGAAACAAAGGAAGGAAGGGGAAGGAGTGGAGGAGAGAAAAACACGGAATACAGAAAACTACATCCAACCAGGATAAAAGTTGGGAACAGAGGTTTATACAGATGCTAGAAATCACAGAAGGCTCTAAAAAAGAAAAGTCTTTGGGATAACAAAAAAATAACTGAAATAAGAAATGAAATGACAAACTCTGAAAAAAACTTGATTAGAGGGTAAAAGCAATCAGTAGAGTAAAAAAAGAACCTACTTAAATTCAACAATAGGAACATTCTACTTTAAGCAGCAGAAGAGTGATGACTTTGAACTCTGGACAAGTTAGCTGTCTTCTGGCGCTCAGCTCCATCCCTGCATTTTTGTGCTCTCAGTGTATCTTGGTTTGAGAAGCAACCAAACTACACTTCCCAGAGTGCCTTGCCAGCTCCCTGGAAGGAAAAAAGGAGGAAGGGAGACATCTATTGATTTGCTCCTGGCAGCATCTCAGGTGGCACTGAAGGCAGCAGCCACAGGATTCTGGGCTTCTTGGTGGAGACCCCTCAGTGAGTGCTGCTCTGCGGCCACAGTGAGTGCTCTCCAACAGCAGCAGCCAGAGCAGCAGCATTCCCTCCAGCACATCAGCAGATCAGCAGTAAGTGCAAAGCAGGCTTCAACCAGAGGCAGGAACAGCTCGATAATCTCACAGTGACAGTCTTGTTTCTCCATCCTTCCAATGCCTTGGTAACCAAGTCTATGCATTAAATCCCTGTATGTTTGAAGTATTAGTGATTCCTCTTCTCAAGCTATAAACAAGGAAATGCACTAAACAATAGTTCCAGTAAAAAAAATTTCAAGCATTTTTACCATTCCAATTCAACCAGAGACTTAAAAAAAAATTTTTTTTAACTACGTTTACCAAACAGCATGTAAATGACAACATTCAAGTTAGAGCTCACAGAACCAAGGCAGATGAAGACAGGCAACTCTGAAGTCCTCATCTTACAAGATGAAGAGTCAAGAAGCACTATGCGGGGGTTATCAGAACAAGGGAAGGGGGCTTAATGCACAGGTGTGGTCACTGAGAACAGCAGCAGCATAACTATGGCGAGAACCCAGAAGGAAGGAAGGATGCGCACAAAGATTTTAGTGAGCTACATCCTCAGCGACCATCAAAAGGTGACTCACAGACAGAGAGAGAAACATACGATTTACAGATCCAGGGATCACCACAGAATAAGCAAAAAACAGAAATGGCTGAAAGTGGTTGCCTTCAGGGAGCAGGACTGAGAGAGAGAAGGAAGGATGGGGAAGGGTTCTAGCGCTCTCTACTATAAGCTTTCCAGGATTATCTGTTTAACCATAAATAAGTACTACATTAACAAAGAAATAACTTTATTGTTTGTCATCTAACAGAAAAATGTTGAATGAAATGGAAAAATATTTAAGATGTATTAAGTAAAAATAGTAGATTACTAAATATAAATTATAGACACTAAACAGTTTATGTAGAAAACACATCTCACCTAACAGAAACTCCATTACAGCAAGGACCACTGTAATAAGTTTCCAGCACCTAGAAGGGTACTTGGCACATAATGTACACTAAAAAATACTGCAGTATAAATACATTTTCATTTAACTAAACAAAATAATATATAGAGAGAGAAAGGTCTAAAAGCATACACACCAAAACGTAAGCAGCAACCATCTCTAACTGGTGAGATTATAGATGCTTTTTCATTTTTGTTCTTTTCCTTATCTTCATTTTCTAAATTTTCTACAATGAATCAAATTACTTTTATAAGGGGGAAAAACAGTATTAAAAACATTATTATTTTTTCGTTATTATAAGACCAGAATCAAACACACACAAAAAAAGACATTTGTACTGAAATTTACATCAAGCCCATGTTAGAAAAAGTCATGATTTATATAATGTTATAAACCAATGTTACAATAAAAATAAAATAAAATAAAAAGTCACAACTACTAATAATGGAAAAAGTTTAGTAAAGTAAAGACATATTCACAGATCTTGACCTAGCTAAGAGGATATGAAAAGCTTTCAGGATAATGGAAAACTGTAAAATTATTATTCATTGCACGAATCCGGTAATTAGTTCCAATACTGGTAAACAAATCTCTTGAATCTACCAGTCCTATAGATAAGAAGTCTCTCTTGGCTATTTTAATTAGTTACTTTTGGATTAAGTAGCTCTGTTCACAATGAGAATATAGACTGTCTTCATCAGATTTCAAAGTGTAAAATCAAATGATATATTCATTTGCACTAATTACCATGAATGCAACAGGTTATGCTTTTTAGAACTTCATAGCCACACAAATTAAATATGTAAAATACAGTATCCTTTTAAGTAGTCTTCCATCAGAGAGTAATGCCACATCCATTGCTCAGATTTGCCTTGATCCTGAGTAAAATTTAGAAGCTACTTTAAAAGGTTCGGGCAGTGCCATATATCAAAGGGGTAGAAAGATGTGAAACCATTTTGAATTTCACAAAACAATGTCTTCATAAGAAGAAAAGATCAAAAGAAATATTGCAAAGGTTTGTTTTATTTTACATTTGTCCCTGACATGGCTGATTACTTTCAATTTTCTTTTGTATAAAGCACGCATTCTTAAAAAATCAATTATAATTCTTTCAGTTTTTCACTGATTCAAAAGAGGAACAGATTTTTTTTCCCTTTTTTACCCAACCTAGTACTTGCCATTTCTATAATCACACATAATGAATTAGAGCATGTGAGTAAATAACCAGTTCTTAAAGTATCATGGAATTGTGAAAAAATAAGTATAAAAATCACTTAACATCTCATCCAACAGATAGCTCCACAGCCAAGAGAGAGGAGGGGCAAATGTCCTTCAGTCTGGTCAGCAGCGCTATTCAAATACTAAATAGCAAATGTGTTCGTATCTCTTATTTATTCCACTATCAAAATTAAAAACCCACCTAGGATATTTGATATTATACTCCTAAAATCGGAATGAGCCCTCATACTCATATGGAATATCAAGTAACGCTCCTCAGTAGTTCTTTGGCACCTCTCCGTATTTACTCTGCCTTGTACTATACGTAGTTTTACTACATCTCTAACTACATCTTAAAGCTGCTTCAGGGTGGGAGTTGTATTTTGTTTTCCTACAGTGTCTTGTATCGTCTTTGAGACCTTCTAAAACCTACAGTAGCTTAACAGCTACCTAGTAAAACAACAAATACTATTTCTGCAAAGAGGCTCATTCTCTCATTAAGTGAAAGGTACAAGCTATATCAATTACCATCACAAATTGATTTGAGGAAAAGTAATAAAGTTTTTCTAAAGTTTATTCAAAATAGAACAGCATATATCATATCCCATTTACATGGAGGGTCAGGCAGTGAGGACAAACAAGAGGAGGCAGGAAGACGGAGGCATAATGTCTAGAGCAACCAAACAGCCAACTCTTAATGTTGATTATCCCAGGGAGAGGGACAAACGTTCTCACAGGGAGAACTTTTAATCTCCCTAGATAATGTTTTATAGGGAAGACATTATCAAAATAAATATATGTTAACACCTATAAGAATAAAAGTAAAAATAAACAAAGAGATACTAAAAAAAATTAACAAAGACATCATCTGGCAATATAGGAAAAAAGAAATACATTTAGTGAACAAAACGGGGATAGAAGGGAACTACCTCAACATAATAAAGGCCATATATGACAAACCCACAGCCAACATCATTCTCAATGGGCAAAAACTGAGCGCCATCCCCCTGAGAACAGGAACAAGACAAGGATGCCCTCTATCACCACTCTTATTTAACATAGTTCTGGAGGTCCTGGCCAGAGCAATCAGGCAAGAGAAAGGAATAAAAGGAATCCAAATGGGGGGGAAGAAGTGAAACTCTCTCTGTTTGCAGACGACATGATCTTATATATAGAAAACCCCAAAGAATCCACTGGAAAACTTTTAGAAGTAATCAACAACTACAGCAAAGTTGCAGGGTATAAAATCAATTTACATAAATCAGTAGCATTTCTATACTCTAATAATGAACTAAGAAAAAGAACTCAAGAACACAATACCATTCACAATCGCAACAAAAAGAATAAAATACCTCGGGGTAAATTTAACTAAGGAAGTGAAGGACCTATATAATGAAAATTACAAGGCTTTTCTGAAAGAATTGGATGACGACATAAGGAGATGGAAAGACATTCCATGTACATGGATTGGAAGAATAAACATAGTTAAAACGTCCATTCTACCTAAAGCAGTCTACAGATTCAATGCCATCCCAATCAGAATCCCAATGACATTCTTTACAGAATTAGAACAAAGAATCCTAAAATTCATATGGGGCAAGAAAAGACCCTGAATTGCTAAAGCAATCCTGAGAAAAAAGAACAAAACGGGAGGCATCACAATCCCTGACTTCAAAACATACTACAAAGCTACAGTAATCAAAACAGCATGGTACTGGTACAAAAACAGGTGCACAGATCAATGGAACAGAATTGAAAGCCCAGAAATAAAACCACACATCTATGGACAGCTTATCTTTGACAAAGGAGCTGAGGGCATACAATGGAGAAAAGAAAGTCTTTTCAACAAATGGTGCTGGGAAAACTGGAAAGCCACATGTAAAAGAATGAAAATTGACCATTCTTTTTCACCATTCACCAAAATAAACTCAAAATGGATCAAAGACCTAAAGGGGAGACCTGAAACCATAAGGCTTCTGGAAGAAAACGTAGGCAGTACACTCTTTGACATCAGTATTAAAAGGATCTTTTCGAACACCATGCCTTCTCAGAGAAGGGAAACAATAGAAAGAATAAACAAATGGGACTTCATCAGATTAAAGAGCTTCTTCAAGGCAAATGAAAACAGGATTGAAACAAAAAAACAACCCACTAACTGGGAAAAAATATTTGCAAGTCATATATCTGACAAAGGCTTAATATCCTTAATATATAAAGAACTCTCGCAACTCAACCACAAAACATCAAACAACCCAATCAAAAAATGGGCTGGAGACATGAACAGACATTTCTCCAAAGAAGATATACTGATGGCCAATAGGCACATGAAAAGATGCTCATCATCGCTGATCATCAGGGAAATGCAAATCAAAACTACACTAAGATATCACCTTACACCCGTTAGAATGACAAAAATATCTAAAACTAATAGCAACAAATGTTGGAGAGGTTGCAGAGAAAAATGAACCCTCATACACTGCTGGTGGGAATGCAAACTGGTGCAGCCACTATGGAAAACAGTATGGAGATTCCTCAAAAAACTAAAAATAGAACTACCATACGATCCAGCCATCTCACTACTGGGTATTTATCCAAAGAGCCTGAAGTCAGCAATCCCAAAAGTCCTGTGCACCCCAATGTTTATTGCAGCACTGTTTACAATAGCCAAGACGTGGAAGCAACCTAAGTGCCCATCAACAGACGAATGGATAAAGAAGATGTGGTACATATATACAATGGAATACTACTCAGCTGCAAAACAGAACAAAATCATTCCATTTGCAATAACATGGATGGACCTTGAGAGAATTTTGTTAAGTGAAATAAGCCAGCGAGAGAAAGATAATCTGTGTATGACTCCACTCATATGAGGAATTTAAAACTATGGACCAAGAACAGTTTAGTGGATACCAGGGGAAAGGTGGAGTGGGGGGTGGGCACAAAGGGTGAAGTGGTGCACCTACAACATGACTGGCAAACATTAATGTACAATTGAAATTTCACAAGATTGTAACCTATCAATAACTCAATAAAAAAACAAAACAGCATGGTACTGGTACAAAAACAGGTGCACAGATCAATGGAACAGAATTGAAAGCCCAGAAATAAAACCACACATCTATGGACAGCTAATCTTCGACAAAGGAGCTGAGGGCATACAATGGAAAAAAGAAAGTCTTTTCAACAAATGGTGCTGGGAGAACTGGAAAGCCACATGTAAAAGAATGAAAATTGACCATTCTTTTTCACCATTCACCAAAATAAACTCAAAATGGATCAAAGACCTAAAGGGGAGACCTGAAACCATAAGGCTTCTAGAAGAAAATGTAGGCAGTACAGTCTTTGACGTCAGTATTAAAAGGATCTTCGGACACCAGATCTTCTCAGACAAGGGAAACAATAGAAAGAATAAACAAATGGGGCTTCATCAGACTAAAGAGCTTCTTCAAGGCAAGGGAAAACAGGATTGAAACAAAAAAACAACCCACTAACTGGGAAAAAATACTTGCAAGCAATACATCGGACAAAGGCTTAATATCCATAATATATAAAGAACTCACACAACTCAACAACAAAAAATTAAACAACCCAATCAAAAAATGGGCAGGAGACATGAACAGACATTTCTCCAAAGAAGATATACAGATGGCCAACAGGCACATGAAAAGATGTTCATCATCGCTGATCATCAGGGAAATGCAAATCAAAACTACACTAAGATATCACCTTACACCCATTAGAATGACAAAAATAACTAAAACAAATAGTAGCAAAAGTTGGAGAGGTTGTGGAGAAAAAGGAACCCTCATACACTGCTGGTGGGAATGCAAACTGGTGCAGCCACTACAGAAAACAGTATGGAGATTCCTCAAAAAATTAAAAGTAGAACTACCATATGATCCAGCTATTCCACTACTGGGTATCTATCCAGAGAGCTTGAAGTCAGCAATTCCAAAAGTCCTATGCACCCCACTGTTTATTGCAGCATTATTTACAATCGCCAAGATGTGGAAGCAACCTAAGTGCCCATCAACAGATGATTGGATAAAGAAGATGTGGTATATATATACAATGGAACACTACTCAGCCGTAAAAAAGAACAAAATCATCCCATTTGCAACAACATGGATGGCCCTTGAGAGAATTATGTTAAGTGAAATAAGCCAGATAGAAAAGGACAGGGGCCGGCTCCATGGCTGAGTGGTTAAGTTCGCGCGCTCCGCTGCAGCAGCCCAGGGTTCGGATCCTGGGCACGGACATGGCACCGCTCGTCAGGCCACGTTGAGGCGGCATCCCACATCCCACAACTAGAAGGATCTGCAACTAAGATATACAACTGTGTACAGGGGGGTTTGGGGAGATGAAGCAGAAAAAGAAAAAAAAAAAAAAAAAGAAGATTGGCAACAGTTGTTAGCCCAGGTGCCAATCTAAAAAAAAAAAAGAAAAGAAAAGGACAATCTCTGTATGACTCCACTCATATGAGGAATTTAAACCTGTGGACAAAGAGAACAGATTAGTGGCTACCAGGGGAAAGGGAGGGTGGGGGGTGGGCACAAAGGGTGAAGGGTTGCACCTACAACATGACCGACAGACAGTAATATACAACTGAAATTTCACAAGATTGTAACCTATCATTAACTCAATAAAAAATTTAAGGAAAAAAAAAGAAAGTGCAAAAATAAAAAAAGAAATACATTTAGGAGCTGGCCCAGTGGCATAGTGGTTGAGTTCATGTGCTCCACTTCAGCAGCCCAGGTTTCGCAGGTTCAGATCCCAGGCATACACCTACACACAGCTGATCAAGCCATGCTGCGGCAGCATCCCACATACAAAATAGAGGAAGACTGGCATAGATGTTAGCTCAGGGCTAATCTTCCTCCAGCAAAAAACGGAAGACTGACAACAGATATTAGCTCAAGACCAATCTTCAGAGAGAGAGAGAGAGAGAGACACACACACATTTATAATTTAGTACATTGGTAAAGATCCTAGGCTCTGGAGCCAGACCACCACAGTCAAATCCCAGTCCTGTTACTTACAGAAATGTGTGGGCTTGGAAAACTTACGTAGCTTTATGTGCCTCATTTTCCTAATTCATAAAATGGAGATAGTAATAGTACCTACATCTCACCGAGTTGTGCGCATTAAGTAAGACATTCTGTGTCAAGTACTCAGAACAATGTCTAGTAAATCTAAGTGCTCAACAAGTGTTAGCTGTTAAAATATAATTGCTGCTGCAGCCAAAATACATAATAGACTTGTGCAACCACACTGATGTTCAAAAAAATGCTAATTAAAGCAATAACAAAATTTCATTTTCCAATCATCAACTTGGCTACATTATTATTTATACTAAATAAAACTACTCAAAATTGCCAAGGATGCAGTGAAATGGGTTCTTTTAGGCAATGGTGTTTAGGGTGTATCACACAACCTTTGGCAAGGTGTATCAAGGACTTTAGCAGTTTCCATATTCTTCATCTAAGTAATACTATTTTTATCATAATCTACACAAAGATGGTATAAGGAGATCATTACAGCCATTTATAACAACAGAAAAGCTGGAAACAGTCTAAATGCCTCAACAATAGAGAGTAAACAATTTTATCTTGGAGGTAATTAATTTTTTTAAAAGCATGTTCTAAAAATGGAAAATTTTTAGAAGACATTAAGATAAAAAACAATACAAAAATAATCATATTATATAGTTTAGTTCTAATTACCTGCTAAGTCTAGCACAATCTCTGGCATATGGTAGATGTTCAAGAAATGTTTGATGACCGTATGAATAAACAAAGATAAAGAGACAAATTCAATCTCTTTATCCTAGATTATCTCCTTCTCATATATTTGGGTCCTGCAGCCAAGCTCTATTTAAAAAGATACATATTTAGAAAGTTAAAAAAAAGAGAATTTTCCTTTAATATTCCAAAGCTCCGGATGTTTGCTACCCCTAGAATATGGGCAACTGCAAATTCTAATTTAGGGTAGCACCTATGTTTGCAATGGAAATTTTACCTGTATCTGTTCAGCTCTAAGAATTCTCTAGCCAAATTTGGTAATAGGTAATGAATTCAAATGATTTTTATTTTTAAGTACCATTTCAGAGACAGTATCTCTATTAATTAGTAGGAACTCTCATACTTAGGATTTAATTAAAGAAACTAATATTTAAAAGACCTTTTTATCCTTTAGTAAATCCTAAAGATGTGACTAGCTGATATCTATTTCAAAAGTTTGGTTTTAAAATATTAGATTGTTTTTCTCCTATACCTACTTTGATTCCTGTACAATAACTACACCACACCCTAAGGGAACTGTGAATGAACGCTAGAAAACCAAACGCTGGTTTCCGTATAAAAATAGTTTTCCAAGGAGTCTTTAGCTATGACAACAACAACTAACATCTATTAAACACTGTACTAAGCATTTTATATGGATCTCCTTTAATCAGTTAATGAACAAATTCTCAGCCATGTCCTTAACTCAATGGCTGGCTAAACATTACTCTGGTTTAGGTAACTGATTTCTAAACTGTGTTCCACAGGGCAGGAAGGGCAGTAGTTCCCATACCTGGCTAGAAATCAGAAATCAACTAGGGTGCTTTTTCAAAAATGCACATTCTCAGAGCCAACCAAGGTCTACTGAATTTGATCTCTGAATATTTTTATAAATGCTTCCTATCATGGTAATATAATCATGATGGTAACATAGCCCAAACACTCAATGGTGTTTGGGAATTGCTGCCCCAAAAAGTTCCATGACCACCTTCCACCACCCAGAATGCGACCCCACACACTCTCTCAAAATGTGCAACAACCAGAGCACCACTTTCACCTATTTTAAATGGAGGGGCTCCAAGCAAGATTTGGGCCTGGAGAAGGAATAAAATGAGTTCTGCTACTTTCTTTTTCAACCATTTTACCACCAGGTATCATCAACTATAGTTTCAGATCACTCCACACTGTTTCTTTTTTTTTTTAAGATTGGCGCCTGCTCTAACATCTGTTGCCAATCTTTTTTTTTTTCCCCTTCTTCTCCCCAAAGCCCCCGGTACAGTTGTACATTCTAGTTGTCAGTGCCTCTGCTTGTGGCATGCGGACTCCGCCTCAGCATGGCCTGATGAGCAGTGCCAATCTGCACACAGGATCTGAACCAGCAAACCCCCAGGGCACCGAAGCAGAGCGAGAACTTAACCACTCGGCCAGGGGGCCTGCCCCCACAGTGTTTCTGATTGACCTAATCACTTTGTGATTCACTCTCCCTCCTCCATGATAAAAAAGAAACATTATGTGTCCCTTCCAGTTTCAAGAAAACTGGCCTGGATCTCTCACAGTGGTTCTAATGAAGCTACTGTGAAAAACAGAGTTGGAGTCTTTGAATGACATAATCTGGTCTAAGGGTTTCTGGTTCTTACCAGAGCTATGATGCTAAACATTTAGTAAGTCCCAAAATTAGTCAACTACAGAATGAGGAAAAACTACCATAAACCAAATTTTAAAAGTTCAAATATGAGAATACAGAACAATGAAGGAACAAAGCTGGAGAACAGACGAGCAGAGCTGCACTGCTGATTTTGCCGCAGTCTACTTGGAGAATGGAAGCAAGTATCTTATTTTCCGGATTCCGGCCCTTGAGACCCTCCACAAAAACTCTAAGTCTCCCCAGGACAGTTCAAAATTTTAAATCTTTTCCAGGCATAGCTTTATTTACTAGTGAGTTTCTAAATATTAGATACGATGTTATGTCTATAATTAATACTTACTAGTAAATAAGATAGGTGATAAATTCTTATTAATACCAATGTTCAGTCAAAGTTCTTATGTTATACATCATATGGACGATTTGCTTGGCAGTCAAAAGAAAAATAGAGCTAAACAGAAATTTATATTTGCTCTGATCTCTTCCCTCAAGTGGAACTGGAAACAGCTAAATGAACAAATCTAAACTAAAGGAGTATACACGTCAACTTAATTGATCATAATTTGATTTATTCATTCTGTTCCTAAATAGCATAACATAGTTTGGTTTTCGTTTGCAGTTCACTGAAAATTATTCCACAGACATTTAAAACCTCTTTAACATTCCTCTCAGTATGTGAGACTTCTCTAGTCTAGCATCTCATTACCTTACCCTCCCTATTCCTGTCTGAACATTCAGCTCCAGTCACCAGAATAAACATCTGCTACAAACACTATTAATGAGATACAGATCAAGGGATCCAGCAAGCTACTAACTACCTGAAGTAATTACACTGTTCTGCCTAAAAAGCGTTACAGCAGCAAATAAAGAAGCTGCCTGAACATATTATAGTTTATCCATACAACAGCTATTTCTACAAGTCACTAAGTACATTTGTCAAGACATATATAGCACGACCATACATCGAGCACTCTATTATAACAAAGGCATGAGACAAGATTTTTATGGGAAAAAGGCTTAATTTACCTTTCAAATTTATACATTTAGTGAATTACTTACATAAAAAATCTTGTCAAAGTACTTAGCAATAACTTACAATTAACAGGAAGAAAAACGTACTTCAACTTCTATAATTTACTGAAGCAAATTTTAAAACAAAAATATCTTCACATTAAACTTATGTTTTCCTATCTTAAGCTCATTTTTACCCTTTCTTATAAAGAAAGGAAAGAACATTTGAGATGTAAATTTAGTCTTTTAAAAAGAATGTACTCAATCATGGATCGGCCATGGGCCAATTGACCCAAGGGCCAAATCTGGCCTGCCACCTTTTTCTGTAAAACTTAAAGCTGCGAATTCTGTCTAAGAACTCCTGATCCATTCAGCACCTGACATAGAGCCCTGGAGGTAACAAGTTTTCAATACAATTTCCGAATGAATGAAAGAAGGGGAGTCCCACACCAGAGTTCAGGAAGAAAGAATCTGTCTACAACTTCCTCCAAGAAGCATTATACAAATATATCTCATTTACTTAAATAGATGTGTTATAAAAAGCTGACTATAAATTACATTTCCATAAACGCCTGGCTTTTTTCTTAATTCCTGCCATAATTTTCCTTGTAAGTCAAGTCCCATATTTACCTTGTATATTCAATTTTTGTTAAAGCAGGTTATGCTTGCATATGTGTGCTTAGTACTTCTACACGTCTAACACAGGTATATGCATCTATAAATCAGTAGCTATCTTTCATTAAGTGTCTACTGAATGCTAATTCCTTTAAATTAATTACTTCATTTAATCCTTTTACAACACCACAATGAGGATAACAGATCATCCCTAGCTTACATAAATCTAAACAAAAGTAGTTATTTCTTAGGTCTGTCTAGCTTTAAATTCTGCCCTAGTATATCATTTTCCTTGAAACATGCTTTTTTTTTTTTTTTGCTAAATGGTTTACATTTCTGTTTGGAAATTAAATGTGACATAGAGTTGTGATTTTTTTAAGGCTCAAAAATTTCACAACCACCATAAGCATTTCATCTTTCACGTGAAGACATTAGCAGCTTCTTCACTGACTAATTCGTTCGATAAATACCTGAGTGTCTACCATGTGCCAGGCACTATTCTAGGCACCAGGGACACAGTGGTTAAAAAGACAGACGTTCCAGCCCTCTCGGAGCTTGCTTTCATTATATTTACCAGTTCATTTCAAGGCTTTTGCTTGTCTATTACAAATTATGCTCATGATCTTACATTTTTCCTATGTCAAATATAGTCTGTGTATTATCTCTTACTTTACTTGCACTACAATAGTGGCACAAAAAAATAATAATTTGGCTTTTACCTAACAATTCAGAAACAGGTGAAATTAAATTTATACTATTTAATCTCTAAATTAGAAAAAGGAACTAAAATAAATTGTTAAATTAATTCTAAAATTTGTACATAGTTGCAAATATTCACCACTTTCACATGGATGTTGAATTAATTTTGAAGACTGATCGTTTCTTTTTATTGCATTACAAATTCTGCTAATAAACTAACTACACAGAGAAATTCTATTATAAAAGTTCTAATTATCTTTTCCCAGAATATGCTACAGAATCTATGAAAAAGCAGTATTTCACAATTAGAAGACAGTTCAATTCCAACTGTATCTGCAGTACCCTCATATCACTTCTCCTGATATTGCATTTACACCCAAGTAGGACTCTCCTCTCCTCTGCATTTCCACTACAACCAAAACAGATTATCTAGATTTTACCCTTGGAATCCTCCCACAGGTCAAGCTACATGTAGTTCCCTGAATATATTACACTTTGTTTATGCTATTTGATTAAGTACTGTATTCTTTCATTTAATCACTTACTTTATTAGTCCCTTCCACAGTAACTTACTTATTCATTCACTCAGTCATTTATTCAATTACTTATTGCATATCTTTGTTGCAAGCAGCGACTGCAGTCCATTCTTGAAAGGAGAAAAGAGAAAAACAGTAGCTATCTTTTTACTGAGCATCTAATGTATGCTAAGCAGTATATTAACTGCTTTAATTACCTCATTTAATCCTTTTACAACTTTATAAGAGTAATAGCCTTTCCCTATGTTATATAAATGTTCTAGATATATAACAAAAGGGAAAGACACCCAATTCATTGTTAACAGGCTAACACAATCTTCACATCAAAACCACACAAGGATAGTACAAAAAGATACAGACCAATCTCACTTATAAACATAAATGCAAAACACCATCAAATTGAATCTAATAGCATACTGGAAAAGAGGTAGTTCAATTTCAGAAAAGCAATCAGTGTAATAACTTATACAAAGTGAACTAATAGATTAAAGATGAAAACTCACGTGACTTATCTCAATAAATGCTAAAAATGCATTTGATACAACTTAATGTTGATAAAAATTCTTAGCAAACCAGGAACAGATAGTAATTTTCTTAACTAGATAAAGGCTATATAGTAAAACCTACAGTAAATATCATTCTTAATACTAAAACTGAGAACCATTTCCACTGAAGTTAGACACATGACAAGAATAGCCAAGATCATATAATTCCACATTGTCCAGATATCCTAAGTAATACCATAACACACACCCAAGTACTAATTATAAGACTGAATGAAAATAGAAAAATATTTTCAGATGATATTATCTACAGAGCAAACTCAAAAGAATCTATATTCACACTATTAGAACTTAGTGGGTTAGTGAACAAGAGGGTTCAGCAAGATTGCTCGTACAATACCAACACGCACAAATGATAAGTGTCCTCACACGAGTGATGAAGCCATTTGCCATGCATGAGATGGTACTTCTGAATTCAAAGCAAGGAAGCTCCTTTTGACTTCATTAGATATTAGATGTTTTCATTTTAATCTCCAAGAAACAATTTCCAAGTTTATTATATGACTTCAAGGCCACACGCAGTCAGTTAATTACAATATCAAAATATAGGTTCTTTTTTAAAATTTTAACAAAAGACATGCCAGATCTCTACACTGAAAGCTACACAACATTGCTGAGAGACATTACAGATGATTTAAATAAATGGAGGGGTGCACCATGTTCACGGGTTAGAACATTCTTTACCGTCAAATGACCATTCTCTCCCAAACTGATGTCCAGATTCAATGCAAATCAAATCAAAATTCTAGCGGTCTTTTTCAGAGAAACTAAAAAATGGATTCTCACATTTAGAGAGACAAGCAAACTGAGAACAACCAAAGCAGCTATTAAAAAGAAGAACAAAGCTGGAAGGTTTATACTACCTGATTTCCAGACTCATAAAGCTAAAGAAATCAAGACATTGTGGTAAGGACACACATACAGATCAATGTAACAGATTAGAGGAACCAGAACGACAGATTTATGGTAAATTGATTTACAACACAATTGCCAAGGCAATTAAAGGAGAAAGGATGGCCTTTTCTAATAGAAGATACTGGAACAGCTGGTTTTCATTGGGGAAAAAAAATGAACATTGACCCTTACCTAACACAAACACAAAAATTAACTCAAAATGGATCATAGCCCCAATGTATAAAACCTCAAGAAAAAAATATGAGAAAATCTTTGTAACCTTGGAAAAAGTAAATATTTCTTAGAACATAAAAAGTATGAGCCATAAAAGAAAAAATTTAAATGAAAACACGTCCACACAAAGACTTGCACACAAATGTTCACAGCAACTTTATTTAAAAATGGTCAAATACTGTAAACATCTCAAATATCTATCAATAGGCAAATGGATAAATAAAATATAGCACATCCATATAGAGTAATACTACTCAGCAATAAAAAGGAACAAATTACTACCAATTAATATGCGCAATAACACAGATGAACCTAAAAATCATTATGCTGAGAGAATAAAGTCAGACACAAAAAAAAGAGACACACTGTATGATTCCATGTATACAAAACTCTAACTATACAATGTAAACTAATCTATAATGACAAAAAGTGAATTACTAGTTGAGTAGAGCCAGGGGCAGCAAAAGGGATGGACTGTAAAAAGATAGGAGAAAACTTTCAAGATAACGGAAATGTTCTGTATCTTGATTATGGCAGCGCTTTCATGGATATATACACCTGTCAAAACTCAATGAACTATACACTGTACATAAATTATAACTCAATTAAGCTGACTAAAAATAAATAAATAAAGTAATAATGTTGCAAGCCATGTGGGAAAAGTACACATCTGCTTTTAGAACAATGAATTGGTTCAGTTTCTCTAATAATGAAGCAATAAATAACAAAAGCCCTACTTTGACGCAGTAATTTCCCTATGGAGGGGGTCCATTTAAAACCCTGTTTGAAATGCCTAAAGTGGTTTCTCACTGTAAGTATTAGTTGGACACTAGAACAACTATCAAACAAAGATCTTATATAAATAATTTTGAAAGAAGCTACATGTTTCAATAAGTTTTCTTTTAAATGCTACAAGTAGAATTTTTAAGAACAATTTGGAGAATAACAAAATGGAAGTATCCCAACTCAAACCTCCAGGAAAAATATGAAGAGTGTACAAGATTACAGAAAGTCACTCAGAAACACAACAGAAAACTTTTATTTCACAATTTGAGCCAAAGAGCTTCCCTTCTGTAAGAACAATAACTACAAGAACAAAATTACTAAATACAAGGCACCATTGAAAACTATCTTGCATAGAGACAGGCACCTTGCTCCTCACCCTTTTTACTTATTCTCCACTCAAAGAGGTAGGTAATAAACCATCTGTTAAGACACTGTCACCTATCTCTTAAAAATATATGTCTCAATGACAACTTAACTTCTGCTAACCCTTACTACCAATTTAATAGACAGATTCTGAACTTATTCTAATAAAAAAGGTTAAATACAATTTTAACATTCTGAAAATAAGCAGTGAGGCTAACTTTTATTTATCCTTCAAAAACACATATCCACGGGGTGGACAGCATGGAAGGGGCAAACCATCCAAATTACCTATATGTGAATCTGTAACTGCATCCCATCTTTGTAGATTCATCCTTATAGGATGAACACTCCTGGAAGCACACAAAGTAAACTTCACTTTTTCATTTTATCTCTCTATAATGTATGAATTTTTTTAACATGTATTAATATTTAGTTTTTAAAACTAGTTCAGGGGCCAGCCCTGTGGCCAAGCAGTTAAGTTTGCACACTCCACTTTGGCGGCCCAGGTTTTCACCAGTTTGGATTCTGTGCGTGGACATGGCACCGCTCATCAGGCCATGCTGAGGCGGCATCTCACATAGCACAACCAGAGGGACCTGCAGCTAGAATATACAACTATGTACTGGGTGGATTTGGGGAGAAGAAGAAGAAAAACAAAGAAGATGGGCAACAGATGTTAGCTCAGGTGCCAATCTTTGAAAAAAAAAAGCTAGTTCAATTTTGAAGTAAATTCAAAATAATATAAACAAATGAGCATATATATGTAAAACATACTTGTTATTTAACTATTTATATTCACTATATCAAGAATTAATATCAAAAATAATAATACACAACCAAATAATATGTAACCAAGAGAATATGGTCAATACCATAATGATGGTGGTGGTGATCTCTTAACCGATAAAATTACTCTTTATTCTCTTCTTTTTGTTTATGTTATTTTCTGAACTTCATTTACTGAATCTGTCTCACCTATAAAATCCCCACAAAAGCTAGAAAATACTCAGTCGATGGGAAATTATTGTTTCCAACTGAGAAAGACAAATGAAATGAAAGAAAATATTTTGATATATTCCCAAATAATAAAAATCAAATATAATACATTACTAGAAAGCATATCATGTTGAAATAATATCATCACATTCACCTAATATTGCAATCAAGTTGTATGTGCCCCACTCCATGTCTCCATATGCTTCTTTTAAGGCAACCGTAAGTTAAATGTAGATGAAGACAGCATGACACAAAAGTCTAACTGTTACTCTGACATTCAAATAGTGCTCATAAAAACTAAATGCAATCTAAATCATCTTCAAAATAACATTTAAAAACTAAAATATGAAAACAAGATCTTGAAGAGATATTTCCATTCCTATGGTCATTGCAGCATTATTCACAACAGCTAAAATATGGAAACAACCTAGGTGTCCATTAACAGATGAAGAGATAAAGAAGATGTGGCATATATATACACAATGGAATATTATTCAACCACGAGAAAAAAGGAAATCCTGCCATTTGCAACAACACGGATGGACCTTGATGGCATTATGCCAAGTGAAATAAGTCAGATAGAGAAACACAAATACTGTATGATATCACTTATATATAGAATCTAAAAATCTGAACTCATAAAAACAAAGAGTAGAATGGTGGTTACCAGGGGCTAAAGGGTAAGGGAAACGAGATGCTCATCAAAGGGTATAACCTTCCAGTTGTAACACAAATAAGTTCTGGGGATGTAAAGTAAAATACGATGATTATAGTTAATAATACTGTATTATATACTTCAAAGTGGTTACGAGAGTAGATCTTAAATGTTCTCATGACAAAAAAGAGATGGCAATAATGTGACGATACAACTGTTAGCTAACACTACAGCGGTAATCATTTTGGAATATATATGTATATAAAATCAATAAGCTGTACATCTTAAACTTATACAATGTTATACATCAATTATATCTCAATAAAGCTGGAAAAAAACTTAAAATGCATATATACTCCTAATTATTCTAAAACATTGTATTATGAAAAAGTTGACTTCTATATTAATATCTATTGAAATAATTATTTCAACTACTACAACATCGATAAATAGTAAAACCATAAAAAATATGGATTGGAAAAGAGACAAAGTTAAATTTTATTGAGGAAGCATAAAATTTATAATAATAAGTATTAAAAACTGAGGAGGACAAAATTTGAAGCTAAGCTTTGTTTTAAGAATACAACAACCTTAAGACTATATAAAATTACAAAAAGTATTAGGAACAATTGAGAGAAAAACTATTTAAAGGAATAACACAGAATGAATAAGGGAGAGTTGGTAATTTTTAGGTTATAAACTGACAACACATCTGTTAATTTTAGAAGTGCCCAACAGCCATTAAAGTCAAGGCGGTGGGCAGCAGACATACCAAAAAGCACAATATTAGCAGGAGAAAACACTTTCAAACTTAAATTTAGTATCGTTTTATGTCAAACTAACAGAATTCTGAAACCAAAAATTCAGCAGAGAGAAACATAACTGTATTACACAGCTAAGAATCCTGGCAAAACAAAAACTACACAATATATGAAACGTTTATTTTGCTATTCAAGTCAGAAATTCACACTCCCAAGAATGCAAACCTTCTCTAACAACAAAGCAATATTCTTCAAGCATTAGGGTTATTTGTATAACTTTTTTAGAAGTCTAACTTACCGAGTACCATCTGCTTTCCAGCTTACTTTATATGGCTTCTGCTCCAAAAGTTTAATATTTTGCTTGTCCATGGAAACAGGCTGTGCTCCAGGGAATCCAGACCTTAAAGAAGAACATTTTATTACTATTAAGGCTGGTATCCATACAAAGCAATACATCTTAAACCAATCTCACATGAATCACACATTTATCACAATGTTCTCCCTATCATGAGATTAATGTCAATTGGAATAGTATCAGCATTCACAAGAATGCTAACAAAAGGTTATCATTTTCTAGACATTTTAGAATGAAAGGTGACAAGGTTCTAATTGCCACTACTATACTATTACCATTGAGCTAATTTTTTAATATTAATATACATGATCAAAATAGTAAAGCAGGCATGTTTACAAGTCTTTTACTTCAGGAAGAAGATTAAATCTTGCCTTAATTATCTTACATTATTCTAGACCCCATATTCCTCCAACATGACACTGCCAATTTGGCATGACTCTGCAGGATTGGCAAATTTCTGCTTAAAAGATGCCCAGAAGTGACAAAACAGGAGAAATGTAGGTTAAAATTAAAGTACACTGGCAAGGGTTTAGCACAACACTAAAATCAATGTTACTTCATCATCATTTTCATCTTTTAGTTAAAATTATTTCTAGCTGATTGATCTGTATGTACTAGTCAAAAGTTCTTTATAATAGGAATTTTTAACAATTAATAATCCTGTTTCATCATGTTCCAGCTATATTCCAATTTTCTGCCACAGATAGCAATGATCAACAGAAATGACCAAAGACCAAGACCAGGGAGCGAGAGATAAGAGCAATGAACTCTCTCCTGAGTCCTCTCCCATGAAATGTCTGATAACTATCTTCAAGTCACAGTAGGGGGCAGAACATACTTCAAGCTGATTCTCCCAGGTTTCTGATTACAGAAAAACTGTAAAATGAGATACATTCAACTTTCACCTCTGCTCCCTTAAAAAATAAGGCCAATCCAAACTTTAATCAGCAGCAGTAGAATCAAAGCCACAAAACAAATACTAGACAGTGACAAGAATAACTTTCTATTCCTTTAGGAAGATATGTAAGTCATCTAATTTTGACTCAACTGGCTAGCTATTGCACTGCTTGTCTTGAGAAAAATCTGATGAACTCTTGCTTGACATCTTCTTAAGCATTCTATGTAAACATACAAACTTCAAGGAGCAAAGAAGATGTGTCAACGTTTGCAGTAACGGTAAGTGCTGCAGAGTAAGAATAAATTTTTTTTAAAACTTTAAAACGTTTATTACCCTTCCCAGCCACAGAACTGATGACACTTCTGCTGTACCTCTCCTAACTTTGGTTGAGTTGTTACTTGAGTTACACCTTTCACAGTTACACCTTCCAAGAAAATAGCACCCTTAAAATAAAAGGAAAAGGAAAATATTTTATTAGAGTTCAAATCCATTAACAAAGACCAGACTGAAAGATACATTAATTTAGTTTCACAAATCCGAGCAAATATATGAAACAGAAATGGTCCACTCCAGGAGGTTCTATAAACTCCCCTGGGATTGCACACTAGTTTGCCTTAATCCAGCATATGATTTTCAACGTACATATATAGCCCAGTGTCCATATCATCTTGTCAAAGCACTCTATGGGCACTGCTCAGTAAACGGAAAGGTAATAATAACTTATCTACCATTTACTCAGAGCTAAAGAGATAGAGTATCTGGCATTTTACAAACATTTTCTCTAATCCTTATAACAACTCTGCAAGGTAGACTGTATTACATTTATTTCACGAATAAGTAAATGAGGCATAAAGACTGTATGTAATTTATTCAAGTGGTAGAAACAGAATTTGAACCCAGGTTTATAGTAGACCATTCATATGTGATTCTCATTTGAGTAGAGAGAACAGAGTTGTGTCAGTGATGAAGTATTGATTTTAAGGGGATAAACACCCACTATACAAACCTTTGTAAACTAGAAGAGTATAATAGCACACAAAGCAGCTAAGCTGGAGTCATTGGATGTATCAACACAAAAACTAAATGTTACTCATCATTGAATTCTTAATCTAAATTCTTTAACTCAGAACTACATAAAGTGTCTTATTGTATTTCGTAGAAAGTATATTTTTAAAATAGCACATAGAAGTGAAGCAGATGGAGAATTTATATGTCAAATAAATAAAGAACACTCCTGGAAATTTTAAAGACTAAAAAAATAGTCTAGATTCATGCTACAGTTACTTTCAGACCCATACGAAGACTGGAATCAGCCTCAAGAAAAATCTAAAAATCAACTCTGGCTGTTAATGTAATTAGAGAATAAAAAATATGGTCTACAAGCTGTAATGATCAACCTTCTGGCAAAGATTTGGCAACTCAAGCCACTTGGGAAGAAAAAAAAAGAACACAATATTTAGTCCACATAAGTCCCTGTCAAATCTAGAAGAGTCCTGAGTCGACACTAGTCCTAGTTCTTGTTCCTAACTCTGAATCACTTTTTATTCTTTTTTTACATGTCCTCCTACTTTGTCCTCCTTAAATAAGCATACTTAGGGATTTCACGAGCCAAAAGATCAAAGAGTACCATTCCTCTCCTGTTATGCCATCACCGTTTTTTGTTGTTGCCATCACCTCTCTTTATTAGCCAACGAAATTTTTGTTTTAGAATCATTTCTGGTATATTATATTTAAATATAATAACTAGAGAAAGAATACTTTCAAAGGAAAGTTTAGCCAGGTGGGTAAGATTTTTTTAACATATTTAATTACTGAAATACACAGATAACTTCAATATCCTTATAAAATTATATCTTGTATATGTCAATTAAAAAGAGAAAGCACTCAGCAAGTTCAATATTCAGCATCTTTATTATGAAGGTACTAACAGCAAAGGATTTTTTTAGGTTTTACATGAAGAAAGTATCTGGCTTCAATTTGAACATAAATTTCCCAAGCAAAGTTAAGAAATCAATGATAATTTCTGATGAGCAAAGGTCAAATTAGCATAAATTAATCCTAAAAACATTACTTCTTTTTTTAGCAAATAATAAAAAGGACTAAAACACAGGAAATACGATCAACATTGAACCAAGTGCTTTCCCACAATACTACCACAGAAATATTTTAATGTCTATGCAGCTGAACAAGGCAAATAATTTTTAATTTAACAGAACAAATAAATATTGAGTTTCAGAACGGACTTAACAACTATAGTTTGTTTATAAAAGATAACTCCAGCTATCTAGTAAATGTCAGCCCTTTATTTTTCTTCTTCCTTAATCTTTCCTACAATGCATCGATTTCTTTTTTACTTTTTTTAGCTTCCTCTATTTTCTTCTGCAATAATTAAGTAAAAAGAAAAGGAGGAATAAGTCCAATAAAAACGGTAAGCATGATGCACTTTATACACAAAAATATTTAGTAACTTTAGGATAACTTAATTTGCTACTTACTATCATTACAAATTTCTTCTGACAAAAATATCATTTTATATTATTCAAAATTATG
The DNA here is from genome assembly GCF_041296235.1 of Equus asinus. Taxonomy (NCBI): domain Eukaryota; kingdom Metazoa; phylum Chordata; class Mammalia; order Perissodactyla; family Equidae; genus Equus; species Equus asinus. Next base: position 27,372,939 of record NC_091813.1, read on the forward strand.
TAGTAATTCCAAGAAAGATCACTAATTCTAAATATAAACAGCAATGTCTTAAGTCTGGAACTATTTTCAAACACAGTCCAATTGAGTTTTGAAGTCACTGACATTTATTTTCACTTTTTAACAGATTACCATTTCAGTTTGTGGGAATAAAGAAAAAACAAAAGTGAAAAGAAGATAATGTATGCTTAAGAAGAAAGAAGTGTATTTCATAAACAGAGTCGGCCAATATTAAAATGGAAATTTACATGGCTACCACAAACAGGACAAAAGGAATGAGTGATCCATTAGAGGGAAATTGAGGAAATTATTACAGAAGATGGGGGGCAATTTATATGTGTGAGAGGCAGATGCGTGTTTTGTGTGTGTGTGTGTGTGTGTGTGTGTGTAAAGAGAGTAAGCAAGTATGTACGTAATGTGTCATAAGGACATTTTAGTAATGAAGGAAATACATTAACAGTTTTATTCAAAGAGATGATCCCAGACATCAATTCAAAGGAGCAAGCAACATACCTGTAAGTCATACTCTTCCAACTCAATAATAGCATGTGCTCAAAAGATGAACAAAGAAGATGTCTTGGGAATGTGAGGGCCAAGTACAGTATATGTACCACTGTTATAAAGCCAAAGAGAACTACCAGAATTCACTACAAGGAGTCCACTACTACTTCAAATCATAGTCATATCAATAGAAGAGTCAAGAAAGGGGAACTCTGACAAAAATAAAGCCTCGAACCAAAATAAGTTCACTGCGTAAATTGATGTAAGCTACAAAGAATCACTCTTGGATTGCCTCTGTTACCTATCTTCAATCTCAGACTGAAATAAAACGAAAATAAAGCTTTCCAACTGTGAATCTGCCAATTAGTTACACCTATACTTCTCATCCCTGTCAACCATACCATTGACATCACCGAAAATTCAACTCTCCAGTCACCTTTCCTCTCTGATGGTCTTGTCCTCACTGCTTTGGAGTCCGTTCTTCTTGGTTCATCTTATCACTAGTCACCTTCCCAGAGAGTTTCAATGTAAACCTGGAATCTCTTTTTCATAAATAACTTTCCCTATAACCTCTTTTACGAACACGCTGTACCCTCTGTCTTAAATAAAAGCCAGCTTTCCATCAAGACCACTTCTCTCTTAAGTCAAAGTTACTCATTCTCCCATTGCCCAAGTCTCAAGCAGGTAGTGTAAACCATTCTCCTATATCCTCATTGCTTTCTTGGCCTCTTCCAAAAGCTCTTCTTCCATTTAGACTAACTCCGCTCGGCTATATCAGTCAGCTGTGGTAAGATAGACATCCACTGTGGTTGGTGGCACAACAGCTCTCTTTAAGAGCTGCCCTCCCCATCCACAAAGATGAGACCCTAACAGCCATGCTACACGACATTACAAGATAACATTCCACTCCAGCCAAAGTTGATGGGAGCATGGGTGAACCATCAGGTTCTCACTTCTGGTATATTGGAATTGGCATTCAGAGAGTCTCTGCATGTGGCTAAAATTATAACATGTAAACTTAGAAGATATAGGACAGTTATAATCTCCCAAGTCAACGAGGAATCAGAAAGAGCCAATCTTGAGAGTTAGAGGCAGTGAGAAGTATGACACAAAAGGAGAGAGACAGACATAAAAAGGAGAGAAAAGCAAAGATGAGAAAATAAGAACAAAGAGCAGAAACTAGGTTCTGGATAGCTTTCCAGGTCCAGGCTCCATTCCCTTCCTGATCTCTGGCTATATTCCTGGGCTTGAGTTCTACCTATTTACTCATTCTTCTTACTATTTAAGCTAGTTTGAGTTAGTTTCTGTTACTTACAACCGGAGAGTCTAAACTAATAAAACACACTCTCCTCTGTGTACTGACCTCCAGTCATTTCCCCATATTCATCAAAAGTAGTCAGTATTTCTCACTGTGCTAATCCTATCATTATATTGGTAACATCAATGTCCTATGAGGTATTTTGACCCATCAAACAATCTAGGCTTTACGGCTTAGTAATTTCATTTTCAATGACCCTCATCTTTGCTTCCCTTGAACAAACAGCTCCACGGACATGCTATTCCATCCATACTGCTCTACCTTTCACTCATCAATTCAACCCACACTGACTGAGTACCCACAACATTCTAAAGCCAACATGCCGCTCTTTGACTTCTTTCACTAAACAGCTTAGCTCCTTTAACTCTCGCCATGCTCACTGTTCAATATCACCAAGACTAACAATCCCTTCCTTCCTCCCTTTTCACAGTCTCTCAGCCCCTCATCCTCCTCTGACTGCCTATTCAGCCTAGATCCTATGGCTGATTACTTCAGCTATTCTACACCTGTTTACCTCAGTACTCTTTACCCTCTTGTCCTTCCATCACACCCATAATAAATATACCCGACCTTGTATCAACCTACCATTAGTCTTCTCCACTCCACACATAAACAGCTGAAATTAACTGAGGAAAAATCACAATCTTCGTGCTAAGAATGAGACTGTCCTCCTCTCGTTGAAGACCTAGTTCGCCATCTGCTCTTAAAACTGCATTCCACCTCCTCAGAGATTGCTCTATCATTTATTCCCCAACCTTTATTTTCAACGTCATTAACCTCACTAGTTCCTTATCCACAAGTAACAAGTATGCTTGAGTTTATTCCATACTAAAAAGCCTTTTCTGACTATGTGTGCATCAAGCAATCGCCTTTCTCTCCCTTTTGATCATAACCAAACAACTTGAATGAAGAGTCTGTAACAGCGTGAGGTAGAGTTAACATAATAGGACTGTTTGCAAGGTTGGCTCCGGATGGCATCTGGGAACATGACTCTGAGTGTTCTCAGTCAACTGACAAGGGTGGTTCACCATGCCTAAACTATTGTTCACACAATACAGTTTATGCTGAACAAATGCTTTCTTTCAGGGATTCTGGAATTTTGGTAGGCAGAGGCTGCCTACAGGACCTGTCATCAGTAAAAACCTTGGGCACTGAGACACTAATGTGCTTCCCTAGGCAGAAACATCACACATGTTTGCAGCATTTTCATTGCTGTGGGAAGAGTGAGCTCTGTATAACCCCTCATGGGAAGGAGAGAGCATAAAGAAGCCTGCATATGGACTCCTCCAGACTCCATTTGTCTTCTCCCCTTATGAGCTAGCTGTATATCCTTAGTACACCACAGTAATAAATCTTACCTGTGAGTACAACTATACACTAAGTCCTTCCAGCAAATCTCCAAAAGTGAAGGTGGTACTGAGGACCCCTAACACAACTCTGTCTCCATTATCTCATGTCCATTAACTTCTTAAAATGACTAGTCTGACCTGGCCCTACTGCTCCACAGAAAATAATCCTCAGATGAACACTTTCTATCCTTACTGTATTTGTCCCCTCTGTGACATATGATACTGTTAAATCATTCACGTAAGTCACTACACAACTATCAAGCACTTTTCCTATTTCTTTGTCCTTTGTGCTGCATCTGGGAAGAATTTCTTAGCTGGATCTTCCAGCTTGATAATTTCCTCTACAGCAAACTTCACTCTGCTATCCAACCCATCTACTGAGTTGCGTTTTTTTACTATTATCATTTCCAAGGTCTCTAACTGGTTCTTTTTCACAATAGTCTGCCATTATTTTATGGATTAATATCCTCTCTCATACTCTAAAGAAATGTTCTGTTTGCTTTTTATAAACTGTTTCTTCTGGTGTTAGCTAAAAATAATGAAGTAGTTATATATATACTAACAAAAGATATCCAACTTGAAAAAAAAAAAGCTGCAGAAAAATGCATTTATGTTGGGGGGCGGGTTGTAAGGCCAAAACTGAATATACATATGCAAATACACAGAAAAATTAATTCTAGAATAACCAAAAAGTAGAGAGCAGTTGGAGTGGGAGTGAAGAGATACCTTCACTTTTTACTCACCATACTTCTAGATTCTTTGTATTTTTATTTTACATGGAAAAGTGATCTTTATGTCATTTGTGTACAATTTTAAATTAAACAGATAGACAGACAGATAAGTAAATGGGGAAAACTCTAAAATGACAAAAATGCCAGTGGTAGGGTGAAAGCTGAAGGATTATAACTTGTTTCTCTAGTTTTCAAACTTTCTTTAATGTAAGTATATTACTTTTATAAATAAAAAATATTTAACAATTTTAGTATTTACTAATTATGATTTTAAAAAAGGAAAACACTACCAAAATGCTTCATAAGGTTTTAGAAATTTTTTTATAACTCTGCCTTTGGAAGTACAAGCAAAAATATTCTTGAAAATCACCATCTCATTGTCAGTTAGATATCAAACCTTACTGCTTTCTCCAAAAACGGAGAAGGGAAACTTTCTGCTTTTGGCAATGGCAGACTAGTTTATTTAGAGCAATTGTGCAGCCATGAAAAAAAGCTAGACAAAATGTTAAAAGCACCTATTTGAAGACATTGGAGAATTAGAAAGGCAGTATGGACTTTAAGGACCAAGAACTGAGAAAGAAGGGAAGACCAGAGAGGTGAGCTAGACATCTGGCAAAGCTCTTCTCCTCTAGGATTTTCCTCTACAGGCACTGCTTCAAAAATGGCAGCTGAGAGGCTAAGAAGATAAACACAGGTTTCAACAATAACACAGGAATGAGAAACAAAAACTTGAGTTCCAGGTCACCAAGGAGGAGGGGTCCTGTTTAATTTTCCAGGCTTTTAGTTAGGATCCACAAAGGGCTATACTCTAGGAATTAGGGTGAACCAAAACCAGACCAGCCTCCCAAAACTAAAGCCTAGCTTCTAAACAGTTCAATCCTTGACTGAGTTGAGACATTCTACTCCTAATCCTATGTAAGCACAAAAGTAAATCTATGAAGGAAGATAACAGGATAGACAGTCTCAAATTATTTCCAAAATTTTTCATACATAATGCCTAGCAAAAGTAACACCCTGGTATAATGGACTAGAAATCAAAAGGACATGAGAAGAAACACTAACAAAAGATCCAGAGGAGATCCACATGGTAGAGTTATCTGACATAAGCTTTAAAATAACTGGAATTAATCAATTCAAAAACCTAAATGACAAGATGAAGAATTCTAGTAAAGAACTGAAAATTACTTTAAAACTCAAATGGAAATTCCAGAAATGAAACTAAACTGAAATTAAGCACTCAATGGATGAATTTAACAGCAGTTTAGACAAAGCTAAAGAGGGAATTAGTGAACTGGAAGGTTGGTCAGAAGAAAATATCGAGACTGAAAAATTAAACAAAAGGATGGGAAATACAGAAAAGAATATAAGAGAAAAATTTTTTTAAAAGGCTATGGGGTAACTCTCAGAAGGAGAAGAGAGAATGAATCTGAAGCAATATTTGAAGAGATAATGTCCAAGAAGTGTCTAAAACTAATAATAAAAAAATTCAACTATAGGTTCAAGAATCACTATAAACAGGAAGCAGGATAAATACAAAAAAAAACACAAGTAGAAACATCATAGTAAAACTGTTGAAAATAAAAAACAAAAAGAAATTACCTTCAAAGAAGCAACTTCTCCATAGAAATGCACAATGAAATGACATCTTCAAAGTGTCAACCCAGAATTCTATACCCAGAACAAATATAGTTCAAAATGATGGCAAAGACATTTTCACATAAATACTGAGAGAATGTGTCACAGCAGACCCAGATTAAGGAAAATACTAAAGAGAGCTCTTCAGTTAGAAGGAAAACTGTCCAAGTGGAACCATAAAAATACATAAAAGAATGAAGAAGAGTACCAGAAAGGATAAATATGTGGGTATATCTAATGAATATTAACTGTATAAAATAATAGCAATATGATGATGATGTCTTATGGGGTTTAAAATATATAGAGAATTAAAATACACAATACCAAAAGGGCAGGAAGTGATAACTGGAATCAGAGGTTCTAAGATTCTTGCATTGTCTAAAAAGAGGCAAAAGTACTAATATATACCAGACTTTTAAAAGTAATAGATGTATATGGAAACCTTGGGTAACCACTAAAGGAACAGTAAAGGAATGCGTAATAAGCAATGGTTGCAGCAATAGAATAATAAAAACAATTCAGCACAAAGAAGGTAAGAAACAAGATAAAAAGGAACATACCACAGTGGGACAAACCAAAAAAATAGCAGGACAATAAGTTTAAATCTAATTAAATCCGTAAAATAAATGTACATGGACTAAATACTCCAATAAGGCAAAAACTGTTGACTGGATAAACAAAACCCAACAACCTGACGCTTATAAGAGACTACCTGAAATACAGGGTAAAGGTTGAAAGTAAAAGGATAGAAAACAGATATTCCATACAAACAAAATCCAAAAGAACACATGTGCAATCATGCTAACATCTGACATTTTACAATGCTAAAAGTTAAGACATTGTGAAGATAAAATAATCTTTTACACATATTTGCATAAACCAAATAATATCACCTCAAAATATATAAAGCAAAACCTGACAGAACAACAAGGTGAAACAGGTAAATCTATGGTCATAGTGGGGAATTTTTAAAACACTCCTCTTAGTAACTGACAAAACAAAACAGCAGAAATGAAGTTTGAGTTTTTGTTTTTCTTTTTCTTTTTGGTGAGGAAGATTGGCCCTGAGCTAATATCTGATACCAATCTTCCTCTTTTTGCTTGAGGAAGATTGTCACTGAGCTAACATCTGTGCCAATCTTCCCCTATTTTGTATGTAGGACGCTGCCACAGCATGGTTTGATGACCAGTGTGTAGACCCGCATCTGGGATCCAAATCTGCGAATCCTGAGCCACCAAAGCAGAGCACACAAACTTAACCACTATACCACTGGGCCAGCCCCTGAGATTTTATTTTAAATGTCATTTACTTTCCCTAAAGAAACATGCCCATCTTGGCTATTTTTCTCTTAATGCTGCTGGAGCTCATTTGCAACTTACAGAGATTTAATGGAACTTGACATTATAAAATAAACGTCATTTTTAAGACCCCTTCTGGTGGCAAAAGAACCCTGCAAACTTTACCCCATTTTGCAAAATAGTAACTATTTGTTTTAAACTCTTTCACACATTCAAATACTATATCGTAATTCAAAAAAAATTAAGCACATCCTCATGATTGATGTTACTCTTAAAAAGTATAGTTGAATTCCTTACAAAAACGGTATCATAAGGAGCCAGCCCATGGTCGAGTGGTTAATTTCGGCACGCTCTGCTTCTGCGGCCCGCAGACCTACACCACTCATGGGCGGCCATGCTAAAGCAGTGACCTACATACAAAATAGAGGAAGATTGGCACAGATGTTAGCTCAGGGCAATCTTCCTCAGAAAAAAGAAAAATGGCATCATAAGAGGGTACATGTTTATACGTTATGATATTAGACTTTCTTTAGAACATGATTCTTATTTTTCTAGGTATACGATTGCAGTAATTTCAGATATCTAAATCCAGGAAATAATGAGTTAGACTAAAAGAAAAATGTTATTTTTTTAAATTATTTCTGTGTTTCAAAGCAATTTATACTTTTCAGTGGCCTTAGAGTCTTGAAATTTGAAATGTGTAAATATACATTAAAATGATGTTTCTCAAACAAGGCTTTGTTTTAAATGCCCAAAATAACTGTATTATATGATTTATATAAAACAAGGCATTTTCTTCCTTGCCTGTAAATCACTGCCTACTAATAAATGAGCTCTGGTGTTTACTACTCAACCATGATATCCCACACACCTCAATTATTATCTTCATTAACACTTAATTATCTCCACATCTTCCCTAACTTTCCCCTTTGGCCTACACCATATACTCGTGTATGTTTAAGTACAAGCAGTACTTTTCTTCTCAACCTCTCTCCTATCCCCCCAAGAAAAGGGGATAACTCCTAATGTTTTTTGTTAGGCCTTTTATTTCTAGATTAATGGGAGTTGGCCATAGAAGTAAGAGTCTTCTGAGTTCAACTTTACAGAAAATATGAAAATACCACCCACGGAAAGGAGCTGAATTTATACGTAGAGTTATTTTAACTATATTACAATTTTGAAAAGCATTAGTAAAAATTTTCACTAGATATTTAGCTGGAATTTCAAAGTATTTTGCAAAGAAATAGTAAATTCTCAATCTAACAGTCCTTTGCTTTAACTAAGAAACCAAAACAGGATGAATTTACATAACTGAAACTTTTCTTGTAGAAAAGGCAAACACGCATGGCTATCAAGAATCTTTAGAAATAGCCAGAATGAAATAACCTTGCAAATCTAGCTAAGCAAACATAGTCAATATTCCATTTTTATAAATCTCAATAAGCCTGCAGAAGAAAAAGGTAAAGACTATAATAATATTTTAAACATTACCAGTTTTAACCGCTCTTTTCTCCTTTTGCCAAAGGAGGCACTTGACCCGGGTTCTGATTCCTTTTTTCCATCCTCATCCTCATCTTCATCTTCATCATCCTCAAAACACCAATCTGGCAATAGAGGTGGGGGTGGTGCTTCCTCTATATCACCATAGCGACGAAAAAGTTCTTTCAAATAATCACCCTTATAAATTCCTGGTGGTCTGGCTTGAGCGAAAGTAGCAACTGCTGCTTCAATACTATGGAAACAAACACCACGCAATTTCCTCACTACTCTCCATTTATGCAGATCTATCAAAACTCACATTATATTTAAGGCACCAAACAAAGTATAATAAAGGTTTATAAAATGGACAAATCACAGTCCCCACTCTGAAAGCAGTCCATCTACTAAGGGACAAATTCATTCTGGAACAGCTTTAATACAAGGCACATTGATAATTCCTAAACTCTAGAGGTAAATTGCAATGAATGAACAGAAAAGACCTGGGTAGAGTCTGTGAAGAAGAATTTAAATAAAGCCTTAAAGGTTGAGGTCTGACTCTAAGGGAAAAACACCAGTTAAAGAAATGTGAATAGCTATATGAATAAAAGTAAAAGCATGCTGGTTTTTTAGGAGTTTTCAAAAGACCAGGCAATAAGAGCATAGCTCATCAGAGAGAGGCTAAGCACAGGGTGAGTGTGACATAGGAATCTGGGGTCATTGTGTAGAGCAATGAAAGGCCAGAAAGGCAGAGCAAGAGGTGCATGCAGTAGAGAAACACTGAGGACATGTGAACAGGAAATATACAATCGGATGTGGACTTCAGCTGATTATATTCAGAAAAGGACCTACTGTATGAAAGGCTTTGTAAAGAAAGATAATGACCCTCCGTCAGCAAATGAGGAAATCAGTTAGTAATATCCCATTCTCTCAAGAATTTCAGGTAACTAAGGTTCTCAACTCTCAGGATCTAAAAAGGTACTTCACAAACAATGGGTGCCCAATAAAGACATGTTGATTGGTTTAAACAGAGTAATTCTGTTCCAAAAATACCTCCTCCTCATAGCATTATAGGTTTTTCATAGTACTCAACAGCTATAAAACAAGTACTACTAAAAATGAAAACAACAACAAAAACAACAGTAACTTCCAAAGGTGAAGACAAACACGAAATACTGGGAGAACTTATCTCTGATAATTCTGTAAGACGTGAAAAGTCTGGAAAATACATAGTACATGGGATCCATAGCACTCAACCAAAGGGCTACCTAGTACAAAACATCAGGTAATGAATGATACTCTAAAAATTAACCAAATCTTAAATGAAAACCACTTCTAATTATATTAATCATGACTTCACCAAAAATTTGGCAATATAAAATGCTAAAACTAAAAAAATTAATAAAATGCTTTATCAATTACTAAATACGTCTTCTTCCATTATAACAAGAAACAAATACCTCCAATCCATTTTCTCCACCAAAAAGGCACATATGAGGAAACCAGTGCGATTGAAACCATGGGTACAATGAACACCTAGAAAATAAAGTAGCTTTGGTTTAAAATTAATAAATCACTTTAGAGGTCACATTTTACTTTAAAATTCCAACCTGCAATCAAAACATTTCAATCACTTTATAAAATAACTACATTTAAAACACTTGGCCCTCTCATAACTATTAATAACTTGTCAGTTTAAGTTGCTTAGAACGTAATTTATAGCACTAGCTAGAAGTTTAAATGTAATTTATATTGATTTATTGGTTACAAATTGTCTCTAAAGATCCAAAGATTTCTCCTAAAACAAAAAGATTCCAAACATCTTAAGGAGGTATTTTCAACAAACACACAGCTCTAAAGGAGACACACACATACATACACACACACACACACACACACACACACAGGACACTTATGTGTCCTATTTTCTATATCTAGTAGATATAGAAAATAATAGCCTAACTGATGGATATACAGTACAATAAAAATAAAACTACTTTAAAGTTCTCTAGAAACCAACCTACTGTATCTTGACATTAGCTTACAATTTCTCAAAATAAACTTTTAGAAGAAAAACCTGCTGAGAAAAAAAAATTTACTTTTTTTAAACCTTTTTTCAGCACAAATTCAAGATCAGTGTGGTCCTACCTCTATATTCTGAAAAGATGCAAATGAGCTTCATAAATTCCAAAAATGACTGCATTTTTACATCATTTCAACTACTTTGATAAAGTAATAAAAACAGCTTGGCGGACATTACTAACACAACAACATCACTGCCAGGTTAACTCACACTCTATGAATCTTAAAATGAAGCTTTTCCTTTTATCTCTGCTTAATGGAAGGATACCCTGACATTTAAGATTGTATCTTTCTTTTTAATGCTACCTTTTACAAACTACTCTTCCCTGTGTATATAAGACATCCTGATAGAATGCAACCAAAATCAAATACAGAAATAAACTAAAAGTTAGAATTATAAAACTTCTACAAGAAAATACAAAAGAAAATCTCTGCAACTTTAGTGTAGGAAAGGATTTCTTAGATAAAACATGAAATAAAAGGAACTACTGATAAATTGGACTACTTCAAAATAGTAAATGTTTGCTTTTTGAAAGATGCCACTAAGAAAAGAAAAACACCACCCAGAGAAAATATTCACAATACATATATCTGACAAAGGACTTGTATCCAGAATATATAAGGAATTCTTACAACTCAATAAGACAAACAACCCAATTTTTAAAAAACTAGGTAAAAGATTTGAATCAACACTACAAAAGAACATATGCTCATGAAAAGATGGTGAACATCACTAATTATCACGAAAATGCAAATTAAAACCACAATGTGATCCCACTACACACTAATTAGAATAACTAAGATCCAAAAGACTGGCCATACAAAATGTAGGTGAGGATGTAGAGAAACTGGAACCCTCATACATGCTGGTGGAAATGTAAAATGGCACAGTCAATTGGAAAACAGTTTGGCAGTTTCTTAAAGGTTAAACATACACCTGTATCCAATGACCCAGACATTCTAATCCTAGTTATTTATCCAAGGAAAATAGAAATATAAGTGCATCAAAGACTTATACATAAAGACGAATGTCCACTGCAACAAAAAGACAAAAGTGCTCAGCAACTTTATCCATAATGGGCAAAAACTGCAAACATCCCCAATGTTAATCATCAGGTGAAGGGATAAACAATATGTGGTATATCCATGCAATGAACACTATTCAGCCATAAAAAGGAACAAATCACTGATAGATGCAACAAGTTTGACTTCAAAACCCTTATGCTGTGCGAAAGAAGCCAGAAAACAAAAAAGTACATATATATAATTTCAATTACATAAAATTCTAGAAAATGCAAAAATTTGTATGGGAAAAAAAAAAGATCCCAAATAGCCAAAGCAACCTTGAGGAAAAGAAACAAAGCTGGAGGTATCACACTTCCTGATTTCAAGCTACACTACAAAGCTATGGCAATAAAAATGGTATGGTACTGGCATAATAATAGACACATAGGCTAATGGAACCAAAGAGAGAGCCCAGAATTAAACCCACTCATATACAGTCAACTAATATTCGACAAGGGAGCCAAGAATACTCAATGGGGAATGGACAGTCTCTTCAACAAATGGTGCTGGGAAAACTGGAATAAACACATGCAGAACAATGAAACTGGATCCTACACCACTCAAAAAATTAACTCGAAATGGATCCAAGACTTACACATATGACCCAATACCATAAAACTCCTACAAAAAAACATAGAGAAGAAGCTACTTGACACTGGTCTTAGCAACAATTTTTTGGATATGACACCAAAAGCACAAACAACCAAAGCAAAAATCAACAAATGGGACTATATCAAACTTAAAAGCTTCTGCCCAGCAAAAGAAACAATTTAAAAAATGAAAAGACAACCTACAGAATGGGAGAAAATTCTTGCAAACCATATATCAGATAAGTCGCTAATATCCAAAATATATAAAGAACTCATACAACTGAATAAAAAAAAACAACCAATCTGATTAAAAAAGGGGCAGAGGATCTGAAGAGACATTTTTCCAAAGACATCCAAACAGCCAACAAGTATATGAAAAGAAGCTCAGCATCACTAATCATCAGGGAAATGCAAATCAAAACCACAATGAGATATCACCCCACAGCTATCAGAATGGCAATCGTCAAGATGACAAGAGATAAATGTTGGCAAGGATGTGGAACAAAGGGAACTCTTGTATGCTGCTTGTGTGAATGTAAATTGGTTCAACCACCATGAAAAACATTATGGAGATTCCTCAGAAAGTGAAAAATAGATCTACCATATGATCCAGCAATTCCACTTCTCAGTATATACCCAAAGGAAATGAAAACAGGATATCTAAGAAATAAATGCACTCCCATGTTTACTGCAGCATTATTCACAACAGCCAAGATACAGAAACAACCTAAGTGCCCACCAATGAATGGATAAAGAAGATGTGACATATATGTGTGTGCATATTCGCACGCACGCAGACAGACACACACAGACACACACAAAATGAAATATTACTCAGCCATGAGAAAGGACATCCTGCCATTTGCAACAACACAGATGGACCTTGACCACATTATGCTAAGTGAGATAAGCCAGACAGTGAAAGACAAGTACTCTATGCTATCATTTATATACAGAATCTAAAAAAGCCAAACTTGTAAAAACATAGTAAAATGGTGCTTACAAGGGGACAGGGAGTAAGGGATAGGTCAGATGTTTTAAGGGTACACCAACTTGCAATGAGTAGTAGTAAATAAGACCTAGGGATCTAATGTACAGTATAGTAACTACAGACAACAACACTGTATTATAATCAAACTTGCTAAGAAACTAGAACTTAATTATTCCAACCGCTAAAAAGAAAGGATAGCTATGTAACATGATAGAATGTGTTAATTATCACTACAGTGGCAATCATATTACAATGTGTAAATGTATCAAATTAACCTGTTGTGCACCTTAAATTTACACAATGATATTTCAATTAAAAAAATTCTAGAAAATGCAAACTAATCTATAGTGACAGAAAGTTGAAAGTGATCGTCTAATCTACAACTACGGGTTGAAGAGAAGATGGACACAAAGGGGTATAAGACGCAAATGTTCTGAATTTGACTGCGACTTCATGAGTGTCTACATCTGTCAAAACGCACCAAATTATAATCTTTAAATGAATGCAATTTATTATATATAAATTATACCACAATAATGTGTTTTCTTAAAAAAACTAGATGTTAAAGTGAGATACTGGTACAAGTCTGCAAGCAGCATTAATAACATATTTTAAATATTAATGTTCATCAATATGGCCTTGTTTTCAGCAATTAACTTTATCGAAAATGTCATAAATTTGATACATTTTAAAAAGTATACCAATAAAATATCGTTTCCAGCTCATTTCTGTAATAAAGATTTCTTTCCAAAAAGGGTTTTTGCTACTTAAAAAAACCTTTGAAAAACAGTATCTTAGCTACTACCAATTGAGCCAAACCACCCATTTCTACATTCATAGTAAGTAAAATGCTCATTAATATTTAGAATAAAAACCTTAGTCAATGAACAACGCTCAATAAACAAGAATACAAAAGAACAGCAGACAATAGGAGCAATTTGTGCAAACAGAAATATATGAATCAAAACAGCACACGCAGAAAACGATAAATGAATCAGAGAGGCTAGAGTATGAGGTACAAGAAAGTAACGCCAAAAGCAGGTGGAGACAGTAAAAGGGTCAGAATCCTGAAGAAACCATGTGCACTATACTAAAGAGATTATAAAGACAATGGAGACAGATTCAAGAATTTTAAGCATGGCAACAAAATTATCAGGTTTTAGAAAATCCACTCCAGTGGCAGCTCAACAGAAGATAAAGAGGGAGGAACAATGAAAGCAAGAAAACCAGTAAGGAAGCCATCTCAGTAATTTATTTGTGAGATCCGGATCTGAGTAACAAGGGTCATGATGACGGGGATAGCCAGGAAAGGCAGACTCAAGAAATATTTCAGGTAGAATCTGCAATCTGAGGGGCGAATGACTGTCGGTATTGAGAGAAAGGATGTAAACAGAGTCTTTGTTTCTGACTTGGGTGACTAATTGGGCAGTGGTACCATTTACTAGGTTAGGAAGTACAGGAGTTTACATCAGCCTTACGTGCAAAGCAATGAGTATAGTGGATACGTTTAAAGCCGTTACGGGACTTACAAGTATTTGGAAATAACCGTAAGAAGCTTCACAGAGAGGTCTGATTGGAGTTGTCGATTCAAGAATAATCAGTATAGTCAGCCATGGAAGGGGTCTGCGGTGTGGATAAGATCTCTGAGAATGGGTATGTAAAATAAGAGAAGAAAATTAAGGAAGAAATCTGAGGAAAACAAACTTTCAAGAATAAATGAGGAGGAGGACCATAAACAAAGGTTAAGAATGAACTGTCATGGGGTCAGATTCACCTAGAAAAGAGGAAGTTTCAGGGTGAGTGCTCAATTGTTTAAATGTCACATGATGATTAGAACTGAAAGCCACTATTTGATTAAGAGTCCAGAGGGAGGACTCCAGATTGCAATGAAGTGAACAGGAATAAATGGATTCAAGAATTGATCTTTCAGAAAGTCAGCTGGAAAGGGGAAGGGGAAATACAAAACAGAAAGAAAGGTGTGTGGAGGTTTCTTGGGGGGGTGGTATCGTTTAAAATGAGAGGCTCAGATATGTTTACAGGCTGAGATGGACCTGGTTAAATCAGAGCTTGACAATAACAAAGAACAAGGATGTAATGGAAGTGAAGTTTCTGAAGGGAAGAGATCAGCCTTCAACAGAAAAAGACATCCCTTAAAAATAAATGGCTATAATCATGAATCTGTAAATTCTATCATCTCCATTGTTTTGTAAGAAAGGGGGCCTCAGGGCCTGACCCCGTGGCCAAGTGGTTAAGTTCCCACGCTCCACTGCAGCAGCCCAGGGTTACACCGGTTCAGATCCTGGGCACAGACATGGCACCACTCGTCAGGCCATGCTGAGGCAGCATCTCACATGCCACAACTAGAAGGATCCACAAGTAAAATATACAACTATGTACTGGGGGACTTTGGGGAGAAAAAGGAAAAAAAGAAAAATTGAAAAAAAGAAAGGGGGCCTCAAAAAAGTTACACAAAGATGTCAGCTGTAAACAGACTTTTTATTCAACGTGTATCTTAACCCAACATGTAAATTTCCTACTTCATATTTCAGACCAATTTCAGCAACAAATATTCTAACTTCAGATATGTTTCTCATCTAAACCACTACTGTTTTTGCATCTAATCTTTACTCTAGAAAGATTAACTAAATATTCTTATGACTAGGAAATGTAAGAATAATTGCCAAATAAGTAAGTAAGTCATGTGATGATATATAACTTAAGAAACTACCATTGCTCTTTTAATACCCTTTGTTATGCAAATACATGCAGTTTTAGTTTTATTGTTATGTTATACTTCAAAACACTAACAGATGACTGGATTTTTAAAGTAAGATAAGGGTTAACTTACAAAAACTTTCATCAAAACAAATCTACAGAAAAGTTTGGAAGATTATGTATTTGATGTAAAAAAAAATTCCATTACTTAAGTATTCTACAAGCTTAGTCTGATATGTCTTCAATATTAAAAAAAAAAAAAATAACGTGTTTTTCAGTTTTCCTCAGTTCATTATGAGAATGGGTCCATCTAGTGGCAAGTAAAGCATAGTTTATAACAAAATATTAGCTCGCTATTAACCACTTAAAGTCAACTTCTCACTCAGATTTCTCATTTTCTAGGTAAGCTAATATAATGAAATAAATTTATATGGCATTTCAAAGAATATTAACACTAATCTACATATTAAGGGAACAGTTCTTTTAAAAATCAAATCAAGAGAAGAAACAATCTCCCCAACAAAAGGAGAGAAAGATGAGCTCTAACTATAGAAATACTACACATACTGGATATATGTGTAAATTAGTAACAGGTGACTTATAAAGGGCTGGTAACATTTCTTTTTGAATACAGCCTGATCTCCATACACACAATTTCCTTTCTATCTCACTAGTCAGATAGATTAATTTCTACGATCAAAAAATTTATCTGATCAGTCCAAATCAGTGGTTCTCAACTGAGGGCGATTTTGCCCCCCTACCTCCCCAGAAGACATCTGGTAATGTCAGGAGACAGTTTTTTTGGTTTTTTTTAAAGATTTTATTATTTTTTCCTTTTTCTCCCCAAAGCCCCCTGGTACATAGCTGTATATTCTCCGTTGTGGGTCGTTCTAGCTGTGGCATGTGGGACGCCACCCCAGGGTGGCTCAATGAGCAGTGCCATGTCCGCGCCCAGGATTCAAACCAACGAAACACTGGACCGCCTGCAGCAGAGCGCGCGAACTTAACCACTCGGCCACAGGGCCAGCCCAGGAGACAGTTTTAATTGCCACAACTGGTGGGGTGCCACTAGCATGTAGTGCGTAGAGGTCAGGAATGCTGTTAAACATCCTACAGTACACAGGACAACCCTCCCCAAATAAAGAATCGTCTAGTCCAAAATGTCAATAATGCTGACGTTGAGACACCCTGGTCTAAATGAGCAACAAAAATAAAAACAGAAAAAGGAAACTAACAATTATTAAGAACTTATTATGTGCCAAGTTATCTTAAATATTTTTACTTAATCAAAAGAAATGTTTTTTACCAAAGTAAATGTGTGCTACTCATGAAAATACATATTTACACATCTGTCACTGGTATTTATAACTAGAAACACCTAAAGCAATGAGAGGCATTAGTTAAGCTACGTATCTATTATACACAGTCCACCATTTACCAAGAAATCAGCTATTTCTCTTTTAAGACAAAACAGATTTTTAATTTCTACAGTCCACAAAATACTTATTCTCTTATTTCTGTACATGCAAACAAATGCACTATAGCTCCATAATCTCTTATTTGTAATTATAATTTCAAAAAGACTCTAAAAGAATTAAGACTTCTGGTAAAACATTCGGGGACAAAACCTGACTTGAACTGATGTGACGTTATTTATAATCTATTTTTCCCACTTAGTGTGAATGAATATTCACGTGTTTAATTGCAGAAATGTTAATGTGTTTAATTACAGAATGCTCTCTAATGCCCAGATTATTTCTAAACACTATTTTCCTAAAAGGAACCAGGCTCCTTAGAGAAATAACTGGTTCCAAGTCTGGAAAACATCTTGTGCCAGAAAACAAGGAAAGCATCAAAGACTGATGGGGTGATATCAAAAAGATACAGAAACCAACTTGAAGGGGCTCCCACTGGCCAAGGATGGAGCAATTTGGACATAAGAATAAATAGTAACTGCAAGTGATTTAAATAGATCAACCATATAAAAATTCATGAGTTCATACAGATACTCCCAAAAAATAAAATTAATCAGTCACCACTGGATTTGCTAAGATACCAACTCATTGTTCTGAAAATTGAGAAATAAAAGGAAAGAATCAAACATTTAACTTGTCTTTCCAGTAAAAATGCATTTCAGGATAACCAAATTGTTGAGAAAGAATAGTTCTTTACTAAAGAATTCCAGCTAATACACGAAGAAATGAAAGAATCAGAAAAGTCATCATTTTCAACCCCTAATGAAACACTAGATCAAGGCAACAATCATCCATAGATACTAAAACTATTAGGAAAGAAGTTGCCACCACCTCAACCCACTTATTCATCTTAGTACCACTAAAAGCTCAACAATAAGACATTATGGGCTTCCTGATGTGGTACAAAAGGAACTATACAACATCAACTACGAAGCATTCTTGTCTAAAACCCTAAAACTGAATACAATCATGTCTCTCGATTTAACTACCAATTTATAGGACATACACGAGACAAAGGAACAAGTTAACTGATACAATGAGGAAGAAATCAGATAAATCTAGAATATAGAATATTCTACAGGACAAATGACCTGGTTTCTCCAACAAACTGATGGCATTAAAAAAAGAGAGAGAATCAGAAAGACATAACAACAAAATACAATATGTGGACACTGTTGGATCCTGGTCTGAAAATCCAACCTTAAACATTTTTTAGATAGTTGAGGAAACCTAAAAAGGGACTAGGCTTTAGATGACATTGAGGAATTTCTAATTATTCTGTTTGGTATAATTGCATGGTGGTTATATAAAAACCAAAAATTATCAGTTAGAGATGTATACTGAAAGATTTTTAGTGAAATGACATGATATATGTGATTTGTTTTAAAATACTCAAAAAAATTTGTTAAGGAGAGGAGAGGAAAGATGAAAAAAATCAGCAAAATGGTAACTACTGAAGCTAGATGATGGATACATGGGATTTCATTTTACTGTTCTCCCTACTTTTGGAATGTTTGAAAATTTTCATAATAAAAAAATTAGGGGCTACTGCCCCCAAGGGAGGCAACATGGTAAAAAATTGGGAACATCTGGCCCCAAGGGTTTCAGATAAGGAATTAGGACGCTGTAGTTCTTCCTAAAGATCAGAAAAAGTTTCGGGCTTCTGTGTAAGTGTTTCAAGAACTTTGCATTTCCACTAAGCCCACAGCACTATCCCACAACCAGGCTAACCGCATGAACTACAATTACAACAGCCAATTTAAAAATGATGAAAAAAACCAGCTGTGAAAATAAAGGAGTCTAACTTTTCCCATGTCACAAATGCTTATGCCTGGTCACAAGTATGCTTCAGCAAGAATGTGTGCAAGGCTGATGAAGGTTCCATCTCTGATACTAAAACATGACTAAAATATTGTAAAAGCAGGCCAATATTTTCAGACGCTAAGAACACCTAAACTTGATTCCTTAGTTCCTTTTGTTTGAAAAGGAGTTACCAACAACCAGCTCTAAGACCAGTTTCTGTTATTATCTTCGGAGTATTACTACAATAAATAATTGCCAATATAATCTCTGCTCCAAAACTTGGCAGGCCCAAAGCAAATGTTTCCACTTCAATACACATGAAGAGAATCACTGCAGTGATACAAAGCAAAGAATAGAGAACATATTGTAGCACAATTCTATAATTTTTATAACTCATAAAACAGTCAATTTTGAAATTTTTCCTATCAGTTCTTCCAAGAATACAACTGGACAAGTAATAACAAGGGCTGACTTGTTTTCCTAAACCCAGGAGTGTTAATCTTTCTGAAATCATGACACCTGATTTCAGATGTTAAAACTTCTTGACTGCCCTCCCTTGAATTCCCAAGTATATTTAGCATTTACCCCTACAATGGTGTCTCTCAAATAAGAAAACAATTCGTTTTTAATCGCTCAAGTAAAGGCCTCAATGCTATTTTAGGCTGTATATCTTCTAGTTGTATACCTAAATACAGGTGTATCTATGTGTACTTATTACATATGTTCATGTGAATGTGTAAATATATACACATATACATATCACAATACAAAATGTCATATATTCCCATATTACTGTTCTGTTAAATAACAGTTGCATACTGTACAACATAAATGACCTGCTTTTATCAGATATGTAAGCTATTTCCAGTTTTTTTATTACCAATGAAGCTGTGATGAAATTCCTTTCACATAAATCTTTATGTCCATCTCTGACTGCTTCCTTAAAATAAATTCATAGATGTGGTCTTGATGAGTCAAAGTGTATGAACACATTTAAGGATCTTGAGAAATATCACCAAATTGTCCCTCCAGAGAGGCTGTACCAATTAACATGCTAATTCACCACGTTATATAATCCTTGACATCATAATTTTTTAAATCTTTGCCAATTTGATGAGGGACGGTAATAACATATATATTTCAATGTGTATCTCTTGCTGACAAGTGAGAATGAAACTTTTTCATGTTTCTTGGCTATTTGTACTTCCTCTTTTATAAACCACATTGTCACTGTTTTCCATATTTTCCTATTGAGGAATGCCTCTTTTGCCTATTGGATTATAAAATCTCTTTGTATATAAGAATATTAATTTTTTATGTATCATACAAGCTCCAAATATTTTTCCCAATTTGTCAAGTATCTTTTTGCTCTTTCTGCTGTGTTTTATAATACACAAATTTATTTTCATTTTTATATGGTCAATCTAGAAACCAATGTAGCAACTAATTAGAGATTTGGACTTTGACATCAGAAACTGGATTAAAAACTTGGCTTGAAAATTTATTAGATGTGTGACCATGGGTAAACTACTTAGATTCTCTGAGACTCATTTTCCTTATCTGTAAAATGGGGATACCACCACATACTACATAGAGTTGTGTGAGGATTACCTTTATTCATTCCTTCATTCATTCATTTATAGCTTCCCACCATGTCTGCCAGGCAAATAATAACATTCATTAATAGCAACTGTTACTATTTTCATTAATAGACCACATTTTAATTTTTAACAGCAGTTCTCAAATTTAAATGTGCATAAAAATCACCTAAGACCTTTGTTTAAAAACACTAGATTCCTAGGCTTCATTCCCAGAGTTTGCGATTATGTAGGACATAAAGATGATGTGATTATGTAGATTTGTGATTATGCAGGTTTTTGTGATTATGTGAGGCTCTAAAACACATATTTCTAATAAGCATCCTCAGGTGATTCTGATACACGCAGTCCAGGAACACTCCTAAAAAAGTATTTGTTTATGGATTCTCCCTTTGGTGATATGCTTGGAATAGCTTTCCTTACCCCAGAATTAAATAAATACTGACCTTTACTTTCTCCTATATTCTTATGAGTCCTTTTAAAAATATGTAATGCACCTAAAATGTTTTTTTAATATACTTGGCTAATTGTCTCAATACCACTTGTTAAATAATCATACCTTTTTGAAAAACATCTCTGCTACCACCAGGAAACCACTGTAATTTCCATTGCTTTACCATGTGCTTTCATAACTGGTAAGGAAAATCCCCCATTACTTTTGCTTTTCAAAATTTTCCTGCTCATAATCTTGCCTGTTTGATTTGCCAAACAATTTTTTTGGCACTTAATAAATATTTACTGACTTAATGAAGGCAGTGGGTTTTACAAGACATTAACTTCACAGTAATGCTTCCAGTCTCATTGGGATTTTGCTTGGAATTACATTAAAAATTTGAAATTAATTTGGAAACACATAATGTCCCTGCATTTCTTCAAGTCTCTTAACATCCAAATATATTTTCTTCATAAAGACCTCCTACATTTCTGAATAGCTTTATTCCTTGGTGTTTTGTACTTCTGTTACAGAAGAGAGAAGTAGTTTAGAGTGTGAGCTCTCAACTCAGATTACTTAGGATCTGATCTAAGCTCTAACCTTTACTAGCTGTGTGAAGGACCTTGAGCAAGTTACGTAACCTTTCCAAGCCTTAGTTTCTTATCAGAAAATGGGGTGAAAATAATAGCTACCTAATAGGATTGTTGTGAGAATAAAATGAGATAATGTATGTAAAATCATTTACAGAGTGACTGAGCAGAGAGAAAATGTTCAATAAATGTTAGCCAATATTGTTAATAAGATTAACGAGATCATTTGATAATTATATTTTCTAACTAGTTATTGCTTGTTTGCAGGAAAGTTGCTGATGTTTTCTTATTTATCTGTGTCCAAACACATCCCCTTAAGTTTCTTATTATTCCTAATAGTTTTTCAGTTAATTCTCTGAATGGCGAAAATATTAGCTTTTTAAAACTAAAAAAAAAGAAATCACACAAGAAAATACATCAACAACAAAAAAGTTTTAAAATATCACCAAAAAAATTGAAAGGCAAGTGAATTGGAAAAATTCTCCAACAGCACATATAAGAAGTTAATTTATGGCATCTAGCTATCAGGAGAAAAAATTATTCAATAAGCTGTGCTAAAATGATTGGTTATATGGAAAACATTTAAATTAGATCCTCAATTCAAACCACATACCAATATAAATACCAGAAGGAACAAAGGATCAAAACACAAATCAACCTTAAAAATTCTAGAAGACCACTCCTAGCAGCATTGCTTACAATAGCAAAAAAACTGAAAATAACCCAAATGTCATTTTAAGGAACTGTCATTTTCAGAAAATTGACTTCTTTATTACATTTATCATTTATTGCCTGACTTTCCCCACCCCACTCCCAGCCCACCCTACGATATAAGCTCCAGAAGAGCAGGGATTTTTTTCTTTCTTCTCCGCTGACGTGTCCCAAGAGCCTGTACCTGGCAAAGAGTAGCCGTCAATAAATATCTGCTGAAAGAACTGTCCATCAACAGGAGAAGAAATAAACCACAGTATGATCACATGATGGAATACTACACAGCAGCAAAAATGAACAACAGTTAAATGTATCATCATGGATCACTCTTGGAAATATAATACTGGGGCCAGTCCAGTAGCATAGTGGTTGAGTTCACATGCTCCACTTCAGTGGCCTGGGGTTTGTGGGTTAGGATCCTGGGTGCAGACCTATGCACCACTTATAAAGCCATGCTGTGGTGGCATCCCACATACAAAATAGAGGACGACTGGCACAGATGTTAGCTCATCAACAATCTTCCTCAAGGAAAAAGAGGAAGATTAGCAACAGATGTTAGCTCAGGGCCAATCTTCCTCAACAAAAAAAGAAAAAGAAAGAAATATAATTCTGAGTGAAAAAGAAAGTTTCAGAATAATACAGTATAAAATGCAAAATTATAGAACATAAATGTGCAGTATTTAAGTCAGAGTTTCCCAACAGTACACCCAGTAATTAGGGCTTCACCTTGAAAAACATAAAAATTACAAAAATACATTTATTTTATAGTTCATAAAAGTCTATTACTTTAATAAATACTTCTTGGTGATTACTCTAAAAAGGAAAAAAAAAGGTCCATATCAATTCACTTGCAGAAAAGAGAATGGAAACCCAATTACAAAATAAAATATTCAACAGTGGTAAAGGAAAGCCAAACATACCTATAAGTTCAGGCGGGTTTCTTTCATTAAACCGCTCACACAGACGAATAAATGTCTCAGTGTTCTCAGCTGTAGGACACTCACCATGTCTAGTAATAGGGAAACATTTTTTTTGAAAACAGAAGAGATTTTAAATTTCAGTGAAAGGTTTCAATATTAAAGAATCTTAACGCATGACTTACCCTTTACACTGAAGTTTTATATATTTGATTCCTTCTTTCTCTATGTCGTTTCGGTCATAGAACCTTGAAGTATTTGTCAGGTCCACCAACAAGCCCATTTTAACCTTAAAAAAAGAAAAGAAAGAAAGAAAAAAGGGCAGATTTACTAGTTAAGTGAATTTGTTCCAACACAAGTTGACTAAATGGCAATACTCCAGTTCATCCATCTAAATCGAGGAAGATTTTATGTTCATTCTGCCAATGAACTATCGACAACACAAGTATCACTTATCCAAGTCTTGTTCAAGGCACTAGAACTTAGCAGGCAGTAAATAAAATAAATTAACCCCCTAATTAATGATAGAACAAGGACATAAGCAAAACAGACTGCACTTCAACATCACAAAAGTCCACCTAAAAAAGCAAACACCGATGTGGTTTTCTGCATCTGCCACTCCACCTATGATTTATTAGACAAGAGGGCTAGAGCAGAGACAGCATCCTTCTGAAATGCACCCAACAAGCTCCAGGCACACGTGAACCCAGCATTCTAAGGGCTATCACTACATCAAATGTTAGGCAGTTAAATTCTAAAGCGAGTAGATAGGGTAAAAGGTGTGTAAAGTCTACATTCCCTTGTAAATCCCTTAAGTAATCAATAAAGAACAGTACACCTGGTCATATTTGTGCATCTCATTGAAGACTTAATCCCATCTCCCAGCCAGTTTTTCTTCCTGCATTAGAATAAAAATCCTTATTTCTTCTATTCACTACCTGAAGAAACGGCTTGTGTTTGGGGGCCATTTGGTTTGAAAAATCTTTAACAACTAGAATCACATACACCCTGGCAAGATAGTCTCACTAAGCAAAGCACACCCAAACTGAGCCAAGTGAAAAGACAGTTAATTCGCACATCTTCCACCTCGTTCTGAAGCATGTACTCTCTGGGAAGAGTGGCAAGAGAACCAATCCGCATTTTTAACTGTTACTCTTCTCTCCTTTTTTTTACTGAGTATGTATTGTAGGATTCGCCTAAAGGAGACTGGTCTATATAACGATTCAACTCCACTGTTACAGAGAAAAAATGGCACAAATATTTAAATTTCACACAGGACAAAACAGACAAAATTGTGTGCTTCTAAACTATAACGAGCTGCCATGAGGCGGCATTTCTCCAGACTCCTTAGCTCATGTGTAGATGAGAGCTAGGTCTACCAACCAGGTGAGCTCGTACTTCAGGAAATGTATTTCTGATGGTATTTTCTGCAATCTGCCCCCTGGGCCTACTTCTCTTCCCTTCTCCCATAGCTTCTGCAGTAATCTTAATTCCATCAAAGGATATATACTGCCAAACACAAAGATTTAGATACCATGATACAGCTTCTCAGCGAGTCAGAATCAGAACCCATGTTGTCTGTCTCCAGGTCCAAAATAAGAAATCAATGACAAGTGGAGATGAGCAAGAAAATATGAATTGTCTAAATACATAGGAATACTTTAGCCAAGGAAACTGAGAAACTGTGAAACTGTATTGTGTGACTTAATTGCAATGAGCTCCATATATAGGTATATGTATAAACACGTGTGTGCTGTGCCTGTGTGGATAATGTGTTTGTGTGTGAATGCATCTGTTTGTATACACATGCAAACACATATATATTACATATATGTATTTATTTTCAAAATAGATAATCCCAATCCATGAAGTAAGACTAATAATAGTATCTACCTCACAGAGTTGTTGTGAGATTTAAATGAAGTTCTTACTCTGTGCCAAGCACTATTCCACATGCTTTACATGCCCTAATTTTATTTACAAATGAGGAAACTGAAACGTGAAGAGGTTACATAACTTGCCCACGAAGCTGTAAGTGGCAAACCAGAATCCAAACCCAGGCTATCTGGCTTCTAAGCCCAAGCTCTTAGCACACTGCCTAGGAAAAATTTAACACTCTATAAACGTTAACTATGATTTTCAATATGATTATTGATAATAAAAATAAAAAGTCTACAAGTAAGCTAAAATAAAAGATATAAACACATAAAGACTCAAAACTACACTGAGAAAAGGGATGAGTAAACAGGTTTTCAAAGTCCAAGTGGCGCCTTTTCTATCCCATGATAGGAGCCTTGCACATAAATGGCACTATGGGCACTAACACTTGCTGAATGTACTAATATAGCATACAATAAAAGACTACCAAGAATATAAAACAGAAGAGTAACAATGATGGGTGTTATTGGTTGAATTATGTCCCCTAAAAAGATATGTTCAAGTCCTAACTCCCAGTACCTGCGAATGTGACCTTATTTGAAAATAGGGTTACAGAGTCTTTGCAAATATCATCAAATTCAGATGAAACACTGGATTAGGGTGTCCTTAAAAGAAGGAAAAATTTGGACACAGACACAGACAGGGAGAATGTCCACAATGAGGCAGACACAAGTGATGGAGCTGCAAGCCCAGGAATGCCAAGGATTGCTGACAATCACCAGAAGCTAGGGGAAAAGAATGGAAAAGATTCTTGCTCCAAGCCTCCAGAAGGAAGGAACCCTGCCAGCACCTTGACTTGAAGCTTCTAGCCGCCAGGACGGTGAGAGAATAAAGCTCTGTTATTTTGAGCCACCCAGTTGGTGGTCATCTGTTACAGCAGCCCTAAGAAACTAGTACCATCAGTATTATGTCAGAATATCGCAAAAAAGTTCATTTACGAAAACAGTTTGGCACTTTCTTGTAAAACTAACCATGCACTCGGCAATCAAACGCTTAGATATTTAATGCAGAAAAATGAAAACTGAAGTTCACACAAACACCTGTGCATAAATGTTCACACAGCAGCTTTATTCCCAATACCCCACAACTGGAAACAATTCAAATTGGTTAAATGGTTATTTAACCATTCAATGGAGAATGGTTAAATAAACTCTGGTACATCCATACAACTGAATACTATTCAGCAATAAAAAGGAATGAACTTTTGTTGATATATGCAACAACGTGGATGGACCTCAAAGGCATTACACTTAGTGAAAAAAGCCAGTCTCAAAAGGTCATATACTGTTTTATTCCATTTATGTAACATTCTCAAAATGACAAAACTGCACAGCTGGAAAAGAGATGAGCAGTTGCCAGCATACAGAACAGGGGTGGGAAGATGGGTCTGATGATAAAGGAGTAATAGCACGAGGGAGTTCCTCTATGGAGATGGAATAGTTCTGCAACCACCACACAGATCTGTACGTTGCATCAAACTGCACAGAACTACACACATATACACAGAAATGAATACATATAAAAACCAGTAAAAAATAAATAAGGTCTGCAACCTAGTCAACAGTTCTGTACCAATGTCAGTGTCCTCTTTTGATATTGTACTACAGTTATGGACAATGTCACCATTTGGAAAAGCTGGGGGAAGGGTGCACAGAACTCTGTACAATTTTTGCAACTTCCTCTAAGTCATTCAATTATTTCAAAACACAAGGTTTTTTTTTTTAAAGCCACCTGAAGAAAAAGAGAATAATAAAGTACACTAAATCAGTATAAGTAATGTTTTGTTTCTTACCTTCAGACTCTTTAGATAATTTGAGAGCATACTGGGATGGAACCGATTTTCTTCAGCAACTTGACTATCGTATCTTGGTCCTAACATTGTCTTCAGAGGTAAGAATCTTCCTAAACAACATTAAGATAGGTAACGATTTTCATTAAAGAAACTGTTTCAGATTAAAACTTTATAATTAGCAATTCTTAAAATCACTTTCTTAAAATGTTTCAACTGGAACTGTTCATGAAACACTCTCAATCTCAACTTATATACTTTAAAAGGTACTGCCCCCTTTGAACTTTTAAGGACAACATAAATTCTAGAAATTAACTATCAAATATAAAAACAAAAGAAAAATTACGAATGAATAGAACTTCCATAAAGGCTCAAGTTCTAAACTACTACATTAAAAAGTTATTGCCTTAACACCTTTAAAGACATGGTACCAGAAAACTGATAATGGAGTGAATTCAACCAATTCTTTAAAATTCCTAATTGTACTTTTTTAATATGAGGTTGGAATTTTCTCCATCTTATAGACCCTATCCTACACCTCAGGATAAGGATCACGCTGAGAAGCAGGCTAACCAAAATCACTCCCCAATTATCAGTGACTATAATTTCAGCAAGCAAGACTGAACTTTTTGGCCTTTTTTCCTGAATCACACTATACGCATAAGGGAAGTCATCTTATACAATCAATTCTAAAATCACCTATTCTACAACTAGAAGGACCCACAACTAAAAATATACAACTATGTGCTGGGGGGATTTGGGGAGGAAAGAAAAAGCAGAAAAAAATAAAACTAAAAAATAAATAAATAAAATCACCTATTCTAACTGATTTACATTTTAAAACACAAAATCAATAAGAATAAATATCTACATAAAATAATATCTGAGTGAATTTTAACATCTATCCAGAGGTTTTAACCTAAAATTCACAAAATGATAATTTTTTCAATTTTTATTTTCTACAAAACCACTCAAGATCACCAATAACCATCACACTGCTAAATCCAATGGTCAATTCTCAGTTCTCAAACAACTGATTACTTTTTAATTCAACAGGGAGCTCCTGAATCCCTTTTTTCATTTGGTTTCCAGGACACCACATCCTCTTGGTTTTCCTCCTCTCTCTCCGGCCCCCCTCTTCAGTCTCCTTTACTGGCTCCTCCTTATCTCCCTGACTCCCCTATCTTTAGTCCCAGGGCTCTGTCCTTGGACCTCCTTTCTATCTACACTCACTCCCTCAGCGTCTCATCTAATCTCATCTTTAAAAGCCATTAACGCGCCGTGACTCGCTAACGTGCATGTCCAGCCAAACCTCCCCCTTAACTCTACACTTGGACATCAAACTGC
The DNA here is from genome assembly GCF_041296235.1 of Equus asinus. Lineage (NCBI taxonomy): Eukaryota > Metazoa > Chordata > Mammalia > Perissodactyla > Equidae > Equus > Equus asinus. Next base: position 27,401,288 of record NC_091813.1, read on the forward strand.
CTACCTGACTCAGAGTCAAACAGACGTCTCAGACTTGATATCCAAATCCGAGCTCTCGATATTCAAACTCCAAAAACTTCACCTCTCATGGTCTTCTCCAACTCAGCAAACGGTAACACCATTTTTTTAGTAACTCAGCCCATAATTTTCAGAGTTATCCTTGACTCCTCTCTTGCATATCCCATGTCCAATTGATAAGCAAATCCTATCAGATCTCTCTCCAAAATATATCCAGAATCTGACCACTTCTCACTACCTCTAGAATCATCTCACCTAAATTATTCTACTTCACTTACTTTACTCAACAGATATTTAATGAATGCCTGCTATGTATCAGGCATTGTTCTGGGTGCATGGAATACATCAGTGAAAAGAAAAGAAAAACAGATAAAAATCCGTGCCGTCACAGAGATTACATCCTATAGGGGAAAAACAAACCATAAATAATAAACATACTAAATAAGTAAACAGTATGGTATGTTAGCAGATTCATCCCATTAGACCCTCTCTCCTCCTCACTGTTGCCTCCAACATCCAATCCTGATTCCATTAGCTCCTCTGGTCTTCGCTTTCCTTCTGAGCTCACTGCTGAGTCCCCAGCTGAACATCATAATCAGTCCCCTCTAAATACCCTTAACCTCCTTGGTCCTCCCCCACTACTCGGTCACACGCACCTGAGAAAAGGCCATACCTCAATAACCCAACCACCTGACTTCTATGGGCCTACAGGGATGCAGCTCAGGGCTCCTAGAGAAAATCCCACAGCACAGCAGATGGGTGACACTACAAACCATAACCACCAATCTCAAAGGCAATCCTACCACACACCACTAACTATCTTCTACGATATCTTATCTACGATAAATAACCGTTTCAGATCTTTTCCTCATTCATAAAATATACCAGGTTTCCCCACCCCCTTTTCAACTCACAGCTTTATGCTATACCTCGCTGAAAAGATAAAAAGAAACAGAAACCATAATAATAAAAGCTAACTTTAAATGTCTGCCACATATCAGGCACTGTTTAAAACATTTCATATAGATTAATTCATTTACTCCTACCAAAAACTAAATACTGTTTTTATCCCCATTTTACATAAGGGAAAACCAAGGCAAGAGAGATCAGGCAACTTGCCCATTGTCACGCTTCTAGTAAACGTGAGAACAATGATTCAAACCCGGGAGATGTGAACGGAGACTCCATGGATGGAACCACTATTCAACAACGCCTCTCCCCAGCAGGCAGAAACTTGCCTCGCCCCTGCGCTTCATCTATAAACCTTTCTGCATCTGAGTCCATCTTCTCTTTTGTGCCCTCTCCTTCCTCGCATTAAAGGTCAATGCCCTCCCTCTGCTCTGGATTCCCTCCCATTTTGCTTTCTCAAGCACCATCAATCAACCCTTCCTCCCTTCCACGTTGTTACCGACTTTTCTAGCATCTTAACATCTCAGCAGCATCGCATATATCTGAGAACTCCTTCCTTCTTGAAAAATTCTCTTGGCTTCCATGACACCAGACTCCGTTTATTTCTACCACCCATCTAACACCACCTCCAATTTCTGGCTATTCCTTCTCAACTCCTTTATTCCCTCTACTCGACTTCTAAATGCTAGGTTTCTGTGGGTTCCATGCTGGGCCTTCTCCTCTACTGTCTACGCTCTCTGCCTGGAAGGCCTTATCCACCGCCATGGCAGACACAAGGCTACCTATCTGTTCCCCAAATTCTATTTATTTTCCTCTTCCAGGGCACACAAAAAGACTCCTTTTCTCAGAGTCTCTTGCAGGTAGGTGAGGGCCATGTGACTGGCTTCTGGTCAATGGGATATGGGCAGGGGTGAGATATACCACTACTAAGGCTGGCCATAAAACCCCCAGAGAGATCACCTATTCCTGCTCTTCCCCTTTGATGGCAACCTTAGAGGTCACATGTTTAAGAGGACAGCATTACAAGAAGGAAAGAGTCCAGAGAAGAGTTGCCCAGGAAAACAGCCTGACACACAGTGTGATATGAGCAAGAAATAAACATGTTGATTGGAACCCTTAAGTTTGGGGAGTTGTTTGTTAGAGAAACTAGCATTATTTATCCTTACTAATCAACTACCACGTCTTTAAATATTGTCTTTATGCTGACAATCCTTAAAGGTACATCTCCAGGGACCAGCCCATAGGCATAGTCATTATTGTGTGCTCCACTTCTGTGGCCCAGAGTTCGCAGGTTCAGATCTCAGGTGTGGACCTATACACCACTCATCAAGCCACACTGTGGCGGCATCCCACATACAAAACAGAGGAAGACTGGCACAGATGTTAGCTCAGGGACAATATTCCTCAAGCAAAAAGAGGAATATTGGCAATAGCTAGCTCAGGGCTAATCTTCCTCACCAAAAAAAAAAGTATATCTCCAACTCAAACTTGTTTGAACATATATCCAACTGTATACTCAACATCTCTACATGAGCAATCAGTATCTTAAGAATACCTCTTCCAACTAGCTTCTCCCCCAATAAGGCCTAATGATACCAATCACCCCACTGCACAAGCCGGAAACTTGGACTCAATTTTTACTCTCTTTCCCTCATTCTAAATTCAACACCAAGTTCTGTCCATTTTCCCTCTTTAATATCTCTCAAATCAGCCTACTGCTCTTCAACTCTACTTCTAAACCATCGCCACTGTCTTTCACCTGGACTACCACAACAAGTTCCTAACTAGTCTCCCCACTTTCATTCTTGTCTCCTTCATTCATTAAACACAGAGAAATCAGAGCAAGCTTTTTAAAACTGAAGTCAAATCATCTCATCTCAATGTTTAAAAACTCCAACGGTTTGCAATGTGCACTTGAAAATTATATAAATATTAAAAGTCCTCATCACACCCTGCCAGCCTGTATGATCTGGCTCATACTCTCAAATCTCATATCCTCACTTTCAGTCCAAGATCTCTCCCACCATCATTCTATCCTAACATACAGCTTTTCCCAAAAAAATATGCCTCAACTATCTAGCAAACGTCTATTTACTCAAGCTAATTCAAGTATCACTTTCTCTGAGAAGCTTTCCCCTTCTTCCCTCTCCATCTCCTCTTCCCCAAACTCAAACAAAAAATTACATTTATTACCTCTGGCATCCCGTAATATTTTATAATAGTCATTATTGCATTTGTTATGACAGAACCGTGTTTAAAAATGATGATTCGCAGGCACACAGATCAATGGAACAGAATTGAAAGGCCAGAAATCAAACCACACATCTATGGACAGCTAATCTTCAACAAAGGAACTGAGAACATACAATGGAGAAAAGAAAGTCTCCTCAACAAATGGTGTTGGGAAAACTATATAGCCACAAGTAAAAGAATAAAAATAGACCATTCTTTTACACCATTCACAAAAATAAACGCAAAATGGATCACAGACTTAAACGTAGGACCTGAAACCATAAGACTTCTAGAAGAAAATATAGGCAGTACACTCTTGACATCACTCTTAAAAGGATCTTTTCAGACACCATGCGTTCTCAGAGAAGGGAAACAGCAGAAAGAATAAACAAATGGGATTTCATCAGACTAAAGAGCTTCTACGAGGCAAGGGAAAACAAAAACACAACTTACCAACTCAGAAAAAATATTTGCAAATCATATATCTGACAAAGGGTTAATCTCCGTAATATATAAAGAACTCACAGAACTCAACAACAAAAAAAAATCAAACAACCCGATCAAAAAATGGGCAGGGGATGTGAACAGACATTTCTCCAAAGAAGATATACAGATGGCCAATAGGCACATGAAAAGATGCTCATCATCAGTGATCATGAGGGAAATGCAAATCAAAACTACACTAAGATATCACCTTACACACATTAGAATGGATAAAATGACCAAGACAAAAAATAACAAACGTTGGAGAGCTTGTGGAGAAAAAGGAACCCTCATACACTGCAGGTGGGAATGCCTACTGGTGCAGCCACTATGGAACACAGTATGGAGACTTCTCAAAAAATTAAAAATAGAAATACCATATGACCCAGCCATCCCACTACTGGGTATCTATCCAAAGAACTTGAAATCATCAATTCAAAGAGACCCATGCGTCCCTATGTTCACTGCAGCATTATTCACAATAGCCAAGACATGGAAGCAACCTAAGTGCCCATCGACTGATGACTGGATAAAGAAGATATGGTATATATACACAATGGAATACTACTCAGCCATAAAAAAGGATAAAATAGTCCCATTCACAACAACATGGATGGACCTTGAGGGTATTATGTTAAGCGAAATAAGCCACATAGAGAAAGACAATCTCTGTATGACTCCACTCATATGTGGAAGATAAACAAACATATGGACAAAGAGAACAGATTAGTGGTTACCAGGGAAAAGGGGGATGGGGGGAGAGCACAAAGGGTGAAGTGGTGCATCTATAATATGACTGACAAATAACAATGTACAACTGAAATTTCACAAGGTTGTAAGTTATCATAACCTCAACAAAACAAAAAAAGAAAAAAGAAAAAAAAGAAATGATGGTTTGCTACTCCCATGAGACTACGTGCTCTTTAAGGTGAGGAAGTGTATCTTACTCATCTCCCTAGCCCCAAGGATTGAAAGTAGACCCTCAAATATTTGCTAAGCAAAATGACTTCAAAGTCACCATCACTATCACAAGACTGTCTCATATTCCTACTCCCACAGTTAGTTCCTAGTAAGTTCTTTACACATAGTAGATATGAAATAATTTTATATCGAATGATCTACCCTTAAGAAATGAGAAGTTTGTTTTCTTCAAAGTGTTCGCCTGAAATCTATCACTCAAAAGGAGAAAAAAAGAATTCTTCAGAAATAAAGCTTGGCCTATCTCCAGAAGCTCTCTCTCATTGGAAGTATGTTTTAATTAGAGAAGGTGACTTCATTGTGGAACAGATTACATATAATTAGCACCATCTTTCTGATTCAGGAAAATTAGGAACTTCTAGTACTCATAAAATGCATCTTAATATTTGAAATGAGAACATTTAAGCAACTATAATAAGCTTTCTTAAATATGCAAAATAGCAAAGAAATTATAGAATAAGAGTGGATAACTTTTATAACCAGAAAAAAAATAAGAGGAAGAAATTAGGAGGTAGACAATGAGAATGTGACTGATTCCTTCTTTTTCACTTAAGTTTATAAGAATATAGCTGGTATTTCCTGCTCTGCTACTGTAAAACGCTGCTAACCCTGCATTTACAAAATATACAACGAGGCATGAACACTTCTAGGGCACAGAGAGACAGAACTTTAAGGGAAATTCAGAGAAACTTATCAAGAATTCTATGCTGTATTCACTTTACTTTCTAATAAGCCTCACAAACCGAAGCAACACTGATTACTAGTAAAGATCCAGTTTTGCTGTCAGGAGGCCTGGGGTTCCATCCAGGGACCACAATTAATCAGACAGGTAAGCTTAGTGACTCATCAAACCACAACAACTCTAAGAGTCTAGCTTCTGGGAGCCAAAGGATTCCAATACAATAAAAAGGAAAAACTTATTATTTCTGACCCTGCATTCCTAGCAGAGGGAGAAAAACAGGCACACAACTCTATTTCTCAGACAGGTATAAAGCTGCCTGGAGCTTAGCATCTCTCCTGCTGCTGTCTACCCCCAGCCAGCGCCACATTAGTCCCATTAATCTGACAATAAGTCAGTATTCTGATATATGTCATTGGCATCCGGCAGATTATACTAAAATTCTGATTTTCAAACTGTTTTTCTAATTCCAAATAGAAAATATTTACTTTAACAAGAATTTTGGGGCCGACCCGGTGGCATAGTGATTAAGTGCACACCTTCTGCTTCCGTGGCCCGGGGTTCGCCAGTTCGGATCCCAGGTGCAGACACAGCACCGTTTGGCAAGCCATGCTGTGGCAGGCATCCCACAAATAAAGTAGAGGAAGATGGGCACGGATGTTAGCTCAGGGCCAGCCTTCCTCAGCAAAAAAAGAGGAGGATGCGCGGCAGATGTTAGCTCAGGGCCAATCTTCCTCAGAAAATTAATTAATTAATTTAATTTAATATGTCTAAAAAAAAAAAGCCAAAAATTTTTTAATGATTTTTTTTCTTATAAATCAGTGTAGCAAATAATTCTAATGAAAGGATCCAAGAAAACAGGCTCCAGGCTAGAAAAGCAGCCAGATGTCTAAGTTTAGATGTTTCTTCATAACTCTATAGGGAAAACCAGATGTAAAAAGAAAGGATTCAATACTAAGAGACAGAAGGGGGGAAAAGTCAAAATGGCTGGAGACTGAGACCTATAAAGAAAAGTGTAAAGAACTGTGATCAATTCATTTGAAGAAGAAAGTACAATGATTATCAAGTACAATCGTTTTCATTACAAGTGAAAACGCATATAAAAATGATTAGAACATAAAGAAAATTATTTCATATTTCATTACAGAAAAACATTTCCTGGGGCTGGCCCCATGGCCGAGTGGTGAAGTTCACGCGCTCCGCTGCAGGCAGCCCAGTGTTTCATTGGTTCGAATCCTGGGCAAGGACATGGCACTGCTCATCAAACCACGCTGAGGCAGCATCCCACATGACACAACTAGAAGGACCCACAACGAAGAATATACAACTATGTACTGGGGGGCTTTGGGGAGAAAAAGGAAAAAAATAAAATCTTTGAAAAAAAAAGAAAAACACTTCCTCACCCCAAGATTTGCTTAGATTATCTTTCAATATCACTTTTATCCAGTGTTTATATGGCTTTATTGACCGAGGGTTTTATACAAAATGTGAACAAAAGCTGACAAACCAGAAGAATCAGAAAACCCGAATAAAAAACAATTACCGAATCTCTTCTTCCAACAATTTTAAGTAACTAGATAGATGTGTACATAATTGAGCACTCAAAGCTCACTACAAAATCCTTTTTATTTCAAAACACCTTCAGAAAAAGCAATAAGTTGGAGTTAGTTAAAATTTAAAATTTTGGGGGCCAGCCTGGTGGCATGGTGGTTAAGTTCACACGCTCCGCTTTGGCAGCCTGCGGTTTGCAGGTTTGGATGCTGGGCATGGACCTATACACCGCTCACCACACCATGCTGTAGTGGCATCCCACATACAAAATAGAGGAAGGCTGGCACATATGTTAGCTTAGGGACAATCTTCCTCAAGCAAAAATAGGAAGATTGGATGCATCGGCCCAGTGGCGGAGTGGTTAAGTTTGCACGTTCTACTTCGGTGGCCCAGGGGTCACCGGTTCAGATCCCGGGTGCGGACATGGCACCGCCTGGCAAGCCATGCTGTGCTAGGCGTCCCACGTATAAAGTAGAGGAAGATGGGCACAGATGTTAGCTCAGGGCCAGTCTTCCTCAGCAAAAAGAGGAGGATTGGCAGCAGATGTTAGCTCAGGGCTAATTTTCCTCAAAAAAAAGGAAGATTGGCAATGCATGTTAGCTCAGGGCCAATTTCCTCACCAAAAAAAAATTTTAACTTTCACTCTCCAAAAGAAACTGTTATGAAAATGAAAAGGCAAGTCACAGATGAGAGAGAGGATTTTTAGAAGCATATGTCCAACAAACGACTTGTATTTACAATATATAAAGAACTTTAACAACTCAACAAGATAAACAATCAATTAAAAAAACAGAAAAAGATTTAGACACTTCCTAAAAGAAGATATCTGAATTACCAAGAAGCACATGACTTTTCAACATCAAACCACAGTAAGATATTACTAAATACCTATTACAATAGGTAAAATGAAAAAGACTGGTCATACCAAGTGTTAGGGAGGATAGAGAGTACACAGAACTCTCATACACTGATGGTGGAAATGTAAAATGTTATCGCTTTGGAAGAGAGTTCGGCAGTTTTTTAAAAGGTTAAATGTACACCTACCATATGATCCATTCCTCTCCTAGAGATTTACACAAGAGATCTGAAAGCATATGTCCATACAAAGAATTGTACAGGAATGTTCACAGCAAGTTAATTTCTAACAGCCAAAAAGGGCAAACAATCCAGATGACCATCAACAAATGAACAGATAAATAAACTATGGTGTATCCATAACAATGGAACACTACTCAGCAATAAAATAAAAAAGGATGAACTACTAAGACATACAAGAACACGGATAAACCTCAAAATAATAATGCGTGAAAGAAAGCAGAGAACTACGCCCAAAAAGGAGTACATGCTGTTGCCATTTATTTTAAAAAATTGCAGAAAATGCAAATTAATCAATAGTGACAGAAAGCAAATCAGTGATTGCCTGAGGAGGAAAGGATTACCAAAGGGAAGGAGGAAACTTTGAGAGGCCATGGTTACGTTTACCGTCTTGATCGTAGTGATGGTTTCATGGGTGTTTCACACGATGTGTGTGTGTGTAGTCAAAACTTATCAAACTGTACACTTTAAATTCAAAGTTTGTCAAATCCAATAAAGATAAAAAATCCACAATAAAAGTCATAAAAAAAAAAGGAACTCCAGTCTCAGTATCGATCCACTTCACCGCTAGGAACTGCCCCTCCTGCTCTTTAGCTCTCCTCCTCCTCTAGACCGACACTGATCCCTTCCCCTTCCGAGAACCTTAAAAGGTTCACAAACTTCTAAGCTTCAAAGTACTGCCCACTGTGTTCTCGGGTCCTCAGCTCCTGCCACACAAACCTCCTGTCTACCTTCCCGTTCGCAATACTTGATCTTACCGGGGGCATCTTACTGGAGAGTGACAAGTGCACCCACCCACCGATCCACCTCCTCCAGTCTATGTTCCCAGACACTCATCCACTAAGCTTCATCCAACCCAGCACATCTCGGTCCCGAATTACCACTAACAGGCACGAAACCACCGAAACCTGCGCCCACCCCCGGGGCCGCCGGTGCGCGGGGACCCGAACACCCCCTGTCCGGGTTACCTGCCACCGGCTGGCCCCGCCGCGGACAGTTCAGCCACCGCGGCGGGATCTTGTTGTGAGCCATGTCTTGGGGCCGCGCAGAGTCGCCCCCTCCAACAACGTTCGCCGTGCGTCCGCCGCCTCCTCGCGGTCCGCTCCGCACCAGACGTCCGAGACCCCCGAAGCCCAGCGGGGGTCCGAATCCCGGCCGCTCCTACCCGGGTTACGTCAGGGGCGGCGCGCCACTTTCATTCAGGCTCAACTCCACCGCTCTAGGCGAGCCCACAATGCACCTCTACTTCCGCCCCCGAAGGCCCCGCCCCCTTCTTTCCGAGGTCAGAGGTGAAGAAAGAGAAGCTCGGCGGAGGGAGAGGAAGGAGTTAAAGCCACAGCCAATGAGAGGGGCGGGTCTTCCCTCGCCCCGCCCCGCCCCGCCCCTCCCCCTCGCCCGCCTAAATCCCAAAGCGCTCTTAGGACAGCTTTGCGCATGTGCAGTTGCCCTTGTGCTGGCCCCTCAGAGCGACGCGTGTTTTCTTTTCCCGTCTTGACAGCCAGTAGAAACCCCAGAAAATGAAAGGGCGTCGAGCCTCTTTCCATGCGTAGACTCGTCCGCAGCTTTCATAAAGGCATCTGTTTTACTAATGAAAGGGGGCTTCCCAGCGCTGTCCCACCTCAAGAGCCAGATCACCCTTTTTTCTGCCAACTTGGCGTCCCGGCAGGATCTGGGTTTGATTTGGAATTTGGGAAGTTCTCCCTGATGTGGATCAAGGGAACGGGCTTTAGAGAAATTCTGAGGGCGAGAGATTGGAGTACCAGAAATGAGGAATTTCTCTTTGGGGGAGTACTTCTAAGGATGCATGAAGCATCTGAAACTAATCCCGAAACATTTTTTGAGAGTTTTTCTTGTATATTTCTGCAGCACAGTTTCAAAGCGTATTTGCGAGTCTCGGAGGGTCCATGCCTCAGAAGTTACTAATGTGTATTATTGGCAGAGGCAGGAATGGTTCGACGCAGTACCAGTATGTGGCGGGGTTCTCCTTCGCCTTAGCAAACAAGTGGTCTTTCCTCTGGAGTTAAGCAGGGGCGATTGGACGCATTTTATAAACTACATCCTGTAATAAGACTTTCTGTAGTTACCAGACAAAATTAGTGAAAGTATTAAATATAAAGCTGGATGATGGCAAATTAATTATAATAGAGCAGTTTGGTTTTAATCACCAATGCTATATTTGAACTGCGAGGGTGTGAGGTTTGGGGGAATATATTTTAAAGGATCAGGAGAAACTTGAGAGGCAGCTCAGCCCCTGAATGCCTGGACCCTCTCGGTTAGAGTGAGAGTTCTCTCATGAATAGGCTCTGAGGGAGACTGAGTTAGGTCACACTCCTGGTCTGACCTGCTGTTACATCTGCTGAGACCTTTTAGTGAAAGTGTCACTCCTCCCCTGACAGGACAAGATAAGACTCAGTTTCCTTACAGACCAGCAGACTGCCTGAACACTGCCCAATTCTCTTCTCTGCTGGCAGGGTAGAGTTCGTACCATGTCCAGAGTGGTGAAATGTTTGATTCCCCAAATCTCCTCCAAGGGGTGAGCCTGGTCCTGGGAGAATATCTCACGTTCCCCTTCTGGGGAAGACTCCCCTTGGAAACTGTTCTCCTCACACACGCTGTGTCCACTCAGGGAGCTCAGTCCTTGGCACAGGGGGAGCTTCCCGGAGGCTTCCTACCTGCAATGAGCAGCTGTTACTGGTTGTAAGGCAGCAGTGTGTGCTTAATTTTTACGCCTCTATCCCGTTATACCCTCTCCATCCTCAATGCCCACAGAATGGGGGGAACCTGTGCCTTCCTTCCTCCCACAACAGAGGGTAGAGTAGGAGAGTAGCATCCGAGTGAGTGCCAGTTTCTCTCTCCCTACCAGTGATAAATAACTGAAAAGCAATAGGATATATTGGAGTATATGATGAAGACATTTGGTTTAAAATTAATTCGGCCTGACCTTGTTTTTCCAAAAGGGCCTGACACGGCCTGTTGAGCATACATTGTACACCTACTTTAAATATTTACTATGTCCCAAAGACAAGAATGATGCCCCTAAAGATAGGGATGTAACCTCTCCCATACTGGCATTTCCTTTAGGATAAGCATCTCTCCCTAAGCTAAAGATTAATTATTGACCTGCTGTACTCACCTTGTGACCACTCACCTCGTGACCACCGAACTCCTGACCATCGATCTGCTGTGCCAGCTAAGCATCTCCTGACAACTGTAAAAGAGACATTCCTATCATATGTGATATATGCCCTTTGTTCCAAGACGGTAAATAACCACTCTGTACACCTCACTTCTTTGATGCCCTTCCTTCCTTGAGGAGGAAGATCTGGCTCATAATACACTCAGCCCAATTTTGATTTATAGATTTATTATGGATTATTTGCGTCGACACCAGGAATCTTTCACCTCATGTGTATTTCTGCCTATATCATTCCTGGTCCCATGTCTCTGCTGTTCTGCGAGAGAAAAAATAGGTGTCCACGAAGGGCCCAACATGACCTGGCCTAGGAAAAAACGAACTGCCAACCCACCCCTGCAAATACATCTTAGCCTCCTCTTTATTGGCTCTTGCTGGGTGAATTCTTCCATGGAGCATCTGTTTTCCCCATAAGGAAGGGTGTGCAAGGGAAAATAAAAATAAGATTGAATTTTCCCTGTTGACAAAAAGGAAAGAGACCTTTTCCCCCTTCCCTTTTCCTAGAGCATTTCCTTGCGAAGACTTGTATTTGTAAAGCCTTCCTCATCCCTTTGATCTGTGCATAAATCGTTTTAACAGCCAAACGAGCCTCTTGCCTGCCTTACACCCGAGGAACATTTTTCTTAGGGCCTGGGAGCCACCTCTTTGTAAACATGAAGGAAGATGGCGCCCTGTCTCCCTGTCATCACGGGAATTTATCCTAAGGCGCCTGTTTCAAGCTGTAACGGCCCGCAAGTCATAGAGTTAGGAAACGTTTTGTTTTTCTTTCAGATAATGGCAGTTAACTAACACAGATGGCTGTACCAATTACCCAGTGAATTTAGGGTGAACAATGAGAGAATATATAACAAATGGTACTGCCAAGTCCTCTTACATGAGGGCCAGTTATCATTGATCTTGAGCACATGTATGTAATGGATTGTATGTGCTCGGCTGGATAAAAGGGTGCGATTTCTGTCTTTGCGGTCTCATTAGAGCATTGCCTGTGAAGTTCATCACAGTCTGGTTTAATACATATTCAATAATAAAACTCTTTTCTTTTCTACATTTGTGAAGAGGATTTTCTGGGTTAGCAGGAAATTTTATTCCTAATGTTTTTGCCTCAACAGCTGTTTATGCCTCACTGAACTATTGCAGAAATAGCCCCTCTGAGACAGAACGGTATCCCCCAAGCCTCGCTGTGGAATTCAGTCTCCTGCTCCATGCAGCTCCATCAGTGGTTGATTAAGGGCCAAATCTGTTGATTCTGACAGCCAGCAATCCAAGGTGTATGAAAGGATACTCCTATCTGACTTTTCAAAAATTGGCAAAATGGCAGTGAGGGACATTAACCTTTTTTGATCAAGCCTTGTCTTCCCTAACTGGCAGGGACTAAGCTGGTGCCATCTGTGCCCAGCTCCCTTTCTCATTCTGATGACCACCACCTCTACCTCCTGCCTGTGCTTTACCAGCGTCAGGAGGTGGAAGTTCAGAAGACCATCACATTGGGTTAAGTCAGGATCAGAGTCGTCACATCTCACGTGAAGGTTTAAATTCTAAACTCAGGATATGGGGCAAAAGAAGACAACACATAAATACTCTCGCTTGCTGCTTCTTCATTTGAGCACCAAATGAAGTCATTGACTGGCACTTAGGGTCATGTTGTACAAAAAACCAGCAATGTTTGAACCACAGAATCACACTTTTCACAGCCAGATGCTCCTCTCTGAGAGGTCCCAGCTTCACATCTTACTCCAGGGCACAGGTTCAGGGAGCAAAACTAACAGCCTCTCTCTCCTGCATGCCCGTGTGGTACCAGTGCATACGTATGAGTTAAATGTGGGTTATCATGTAACTTCAGTGTAGTCAAATTCACACCTGCCAACAGCTATTCTGATGTTGTAAACCAAAAGCAGATTTACTGTGAGGCTTCCTATTTGCACAAGCTCCTTCCAAGGCCTAATTAGGTGTTTGTAATTTTATATTCTTAATCCTATAGAGGACCCTCCAAGTCATATAAGTTCAGGCCCGTTATGGGTTTAATTGTTTCCACCAAAAAAGATATGTTGAAGTTCTAATCCTTACTACTTCAGAATGCAACATTATTTAGAAATAGGATCTTTACAGAGGTAATCAAATTAAAATTAGATGAAATTAAATTAGATTAAATTAAGTTCTTAAATTAAATTAAATTAAATTAAGTTCTAATCCTTACTACTTCAGAATGCAACCTTATTTAGAAATAGGATCTTTACAGAGGTAATTAGATTAAATTAAATTAAAATTTAGGGTGGGCCCTAATTCAACGTGACTGGTGTCCTATGATAAGGAGAAATTTGGACATAGAGACAGGCATCTATAGAGGGCAGATGTAGGGGATGCAGAAATTTTCCTCTACCCTCTAGGTTCTTCTGGTTGGTCTAAAAATTAAATTAACATGAGACAGATTAATAGGAGAAAATCAAATTTAATTAATTTCGTACATACTGGCACCCCTCATACATGAGAGGCTCAGAGACAGAAAGGTAAAGTGAAGTTTTGCCATCTTGAGCCAAGGGATGGGTTAGGAGCCCAGGGCCGCAGAGGGGCCGCAGAGGGGCCGAGGCTAATTCGCAGGACGATAAGAATTAGATGTTTGTCCTGTCACACGGATAGGGCATAAAAAAGGTTCTTTCTGGTCATTGCTCTCATTATAGGCAAGGCCTTTAGTTTGAATTCCTCAAAGGGGAGGTAAAAGTTTCTCTGGAGTCCTCAGGGTCTCGGCAGCCTTCAGTTCAAACTACTCCACATGCCAAAGTAGCACATCTTGGGGTGGCCAGCCCTGAACCCCATCAGTTCCCTCCTCTGAAACTTCCCTGGAAGCTCATATATTAAAAGGTGAGCTGAGGGGCTGGCCCGGTGGTGCAGCGGTTAAGTGTGCATGTTCCATTTCAGTGGCCCGGGGTTCGCCAGTTCCGATCCTGGCTGATGACATGGCACCACTTGGCAAGCCATGCTGTGGTAGGCGTCCCACATATAAAATAGAGGAGGATGGGCACAGATGTTAGCTCAGGGCCAGTCTTCCTCAGCAAAAAGAGGAGGATTGGCAGCAGACGTTAGCTCAGGGCTAATCTTCCTCAAAAAAAAATAATAATGATAAAAAAAAAGCTGAGCTGGTGACTGTGGAAAACAAATTCGTAGCTGGGTGGTAAGAAACCTGCAAAGGGAGAAAAGAACATGGATTAGAATGAGGATGAATAAACAGAAGAACAAATCAGAGCACATCTCCCCACAGCCCATTAAACCAGCTCCCCAGTCCTCGAAATAAGTCAGTCCAATCAATGTCTTTGCTTCATTTATCTGGTGGAAAGTGGTAATCTTCCCTTTTAATAAATGTCAGTTAGATAGTACTTGTGCTGTTTCATTCACACCAAAGCAACATTCCTCACCAATGATTGCACCGGCGCCTCCTTGCTGGGCAGTCAGTGTATCTAGGGCACAGTGATTGTGGAGCACCGCAGAGGCTAAGCTGTCAGCTTCTGACTAGGGTATTTTCAAATTGGCATAGTGCTGTTGAACTCTTGTTCCATGTCACGGAGAGATTTAAGATTGCCTTTTCCAATTCATAATCCCCAAAGCTTGGGAATAAGACCCTCAACACTGAAAAGAACTTGGAATTGTGTTACACAAGTGGATTCTCTATGATTTCTCCACTGGCATGTTGATGTGGCACAACTTTATCAACAAAGGATCCCATGTCTGTAACTTGGCTGGCATTTAGGGTGGGGTATTTGGTGACAGCAGGAACCAGGTGTCCAAGTCCACATCATCCTGACCATTTAGATGGAAACCCTTTAAATACTTTGTTGCCCCATAAAAATAAGAAGACCAGTGTGGTTTACAGACAAGGTTAGAATGGAAGCCGTAATTCCCAGAGTCTGGATTATTCCAAGACGTTTGCCATTGGTACTGTCAGTGTGCGGACACCTCCATTTCCCATGTGGTCTTGTCAATCTACGAGAGGAGAACACTCTGTGAAGTAGCTGGTGTAGGAGGCCTGTCTGGTCATGGCAGCTATAAGCTTGGTTCCGTCACGTGGCCCAGGTAGTCCCGATCCATGATCCACCCATATGTGATTTGTGGTATTGGGAAACTTAATCATGGGGGCAGCTATAATACCCCAAGGTGTACAAGGGTGGCCCATGAGCAATCCAGGACGTCTGGTGATTTGGCAAATGTTTGTGTGAAAAGGGGTGATGCTATGGTCACTCACAATTTTCTTGAAAGGTATGAAGATGCCACCTGTGGAATCAAACCACAGAGCTTGGTTGCAATATTGTCCTGGTATTTCCCCTGTTTTCATGTTTGTTTTCAATTCAAAGGAAAAACTTTCCACCTATTGTCTTTATGTGGGCAACGGGCAGTCCCTGAGCCTCCCTGAGGTTTTCCAGGGCCTAAATGCCTCAAAAGAAGAAGAGGCAGAGTGTGTTTTCCTTGTCATGGATACCATACCCTGTCACTTGTCCATTCCATACTCAGACCACCAGGCATGCACATCGGCAGGAATGGAGACTAGTTCAGGTTCTTTGGCATTATCTAGATGTTGACATAACCAACAATCAGATTGATTAGTTAATGTGGCCAGGGTTTGGTAAACTGGCATAAGGAGGGGGGTGTATGGTCTGTACTCGTCCTGTTGAAAAAGACGCGGGTTGAAAAAGAGCCCATAGTGGAGACTTAGAGAGGGGAAGTAGGGAAGACAGAGACCAACACTCTCCAGTCAGCTTCTAATAAATGATTAATACATGAAAAAAAGTGTTCCTTAATAAGAAAAGGTAATTGGGGGGGGAGGGGGTGCGTGTGTCTTAAAAAGAGAAACGGGTGGTAGGGGTAGGTGAAATGATCCCCGATTGAGGGAAAAGCTGTCTACTTTGTGAGGCCAGCTGCTTCTGGGGCCTGAGAATTGGCCCTGGAAATCCTTAGTCAAAGGTTACCTGTGGGACTGTCTCTCAGTTGTCTTTTTTTTTGAGGAAGATTAGCCCTGAGCTAACTACTGCCAATCCTCCTCTTTTTGCTGAGGAAGACTGGCCCTGAGCTAACATTCATGCCCATCTTCCTCCACTTTATATGTGAGACGCCTACCACAGCATGGCTTGACAAGCTGTGCCATGTCCTCACCCGGGTTCCGAACCAGCAAACCCCAGGCTGCCGAAGCAGAACATGCGAACTTAACTGCTGGGCCACTGGGCCAGCCCCATCCCAGTTGTCTTGAGAGCGATGTTGTTGGTCTATTTTGGCATGGCTTTCATGGATCCAGGAGGATTTTTCTTTTATTTTAATGGCAGCGTAGCTGGTCAGTAGGACTTCATGAAGTCCTTCCCAGCGAGCTGACAGCATGTGTTGTCTTCTAAAGACCTCAGTGTACACTCGTTCTCCTGGTGGAAAGGGTTGGCGAGGCTTGCCAGTTGGTGAAGGCCATGCATATTAGTTAGTTCTTGTATACAGCTAGTCATAACATCAAATTGTTCACTTAAGTTCCCGTGACGTTCACTTCGTCCAAGAATGGAGGGTTTAGAGATACCGGTAGCCATTGCGTGTACAAAAACTATTTCAAAAGAGGTCAATCCATGTCTCCTATTTGCAGTTTTCCAGATTATTTTAAGGGCCAAGGGCAAAGCTTCTGGCCATTTACATCTGGTTCCTTGACAGATTTTTCCTAAAATCCTTTTTATGTCTAGATTTTTACATTCCACTTGTCCTGATGATTGAGGATGATTTGGGGTATGAAATTTTAATGAGCATCCCAAAAATTTTTGCAAGCAAGTGGTTTTCTCTGCTGTAAAATGAGTTCCTTGGTCTGATTCAGTCCGTAAAGGAATGCCAAAACGAGGAATAATCTTGGTTATTAATTTCTCTGCATGTCTAGTCAGATAGCATCCAGTCCATTCAGTAAACATGCAGATGATAACCAAACAGTGAGAAGAACCTAAAGCTGGGGGCAAATCTAAAAGAATTTGGAGTGCCGCAAAGGGCGATGTTGGCCTGGGAGGACACCCTGGGGTATGTGGATTTCTCCCAGAAGCTTGGTGAGATTTGCAAGTAGTGCACTGAGAAATAATTTGGTCAGCAATTTTGTGGATGCCAGGGCAAAACCAATTGTCTTTCAGTTTCTTAACTATTGCACATATGTTCCACCTGGTGGGAGATAAGTCCAAGCCAAAAGGTCAAAGAAAAGGGGCTACAGGAAGTTCATTTGCCCAGTGTATAATGCAACTGATGATCATTCCGAACCCTTTTGTATCCATTTGTCTTTTTCAGATCGTGGGGCATCTGCCTGATAATTAACAATATGAGTTAGGGATAAAAGCAGGTTTAAAAAATTGGGTTGAGAAAGGACAAGGTGTGTTGTGAGCTGCATGTTTAGCAGCCCTGTCATTTCCAAAAGACATGGTATCAGTCTCCCCAGTATGTGCTGAACAGTGAACCCAATGGCAATTTGAGAAAGGAGGTGAATAGCTTGTAACAGGGCAGCAATTAATGCCCATTAGCAATAGGAATTTCTGCAGAAGTTGAGAATCCACAGGATTTCTAAATTGTGCCAACAGCAGGGCAGACACCAAAAGCATACCTGGACTCTGTGTAAATACTGGCAGTTTTCTCTTTTGCTAATGTGCAGGCTCTAGTAAGAGCTATGAATTCAGTAGCTTGGGCTGATTTTGCAGTGGGTAGAGTATGCCTCAAGAGTTTCATGAGGGGAACTATGGCAGAAGCAGTTATTACGTTTCCCCAGAAATTTCATTTACAGGAGCCATCAAAAAATAGAAGTAAGTCTGGATTATCAAAAGGGTTGCCTGAGAGATCCTCTCGTGGCTTTGAGACCATTTCTATAGTTGCAAGGCAATCATGTGGAATGGAGTGGGACTCTCCATCATCAGAGAGGGGTAATAAAGTGGCTGTAAGATGATGGAAGGGTTGGTTAAGAGAGGCTACTCATAGGTGGTCTGTCGCCTTGCAGAGAGTTGATGAATCCTATAAACTTGTAAAATAGCAGACACAGCATGGGGAACATGGAGAGGAATGGGGAGCCTAAAGTCAGAGTACTGGCTTGGTCAATCAAAATGGCAGCTACAGCCACCTGCATGAGGGCATACCTCATGCCACAGGGTCTAACTGGCATGAGAAATATGCTATAGGACGGATCTGAGGGGGGAAAGATTGTCCTCGAATGTCTGCAGCAACCCCATCATTTTCACGGCAGTATCGATGAAAGGTTTGTCAAAATTAGGAAGACCAAGAGCCAGGGCTTGTGGGCAAAGATAATTTTAAGGCTTCAAAGGAGGTTAAAGCCTCTGAAGGCCAGGAAATAGGCTCTGGAGTGATATCCGGGACAAGAGCATGTAGGGGTTTAGCAAGGGCTGCAAAATTAGGAATCCATTGGCGGCAGTAACCAGCTGCCCCTAGAAATTTACGTAACTGTTTTTTTGTTTTGGGGAGAGGGATGGACAAAGTTGACTCAGGCATTTTGGGGTGAGCTTTTGAACGCCCTGAGATATCTCATGTGCTAAGCAGCTAACAGTCATTTGCACCCACTGAAGTTTAGGTCTGAAGACTTTCTGGCCTCGTTCAGTTTGTGCCTTTAGGAAAATAAGGGAGTCTATGAGAGCTCTCTGCTTAGTTTGTTTACAAAGCAAAAGGTCATCAACACACTGGACAAGCATAGAACCTTGAGTAAAGGCTACAGAGTCTAAGTCTGCTTTAAGGATTTGGGACAATACTGAGGGGGACTCACAACATCCCTGAGGTGTGCGAATCCACGTTAATTGCCTCCCTTTAAACGTAAATGCAAAAAGAAAGTGTGAATCAGTGTGCAATGGGATCGCACCTGGTCAATTGCTGTAAACCAGGCTGCATCACAGGGACGGCGGTAAGAGTGACAGCTGCATGAGGAGCCACAGGGTGCTGGAGAATTACAGAAGAGTTTCTGGCTCTTAGGTCTCGTAGGAATCGATAGATTTCATTCCCATCTGAGCCAAATTTGCCTTCTTTTTCTACTGGCAAGATTGGAGTGAAACGGGGTGAGGAGGTACACCCTGTTGCAAGAGGGAGTCTATTACGGGTTCAATTCCTCGCTCTGCATCCCTGGAGAGAGAGCATTGGGCTACTCATGGAAACGGTTTAATCTTTTTCCAAGTAATGTGCAC
Source organism: Equus asinus (assembly GCF_041296235.1). Lineage (NCBI taxonomy): Eukaryota > Metazoa > Chordata > Mammalia > Perissodactyla > Equidae > Equus > Equus asinus. Next base: position 27,420,585 of record NC_091813.1, read on the forward strand.
AGGTTCTTCGCTCAGTAATAATCCGACTTCACTTGCATGTGTGGCCCAAAAGCTAATTGGAACATCTTTTAAAGACTCATCTCTTTCAGGGGAATTTAAATCAAGATGAGTTTTTAGTAAGGAATGTAGGAGATTCGGAGTTTGGTCTGAGGGTAGGGAAATAAAAACACCTTTCTCCTTACAATTTATGGTAGCGTTAAATTTACATAACAAATGTCAGCCAAGAAGGTTTGCTGGTGAGCAGTTGGTTTTTTTTGTTGTTGTTGTTTTGTTTTTTTTTGGAGGAAGATTAGCCCTGAGCTAACTACTGCCACTCCTCCTCTTTTTGCTGAGGAAGCCTGGCTCTGAGCTAACATCCGTGCCCATCTTTCTCTAGTTTATACGTGGGACGCCTACCACAGCATGGCTGCCAAGCAGTGCCATGTTCGCACCCGGGATCCGAACCAGCGAACCCCGGGCCGCTGAGAAGCAGAACGTGCGAACTTAACCGCTGCGCCACCAGGCCGGCCCCTGCTGGTAAGCAGTTGGAAACCAGAAAGGCATGATGGGTGTAAGAAGCCTAAAGACCTTGGGGTGGGCTGAGACATGGGTAGTGAACTAGGTTGCCCAGAGACTCCAACAGCGTGAATAGAATCAGAGGTGACAGGTAGAAGTCCTTGGAGTGGATGGTAGAGAAAGTCACACTAGTATAAATGAAGAAATCCAGTTCCCAGGATGGGCCCCACGGCCGAGTGTTTAAGTTCACGTGCTCAGCTTCAGCGGCCCAGGGTTTTGCTGGTTTGGATCCTGGGCACAGACATGGCACCGTTCATCAGGCAAGGCTGAGGTGGCATCCCACATAGCAGAAGGACCTACAACTGGAATATACAACTATGTACTGGGGGGCTTTGGAGAGAAGAAGAGAAAAAAAAAAAAGAAGATTGGCAACAGATGTTAGCTCAGGTGCCAATCTTTAAAAAAAAGAAAAATGAACCTTCTGGGCATACGAGGGCCTGAGGGGATGCCGATTGCTTGCGTCTTATGCTTTCCTTTCTCTTAAGTGCTGGACAATTTCTTTTGCAATGTCCTGGCTTTTTACAATACCTGCAATTGTCTGGAGGCAAACAGGGGAGGTTCTGAGTAGACTTTAAGGCATTTTCCCTATCTTGCTTCTGTCTTTCTAAAGATTCAAGTTGCAGAGCAAGAATTGTTGCTTTTAACTCTTTTTTTCTTCTACATTCCTGGAAACTATTTTCCAAGAATTGCAGGGTGGCTTCCGTTATCACGCTTAATAGTTGCCCCCACCAACTTGACTGTTTTGAATTTGCTTTTTAATATGAGGGAGAAAATGTCTCCCTAAAGCGGAAATCAGATTTCTGTGCTCCAGGGCTTTCGGGTTTAATGCAGTGTGCCTCTGCAAGGTTTGTCTAAAGCGTTCAACCAAGGCTTTCGGCCATTTTGCTTCCTTCTGAGTGCATGATTTAATCTGTGATTGACTCACTTTAGGAGGAGATGCCTCTAAAAGAGCTCCCGTTAAACCCTGAATATCAGCCTCCAGCGGAGCCCTCTCCTGGTCATTTGCAGGAGGGCCTGGGAGAGAGTCTGGCCACCTGTCTCCCTGTGTGTGTGTTTGGCTGTGGCGGGGCAGGGGATTGTGGGGTGGGGGTCTCCAGGAGGCCATCTAGCCTGTTTGATAACCACAATATAATCATAGTGGGAAGAATGCCCCTTAGCAGCCAGTCAAGTTCTCTAAGTGTGGGGCTATGAACATCCACTAATCTTTCTTTTTTTTTCTTTTTCTGTTTTTTTGCCACTAATCTTTCTAACTCCTCTCTAAATTTTGTAGGATCTTCTGACAAGCAGGTCCAGGAACCTCTCATGTATGTGGGGTTTCCATGCAAGAGAAATTACTTACATTTGATTTTCCTGTTGATCTGTCTCATATCAATTTAATTCTTACACCAGCCAGAAGAATCCAGAGGGTGGAGGACAATTTCCTCCTCCCCTCCTAAGCCAAGTGGAGACACAAGGAGAAGATGACCATGCAACTGGAGTGACGCATCCACAAGCCAGGGAATGCCAAGCATTGCCAGCCAATACCAGAAGCTAGAAAAGGCAAGGAAAGATTCTCCTCGAGAGCTGACAGAGAGGCCACGGCCCTGCCTACAGCTTGGTTTCAGACTTCTAGTAAATTTGCTGTTTAAAGCCACTCAGTTTGGGGAACTTCTTTACAACAGCTCTAGGAAACTAATACCAGGCCCCACAAAACCTGGATCTGCCCCTGGCCTAACCCAAGCTCTCTGGTCCTAAAGATCTTATGGCTGCTGCCCTCTGTACCAAAGTCCCTAACCTTAGTATAGACGCAGGCAACTTTCCCCAAGCCCTTTCAAAGGAAGTTTACCTGGTATACTCTTAGGGGTTCAGTGCCCAAGAGTCTATTATCAAGGACTCAGACATGCAGCCGCTAATACTAATCACTGTTTGCTTTAAGAGCACTGAGATCTGCTAAAGGCAGCAACCATCAGGCATCTCTTTAGGTGACAAGCATTAATTCAAGTATCTGCCAGCATCTGCACAGTCCTCACTGGCCAGGGGTTTACTGTCGTTGCTCGGAGGTGGGAGTCCGCCCCCAGAAAATGCCCTCAGACCCAGAGGTTCGTCTTCCGTTGAAGTGAGTTCGCTCATCCATTGCGCAGCAAGCCAATTCTGACACCGGGTGTGGTGGAAGAAAGTAAGAATTTTATTTTTGCACAGCACTAAGCAAGGAGAGAGGGCAGCTAATGCTGAAATTCCAAACTCCCAGAAAAGCTAAAAGGAAGGGTTTTTATTTGGGGTTTTAGGTAGGGGAGGGGGAGCATATGGCCTTGCTGGTCGGAGCTTTCCCACCAGCCTGTCTTTGGCCTTGAGACTACTTGCAGAGAGTGGGGAGCCCGTAACCTTGCTGGTCAGCAGCTTTTCCACCTGCCGGCATCTCTTTGTGGGGAGGAGATAATCCAGGTGCTTGTCCTTGGCAGTGTCTGTCTCCATGGAGAATAGTGGATTCTGGAGCCAGGAAGCCAGAGAGTAAGCAGGGAATGAGTGTTTTGGTTTTAACCCCATATATGCTGGGTTTAATGTGGAGAAACTGATATCAGGGTCAATATCACCACCATTGGGTTCTCCCACTGTATTAGTTTCCTTGGGCTAACATCACAAAGGGCCACAAACTGGGTGGGTTAAAACAACAGGAGTTTATTCTCTCACAGTTCCGAAGGCTAGAAGTTCGAAATCAAGGTGTTGGCAGGGCCATCCTCCTTCCAAAGCCTCTAAGGAAGGATCCTTCCTTGCTTCTTCCAGCCTCTGGGGGCTCCAGCCATTCCTGGGTTCTCACCTCTGCCTCTGTCCTCACACGGCCATCTACGCCCTGTGTCTGTGTCTTCGTATGACATTCTCCTCTGTATAGCTATGGCCAAATTTCCTTCTTCGTATGACACCAGCACATTGGATTAGGGCCTACCCTAATCCTTCATTTTAACTTGATTCCATCTGCAAAGACCCTATTTCCAAATACAATCATGTTCACCAGTACTAGAGCTTAGCTCAACATATCTTTTGGGACAATTCAACCCATAACACCCACCCTTAGCTCTGGAGGCACGTGCAGGCTTGCAGAAAGACAAGCTTTCCAGAATCCCAGGAATTTGGCTGCTATATGTGTTCCTTTTTCAGAGTACCATGCAGTTTTTTAGAAAGTGAGAGACTGAGACAGAGGCCTTAAAAGTCACCTCCCTTTTTTGGGATTCTGCTAGGAGCTGCAGAGAATGAGATATTATGAGCAAACTCAAAATGACCCTCTCTCTTTTTTTAAATTTAATTTTATAATAAATAGAGGAAGATCAGCCCTGAGCTAACATCTGCTGCCAATTCCCCTCTTTTTGCTGAGGAAGACTTTCCCTGAGCCAACATCCGTGCCCATCTTCCTCTACTTTATGTGTGGGACACCTGCCACAGCATGCCTTGACA